>NC_140605.1:13176634-14376634 GCF_057381915.1 Diplotaxodon limnothrissa | reverse complement strand
TTTGATCTAGCACCTTAAATCACCACCATTCATGATGGTCATAACCAGGCAAAGGTCTGTCTTGGTCTGGAAGGCATAAGCCAGCGTCACAATGAACCGACTGTGAACTTTTGCAAGGATGCGCTTCTCCACAATTGCTCCCTAAAGAGAAATTAAACATTAGCAAACATGATTAACGCAACAAAACCAAGAATGTGCAATGTCAGGAGGCCCTACATCTAATGTCAAGCCAAACAGATAATTTGTATTATTTTACTTCTATAAATTAATAATAGGTTGTTATACACAGGTCCATGTAAGCCAGAGAGATTCATTGCCCTTTTTTCTCCGTATATGACATTCTGTCTTACTACTGCAGGAAACCTAAGAAGCAACAAATACTATTCATAATGGCTTTTGTACACTTCAAAGGACGCTTTGAAGGTTAACTTTCGGATTCTGATTTCTTGACACATTGCAGGTAAAGTACATAAAGCTATGTGCATGTGCAGCCTGTGCTGAGAGCAAATCAACCATTGCTGAAAACAACTGTTTAGCTGTATATGTTCATTACAACTCTGAATGCTTTCTTGAAATAATGAGCCGCTTTGTGAAGTCTTAGCATTTTACCTCATAGCCTTTGCGTTTCTTCAGCCTCTTTTTGTCTAGCTTCTTGTTCGCATACATTTTGCCTGTTGCCTTTGCCTGACAAGCAAACACTTCGCCAAAACCTCCTTTACCCAGTACCCGGAAGTCCATGAACCACTCTTCATCAAACGGCTGGCTCTCCATCCATTTTAATTGAGCAAAACGCAGGAAGTACATGCTGTTCTTAAAGCCATCCACGGCCGCTTTTTCCAAGTGCTTGAGCAGCTGTTGTTCACTCTCCTTAAATAAGTCACCACGGACATTCTTGAGGTCTTCTTTAACTCGAATGATGGCCTTTTCCTCTAGGAAAGTGCAAAAATTCTTTGAAGCTGATTGATAGTATTTATTGACTATCACTGGAGCCTTCTGCAGTCTGTCCTTCTCTTGGCACACGACATATTCTTCAATGTCTTTCCACAGCTCTCCAGCATTTTTATGGGTTGCATCACTCTCCAGATATTGCTGGAAGAGACGCTTGCCGATGGGTTGCTTGACACACATGCTGTCAAAGGTGGTGTCTAGTGTTGCTTTCATGTGTTCACAATTTCTGATATGTGGGAGTTTCAGTCTGGCACGCATCTTTTTGTCACGCAGCGCAGCTGCTGAAGTTCCATCCATGCTGCCACGGGCTGACACATAGGCAGAGTTTGCCACTACAGTCTCCAAGCCACCGATGTCCATGGCTACACCTTTGTCTGGCAAATGAAACCAAAAATGTCATTAAAAGTGCTGATAATAAGATTTTACTACATTAAAGGGGTAGCTAATGAAGATCAGTCTCTTTTGTAACACTGTCTTGAAAACTCTCATATCATTCACTAGACTATATTACAATTCTGCACAATTTTAAATAAATATTCTAACAAAAAATAGAACCCATATTGCAAGTTGCAACAATGTTTAAAATACAAATAAAACAATGCAATGATTTTCATACATTCATAAACCAATATGCATTCACAATAGACCAAATAAAACATCAAATGTTTAAACTGAGAAAATGTACAGTTTAAGAAAACAAAACTGAGGCAGATATAGATTTGATGGCACACCTCTATTGTAACGCTGTAATAGATGCAGTATGCAGTTTAGGACTGTCCTACTGAAATATGCAAGACCTTCCCCTGAAAGGACACCGTTTGGATGGAAGCATTTGTGGTGCCTTTCCACATTTTCAAGCTGTTAATTCCATAAGCACTAATGCACCCCAGACCATCAGAAGTGCTCGCCTTTAAACTGAGAGCTGAATACAAGCTGGATGGTGCCTCCCCTGTTCACACCAGAGAATGTGACATCCATGTTTTCCAAAAGATCATTTCAAATTTAAATTTCTCTGACCACAGAACAGTTTTGCATTTTCCTTGGTCCATTTTAAATGAGCATTGGCTCAGAGAAGAAGGTTACTTTTCTGGATCATGTTCACAAATGGCTTCTTTTTTGAGTGATGGAGCTTTAACTTGAAGTGTGTTCACAGACAGTGATTTCTGAAAGTGTTTCTAAACCCAGTCAGTGGTAATGCCTTTTTTTAATGCTATGCTGCTATGGGCCTGCAGATCACAGTAATCCAATATTTGTTTTTGGCCTTGTTCCTGGCATACAGACATATCTCTAGATTTTGAATCTTCACAATTTTTCATTGACGAACATTATTCTGAAATTGATACACAATCTGTAGTCTCTTGCAAATCTTGGAACCTATGCCCATATTTACTTCTGAAAAACTCTGCCTAAGATGTACTTTTTATATCCAATCAAGTTACTGACCTGTTGCCAGTTAACCTAATTAGTTTTTCAGTGTTTAGTCAGCTGTTTCTTTTTACTACCACTTAATGCTTCAGCATTTTGTTGTTCTCGTCCTAACTCATCACGATAAGGTTGAAGCGAATCAGAATAAGTTATCTTATTCCTTTGTAAGCTGCCGGGGTAGTGTCGGAGTAGCTGTGTGCCATCTTAAATTTAAGTAAACGCTAAACAATGATCCTAAAAATGTATTATCTGTTTCTATATCAATTTAGGTATGTTGTATGTAGGTAAGAATCATTGATGGTGAAAATATTAAAATGCTGTTATATGCTGCTCCCTGCTGTTCAAATGACAAAAGTGAATGATGAGGACTTCTGACAGTGCTAAACTTGGGGCGCTACAGCTGCATGACGATACAGTCACACAGGCAAAGGATTTCGGGGACCTGCATTTTATATAGACATAAATCTCTATATATTATAGAGTGATGTAGATGGTGTAGATTTATGTTAGGGGTAACATGAACTGCAAAATATGCTTTATGGATGCAGATATTAAAATGTCATATTAAAAGTATGACATTATTATTCCAAACATTCAATAGATTTTTTACTCTATCAATGAATAAATCTATGCCCAACTGAAATAAGAGTTTTGAGAACGACACAGATATTTGGTGATTTAAAAATCCAATTTTCTACACCGGTTTTCTTTCACACACATGAAGCAAAAACAGATTTTGCTAACATTTGGTATGGGTTCTTATTTATTTACTCATATATGCTCTGACTGGCTGCTCAGATTAACTCATTCTTATGTTTGTGGCGGTGCAAACATTTATGCCCTCTGGTGGACAAACTATAAAACATCAACACTCATAACACGGTTGAAGCATGTTTCTTCTTCCCTTTCTTCCTTTCATCCATCCATCCATTTGCTTTCGCCTATCCTTTCCAGGGTCACGGGGGGGGGGGGGGGTGCTGGAGCCTATCCCAGCAGTCATAGGGCGAGAGGCGGGGTACACCCTGGACAGGTCGCCAGTCTGTCGCAGGGCCTTTCTTCCTTTATTATTTTTTATTTAACGGCTATCATAAATGCTGATAACAGTACATCGGCGGCAGATAACTAACATCAATCAGTAATATCAGCTTGTTAATAAATTGAGCTCTAAATGCATTAGATGTATTTACTCTACAGCAGTGGCGGAGCGGGGGGGGGCTTACTGGGCTTAAGCCCGGGTTGCTTTTTCAGAAGCCCGGGGTCTTTTGGGGTGTAATTTTTTCATAGTTAGATGCCTGGCTGACAACTGTATAAAACAAAAGTTTGACCAGGTACCAAAGAAAATCATTCGTACTGTACAAATAATGTAAATATGACGGTGCATCACAAAAGATTGATATCAAACTGATCACTTGACCCATATTACGTTACTTGCTCTTCAAGTGAATCAACAAATGGCGAAATGAAAAGCCGAACAACAACAATGCTGTTTCTTTAGAAAGTCTTAGCTTACATGTGTGTTTATTTCATATTTTCAGTTGTTACCCTCCACGGCTAAATAAATCGGTTTCAGTAATGCACTGATATACAAGAATGGACATGAGGTGCTTCTTTCAAATAAATAACTCTGGTAGATGTTATTTTATATATTATGCTTTGTATGTTGTTCAGTATATTCCTATGCAAAACAAGAGAAATTTCAGTATACAGCAGTATAGTCACAGTTTAAACCAGATACTTACATACACTTTATGGAAAACAAAAAACATTTTTTTTACTGTACAACATCAAAAGAGAGAAACAGAGAGAGGAGAATGAGGACAGAACTGAGTGGGAACAAGAGCAGGTGAGACACACATGTTAGTCAAATGGTTGTTTACCAAAAGTATCACCGTATCATAGGTACTCATGTATCTCATACCTAGTGTTTCTTTTTAGGTTTGTTATTTTTCAAATTCTATATTTATTAAGTTTTGCAGGCTTGTTTGCACAACAAGGCTAAATAATTATATAAACTTTTCTCAATCTAAATAGTGGACTTTGGTAGAATTAAACAATAAGTGTAGTGCAGGTCTATGATGATTTTTAGTGCTACTATCATCTAGTTCTGTTTCTGATTCTGTCTTGGTTAAGTCCTAGGTAGTCCTGATTTTGAACTGTTGTAGTCCTGTTTTAATTCCGGATCAGTTCTGGGTCTGGTTGAATTGGTGTGTAGTCCTCGTGTCTTGATACAGCCCTGACCTTGTTCTGCCTTGCTGCTTAATTAAAAAACTACGTAGTTTAAGGTGTCCTGCACATGTGATATATATTTTTCCCTATTGAACAAAACTCAAAACAGAGCCTATTAATCTTTGTCATTTCTAACCCCCCCAATCCCAATCCCAATCCCACATACTACCCTTTAGGGCTAAGCCCCGGGTGTATCAGATGTCTGCCTCCTTAATCTTGGTTGTTGATACAGGGGATTTACTTATGCATGACCTCCTTGCTCTTAAACAGTTCTGTTAAGTAAATGTATGTAGCTATGCATATGAGGAAGAAACCCCGATGGTGCCAATACAAACTTTTATCTGATGATTCTGTACAGCCACTGAATAATATTTCTGGCCCATTTAATTTTGAATGTAGCTCTTTCAGTGCTATTTATAATTACTTTTCAGGTTTTAATTATTTTTATGCTTCAGTGTCACCAGCACTGACTTTTTAATGTACTGCAAAAGCAAATGTATTAACACGATAACTCAGAGACGGGAGAGGAAGTCATGACAGTATTTCAAATTTGGTCAAAAGTTGAATTGATGTTACAAATATTTGGTGCTTACCTGGTAAATTTCTTGAAACGACACAGATGTACGCCGCAACTTAGCTTGTAGAAGAAAAAAACTGGAAGAAAGTAATTTTAATGTATCATGTGACAGTTGAACAAATCTCATTAGGCTATTGTCACAATCAAAAAATGCACAATGGTTAATTAAAAAAAAGATTTTACTTTATACCTAGGTACATGATGAACTCCAACTTACCTTGTTTTAAAGCAGCAAATTAAATCAGAGCTTGAGGCCAACAAATTAAATCCAATTGAACGCCATCCAACTTATATTTTCCTACTATTTTACCTGTTTGCCTTCTATTAATTAGAATATAAGCACTAATGTACAGCTCTGGCCTGTCGGTGTCTTGAATAAACCTGCTCTCTCCTCCTCTCGTCACTGTGTGATGTGTTGGACAGGTCAGTGTTTCAGGTTAAGGTTTACTTTGCACCTGAAATCCTCCTTCCTGGTGAGGATTACACCCTGACATTATTGGAGTGAGCAACTTGGCAGAAGCCACTGGTGAGTATTGGGGTGAGCATTTCAGACTATATTGTTATTTATAACTGTCCTGTTTTCCTTGTCCAAGGTACATTTTCATATGTGAATCATACCAATGAGAATTAGTGAATAGCATCATTACAAATTTCACAACAACAACACGGTGTATTGATTGGCAGAAGAAGCAGGCTGGAGAGAAATAAAATGGATTATCTCCTCGGGGTGTATGCGAGAGCAAAACACCGCAGCATTTGTTAGTACAAACTTTGAGGAATGTTATTTCTGTATGACCTTAGCTTCATCAGTAAGCGGGATTTATACTCATTATGTATGTGAATTCAGATCTTTGCAGAAGCATTTTAATGCGCTCGAACAGGTGAGAAAGAGATTATGTGGGCACATGGCAGGTGATAGGATTTGGCAGGTTGTTGAGGAAATGGAGAAGAAGGATTTAGATCACCTAAAGAGGACAGAATAAATAAATGAGTTGCTTGCACAGTGTAGCTGTTGGGAATATCGCCTTTGATTGAGCAGAAAAGTTAGTGTGTTGTAATACTATTCTTGTAATGTTGACTTAACTACACATTCACTACATTATGGGACTGCAAGCAGTTGCATTTCTTTTATTACAAAAGTATTTAATATCAATATAAAAACTGTTATCCTATTGATCTTTGTGCCAAGAACAAATAAATGCATTCAGCCTTCCAAAAGCTTAATTTTTTAATTGTTAATTTTTTGCATTATATGGGAATGGCCCTTTATCCCTTTATTTGATGAGATAAGCAGAGAGGAATTTTTACAGTTCACGATCTGATGTGGTGGCATAGTGCAGTCACCACAGCACTAGTTCTGTACGACTATATAGTGGCTCGATAAAGAAATAACAGTAATAACAGAAATTCTGGGCCTGTTTGGCTGTTTTAAGTCTCACTGTGTGCATCAAAACGCCCTCGGCACAAATCCTATTTAAAAGGGTTTGAGGTGAAACCGTTTTTACTGTCACGTCTAATCCAGCTCTGTGATGAAAAACAAACAAACTCACCGACCCAGACGGGGAGGTTAATCAAATTAGTCCAAAGACCGTGACAGTCTAGAGGATCTGACCACTATGTTTTCATCTGTGAAATCAAAGTTGATGTCACAGAAATGATAATCGTCTGGAAAAACATCCGTCTTATCCGGGTTTTATGCTCAATCTTCCATTGTCCTGTCACGAGACAATTTGATCAACTACTATATATTCAATATTCAATACTACACTAAGACCATTTAATTAATTTTGTGTTAAGATCTCATTATATTTGCAGTGCACACACTTTGGAGCTGTTAGAATATTCGTGATCCTCACGCAGCTGAGCAGTAAGTGTTCTTCATCTGATTAAACAGAGATGTGATTAAAAACAGCAGTGGAAGTCACTGTTCTATCTCACGCAGTAATCTCTAATTGAGCTCAGCGGAGCTGCCCTGGTTACCTGGTGTTTCTAACTTTAACTCAATGACACACATTTTACAGTGAGGTCAGTGTCCTTAACAGAAAGGTAAATCTGTGTTTGCTGCAAAAATTCTAAAATGTAAACATATAAGTCAAAAGAGGATTTACATCCTTTAATGTCATTAAATATGTTGCCTAAAGTGTTCACTCAGCCATCCAAATCATTGAATTCAGGAGTTCCAATCCCTTCCATCAGTCACGTAGGCGTGCAGACTGCTCCTGAAAGCATTTGTTAAAAAAAATGGGTCACTCTCAGGACCTCAGTGAATTCCAGCGGGGATACCATGACAGGATGCCACATGTCCAACAAGTCCAGTTGTAAAATTTCCTCACTACTAAATATTCCACAGTCAACTGTTAGTGGTATAACAAAGTGGATGTGATCGGCATAAACATCAACTCAGCCACAAAGTGGTAGGCCATGTAAAATCACAGTGCAGGATCAGTGAATGCTGAGGTGCATACTGTGTAGAAGTCACTAACTATCTGAAGAGTCAATCACTACAGACCTTCAAACTTTATGTAACCTTCAGATGAGCTCAAGAACAGTGCATAGAGAGCTTCATGGAGTCTGTTTCCATTAGTACCGTATTTATTTATTTATATAGCACATTTAATTACAACAGGAACGTTGACCAAAGTGCTGTACAAGAATAAAAAATACCTAGTAAAATAACCTATAATATTGATACCAAACATCAAATATGAATTAACAAATAACTCCGATGCTGTATTAAAAGCCAGTAAATACAAATTAAGATAAGATTTAAAAAGATTGACAGTAGGAGCCTGTCTGACGTGTAGGGGTAAACTATTGCACAGCTTAGGCGCTACAACTGCAAATGCTCGATCGCCCCTATGAACCAGCCTCGACCTTGGTATGGCTAAAAGCAAAAGATCTCTTGATCTAAGACATAGGTGTCAAACTCTGGCCCGCGGGCCAAATTTGGCCCGCAGCCTAATTACATTTGGCCCGCAAAGCCATAACAAATTACTATTAGAGCTGGCCTACTGGTATTATACAGCTAATATATATATATATTGTTTAGTATTAAGCTTTGCTTGTTCCATATTCACATTTTCAGCAAAACTTGTTTGAGTCCATAAGAAAAGATTCATTCTCATATCTGGAGGAATAAATATATTTCAATAAATATTAACGTTAGCCCGCGACTTTGTTCCAGTTTTGAATTTTGGCCCAATGTGTGTTTGAGTTTGACACCCCTGATCTAAGAGATCTGGTGATATAGTGAAGCAGCTATATCACCAAGCACAATGCAACGTTTCAGATGCAGTGGTGTAAAGCATGCCGCCAAAGGCCTCTAGAGCAGTGGAGATGTGTTCTCTGGAGTGATTAATCATGCTTCTTCGTCTAGCAATCTGATGGATAGGTCTGTGTTTAGCGTTTGCAATAAGAACGGTACTTGTCAGAATGCATTATGCCGAGTGTAAAGTTTGGTGGAGGGGAGATTATGGTGTAGGATTGTTTTTCAGGAGTTGGGCTCAGCCCCTTAGTTTTAGTGAAAGGAACTCTTTCACAAGACATTTTGGATAATTTCATGCTCCCAGAAAAATTCCCATAAACACACTCCTAAACCTTGTGAAAGAAAGACTTGAAGCTGTTATGCCTGCAAAGAGTGGGGCACATCTTATTAAACCCTATAGAACCTATAGATTAACAATGGGATGCCACTCAAGTTTATATGCATGTGAAGGCAGACAAGCAAGTACTTTTGGAAATATAGAGTACATTTAGAATGGATGGAAACCTTTCTTGTAGTTGTTTTTTTTTTATACTTTATTGATCCCCGTGGGGAAATTCCTCTCTGCATTTAACCTATTCACTCAGTGAAGCAGTGGGCAGCCACTGGGCGCCCAGGGAGCAGTGTGTAGGGACGGTACCTTGCTCAGGGGTACCTCAGGGTAGCTGTTCAGGGAAACAGCTTTCAGTTTGGTGTATCTGACATACTATAGTATGATAAACCTTCTGAGTTCTGAAGACATGGATATTAACCAGAGCAATGACCTTAGTTATAGACACTATTTGAAGAAGCATTAGGATAAAGTCAAAAAAGTTGGCCTGAAGTTCTTACAGATTTATTGCCAATAATATAACACATACACAAGTGTTCACAGCCTTTGCCATGATACTTAGATGTATCCTGTTTATACGGATCATCTGACAATTATTTCTACAAGCTAACTGGAGTCCACTTGTGGTAAATTCAGTTGGTTGAACATTAGTTGGTAAATGCACATACCTGTCTATATGGGGTCCTATCATTGACAGTGTATGTTAGAGCACCAACCAAGCCATGACGTCCAAGGAATTGCCTGTAGACCTCAGAGACAAGATTGTATAGAGGCCTTAATCTGGGGAACTGTATAAAAAAAAAACTGCAGCACCGAAAGTCCAAATGAGCACAGTAGCCTCTATCATCCACAAATGAAAGAAATTTGGAACCACTAGGTCTTTTTCTAGAACTGGCCTCCCAGCCAAACTGAGCAATTGAGGTAGATTGCTCTGAGATTGATTTCTGTTGTTTTAGTGTAAGACTGGGGGCTGTGGGAGCACTGCAGTTTCAAATTCCTGTGTATGACCTGAACAAATGGTTTTTAACAGTAAAGCTGACTTTGACTTTAGGAAGGACCTGTATTGGGGAGGCAACTAAGAACCTCATGGTCACTCTCACAGAGCTCCAGCATTGCTCTGTGGAGAACCTTGCAAGGCAACTGATGGACTCTCAGACCACAATAAACAAAATCTGGTCGGACGAAACAAGGATCAAATTCTTTTTCCTGGCCAATATCATCCCAGCACCACATCTCCATCTACAATGATGGTAGCATCATTCTGTGGGTATGTTTTTGTTTTTTAGCCACAGGAACTGTGAGAAAAATATCAAGGTTGGAAAAAGGAAGGGAAAAGACCACAGACTGGGTCAAAGTTAATCTTCAAACCACCTTAAACACAGAAATAATAACAAAGGAGTGACTTTGCAACCAGAGCCAAGATTTGAACCCGACTGAACATCTTTGGAGAGATCTCAAAATAGCTGTGGAACAACACTCCCCATCAAACATGATGGAGCTTGAGAGGTGTTGCACACTTGAATTAAAATGAATTGAAACCAGTGTGGCTTTGTGAGTTCGCCTTTACTGCATCTGCAAATATATACATGGACATAGCACAGCGTTACACACTTTTGCAGTCTCACATAACGCTTATAGGCGCACTGCCTTATGGGTAGTGGCTGGCTTCTTTACTCCCGCTAGAGCTGCTCATTTTAGGGGATACTCCCTCTTGTGGTGTAACGGAGGAATAACTACGCTTCCTGCACTATGTCATTTTTGGAGACTGGGGCACACATTATTTTACCACAATCAAAGAAAATACAGATTTGAACAATCAGACCATTTAACTAACTACAATATTGTCACTAAAGATTATGGGGGGTGTCTTGTTTTGTCCACAATGTCTTTCTTGTCCTTACAGAGGTTCTGCAAAGAAGAATGGGAGAAACTGGCAAGCTTGTAGCATCATACTATTTAAAAAAAAAAGTAATTGATGCTTCAACAACATATTGAACAAAAAAATCTGAAATTAACTGTTAACTGTGTATTAGGTCAGTGTTTCCCAACCACCTTTCCGCGAAATTATCAGATGTGCCGTGGAAGATTATCTGGTTCCACCTTAGTACTGTAAGCAATCGGCGTGAATAATGGGCAGAACAATTACATTCTCTTCCACTAGAGGGCAGTGTAACTACCTTCTCTAATTAAATGGGTTGGCAACTTGCAGTAAAACAGAAGAAAACGAAGAATTAAAAAGTCATTCTGTGAGATGACGCAGTGCATAATAGCAATAGATAAAGTAGGAAAAAGTAGTCCGTCTGACCTGGGTCCTGGAGAAAATTCCGACCCAGATGAAGGCCCTTGCATGAGTAGTGTTCAGAAGAAAGCATAAAGGTATACTGTGGGGACAAACCGAGCCAGTTCCACTATACCTCGTGTGCGGGAAAAAATTATTACATGCTTTTTGTGACATTTTTGTTTGGTGGTGTGCCGTGTGATTTATTTTTCTAATGTGAAATATGTTGAGAAACACTGTCTTAGGTAATAGTTCTTATTTTTTCCTTTTAATTGTGGCTGGATGCAAGTAGCTCTGATAGGATTTATCCAAAAACTATCACATCAGGTAATTCAAAACAATGGGTGAACTGGTCACCTGGTCGATCCAATCTAGCGCCAGCAATCGTTGATCCAATCACGTCTGTCTATTGTGACTGTTGTTAACCGAGCACAAAGATTAAGGACCAAATTCAGTGGCTGAGCAGAGACGCGTTACATGAACTACGTAGCACGCACCAGTAGAATCTCTAACGTGAGATGTTTAGGGGCCAGAAAAAGTGTACGATGAAATTTCAAGGCAACAACATGCAACTGATGGATAGATATTTAACAAGTATGGTGGTAACTAATATGGTATTTAACAGCATTCTGTTTATATTTTTTAATGTCCATTTATTTTATTTTAATTTCACTGCGCATTTATAAATCTCCAAATGGTTGTTGTTGTGTATAAAAAAAGAATTGGTAGCACGGGTGAATATGATTTCACGGAACAGAGAAATAAAATGAAATCACGCATAAGTTGAAATTCTCTAAATACCGCAATTGGATATGTCTGCTTTGTTGCTGCCTTCAGCAGATGAGCGATTTTTCTTATTTCGTGTATCGAAATTTTGAGATTACGAGGCGCATTGAAGTACTCTTATGTCTTCTTTGTATTGTACTCAGCTGTCGTGGTTTGTATGGATGTACAGTATGTGGGAGGGGGTAGCTGCTTAGCAAACGTCCAGTGATGTGAAGAACGAGACAGACTGGAGGCCGGTCTCAAGCGTACATCTGTCGGCCCGTCGGTGGTCACTCGGTCGGTCTATCGCGATGGATTTCGTGCTGAGCGGAGTGGCGGCATGCGGCGCTTGTGTGTTCACCAACCCGCTGGAGGTCGTCAAAACTCGCATGCAACTTCAGGGAGAGCTAAAGAGCCGCGGATCCTACCATGTGTATTATCGCAACGTCTTCCACGCTTTTTATACTATCGGCAAAGTGGAAGGACTAGTGGGATTACAGAAAGGATTAGTACCCGGGCTATGCTATCAGTTTTTTATGAATGGAGTCAGGCTCGGGTCGTACGCCATCATAGAGTCCTCGGGTTACATCCACACCAATGGAAGGGTCAACGCTGTCAAAACCACAGTAGCAGGGGCTATGGCTGGAGTGGTGGGAGCTGTGATGGGCAGCCCCATATACTTGGTCAGTAGCTGGCTTTGCCCACTTGCCTTGTGAAAAGTTATTCAGGCGTGACCTTAAAGTGAACTGTGACTTTCACCTGTGGTCAATGATAAACTTAAATTGTCTCCACTGACAGGTGAAGACTCACCTGCAGAGTCAGGCCACCTCCTCTATCGCTGTTGGTCATCAGTACAAGCACCAGGTAACCTGAGAAAGTGAATGTGCGAATATGAGTGGGAGGCATCAACAGTGTCCTAAAATGCTGCTCGTCTTCACCACAGGGGATGACCCACGCCCTGGTTGCCATCTACAGAAATCATGGCATTCTGGGACTGTGGAGGGGCTCTAGCGCTGCAGTGCCGAGGGTCAGCGTGGGGTCGGCCGCTCAGCTGTCCACCTTCTCCTCCTCCAAGGAGCTCGTCATTGACCTGCAGGTTGGTGTGTGGCTCATTTGCTTTTGACATGAAAATGAGGTAGAAGGCGGCTCACAGAGGGAGTTTTGTTTCTTCACTACTCCACCATGTGTGCATATTTTCCATATGTCCACACTGTTTAAAATAAACATGACTGTTTTTTAGAGTCTGCTTGTATAGTGAGTGTCGGTTGGGTAACACATCTGAACACTCCTTATTTACATTCTTGTCTAATTACAAGACCAAAACAGTACTAGAGGCTTGAGAAGGTGATTTACAGTCAGTAGCTGTTTACAGGCTCCTAAAGCGCCCGCTGTAACACTGACAAAGCGCTCTGTATTCCACTCCCCTGGAATGGAAATTCGACACCTTTTATTGGCCCCCTGTTGAAAACACAAGGCTTGCGTAACTAGAGCATCAGTCTGCATGATGTAAATCAGTGACCCAGCTCTAGTTTTAAAAAAAAAGAGTTCCTTAATAAGAAATTCCCAAAAAATTATATTAGCAAAAATCCTTACATTTGTGTATACTTTTAATTTACTACTTCCTTGATTTGGCTGACTTACTTTACGCTGTCCCAACTGGTTGGTTGTGTGAGTAAGAATGGAGGTGGACTTGAACATACCTCCCATCATCTCAGCCATTACCTCATGCATAATTAGCTTTATTAAACCAAAGAAGAAGAACTTTGTATTTAGAATAGAAAAGAATAAAATTGCCCTTTGTTGTCATTGTACGTGTACAGCAAAATTGTGGGTGGTCCACACTAACTGTGCCAGAATAAAATAACTAAAAATGGAAAAAATTGGTAAAAAGTATAAAATCAAGAGCGATAGCTGAACTTCTATGACAGTCCGGACTATGACTAATTTGGGTGTTATTGTGGTCATTGGGCAATATATTGTCTTTCTTTCCTGTCCTCGTCAGTGAGTCGTGCTTTCCGTCTTTCACAGTGTGCTTCATAAGGATGGACAAATTGGCTAATGATTTCAAACAGATGGTGGGAACTGAAGCGGTGCATGCGGTTTTGGATTTGTCAAAAAATAGAAGAGACAAAATTATTGCCGTAGAGTTAAAAAAAAAATGCTGACATGCTAGATTTTGAGTCAGGACATTGCAAGGTGTTGTGCAAAGCTCCCTCCATCATATGGGTTGTGCTACAGCCGGGCTGACACTATGCATTGACAGCTCTCTCTTCCATCATCATCAAATACCAAATAAGGGGATATCTTTGGGGAGTCCAGAAATTTCAGCTTGAAACATCAAATAGTTTCTAGATATTTGTTTAAAGGGTGTGCTTAAATATGGGACTGTAATAGCTTTATTATATTGGATGGTAAGAAAGACAAGTGAAAATGTCAGGCTTTTGTCTTTAACTGTTTTTGAGAAACTCGTGTTAAAGATTGCCTCGGATTTCAAAGTGTGACAAAACTTTGAAATGTATCGACGGATGATTTTTAAATTACAATATGTGTTAAACAAATAAAATTTCATATATCCAAACGTTGGGCTGTATTAGCAAGTGAATCGGAAGGTGCACGGTAACTTGAGATGGAATGACCTCGATAATAATAGAGCCTCCTTCCTCTGGTTCGCTGCACGTAACCGTGCAATTATGAGGAGTTAAAATTAGAAGTGGCTGCACACATGCTGCTATCTTGATAATGACTTATTCCTCTACTTCTACTGCAACCGCAGGCCCACGTGTGCACGCTCTCTAAACCTGTCCATCCTGTAATATTATTTTCTTCTGTTGCCAAGGTGTTTCCAGCGAACAGCTGGCTGGTGGCCCTCAGCGCCGGCATGATCAGTAGTGTGGTGGTGGTGCTGGCTATGACTCCTTTTGATGTGGTGAGCACGCGGCTCTACAACCAGCCCGTGGATCATTTGGGCAAGGTGAGCACAGGGGCCAGACTGGGGAAGTATGAAGTGAAGGGAAGATCCTAGCTCACGGCGTGGTTGATATGTTTTCATTGTATTCATCCTCTGTGAATCCCTCATTGTGTCATCTCCCATTTGTGTGGGAGAAATTGTTGGTCACTTGGCTCCAGGTTTAGACAAGAAAGATTGCTTGAACAAAAATACAAGGTGGGTGTAGAACAAGAACAATCACTCTCTTGTTTTTTAGGGTCAGCTCTATAAAGGATTTACTGACTGCTTTTCCAAAACCCTGAAGAAGGAGGGATTGACGGGGCTTTACAAAGGCCTGGGAGCGTCTTATTTCCGACTCGGTCCACACACCATTCTTTCGTTGTTTTTCTGGGATGAACTGCGCAAATTCTACCAGCCGTTCAGATAACACCCGGGACAAAGACACTGGAAAATGGGTAACTCATTATGTTCTTAGTGCAGAAGGTTAAATGAATCGTCGTTTAATGAGTTTATGATTATCCGGTGGATGGAAACACCTGAAGGTGTTCTAGAGCAAAGGTAATGTTTTACACTCCAGTTAAAAAAACACTTTAGAGTCAAATGTGTCAAGAATGAAGGTGAAAATGTTAAATTATTGAGCTGCTGAAGGATATATTAACTGCACTTGTCACATAGAACCATACAGTATGCTGTATGTCCTCCAGAGGAAATTCAACACTGTACCTTTTCTCTAGCTCTTAAACTCCTGCGTACTGAGGATACGAGGTCAATGTCCTATTTTTATTCTGTGTGTCTGGGAATTAGGAAAATCTGATCGTGATACAAATTCCCTGCAGCAGCATTGTGCTTAATCATTTTGGCCTTTAGCAATTTCCGTCAAGCAACTTTGCCTTTGACTCATTAAAGCCAATGAGAACCAGTTGAAAACCAGTTGAAAACCAAAACTTCTTTAAACTTTTTTTAGGTCTATGTGGAGTTTCCTAAACTTTCTAAAGACTGCAAACATGCCAGGCTCAAGTTTTGTGAACTGTATATAATTGAGCTTTGAGTTTGAGTAGGTCAAATGCATCCTAGAATATAGTTACTGTCAAACAGTATGTGGAGAAAAATGTTTCCCAGCCTTACAAAAGGATAAATATGTAACGTGGTTAAAGGCAACTCTAGGACAAAGGCTTTGTTTCAAAATGACTTCTGCAGTAGACAGATTTCCTCTTTAGGTGAAGAAAGAAAACTCCACTAACATGAAATATTTTAGGCCTCATAAACCAAAGCGAGTATCCAGTGGATCTGCCAAAAAAAAGGATGTGAAAGCCAATGCTCTCCCTAAGCATGTGGTACTGTATAATAGCAGGAGCCGTTACTCTTAATATACACATCAAAGCGGCTCCCTCCATTAAATTAGACAAACAACAATAACAACAAAAAAAACTGCACATTTTTCATTGCCATACATGACACATTTCATAAAAAGTATTGTGTTTAAACACTGATGGAGACTGGCCCCTTTTTTCTAAATGTAAATGGATTTATTGGAGTTTTATTCTATAACTGCACTGGTACATTTGTTGAGTGTGCAAGCGCGGGTTAAAGTATTTCACTGTCATATTAATTTATTTGTGACGTTGACAAAACATTCAATTACCGTAATTATTGCCCATGAGTTAGAAACCTTACTGCTGCTCTGCTAAAATGTCTTGGTTAATAAGCAAAAATCTGTTGGTGAAGCTAGTTGGTGAATAGTGTGCCTTAATAAACCTTTAGGAATAAAAGCGGTCTATTTTAATATGTTACAGACGTGACGTTTATCAGCTCGTCCACTGACTCCATCTGCTTGAGTTTTGGTTCTATGAAGTGTTCATAATTGAGCCCAACAGTCAGATTGCCATGAAATGGAAACTGTTGGTAACATTTTGAAGTTCCACAAAACTTTGTGGATTTTGATGCTTTCTTAATAAGTGTAGGATGCCCATGATTTTATTTATATGAGCATTATTAGTTATTCCCGACCACCTTTGAATGCAACAGCACAATGTGACATGTAACAAATGTACTGTAGCTCTACGAATAGAGTTCCCTGAAGTTTGTGACAGAAGGCAGGAAACTGTTATTTAAGTTTATTAAATATTATGAAGTTTTGAACTTCAAAAGAATTGAGTTTTGGCAATTTTTCTGTTTTTAAATGTGTTTTTCTTGATATAATTATGCTCATTTGTTCTTTGTATATGGTTCCTTATGGAGTTTTTTTTTTTTTTTTTTTTTTTTTTGTAAGGGAACATGATTTTTTTAATTTTTATTTTAATTGTTAAGGTGGTATTGATAGTAGAGATGGACCGATCCGATATTACGTATCGGTATCGGTCCGATACTGACCTAAATTACTGGATCGGATATCGGAGAAAAATAAAAAATGTAATCCGATCCATTAAATATCACGAAAGCACCTCACAAAACTTGCAACACGCCGTAACTCGCCTCAGAACGTTAGCACGTCTGAGCAGTATGCCTCACGTGATAGAGCGGCTGTGGCATGCGAGACCTGTTGGTGCTCTGGATAGCATTTGGAGCTTCGCTAGCAACCCGGCATTTCATCTCCGACAAAGTTATCCCCGAGAGAAGTAAAGCAAGTGTGTAAGTCCATCTCTGAATGTTTGTAAAGCATTCCTGCATTAAGCTTAACAACCATATATGGAGCGACTGCCTCTTCTTGCTGCTACTTCAATCATGAAACTGCTTAACGATCAGCTGATCAGCTTTTCTGTCGTGAGTCCGTGTCTCTAGTTTGCTTTTGGCCCACTTTGCACCAGAAAGAGGAAACCAGCGGCTGAACAACAGCAGCACGTTTAAGCTTGATCAGCTGTTGTTAGAATGTATTTAATATTACTTTCTACTCAAGGATCTTTTTCTACGTAGCTGACGCTGGTAACTGTGCAGGGGCGGATCTAGCAAAGTTTAGCCAGGGGGGCCGATAGGGCATTAACAGGGAAAAGGGGGCACAAAGACATACTTTTCTTTCTTATTCTCATTTAAAATGTCTAGCTTTTAATAAATAATTATCTGACACCCAAAGTTTTAATTTGATGCAAAATGAATAGAAGTCCATTACTGTATATAGTAACTATTAAGTCTAATATATATACCCTAGTAAGCTATAGTACTTTTTCCTTTGGGAAGGTACCATCTGTGCAGTCTGCAATTTTGTTGAAGAAAGATGTTGAATCTATTTAATATTTCTTGAAAAATAATTGATTTCTGTGCATTTTTTTCACACTGCATCAAATTAAGGTTGATTACGTCGATTAAGCATCATGAGGTGGAGCGTGAGGGGTGGTTCCCTATTTTTTATTTATTTATTTTTGTTGTTGCTGGGAGTTGGAACCCTATTAGTTAGGTTGCTTAATATTTATGCTAAGTACTCTTTAAAATACCAGAATAGGGAGGATGGTGTAGGTTTAAGTTTATTAGATTGATCAGTATTGCTGAACTATGAAACATTTTTTTTGCATATAGGTATAACAGAATAGCTTTAGTGTAGTTGTTGTTTTAAACTTGAGTATGAACTTATACAAAATGCAGCAAGATATTTAAAAAACAGTTTTGTTGATTAAAAAACACTATATCGGATTCATATCGGTATCGGCAGATATCCAAATTTATGATATCGGTATCGGTATCGGACATAAAAAAGTGGTATCGTGCCATCTCTAATTGATAGGTGTACTAGGCAGCAGTGCGGCATATCCAAATACTGATGGAACAATTTTAGGGTGGATCAAAATATAATGGTGCTGTGGTCTTTGCATGGAGCCCAAAGGGAACATGGATTCTTCCACATCTGTCACTTCAGTGGTTTCATGAGACTTCTGTCAAACAAAAGTTGTGCCAAAAGTTGTGTCATTAACAATTACCAATCCAGCTCGATTTTATTACACCGCAGTTCAATACCTTAGCTTTTAGTTATGATAAAGTCAGATTACAGCAAACTGAGCTGTTTGAATGCAAACCTGTATTTGGACTTTTCTCTACAGTCTCAGTAAATAGAAAGATTAGTTGATAGTTTTAGGAAAAAAAACTTTAGAATTGATACAGAGGCCTTGGAAAGGGAGCGATTTGATGCTCAAACACTATAAATGCAAAAAAAACGTATATGTATCAACACTTTTGTTTGGAAATCTTTCAGCTCATTTCTCTGTGTCTCTATTATACGATATTTGCCAAAGTTTAAACCTCATGACAGTTCTAAAAGTTATGTGTTATCGGTCATTTCATGGAGCAGCTTGGTTCAATTTCATGAATGTTAGAAAATAATTTTCCAACATGGTTTTTTGATATGTGGAATGGAAGTGAAGAGCAAATAAACTTTTATTGTCCAACAGTGTGGTGGTTACTTACTTTGTTCAACAGTGTTGAAAATGTAAAATTTCCTGTGTGTTATTCTCAAACTTTACTGCATATGTCTTGTAGTACATTTATGTCATTTTCAAGATTTCCCACCATTGAGCAGCAGCAGCAGCTAGCTGGAGTTTCTTTTCCTTAAAAGAGATTAACTCACCGCTACATTGAAGAACTGGTAAAGTGATGAAGTTTCCCATCAGCTGGTAGAGAACAGAAAGTGCTGGACAAAATTTCTTAAATGACAATATCGCTCTGCTTGGCAGGTGACTTAAGAGGACTTATGAAGAAGTATGCTAACGTTTTCTAATTGGTAATGTTACAGTAGTTATTACTGGATATTTTTTTCTGCGTGACTTTCTTTGTGCATGACTGGATGTTAGTTGCACCTCCAACTGGAAGTTAAGGTTAACCTTTCTGTGAATGCCTGATATCATAGTTATGAAAATCACCTGTGTCAACCTGCAACGTGACTCCTACTGCAGGAAGTAGAGATAATTATGTGTACACATATGAAAAGGGCCTTTGGCATAAGGATGACTGAAGGTGGCGTGTCTTTAATACTGTACACTTTTACAAAAAATGACTGAGAAAAACAGTTGACCAATATTTCACAGTTACACAATACTGTGCAAAAGTTCATGACAACCCTTATTTCTTCATATTTTGCTAGTGAAAATCAGGAACTCGCATGAAAATCCAGTGTAAAAAGCAAAAATAGAGTTTGTACAATTCTAACCTCGTCCATACATATTGATGATCTGAACTAAATAGAATATCGAATTTGATTTCATCTCTTCATAAGACCTGCTGCCACTGATTTTTAGTCCAGTCCTTGTGTAGTTTCGGATACTTATCACATGCAGAACTGAAAATGTAATCTACATGATACAGTGCCTATGCAATAAAATGAATATAGCAGAAACATCCTGCCCTCTGAAACATCGAATTAATGAACACAGATGTTCGATCAAAAGGCTTGATCTAACCAGCCCTGTTGCAAGACACTTCAATGATAAACATCCAAATTCACCATTATTGTTTCTATGCATTGAAGCCATTAAACTAAACCAAAGAGGTGGTAATATTAACTTTATCCAGAAAAAAAGCATTTTGGATATTCCGCTTTAAGAGTCTGCACCCCAGAGGTATGAATGAGGATTTTTCTATCAATGAGTTTTTGTGAACTGAACCTTTTTTGTTTTTATTCTAATTTTATCGGTTAAATTATTCTCGCATGGGTAATGTTTATTTAATTAATTTTATTTATTTTTTCAGCCAAAGGAGTAGCATTCTAGACATCTCATCTTAACTCTACATTTTAGAGATTTTACATTTTAGAGACATAAACTAGGACCTTTTAACAAATGTGTTCCTATGGGATGATGTCCTCTTGTTTTTTAATTCAACTGCTAGATGAACCTCTTTTTATTATTAAATACTGCCTTGTCCCTTTTTTTTGTGTATTCATAGTATTCTTCTTATGTATTTCACACATGTGTTATTTTGAGACAGGTGGGGATTATGTCTCCTCCCCTCCTCATCATTAATGATCTAGTCCAGTATTTACTTTTGCGTGACTTAACCAATTAATCATTACCTACCTGTTATATGTCATCTGATCTATCTATGAAGTTTTGATTGGTTAATTTTAATTTTTTTCTTTTTCCTATCTTGTATTTAAGCAGTTTTCTACAATGTTTTACTATGACCCTGATGAAGGCCACAAGCCGAAACGCGTTGGTCAGTTATTAAAGTTGTTCATCTTCCCTTAAGTCTTGCTGGAGTTCCTGCATTGTGAATTCTTTCATCCTCTCCATGCACCTTGGAAGTAGGTGAAGTTGTGCCAGAAATTTTTGCTGTAGTTTCAGATACCTCAGCCAAACGAAAGTCTTCCTATAAAAAAGGGATGAGTGGCTCAAGTGTTCAATTTGCACTACATTTAAATCCATACTGAAATAAGGAACCTCATAAATTATAGTTATTAAATTGTTTATATAATAGGTTTTTGTGTTCTGTTGTAAAATAGTAAAGTTAGGAAATAACTACCTGAACAAAAACAAACACTGGTGGCTAAAAATACCTGAAGATCAAGTTAGATTACTGAACACTGTAAATATCCTGCAGATATGAACTTAAGCACTCTGACTGTGAGCTTACTGTGCGAGTGCCTCGGGTAAAGGGTACAAATTTTTGGAGACGCTCAAATTACAACACAAAATAATGAAAATATGATCAATATGTGATACCAACAGGAAGAGCAAAATCTATCACAAAAGTAATGTTTTTCTATTTTGTAAAACATAAAAGTAAAAAAATAAAAGTATGACCATATGAATATTCCTGTAATCTCAAAGTAGGGACTAATAAGTGATATTCCAGCAAAAGCTTCTGTATTTGTTCTCTTCAGCCCACTTTGAAATGGTTTGCGGTTTACTCAGCGAGTTTAATCTGGTAAACTTTAGTTTGATGTTGATGCAAATTTGAAATGGCTCAACAGAAAGACACAGAGCTGCCAGATTACTTAAAAATATTTTGTCATAGCCGCAGACAGTGAAAATTGTTTCTGTGAGAATAAAGTCATTTTATTTGAATCCCTGGTGGTCAACAAAGTATTTTTTCTATCCCCTTAGGTCACAATAACCTAAAACAGACATAATATTTCACACAAAACACGTGACAGTGGCATTTGGACATATTAAAAAGGAAAAATCTGTAAACATTTACTGCTACTTTGGCTCCGTACTTGACAGGCCAACCTCAGGCACAATATAATAACAGGCAGCATCATCACTGTGCTCTACACTGTCTTCTTTGTAGTGCTGACAGCGCCGGCCTTGTAGCAGAGGATCTGAGCCAGAAGGACACAGCTGAGACAGGCTGACAGTATGTGTGACAAACTCACAGGAGAGTTTCCATTTTCCTATAAAAAAAGTTTCAAGTTGTTCCAGTTAGTATAACCACAACTATGCGGTTGTGCACATATGTCTGCTAGTAATTCTTAACTGCATACCTGTAAAGAAACAAAGGCCACACCCAGACAGCCTGCAAATGAAAGCAACACTGACAGAGTGGATAGTTGACCCGTGTGGCCGTTGTGATAGTTTGTTGTAGCCTGGAGAACCTGTAAATAACAAATCCACTAAATGTGTTCACCGTGCACTTAAAAAAGAAAAATTACAGTTCAGTGATCACATTTATCATAGAACAGCTCATAAATGAGGCAAGTTGATAAGTTGCTACCTTGCTTGCAATGAAAGCCGCCAAACTGGAGGCCTGTATCACTGAGATGACTGCTGCTGCTGCATAGGAGCGCAGGAGGAGCATTACACCACAGAGAGCAAAGAGGAGCAGAACTCCTGCAACAGAAACAGAAACCACAATTATATATGAAGAATACAGCAACACCACAAGGTGGCGCTATTTGAAAGCACAGCCACCCTGTCCTTGAGGGACTTTGTTCAAACCCTACAATCACTACATCACTGTGTTGTTTTTTCCATGTTCAGATATAACAGCTCGGAGAATCTGGCTGATTCTGCATGACCACAAAAAACACAGAGGTTCTTTAATGCAATTCAGACCCTGCATGACCGCAGCTGATTCCTTAAAGTGTCACTCAAAGTTCATTTCTGTGAAGAAGCAGCCAAGTGCTGGAGATTTCCAATAGTTTCACATTCAAGTCATAAATATCATGCCTTAACCCGCTGATTAACTCCTGGAGTCAATCCAGATCCGGGCATTGTTTTAATTAATCCTTTACCCCTGAGAAATAGGGCCAAAAAAAAGCAACTGTGTGTTAAATCTCCAAAAATCAGTATCAAATTGAAAACATAAAAACTGGGGGACACTGTCTTAACTGTCACTGTCACCGCTTAATTATTTGTATTAGTGTGGAGGGACCTGCCTGCCTCGGTGAAAGTATGTCATGTTGGACTGCTCTTTGTACTCTGCCTCTGCAAAATCTGCAGATGCATGTGCTCACCTCGGACCGTATCACCGCGATAATGGAGGATGAGGAAGACGATCGCCACTGTCTGGGCAAGCATGAAGAGCCTATCAGCCCAGGCACTGTTGAACAGTTCAAGTGAAATACATTTAAGGTAGCACAGAAAGAAAAGGTAAAAAAATTAAGTCACCCACTGTGATTAAGTTGAGAGGATTTGGGGTGTGCCTATGCAGGGCTTGAGCAAGTGAGTCATGCATGATGAACAGACTGAGAATTTGAACTTGAGTGGTGTAAAGCATGGCATGAATGGGAAATCCTACGAACGGTGTGATCTGCGCATCAGCTTACTTACAAGAGTGGGAAGTTGTTGGCCATAGCGTACACAACAGGACACGAGAAAGCATAAAGCTGCAAGAAGAAGGCGCTAAGACTCAGACCCTCTGCACTTCCTCCCCATAACATCTTTATCAACTGAGGCAGTTGTGCTGCATGGAAACAACAGGGAATCAGGTGACATTTGGTCATTAGAGGAGAAATTAATGGTCCATATCTGGACCAACATGAAAAAGACAGAAAGCACTCATTGCAAGTCAAACATCTGAGTCAGTCAGCGTCATTCTAAAATTGGGCCAAAATGCAGACGCAGAGAGGTAAACTGAAATAAAGAAAAAAACGAGCCGCTTATCAACTGTTTGCAGGTCGTCATAAAAGCAACACACGAAGTCAAAATGGGGAAACTCAAAACGATACACTAGTGAATCATAAAGCTTGAACACACACACTGGGGGGAAGTGAACAGAAACTCTGATAAAGGACAATCACCTCTCTGTGTGTGATTGAGGCAGAGAGGAGACACGTGGGGGGGACACAACTAATCCAGATCACACAGGAGGAGACAAGGAAGGCAAAACTAAAAACAAAACATAAGGAACAACTAACTAGGTGAGATAACTAATCGAGGGGAAGAGTTTTTAGACTAAATGTGCTAAAAACACACAAACCAAACATGAACATTAAACAAACTAGGAATCAAAGAGAATATTAAAACCTGAAAGTCTAAAATCTTAAAAATCCCCAGGACCACACAAGTGGAATGACCTGTGAAAGTCAAGGATAAATGTAGTTCTATAAATAAAGGAGGGAAACTGAAAATATTTTGTCTTTTTTGGTAATATGAGTAACAGGGTTGTATTGGTCAAAAGGACACACTCAGTGTGGTCACAAAAGACTAGAAAAATACTGGCACTGAAATTTGGTGTACCCATGGTGTTTGTACGTGGGCTTGATCATGTCTATTTATACTCTTCATTTCCCAGACTAAAGAGGTTACAGTAAGCAGGTTGCGCATGCATTCTGGGACACAATTATTATTATATTAACTAAAATGGACCTATGTCAACAAAATCAAAACAAAAAACAAGCAAGCAAAGAAAAAAGTGGATTTACTCAACTTATTTTGGCTTATATTAAACATGTGAATTAGTTTTAAAAAGTTGGGAGAGTAGATAAAGATGCAATTTTGGTTTGCAAGAGGCATATGCATTTTAAATAGCATACTGGAACCATTTGTTCAGCTAGATTTACATTTTGCATCAGAGCAGTGTTTTATGCTTAAGAATTTTGTGCATGGATTATTTCTAAATTCATGGGTGGGACTGAAAATGTCCTGCAATTCTGATTGGCTCACCTGTACTGAGAGCTGCCTGTGACAAATTTAGAATTTTTGGAACCGTCCCCCTAAAAAAAGCCACATGGTAATAACCACATAAATACGCAAATATTCATGTGCATTGTGCTGTGGCATGAATCCGTTTCCCGCCGTCATTTGTTTCTGCATTTTGCATGAAGACGACATGCTAATGCGGTGGCTTAACCGCTTGGCCAGATGTTATCTGCACCAGCAATGAGGGAGTCTTACAAAATGTTATGTTGATTTGATTATTATCCATCATGATTATCGTGTAAAGGTAGGTTAGAGGGAGGAAAAATGCGATTGCGTTAGTATGTCTTTTCTTGTTTTGTTTCTTAAATGTGAAACTGCCCTGTTAATGAACCTCGTTTGTCATTGATACAGTATGCTGTGATCTGCTTTGAAACACATGATTAAATCACAGCGTCTTACCCAGGAATGTGTCCAGTATGATCCAGAATCCGGCAGTTTTGTTTAGTACGAACTTTAGGCATGGCACTGTAACACAAAAGAAAACTCTCAGACAATGAAGATGTACCTCAACGTCAGATCTCCAAATAAGTTTGCACTGTAGGTGGCAAAAGGCAAAAAAACCCAAAAAAACCAACATCTTTACTTTCCCTCGTCCCCACGCACCCTCCGCCCAGCCCCCGCTATCACTCATCTGCATCTGGAAAAATTAAGTTTCCATTTCACCCGGTCGGTTGAAAGTGTCAGCCGGAAGCCTCACCGTGAAAGTGAAAGTTCAGGAAGAGCTCGTAGTAGCATTTTTCTGGCATTAAATAAGTTACAAGAAACTCTTTGATGGTTGACGTGGCCATAGTGGCTCAGCCGTAGCCGGGAATGATCATCAGCAACAGGGGGAGTGGTCCAAAGGTTTCCCAGTGTTTACAGTGGAGTCCAAAGAGGATAAAGAGCCAGACGTTTGACCTCTGAGATAAAACCACAGTTTCCAAGAGAAAAAAAATGTTATCCAGCTTTTGTAGTCTTTGTTGTAATGGCAAAGAGGTTACTATAATTATGGGATGTTTCTGGAGAACTGCACAGTTTGAACATAACTGAATTCAGTTGTGTGCAAAGTACTTAACTGACATCTACTTCTCATGCTCTGCTAAAAGCTCTGAAACAAATTTCACATTTTTTATTTCATAGCTGAGCTACGTATTCCGTTACGTTACTCAATGACAGTAACGTATTCTGAATACTTTGGATTACTTAATATATTATCATGCTTTTTACAACAACGTGAATGTACTATTGCTGTGTGATTTATTACCATTACTGAAGGTCCGCGGCTCCGAACCTTAGTAAAGGGACCTCTGACTAATACGGCGGGGTCCGTGTTGGGCTTTTAGCCGAAAAATAGCTTTACTTTGTTGTGTGGGTCAACTTTTCTTGCGAGAGACAGAGAAAGGCGTTGAAAGACTGCTCCAACGGAACTTATTGTTTTCGGAGGAGAACACGGTGTACAGTCGAGTCTTAATAGCTTACTTACAACTGGGCTCCTCAGGCACTCTTCTTGGCTGCAGTGGTTATTATTATATTTACATGCTTCCAGCTCCCGTTTTTTCTCGATGACTGCTCGTACCTTTCCATTATCCTTTTTTCTCCCTCCTCTTGCTCACAGACACATAACGTGTATGGCAGTCCATTCTCCCTGCAACACGGACTATACTGCCCATGAGGCTACATTCTTTCGAGCTATTCTTGTAGCATTCTGCCTGTTAGCTTAGCACAACAACAACAACAACAACAACAACAACAACAACAAAAAGGCGCTCTCTCACCCAGGAAACACACAGCCGTGCGAGAGATAGAGCGTCGCCCTGTAACCATGGCAACCGTAACGCTGCCGCCTGGAACAACAGCACGTAGCTGTCAAACAAAACCCAAACAGTCCTGACCCGCGACAATATGAAACAGGAAAGTACCGCAGTGTAATCCATTTATTTCAACAAAGTAACTGTATTATAAATACCACCTTTTTAAACGGTAACTGTAACGGAATACAGTTACTCATATTTTGTATTTTAAATACGTAACGGCGGTACATGTATTCCGTTACTCCCCAACACTAGTAACTGGTAAAGGAATTGTAGTTAAATGACTACTTGCAAGATCAGGAAGAACTGCCAAAGTCTCTATATAAAGGATAAAAAGTGTCCTGTATTCACAAAACCTTAAAGGCCTTTAAGCAAAAACTGCAACAAACAAAACAACAACAACAGGGGACAGTTTTCAAGTACACATGGGGGCGCTATCAACATCATCGCGTTCGAAGAAAAATGATTGTACTACTTGGATTGTAACACTTGGATACTTGGAATTCAAAATTATCTGGAGGTGATAGCATCATGTGGTGCGACTGCTTTGCTATTATGGGATGTTTCTGGAGAACTGCACAGTTTGAACATAACTGAATTCAGTTGTGTGCAAAGTACTTAACTGACATCTACTTCTCATGCTCTGCTAAAAGCTCTGAAACAAATTTCACATTTTTTATTTCATAGCTGAGCTACAACAGTGTCTTCGTAGGAGAGGGCATTATCTGCGGGTGTACTGGAGGGTTGACCAAAACATGTGACGTACTAATCCTGCTTGTAGCCTCTCACACATCTGGAATTCCGATTACAAGAAAGCACAGAAAATCTCCCCAAGTATGAAAAAACAGACTACAATCATATCTGGTTTTCATCCCAGGGTGTTCTCGCTTAAGAGTAGCCCATTTTTGTTGGGGGAGAAAATCAGATAGAAAACAGTCCTAAATGAGGAGGTGCTGAGACTTCGGAGTAGTAGTTTTTATTATTGCTCTTTGTTGAGTCTTTGTAGCAATTTATTTTGGTATCAAAAGTAGGAAGCCTCCCGCTGGTGAAAATTTGATAACTAAATCAACAAAATGTGAGTTTAACAGATCAGTGAAACAGATAAAGGCTGTAGATTTTATATAAATGATCACAAATTTGTAGAGGTTTTATGCCCAGGTGTAATTAGTTAGGCCTTTTGTTTTCCCTACAGCGGATACTTTGAGCGACCCTACCACTGAACCATCATCATTATGACACCACCATTAAGAAACCTGCGATTTTCACAGGGGATGGATGTTCGATAAAGACGTTCAGTTTTGGCTCAAAACTACTCTACCAGCTCCCTATTTTTAATAAAATGAAGCCACCAATGCAAATACGCTTCAAACTTCTTTTTTTTTTCATGTAGGACGTCTTTCCTCTCAAAAAAAAGAAGACCAAAAAAACCCAAAAAACAGGAAGGATGTGCACTAAAACGTGATGAACAGAAAGTCTTTAATCACAGTTGGTTAGTTTTCTCTGTGACAACATGTGTACTGGAAAATGCTCGCGTATCATTGCCTATACTCTGTACCCGATGGTGCTTCTGTCCATCATCTGCAACATCGTGCTGTTCTTCCCCGACCTCAGCACAGAGTATGTGAAAAAACAGCACATCACTGGAGAGGTCATGTACATGGGGGGACTCATTGGAGGAGGTTTATTGGTGAGTTTTCACTTCTCTTATGTGCTGGATTGTAAGGGTGGGAGCCAAGTCTTTATTTTTATTATTATTATTATTATTATTATTATTATTATTATTATTATTATTATTACATCTAATAGATGGTCTGATAGATGGTGTAAACTATAAAATATATTGTAAAACCTCAATTTGAACAGACTATAAATGGTTTTACAGAATAGTTTACTCCAAGTACAGATTTTGTGCGTTGGTTAAAAGAAAAAAACAAAACAAAAACAAACAACAACCTGGAATTTGTTTAATCTAGAAGCTCTTCAAATCTTACTGAAAATTTGGTGCTATTTAAAGGCTTAGAGTGGCTGAACTTAACTTAAGTGCTGTTGAACTGGTTTCTTGTTGATGATGCATGCAGAGTAGTTTAACTCTGTGTGTACCACCACAGGTTTTCATGTCAGCACTTTCCATTCACTTGACTGGAGAGCACGGGTGCTGCGCAAATCGCTTAGGGGTGAGTAACTTTGAACACATTTCTGGTGACAGGTACGTCTCAGTAACTGGTAAAGGAATTGTAGTTAAATGACTACTTGCAAGATCAGGAAGAACTGCCAAAGTCTCTATATAAAGGATAAAAAGTGTCCTGTATTCACAAAACCTTAAAGGCCTTTAAGCAAAAACTGCAACAAACAAAACAACAACAACAGGGGACAGTTTTCAAGCACACATGGGGGCGCTATCAACATCATCGCGTTCGAAGAAAAATGATTGTACTACTTGGATTGCAACACTTGGATACTTGGAATTCAAAATTATCTGGAGGTGATAGCATCATGTGGTGCGACTGCTTTGCTATAAGATATACTGGTAGGATGGCAGAATGAGGAAGGACATTAAAGCAGATATATTCAGTTCACACGTGTTTACGGGTGTGCGACCAAGCGGAGAGACACTTCCAAAAAGAAGAAATATGTTTGGTGTTGTATCATTATTACGCAATATTTAAGTCCATGTGAGATAAGACAGCAAATTACCACAAATACTAACTCAATTCATTTCTTCTTCTTTTTTCCCAAACAATTTGCCAAATTAAACAATAAGCTTAACGAAAGATTTGCATCGAGAATAGAACAATGCAATGACAGTTAAGCAAAACAAAACACCATTATGACATGCACATGCATGCACAACTGTGAGTCTTGACTAGAAACTATTATCTTGTTTTAATAATAGAGGTATGTTGGGACGTCAGTCTGTAGTTCGTGATAGGATAGGAGCTAGAAAGGACATTGGACAGTTATTTGGCTTTTCTTTCTTAAACTTATAAATAATAGTTTCACACAAATCTTAGAAGAACAGAGGTGAAATATTAAAAGCTGCTCAGAATTCACTGTTAATACCAAATATCTTAATCTGCAATAGAAATGTTTTTATGACCTGTCATTGTCATTTAACTCTGGCAGATGTTCCTATCTATTCTGTTTGCTGCACTGGGTGCGGCGGGTGCCGTTTACAGCTTCATCTCAGCATTTCTTGGCTTAACAAATGGCCCCCTCTGCAAATCTGAAACCGGTGATTGGCAGAGACCTTTCCAAAGCAGGTGACAAGCAGAAGCAGTTTTCCAAAGACACTTGTTAAAATCCTCAATAAGTTCTGGTTGCTCATAAACCTCTTTTCTTCACGCAGCAATATGACCTACCTGACTGACTATAAGTCGTGGGCGAAGTGCAGTGAGCCAAAGAATGTGGTGCTGTTCAATACTGCGCTGTTTATGACTCTGCTCATAGCCAGCTGCCTGCAGGGGTTGCTCTGTGCCATGCAGATAATCAATGGCCTTGCCGGCACTCTGTTTGGAACCTGTGACAAAAAAGAGGTGAGGTAAAAAGACCACACATTGATGTTTCACATAAGTTACACTCACCAGCGGCTCCCTCGTTTTATTGATGTTTGTTCTTTCAAATTACAGCATGCATAGGTTTCTGATCAGGAGGCTTTTGACTGTTTGCATTTACGCCACATCTGAAGAGGAGTCTAAAAGAAGTGTTCCTGCCTTCAGTACATCTGTAGTGTATGCTTGCTCTAAAAGTATTGTTGGGGTATTTTAATATGCTTGAGGCTGCTGTTACATACACACATTAGCGTCCGCTGTGAAACGAGTACAGTATTGCAAATAATTCACGCTAATCATAGAGTCAGATATTAATAAACTGCTTGAAAATAAATGCTTCTGGTCCACAGCTACACATTTGTCTTGTGTTTTGTCATTACAGTCACTAAAAAATATACTAATACAACTGCAGTGATATTTGAGAGTGCACCTCTTTGTTTCACTCCACGCAAACTTCATTCTGTCTATCTATCCTGTATAAATGCGATTTCATATTCCAGATGCATTAACAAACTTCACGGTTTTTCTAAAAAGAATAATCAATCAAAATACAATCCACAGCACTCAAAACATTGCTGTGTGTGAGGAAGGTGAGGAAGGGAACTTCAGATCTCATGATAACCTTTATGGCAGCTGAGTAATCTTGCCTCACCCTAAGTGTTGCCCAGACACCAAACATGTTTCGTTCAGCATGAGTTTCTCTCTCGTTGTCAGTACAGTGCCTAGATAATATACTAATGTACTGATATATACTAATACATATGCCTTCGATTTGCTTGATGCCCAATATAACTGCAGAGACATTTAAGCCTAGAAATTACAAAAGTATACACACACACACACACACATATATATATATACATGTGTAAGATAACAATGTCATACATCGACACTGTTATTGCATGCTCAACACACAGCTTTGTTTTGCCGCTGTGTGCGGCAAAACAAAGCAATATATATATATATATATATATATATATATATATATATATATATATATATATATATATATATATATATATATATATATATATATATATATATATATATATATATATTATCGGTACACAGCGGCAAAACAAAGCTGTGTGTTGAGCATGCAATAACAGTGTCGATGTATGACATTGTTATCTTACACTGCTTTTTGAACATGTCTCTCACACTAAGAAGTGGTGGCTGTTATACATTCCAACAACAAAAGAAACTCACTCGTTTTGAATATGTGTAATTGACAAGAAAAGATAGATCACACATAGACTTTGGGGGCTCTTAAATAAATAAAAAAGTACAATAAAGAAAATAAAAAGACATGTCTGAATGCACCATCACACTGTTAGCAATCAAAGCTGAATCCATTGCTGAGGAAGGAGAATCTACAGAGCTTGACATACACAGAGATAAAGCGAAGACATTATATGGTTTCGACACGTTTAACAATTCGTAAAGTTGGTCTTGAGTAGCAATCAGACAATTCTATTCTGACGCTTGCCGCACTTTAGGATATGACCCTGCAAATTTCATCAGATCCAGGGGTTGGTGTCCTGGTCACCCTTTTACCCACTTGAGACTTCTCAGAGTTCTGGTCACACAAATGTTTCATCTTGACCTGCGGCTTTTTTAGGTTCTGTTTTGTCAACTGACCTGCCCTATAGTCTGCCGCAAACCATTAACACGGTCTATCAATTTCACAGGTGAGTCATCTGATAACCACTTATCCCACTGCTAAAGGTCCTCATACCTTTTGTCTGAAGATCATAAAAGTCATTAGGGCTTAACCCTGTATTCTCTAACAGACTTCTACACCCATCTGTCATTCAGAATAGCAGACTTAATGGGTAACCAATTTTCAGCCAAGACCCAATTTCCAGCCAAATCATTTCCCCAAATCACCTCTATGCCATGGATAGGTAAAGCAGACTGAACCCCAGTGAACCCCAACGTGGATATCATCCACAAGGCCACACAACAGCCTGGCTTTATTCAGTGGTGGGTTTTTTCTGTTAATAATAAAGACAATAAAAACAACTTACAATGGACAGAAGAATAAAAGAAAAAAACACCACTCATAGCAAAGAAACACAGACAAGTGGTCTAGTTATATTCAACACTCTGAGAATATTAAGCCATCTCTAACAACCATTACTAAGCAAATATAGTTCAAAGAATAGGATCTCATCACAAATGACCAAACCTGAGACTAATGAAATCACAGACTTCCTCCAAAGGCAAGTCCAAAGAGACAACTAGCCAAATTTTTCTATGCAAGTGGAAGATGCAGAGCACTAAGTGAAACCTTACGAAGTGATACAAACAAGCGTTTACGTAACTTACTTCAAAAATCTTACAAGGTCAAGATTACTCTGCAGACGAGCCCCATTTGCCCTGCGTCTATCTTTTTCATGTAACTGGTGGTTAGAGCTGTCCCAAACTTAGAAGCAGAACACCTGAGCAGTTCAGACTCAGGTACACTGTAAAAAGCCCTGCCAGAATATCCCTTTTTCTGCTTCTCTCTTCTTTATGGATGCTCATTGACTGACATTTATTTATTTATTTTTTTGGCACATTCTCACTCTTTTTTTTTTTTTTTTACCTGATTTTTGTTTCTAAGAAAAATGAGAGCCACATATGAGGATATTCATTTAAAATTTCAATAGAATAGTAGCAGTATAACGTCCTCATAAGTGGATCTCAGGCCATGTAGAGCAAAATTGAGTATTTTGGTCTAAATAACCCAAAATGTGATGTGCACACACCAGGTCCTGGGAGGATAAGCCATTTTTGGTATCGTTAGCCTAAGTCTATGTGTGGGCTCCATATTTCTTGTCACATACTCTGAGCTGGGTTCTGACATATAAACATGTGTCTCACACTAATCTAGTTGTGCATTCAAGCAATGTACAAGAAACTTGCTTGTATTTAATCCCAATAAGCATTTTGGAACTCTGATCATGCAGCTTATTTCTCAGCAGTGACATGCTCGGCACCAACATGTGTCAATAAGAGGACCAGTGTGTAGTTATAAAGTTGACCAAACAACGTCGTTATCTAATCATGCCAGCGAGTGAACAACACAAGGCTTGTGTCTCTATAATTCCACAGGGTGAGTCACACATCCTTCCGCAGCCTATCCCATATCTTTTCTGTCACTGGTTTTCACTACACCTCCCACATCCTAACCTCCCTCCCACTGGCTGCTTTTTCTTCCCCAGTCACATTGGAGTGGAGCCTCTTTCGACAAGCAAGAATCATCTGAGCTCAAACTTTGCTACCAAGTTAGTAACTTTCTCCATCTGCAGACATGTGCACTGGAAAATGTTCCCGTTTTATTGCTGTTGCTCTGTACCCACTAGTAGTCATATCTATCATCTGTAACATCGTGCTGTTCTTCCCTGATGGGGACGTCACTTATGCCAAAGACGGACATATTACCGAGGAGGTGAAATACATGGGGGGACTCATTGGAGGGGGTGTAATGGTGAGTGGTCTTTTTTTTTATTTTTCAGTCTGTTGCAGAAATTAAACATTTTTATTCTGTATATTTGCAAGGTTGAAAAGTCAGAATGCACTTGGTGCGCACTGCTTCTCAAAACACGAATGAAGGCTCATGTTTGCATGTTTAAAGAGTCTTTTAAATATTCCACTAATATCCGACTGAATATTATGTCCTATCACCTCCTTTGTCCTTCTACAGGTGTTGCTACCAGCATTGTACATTCATTTAACTGGTAAACAGGGTTGCTGTGGAAATCGCTGTGGGGTGAGTCAGACATGAGTACAATAAGATGTTGCAAGTGGTCGATTAGGGAGGCTTGATTAAGTTTAATGATTAATGCATCATATGCAATCTTCACTGAAAGGAGATTTGAACTCTGCAAATTGTCAGTAAATAGTTAAAAATAACATCAGTAAGATCAGTGGAAATACAAATAGCTATTGACCTGAAATGTTAAAGTATATGCCACAAGGTCACTCCAATGTGTGTCATACAAACTGGCCCAAAGTGATGATTATTTTATAAAAATTCCTTGTATAGTTCAATCTTTATTTTCTCCACTTTTGTACTGAGGCTAAATTCAAGTGAAGCCAAAAAAAAGAAGCCAAATTCGCTGCAATTTGCAAGCCACAACAGCATGTCTTTTTAGGTTCCTAATTTACTTAGATGTCATCCTAATTTAATTAGACATCATGTTGTTTGCAGAGTCTCCTTTCTTGATCTCGAGAGAATGTTTAAAGGTTGAAGACACAGGAAAAGGCTCACTGAAATGTTTTTGGACTTAGTGGTACAGAAATGCATTTTAATAAAAAACAAAACTTCAAACGTACAGCAATCCAGCGAAGGCCTTTTTGTTGATAGAGTTAAGCTATGATTACATTGTAAAAATTAAGCCTGCAACAGAAATAGAAAAAGTGACTTAACACAGTACCAGCAAACCTGTTTTTGTTATGTTTGGTTTAGCCTGTACTTAATTTTAAGGAGATCTGTAGTCTATGGGAAAACTAAACAGAGTTGATAAATGTTTCATTTATCAACAGGGGGGGAGTTGTGTCTTTAAACTGTATCATGATTGCATTTGACCTTTATCATTTACTCTCTCTGCAGATGTTCTTATCAATTGCATTTGCTGCAGTGGGTGTTGCTGGAGGCCTGTACAGTTTAATTGTTGCAGCACTTGGTTTGCAGAATGGGCCTCTCTGCAAAACTGTACTGATCTGGACAACGCCTTTTAAAGAACTCACAGGGTAAAAAAAAAGCACAGGAGTGACTTCCTCAGGACACGTTTGATATGTTTCTTAATTCTTAGTCATTTATAAATCTCCTGTCTTGCACAGTGACAACAACTACCTGAAGAACGATAAATTGTGGAGCTTATGCACAGAGCCCAAGAACATTGTGCAGTTTAACCTTGGACTGTTCGGCACTCTGCTGGCCACAAGCTGCCTGCAGGTGATCCTCTGTGCCATACAGATGATCAACGGGCTCTTCGGCTGTCTGTGTGGAACCTGCAACAAAGAAGTGCTTTGAAACCGAGTTCGCCTTAAAAGAATAATAGGTGAAAATAATTACATCTCAAATGATTTGCTTCTCAGATTTATATAGAGAGACTTAACTTCTCTTATCTGTATACTTATTATTTATTCATTCCTTAATCTACAGACACTGAGAGTTCCTGACAATTGATGGGCGCCCCCTGCTGGATGAATGAGGATAAACCTCTTGTCTACATCTGCATAAAACATTCTCTTTGATTTTTTACTATTTAAAAAAAAAGAAGAACTTTTTTGTATTTCATGCTTCACATATTGCAGAAAATTTTAATTTACTGTTGTGCAATCTTTTTTTAGTAATAATAAATCCACGACATTAGAAATGAGTTATGCTAATTAGATGGCCAGTTTTATATAATCTGGCTTGAAACATTGCAGCTAAAGTTTTACTATGTTTTTTTTTTAAAAATCTAAAAAGTATATCTTTTGAATAATTGTGTTTTACACCATTGATAGGTTTTAGTGGCTATTACTAATATTACATTATTTTCATTAAGCTAAACGGGACACCAGAAGAGGCAAAAGTACTGATAGTGAGGAACATGGAGGATCTGGACAAGTATAACTGACACCAATGTATCAATTACACCAGGAAATGACATGGACACGTTGAAATTAGTTCTTCAACAGAAAGTAATTGATCTAGATTGTGAATATAAGGAGCATAATATAATAGATCCAGAAATAGATTCTGAAAGTAACTTTCTCTCTTCTTTTGTTAAAAATTGTAATTATTTCACTCAGGAACAATATGAAAAAGAAATTAACCTAGACGGGAAGCTCTCATTAATTCACTTTAACAGCAGAAGTATGTACTCTAATTTTGATTTCATTAAGGACTATTTGCAACAATTTTCTCGCCCCTTTAGTATTATAGCCATCACTGAAACTTGGTTCAATGTCGATAAAGGAATAGATTTTTGTTTGAATGGATATGATTTAAAATACATGAATAGATTAAATAAGGCGGGCGGCGGGGTTGCTATATATGTTCATAACTCTATAAAATATAATGTTGTAACAACTATGTCTATGGCTATTGATGGAATTTTGGAATGTTTGACTATTGAGATTATGAATGAAAAAAAGAGAAATGTTATAATAAGTTGTATATATCGGACACCCAGTTCAAGTATTGACACTTTTAATGAATGGATAGAAAAAACGTTTGCTTCGGTGAACCAAAAATTACTATTTATCTGTGGTGATTTTAACATTGATTTGCTAAATCCAACAAGGTTAAAAGCCATTGATGACTTTACTGACACAATGTACAGCTTATCACTATATCCAACAATAACAAAGCCAAGCAGAATAACATCACATAGCGCCACTATTATTGACAACATTTTTACTAATGTCATGGATTTCCAAATTAATAGTGGTCTGCTTGTCTGTGATATAACTGACCACTTACCAGTTTTTACTTTGTGTGACTGTGATTTAAAAAAAATAGATACCAAGATCATGATAGCAAAGCGAACAATAAATGAAGAAGCAATTCATGCCTTCAATTTCGATTTAGCACAACAAGATTGGAGTTCGGTGTATGAAGAGTCAGATGTGGACAAGGCTTATGATAATTTTCTAGATATTTTTACTATGTGGTACAATAAACATTGTCCTGTAAACGAACACATGACAAAGAAAAAAAAGATAAAAAGTCCTTGGCTCACAAAAGGAATTATTAATGCTTGCAAAAAGAAAAACAATCTGTATAAACAGTTTATCAAAGTAAAAACAAAAGAAGTGGAACAAAGATATAAAGCATATAGAAATAAATTGACTGATATTATAAGAACGAGCAAACAACTTTATTATAGAAGAAGATTATATGAAAATAAAAACAATATAAAAGGAACTTGGGATGTGTTAAACAACTTAATTAAACAAGGATCTTCTGGAACATCATATCCTGAATATTTTACTGATGCAAATGGTGAAAATCACAACATGAGTAATATTGTTGATGGGTTCAATAAATTCTTCATAAATGTTGGCCCTGAACTAGCAGCAGACATCCCGTGTCATAAAAATGAAAATATCAGTAATATAAAATCAAATCCCTTTTCACTGTTCCTCTCAGCTACAAATGAGCAAGAAGTAATAAATATCACATTAAAATGTAAAAGTAAGTCTTCAATGGATTATCATGACATAAATATGTCTGTAGTTAAACAGGTTATTCTGAATATTGCTAGTCCCTTAACATATATCTGTAATTTATCATTTCAGTCCGGTTGTTTTCCAAAAAAAATGAAAATTGCGAAAGTAATACCACTATATAAAAGTAATGACAAACACAGTTTTACCAATTATAGGCCTATTTCTCTACTGCCTCAATTCTCAAAAATTCTAGAAAAACTTTTTAATTCAAGATTAGAAAAATTCCTTGAAAAACATCAAATAATAAATGTTGGTCAGTATGGTTTCAGAACGCAAAGAACCACTTCAATGGCGATAATTGAGGCAGTAGAAGAAATTACTGATACACTGGATAAAAATAAATATGCAGTTGGTATTTTTGTTGACCTCAAAAAGGCCTTCGACACAATCAATCACTCAATTTTACTGGATAAATTGGAAAGATATGGTATTCGAGGGAAAGCTGGTAACTGGTTAAAAAGTTACCTAACAGGTCGGGAACATTATGTTAGCATAGGGCATTACCATTCAGAGAAACTTGGTATTACATGTGGTGTTCCCCAAGGGTCAGTGTTGGGACCAAAACTTTTCAATGTATACATAAATTATATTTTTGATGTTTCTCAAGTACTTAAACTCATACTGTTCGCAGATGACACCAACATATTTTTCAGTAGCGATGATTATACTGATCTTGTAATGACTGTAAACAGGGAGCTAAAATTAATAAAAAAATGGATGGACATAAATAAATTATCATTAAATATAAATAAAACTAAAGCAATGTTTTTTGGTAATTTAAAATATAATATAGAATTACCAATTATCATTGAAGGTGTACCAATTGATAATGTGAGTGAAAACAAATTTTTGGGAGTTATAATTGATAACAAAATTTCATGGAAACCCCACGTCAGACACATAAAAACCAAAATTTCCAGAAGCCTCGCAGTTTTGAACAAAGTGAAACAATTCCTTGATAAAGATGCACTTCGTACTCTGTACTGTACCCTGGTTCTTCCATATCTTACATATTGTGTGGAAGTGTGGGGAAATACATATAAAAATACAACTAATCCATTAGTCACAGTACAGAAACGAGCACTGCGTATTATTCACAAGGCTGGTTATCTAGATCATACTCACAAATTCTTTCTTCAGGCAAAGTTACTTAAATTCCAGGATCTGGTTAATTACAATACATCCATAATTTTGTATAAAGCTTTTACTAAACTTTTACCGGCAAATTTACAAACTAGATTGAAATTCGAGAAAAGGTTTATAATGTGAGAGGCTTTGGAGAATTCAAATTACCCAGAACTCGAACAACCCGTAAAGGCTTTTGTGTGTCTGTATGTGGTGTGAAAATCTGGAACAGTCTGAGTTTACAATTGAAACAATGCAAAAATATTCATAGATTTAAATTTCTCTACAAACAGTTGGTCTGGTCACAGTATACTCAATGATGGGTTTTAGTGTGCTCTGTAATGTCTGTCCTCTTACCATTGCTGGTATGGATTCCAAAATAAAAAATAAAAAATAAAGTGTGCGTATGTATGTACATATATGTACTTGTGTGTGTAGATATATATGTATGTATATGTATGTGTGTCTGTTACTTGTAGTTATTACTGCCTGTTACCTGTGGTAATGCAATTTATAATTTATATATTCTGTATTCAGTTATGAAGGCTCTAATTGTTGGTTGCGAGCTGCCGCTTAGATGCTTGTATCTGCCCGGGGCTGTTGATGGGTCTGTATGCAATGATGGGCGTAGCTGCGGGAAGTTTATTGTTTTTTTTTTGTTGATGAGTGAGTATAGGGGTGGGATTTAATAAGTTTTCTTCGTCCCACTCCTTTTTCAGGCAAGTTTTGTTTTTTGTTTTGTGTATTTTATGTTCAATATAGGTATTTGTTGTGCCTGAAAATGAATAAATAAATGAATGAATGAATGAATGAATGAATTAGTAGTGTACTATATTACTAATATCTTACTATAATTAATGTAATAACCTTCAGAGCAAAATAAAATACATGACAAATGTCTTTTTACTATTATAATAAATACCAGCCTTGATATACAAATATTTCAGTGTTATCTCAAATTGTTAGCCAGTCCTAGATAAAATGACACATAATCAGGCAGTTTTGGTTTCACTGACGTACATGAATAAATAAATAAATAAAAAGGTTACACAAGAATTGAAAAAGATTAATGTTGGGGACTGGAGAATCACAGCAGAGAGTGGACACATAGCTGCCAATGATTCCATAATGAAAATATTATTTTAGTTGCTACACCAGGTTTTATGTAAGTTAAAATTAAATAGCATATGCCACTTTACTATTTTTACATAGTCTTTAACCTCCTAAGACCCGAACTCTTCCACGACATGCATTTTTAATTTCTCTTTGATATTTGGACTGATTGGGACCTGATGAATGTAAAAACAAAGAATTGCCAGATTTTTATTTTATTTATTTATTTTTTACCTATTTTTTGTTCCTAAGAAAAATGAGGATATTCGTTTAAAATTTCGATAGAACAGTAGCAGCATAATGTCCTCGTAAGTGGATATCAGGTCCTTGTAGAGCAAAATCGAGTATTTTGATCTAAATAACCCAAAATGTGATGTCCACATATGTGGACGCCAGGTCATAGGAGGTTAAGCAATGACCTACAAGTGGCGCATGTGAAGTGGATTGTTATGATTTTCAAACACCACCAGAGGGCGCTTTCATAAGAATTCTCCTCTCGAGGAGGGTAAGTAGACTAACATTTGAATTGCATTCATTTCAATTCAATTTTATTTATATAGCCCCAAATCATAACAACAGTCCCCTAATGGTTGTCATGACCACTAATCAACAACCATGACAAACTACACATTAATGATCAAGGAACTGATCTCACAGCCCATTGTTCTTTTAGTTAGCTAGTTTCAGTCATTGTACAAATGTACTGTTTATAAGATTGGGGAAACCTGCAGTCAGCTGAGACTGAAGAAGTCACTTGGATGAGTGACGAAACGTTTCTCCCACTGAACACGCTACATCCAGATGAACAGATTCAAATTTTGGAAGAAACTCCCACCAGAACCAGGTTCAGGGAAGGGCGGCCATCTGCTGTGACTGTCTGGGGTTGAGAAGAGGGAGAAAGGACAAAAGAAAGAGAAAGTCTATTTTCTCTATAAAGAATGTACAGTGTGGTTTATAATTGTAATGTGGACATGTTTAACCATAATGCACAGCCCCACATTGGATGAAAATCAAACACAATTCCCCTCCATGAATCGCCACCTTATCAAGGAGAGGTTTGTGCCCCCCAGTGATCCCAGGAGCGATGTTGTTCAGGGCAGTTTCCCCCTATTAGGGTTTCCCATGGGAGATTACCTGGCCCCTCACCTATGATCAAAGAGAAAATTGAATTAGAGAAAAATTAGAATCAGAATCAGAATCAGAATCAGAATACTTTATTGATCCCTGGGGGAAATTATTTTTTGTTACAGTGCTCCATTTTAAACCAACATTAAGACAAGACAGACAATACGCTAACTAAGAATAGTACAATATATACATATATATACATACATACATACATAAGTCACTTATAAATAAATATTTGGAAAAGAAACATGTGTAGTTGTAGCAGCAAACAGTGTGTTAAGTGGATGCGTTGTACAGGGAGATGGCCACAGGCAGGAATGATTTCCTGTGTCGTTCAGTGGTGCTTTTCGGTAATCTCAGTCTCTCACTGAACGAGCTCCTGTGACTGACCAGCATGTCATGGAGTGGGTGGGAGGTGTTATCCAACATTGTCTTTATCTTGGACAGCATCCGCCTCTCCGACACCACCTTGAGGGAGTCCAGCTCCATCCCCACAACATTGCTGGCCTTACGGATCAGTTTATTAAGTCTGTTGGCATCTGCGACCCTCAGCCTGCTCCCCCAGCATGCAACAGCATAGAGGATCGCACTGGCCACAACAGACTCATAGAAAATCCTCAGCATTTTCTGGCAGATGTTGAAGGACCTCAGTCGCCTCAAAAAATAGAGACGACTCTGGCCCTTCCTGTAAAGTGCTGTGGTGTTTTTAGCCCAGTCCAGTTTATTGTCAATGTGTACTCCAAGGTATTTATAGTCCTCCACAATGTCAACACTGACCCCCTGGATTGAAACAGGGGTCAAGTGTTTCCTGGTCTTCCTGAAGTCCACGATCAGTTCCTTGGTCTTTGCCACGTTGAGCTGCAGATGATTCTGCTCACACCACGTGACAAAGGAGTCGACCACAGCCCGGTACTCTGTCTCATCATCCCTGCTGATGCATCCAATCACCGCAGAGTCATCAGAAAACTTCTGAAGATGGCAGGTCTCTGTGCAGTGGCTGAAGTCTGTGGTGTAGAGGGTGAAGAGGAAGGGGGAGAGGACAGTCCCCTGTGGTGCCCCTGTGTTGCTAATCACCTTGTCAGACACACACTGTGGGAGACGTACATATTGTGGTCTTCCTGTCAGGTAATCAACAATCCAGGACACCAGAGAAGCATCCACCTGCATCGCTGCTAACTTATCACCCAGGAGGGTCGGCCTGATGGTGTTGAAAGCACTGGAAAAGTCAAAAAACATGACCCTCACAGTGCTCGCCGGCTGGTCCAGATGGGTGTAGACACGATTGAGCAGGTAGATGATGGCGTCCTCTGTTCCGAGACGAGGCTGATAAGCGAACTGAAGGGGATCCAGATGTGGTCTTACTATGGGTCGCAGCTGGTCCAGGATGAGCCTTTCCAGGGTCTTCATGATGTGGGAGGTCAGTGCCACGGGCCTGTAATCCTGGGGGCCACTGGGACGAGGCGTCTTTGGTACAGGGACGAGGCATGATGTCTTCCACATCACCGGGACCCTCTGCAGACTCAGACTCAGCATAAACAGTTTATGAAAGACTCCACACAGCTGGGGGGCACAGGCCTTGAGGACAAGGGGACTCACTCCGTCTGGTCCAGCAGACTTGCCTGAGTGAAGTCTCCTCATTTGCATCTCAACCTGGTATTGAGTGAAGGTGATGGGTGGGGGAGGGGTGTCAGGAATCTCACAGGAGGCAACATGTGAAGAGAGAGGCTGGCACAGTGGTGTGGCTCTGGATTCCAGGCTGACTGCAGGTGAGGTTGTGGGGGTGGGAGCAGACACTGTGGTGTCGAATCTATTGAAAAACAGATTCAACTCGTCGGCTCTATTCTCACCTCCCTCAGCTCCCCTGCTGTTGGTTGGCCTGAATCCAGTGATGGTCTTCATGCCCCTCCACACTTCTCTCATGCTGTTCTGCTGGAGTTTCCACTCCAGCTTCCTCCTGTAATTGTCCTTAGCCTCTCTGATCTTGTCCTTTAGTAACACCTGGACCTTCCTCACCTCCTCTTTGTTGCCCCCTCTGAAAGCCCTCTTCTTGTTGTTGAGGAGGGCTTTGATGTCCTTAGTCACCCACGGCTTGTTATTTGGGTAACAATGAACAGTCTGAGCTGGAACAATGGAGTCGGTGCAGAAAGTTATGTAGTCTGTGATACACTCAGTAAGCCCATTGATGTCCTCGGCGTGAGGCTCACAGAGTGTTTCCCAGTCGGTCACCTCGAAACAGCCCTGTAGTTCCGCTATTGCCTCCTCTGACCACCTCCTAACAGTCCTGGTGGTCACAGGTTCCCTCCTCACAATTGGCACATAGCGGGGGGTGAGGTGAATCAGGTGGACGATCTGATTTCCTCGTGTCAGCATTGTTCCCACATCATCATAATTAATGTTGTTCCAGGTTCAACATTGCAAGTGACCAATCACCTTCTTGTGACGTCATTCCTTTGCGACTTCGAAATACCCGCCTTCGAGTATTTCGAAATACAAGTGAAGAAGCGAAAAACCGCCGCCTGTCCGCCGAATTTGAAGTCAATTTAGGATACTTTCCTTTAATAAACGGTAAGCATTATACATATGTTCCTCACTTGGCTTGCTGTTTGTTTGCTAGCGATAGGCTACTTGACAACAGCATTAGCTAACCAGTGTTCTCTAGACCAGCGTTCCCCAACTTTTTGGGTGTTTCGTGGCCCGGGGGTTGGGTCAGGCAAAATTGCAGTAGCTTCCCTGATCATTTTACAAACATAAGTGAAGAGAATCTGGACTAAAAGGCCTAGACTTATGGTTGTGTGCTGAATCTATGAATCAAACTATCACCTGGAAACATAATTAACTGGTCCATAGCTGTGAAACTGGACATGAGTTCTTGATTCTATGGAGATTAACAGTAATCCAGAAATTTACAAATTTGTCCTGGTACATCGCGTAAATGTTGTCCCAGGGACATCGCGTAAATGTTGTCCCTGGGACATCGCGTAAATGTTGTCCCTGGGACATCGCGTAAATGTTGTCCCTGGGACATCGCGTAAATGTTGTCCCTGGGACATCGCGTAAATGTTGTCCCTGGAACATCGTGTAGAAGTTGCCCTGGGACATCGTGTAGAAGTTGCCCTGGGACATCGTGTAGATGTTGTCCCTGGGACATCATGTTAAAGTTGCCAGAGACATACCATATGAAAGTTTAGCTTCTTTTAGCCCCTGTTTGTTTTATATTATTTTATATATATATATTTTTTTTAATATTATATTTAATATTTACATTGTATTGCAAAAAACCCCAAAACAAGTTAAAATGAATTAATGAATATTGACTAATTAAACCTTCGTTATTTTTCCACCAGAAATGGACGACATAATTAGAAGAAGTGTTCTGAATGACGAAAAAAAAAAGAACTGGAAAAGACACACAACTTTGTGTGCATGTGTCACAATGCCAGGAGGACCCATTCAGTGTTGTGTTAGAAAAATTGAACTCATTAACCCTTCATGGACATTATAAATGTTTAAATGTTGCCTCAGGTAAAGACAGGAAAAGAGACTATTACAAATTCAACTGCATCAGAGCTGGGGGAAAAAGTCGAAACAGCTACAGAGCAGTGGGCTGTAAGGCCTATGTTTCATTTAAAGTACTCAAATGTTGGAAAGACCACACAGTCATCGTGCAGCGTACATATGATAAGCATGATGGGCATGATCCTTCGGACCCAAAAGACGCACATTTCAACAATATTTCCAGTGATTTGAGGAGGAAGATTGAGGAACTGCTTTCCCTTGGAACTAAGCCAGCCATCATACTAACCGAATGTCATAAATGGGCCAAAGAACATGGACACAGAGATCTTCACAACAGAGAGCATTTTGTCACACCACGTGACATTGACAGTGTTAGAACCTGCATGATGAGGAAGAAGCACTTTAACTGTGGAGACAGTCAATGTGTACATACCTTACTTAATGGAAAACATCAAGAACATGTTCTCTTCTATCAACCATACACATCTGACCAAGAACTAATGATTGTTTTGCAGACACCTGTAATGAAATCAAACATGGAGAACTATGCAAAACAGTTAGTATTTGTTGACACCACGCACTGCGTTAACCAGTATTCATTTCCCTTATTCACACTTGTTGTAAGAGATGATCATGGGCATGGAGTCCCTGTGGCCTATGCTATTGTCAGCAACGAAAGTCAGAAAACCCTGGAAACTGTTCTTGGAATAGTTTGTGAGCATTTCCCAACTTCCCCGAGGTAAATAATACATTGACAGCTATTAATTTTGAAATAATTCCTTTTCAAAAAAGTTATAACATGCCAGAATCTAATGCTATAGCTGCAGCATGGGCTGCAAAAAACTTTCCTTTCCAGTTGTTAAAGTTATTCCTATAGGCTGTATGCAGTATTTTATATATCTACTTGTGAGTTGAAATGTTTAATTTGGCATTGAAGTGGTGCTTTGAGATAGCAAAAACATTTTCATACTGTTTAATCTCATTTAGTGTTTTCTTTTTTTTCTGTAGAGCATTTATGGTTGACAAAGACTTTGCGGAAATAAATGCTTTGCAGAAGGTTTTTCCAGAGTCAGCTATCCTTCTATGCTGGTACCATGTCTTGCAGGTAAACCACATTGTTTTCTTTTCACGTTGTCTAAGATGCACCTGAAACACATTTTTACAACAGGGTCCTGTTGTCATGATTTGCCTCATTGTGATATTCACCTACTCAGGTTAATGAATATAAAGGGATAAAATGTTGAGTGACTATGTCCATCCATTTAAGACCACAGTGCACTCATCTTCTGGTGGCTGCTTCCCAAAGCTCTTTTTGACATTTAAAAATATGTTTGCCTGGTTGATTTCTGTAATGCACAGGTCCTCTTGTCCAGTGAGTGACAAAGTTATTTTTGGACGTCAGCTTTCTTTTATGCTTTTTGTACAGCTGCTCCTCTGTCTCTCTCTCCAGATTAACTTTTTTTCTCTTACATTCACAGGCTGTTAATCGATGGCTTTCAAAATCAGAGTCCGGGGTCCATGGGCTTTCTAACACCCAAAAGAGAAATGAAATCATTTCTTTCTTTTGTAAGCTGAAAGCTTGCACATCTGTAAGTGTAATTTGTCTATTTCACATTTTGATTTCTTGATTACACTAAGAGCATAATAACTTTCAGTTGCTAAAAAAAGTTACAGAGAGATACAAAATAGATTTTTGAAACAATTTCTAAAACTGGCTTCTTATCTTGCTTATCAAAACAAGTACTTAAGCTGTGCAGAACATCATTGTGTCACCCACTGTGCAGTAGAACTTGTGAGTGGGATTCTTTCACAGACAGATGCTGAAACCAAATATGCTTATAGGTTTAGTGTTCCTTCTTAGCCATTGTAAGGGAAGAAATAATTGCTTCTTAATACAAAAACACGACATATTATTAATAACTTAAAATTCTTAATGTTATTCAATAAAAGGAAAAGGGCTTCAATACATAATATTAAAGATTTCAATAGGTCTGTTAAATGGATTGAAATATATTCTGTTGCATCCAATTCTCTTAGGAGGACGACTTTAAAGCCACATCAGCAGAGTTCTGCCAGACATTTAAGCAATACCCTTTGGTGTGCCAGTATTTTCAGAAGCACTGGGAAGGCATTGGCCACATGTGGTGTGACTACGGCCGTCGGTTCAGTCACGCTCGTTCTGAAACAAACAATGTGATTGAAAGGTATGATTTATTATTTTGACCTCATTCAATTGTATTGCTGAAAAAAAGATATTATGCTTTAATCCAAGAGGCTAAACTGAGTAGGTTCGTCATGTCATTGCCAGAACAAGTTTTAGGCAAATCCTTTAAATTCTAGCAGCGTTTTTTATGTTATCACAACAAAAAACAGAGTAGGTGGATTTGCCTAAATCAGCTAAACCGGCACAGAGCATTCCTTTATAAAAGACGTGTGCAATAGGTTTTCCAATTTTTTAAAAAATAATACAGTCTTGATTAAAACTTTAAATTCCTTCAATTACAGTTACTAATCATTTCAAATAACTGTTTTTCAGATTTTTCCACCGCCTGAAATACCAGTTTTTATCTGGCTACAAGAATAGGCGTCTGGATGATCTGATTGAAGTGCTCCTAGGGAAGGCCGACGACTACTTCTCAGTCATAAAAACCCTGCAAGATGTGGGCCGCATGAAAAACAGGTTTGCTGACACCTTGTCTCAAGTTTCAGACTCTGCTTCAAGACTGATGGAAAGTGGTTGGGCTCTTAAAATTACAGTCAAGAACAGCCATGGAGTTAATGCATATCAAGTCCCATCTGAGTCAAGAGAAGACATGGTGTATGATGTCTGCCCTGTTGAGTCCTACTGCAACTGTACATATGGCTTACGAGGACTTCTTTGCAAGCATCTAGTGTTACTTGCAAAATTAGCAGAGGCTGACAATGACATCTATCCAAACATGGAAACAGACCTTGGCAAGAATTGCAGTGAAAGAAAGGCATTACTTTGTACACTGTGAGGACTTGAAAGTGATAAAAATGCCAAGTTTGTTTGGAAATCTGTGTTTTTTTGCATCGGCTGAAACACTTCAGTGCACTTGTTGTACGTTCTCTCACTATAACACATGTGCTTGCCTGAAGGTGGCTTGTAGCCATTTTAAACAAATGAAAAACTCTCTGAAAAGTCCTCTATCAACTTTGAATGACACTCCTGTAGTTGAAAGCACAGACAAAAAATGCACAGAAGATGCAGTTTGAAAATTAAATGCTGTTTTAGACACAGTTAAACAGTGGGCATTCATTCCAGAGGGTATTACTGCAATGATAGATGAACTGCATACAAATGTCTTAAAAACAAAACAAGTAGGCAAAAGTATATGCCAGTACGAAATAAAGATGACAGATAATGCACGCAAAATTAGGCCATTGTATTCTAGCAAGAAACGTTCGGCCAGCATCGACATTCCAACAGTCTGTGAAAATGAATGTGAACAGTCGATAACCACTGAAAGAGAGACATCCTCTGGAGAAAATGAAAACCTTTTGGAATACAAAACAAAAAAGAGAAGAGTTAAAGCTAAGTATATGCACAAGTAGACTTTTGTGTGACATTTCAAAGGGACTGCATCCATTACTTCTGTTTATTGAAACCTAAAGCTGAATAGCTGTCTTAACTTTCTGCCAAGGAACAGATGAAAAGAAATTGTTTGGTCTCTCAAGCAGTTGTTATTTATGTGTTATTCATTACTTTGGCTTGGTTGCTGTTTTTGATAAAAATTCATCTGTGCCCATTGTAATATTTTCATATGTTACTATTTTTATATTGCTATGCATTATAAATAAAGGATTACTTATTACTATTAAAGGTCTGCATTTGTAATTGTTGGTATTATTTATAAAATATGCGCTCTTAAGTTTTTTGCTCCATAAAACGATACCTGTCACTTTTTGGACATAGAGTATCAGCTGTTGAGAATCCTGGCTCATACAAAATAGAAGTAAAAGGTTCCAACATCCAGCCTTTTTATGATTAAATACAAAGTGTAATAACAGAGTTATTGGGGTGTGATTTTGTTAATAGTTAGTCTTAAGTATAAGTTTAATAGTAATGAGTAAGAAAATATAGCCAGAATAATGGAATGAGACTAACACCTGACCTCACACTGAGATTTGGTATGAAGTGGCATGTTTGTGCTAATGCTGACATTGGGGCTCAGAGTTCCTCTGTGTGTATATATTTGTGAACGTTAACTTGGCTAATGTCCAAGGGTTTGACTGCTTTCCTGTTGGATTGTATCACAAAGAACAGGGATAAGAGCACCAGTGGCCGTGCACACCCTCATCTCTCTCCTTCACCCAATCATTAGTGTTGGAAACCGGCATTAGCTCAGAGTAGATTAGACTTCAGTATAGTGCAAGTGATTTGATTTTATGATTATTTGATTCAGTTTTTTCTGTGTTCAAGCTCAATTACTTTAATAAAATATGTTGAATTCAAACAAATAAATAAACAAATAAACTGTGGACATTACCCTTTTAAACCTTTCTGAAACAAGACAGGTAAAAACCAGTGTATAAAAGTTTACATAGGTATAAATAGCTCTAACACTTTACTCCAGCCTGGCGTCCACACATGTGGACATCACATTTTGGGTTATTTAGACCAAAATACTAAATCTTGATCAACAAGTGCCTGATATACAGTTATGAGGACATTATACTGCAACTGTTCTATCGAAATTTCAAATTAATGTCCTCATATGTGGCTCTCATTTTTCTCAGAAACAAAAATTAGGTAAAAAAAACAAAACCTGGTAATTCTTTCTTTTTACATTCATCGGGTTCCAATCGGCCCAAATATCAAAGAGAAATTAAAAATGCATGCCATGGAAGATTTCGGGTCTTAGGGGGTTAAAATGACCAGACCCCTCCGGCCTGTTTTCCAGGCCACTAAATTAAACCCAGTCAATTACCAATTGAACAGAATAAAAACCTACGAGGTCCACTAATAGTCCAAAAGTCCAAATCTTTAATAGAAAAGACAGGCAGAACTCAAACAAACAATAATCCAAACGAGGAGCATATATACACACTGGAAAGTAAATAATTATAAGTTATTAAATCAGACTAATTAAATACAGTAAAACTAATAAGGGAAGACGAACACACGGGAAATAAAAATAACAGTGTAAACATACCAAAACTCAAAATAAAACAGGAAAGCTACTACAAACCGAGTGTGACACAATTACATTCATATTGAAACATATGTGATAATTTTCTTTGTAGCATTTTTAAGATATGTGTTAGAACAGTCATTATGCTGTTTGGATTAGGAACCAATCATTTTTGCCAAATAGTTAACACAAACTTAGAACAACAATGAACAATTTTCAAGATTCTGATTTACAGAACAAACAAAAGTCACAAAAGGTTTCATTATTTAAGAGACAAGATCAAGTTTTTCACACAGGAATGAAATGACAGAATCCAGTGCAGCGGGGCCAAAGGTGTGTGTCAGCAAACTGAAGGTTGAGGAATCAGTCAGCTCATGTTTAAGATTGTGTTGGATTTTGAGAAGAGTCTGTCTGTTATTAGAAAGTAAGATTAACAATGTTACACCAATAACCCAAATACGGGGAAATGACAAATAATACCAAAAAAGATACAACTTTCATATTGTTTTACTAACTTACTTTGTCATATCAGCACTTGAATGGTCGATGCCTTTACAGACCATGTCTGTTGTGACATCGCAGGCCAATCTTCCGGCAAACCCGAGGGCTAGCTCCCCAGCCTCCTCTTCACTCAGAACACTAAACACTGTTACTTTAGTTTTGGCCTTCTTAGGCCTGTCAAGAATCATTGCGGGCAGTTTGGCTTTACGGCCCTAAAAAAGAAAAAGTGCAAACACCAAAAGAGCAGAGAGAGACACACACACGCGCACAAAGTTAAATGCTTTTGTTTACATGGTGTAATTGTGTATATGTTGCAGCAAATGCACAATTTCCAGCCACATTGTCACTTCATTGATACGAGTAACCTGGATTTATTTCAGGTGACATCAAAATCACGAAATGTATACCTACCCCAATCAAACCTCTGAAAACATGAACTGACATGTTCTCTGCGTTGATTCTGCGCTTGATCTCGTCTTCTGTTATTGTGTAGGTTTTCTTTTTTGAGCTTGGTACAGATAAGCGACCATGCACTCTGTAAACTGTACTAGTTCCTTCTGAATCAGTTTGGAATTCTGTATCTGCATCGATCCTGTCAACATCATCAGCAGCAGCATTATCTGTACTCAGACTTGTGCCGTATACTTCTGCTTCTTTTTCGTTGTCTTCAGTCTGTGTACCTTCATCTCTTTCAGTCTGTGTACCTTCATCTCTGACTGTCAGTCTTCCTATCTCACTGTTACTTGTCGATTTGCTGGAGATGTTCTCTCCCTTAGGAACTTTTCCTTTGTCATTCGCTGCCTGATGCTTTCCCTGATGACATTCTTCACTGGCTACTTCTATTGCTCCTCCTGTATAGCCACCCACTATGCTGCACAACTCCTTTCCCTCTGCTGTGCTGCACTGTGCTGTTACATAAAGAAGAATGATATAAACAGCACTATATCAATTTAATTGTGAAGAGAAATCCCCACAATACGACACAGTTATGTCTAAAATAGTTTTGTGTAAAAACTGGATCTTGAAACGTCCACTTTAATTACACAGTCCTGGTGTGCAAAGGAAAAATTACGAAAAAAAATTTCACTTTAAACATTTTTGGACATTGTTTAGTTATATTGTGACTTACTCTCACAGAAGATACAGATGCCACAAACAGACTTTGAACAACGCATGTGCTTGTATGCACCACATTTCTGGCACTGCACCTGTGAATTAAAAAAAAGAAAAAAAAGAAGAAGAAATAAACAAACAAAAAACAAATGAACAAAGTCCATTAAATAAACAATCTATATGGCTAAGGACATGTCATAGTGTACCCGGTCTTTGGCTGCAATCACACACCAGCACTGACTGCACTTCCTAGTTCGATCTGCAAAATATAATTTGTTTAAGTACAAGTTACATTTTCCAATGTTAGAGAAAAAGAAGGCAGCTAATTTTATCTTTACCTATTGAGGAAAATAAGTAGTGGCAAAGTCGGGACCTGAGCTTTGTGATTTCAGTGTTGTACTCCTCCACTTGTGTTTTACCGTCAATGAGAGATTGGGCAAACTAATAATTGACGAAGAAGAAAAAAAAAAAAAAAGAACAAAAAGAATTAGATTAACAAAGAAATGTTTGTTTGTTTTTAACCCCCCCACCCCACCCCCCGAGAAAAAAAACAAAAAACAGAGCAACCAAAGCAAAGCATTACTGCTGAAATGGTTCAATCTACAAAAAAAATTGAGATTTTACCATCCTGCCTCTAAGGCTTTAAAAACTGAATAGGCAAAAATGTAAACATTACTTATATAGGTTAAAGCTATAGTTTTCAGTACCATTATGACATGCACTCCACATGAGTTCCCATCCTGTTGATGTGGGTGGCTCACATGTGACAAGGTCCACTCTCCAGCGCAGCCTCTTGCTGAAGCAAATGAGTTGAGAGATCGCAGTTATTACAAATAAAAAGCATATAGAGAAATCAATAACCACGTTCGGTAATGATTTCAATTAAATTAAATATGTTATGTTAAATATGTTAATTAATTACCTCCAGTTTTTCAACACCGCACTTTTTCTGACCTCCGACTCGCCAAATGAATTCATATAGACTATGGTCCTCTTGGGTATATCACAAAACTGTTTTGTAAAAAGATGGATATGGTAGGCTTGGGCCTTGAGCTTTCCTAATGAGGGACACTGAAAAGTATCATGCACTAGAGAGAGTGCAAAATCTGTGCAACTTACAAACAAGGTCCAGTGGCTGCCGTTTTCCAGACAGGCTCCAATCAATTTCTCATACATCTGAAAGATGTTTTTCTGGAAATAAAAATAATGTGACAAGTATGTTTTTCTGTCAAGAATGACACTGCAAAACTGCGAAAGCTTGTCAGGTGAGACTTGTGATTAATTCTGCAGATACACAAACATATAGAAAGTGTCATTTTTGGTTTACATTAATTAATTTCTATAGTGTGTACAAAACAAATCAAGACCACAGACTCAACACGCACCACTCAATTTTTGGTGTTCTTTATCAGTTGGCCAAGACAGAAATGTTTTAATCTGTGTGCATTGCTTTTGAACAAGTCTTTACACAGAAAAGGTTTCAGAAAGGTATTTTTCAGGTTCTTCTGACAAGGCTTCAATTTTGGAAAATGCTGTTTGTTTATAGTGGCAACTTATAAACCCTTTGTGATAAGAACATAGTTACCACAGTCCAAGTCATACCTTCAAAAAGTATGCACTTTGTGCTCTCGTGGACCCATCCAAAATTTTTCCAGTGATTTGGCTTGGTATTGGATAAATGTGAGGGAAATTCTATAAAAATAACATAAATACACCTATGTTTTCAAATACATTACAAAAAACGTAAACATGCTATGTCATTATGATCAAACAAGCTTTTCAACATACCTCACACTGCAAATAGATTAGGCCATCTATTACCTTATAAAACAAATAAATAAATACATATAAATAAAAACAGAACTAAGGAATACGATTCATTAAGTAAATTGTACAATAAAGTGTATTTAAAGCAGAATTTAACATTAGTTTTATGACAACATAAAAGGATTTTTATGTCAAGAGGTACCTCATCTGAAATGTTAGTCTGGTCAAACAGGGATTTCAAACTTGAAATACCAATAGAGTTTGGTCCAGCTACTCCCACAAGGTAATCTGTGAGAAAGCATATGCTGTAGTCAACAGATATCATTTTCTTTTTGCATGCTGCAACCATCATCCATTTCAGTCTTCTAGGAGCTTTGTCTGGTTGTAGTTCTTTTTTCTCCTCCTCATCTATTAATTAAATTGTTTTCTGACCTTCCTAACTGTTTCCGACCTGTCTTCCCAATGTGATGTTTAAGCAATATATGTATGGTCAGAAGGGGGTGAAATTTTCATTGCAGTTGTACGTGTAACATTGCATGTGATAATAAAAGGCTTGATTGGTTGATTATTCAACATGAGTTGACATTTACCTGACATTGTGAAGGAGTCACAGTTTCTGTAAGGGTGTAAGAACATAACATGTGGATTTGTTACACTTCTTTTTCACAAGTTAATAACAATCAATAATTTTCATTCCATTATTTACAAGCTATCACACGATGTCCCAGGGACAACATCTACACGATGTCCCAGGGACAACATTTACACGATGTCCCAGGGACAACATCTACACGATGTCCCAGGGACAACATCTACACGATGTCCCAGGGACAACATTTACACGATGTCCCAGGGACAACATTTACACGATGTCCCAGGGACAACATCTACACGATGTCCCAGGGCAAATTCTACATGATGTCCCAGGGACAACATTTACGCGATGTCCCAGGGACAACATTTACGCGATGTCCCTGGGACAACATTTACGCGATGTACCAGGACAAATTTGTAAATTTCTGGATTACTGTTAATCTCCATAGAATCAAGAACTCATGTCCAGTTTCACAGCTATGGACCAGTTAATTATGTTTCCAGGTGATAGTTTGATTCATAGATTCAGCACACAACCATAAGTCTAGGCCTTTTAGTCCAGATTCTCTTCACTTATGTTTGTAAAATGATCAGGGAAGCTACTGCAATTTTGCCTGACCCAACCCCCGGGCCACGAAACACCCAAAAAGTTGGGGAACGCTGGTCTAGAGAACACTGGTTAGCTAATGCTGTTGTCAAGTAGCCTATCGCTAGCAAACAAACAGCAAGCCAAGTGAGGAACATATGTATAATGCTTACCGTTTATTAAAGGAAAGTATCCTAAATTGACTTCAAATTCGGCGGACAGGCGGCGGTTTTTCGCTTCTTCACTTGTATTTCGAAATACTCGAAGGCGGGTATTTCGAAGTCGCAAAGGAATGACGTCACAAGAAGGTGATTGGTCACTTGCAATGTTGAACCTGGAACAACATTAATTATGATGATGTGGGAACAATGCTGACACGAGGAAATCAGATCGTCCTGAATCAGGTTATGATCTGACCTACCAAGTGGGGGGAGGGAGGAGGAGCTGTATGCATCCTTGACGTTAGCATACAGTAAGTCTAAAGTTTTCTCTCCCCTGGTGGGACAGTCCACATATTGTTTGAATGTTGGTAGTGTATTGTCCAGTGATACATGGTTGAAGTCACCCGAGATCACAATAAAGGCACTCGGGTGCTGAGTCTGTAGCCGAGCTATGGCAGAGTGGATAGTGTCACATGCAGCTGTGGGGTTAGCAGAGGGGGGAACATAAACAGCCACCAAGATGACGTGAGAGAATTCCCTGGGTAAATAATACGGCCTGAGTCCAACAGCACACAGTTCAGTGTCCGGGCAACAAATCCTTTCTTTGATTGTTATGTTGGGAGGGTTACACCACCGGTTGTTAACTAAAACAGCAAGCCCACCTCCTTTACGCTTACCGCTAGCGATGCTGTCCCTGTCCGCCCGAACAGTGTGGAAGCCTTCCACGGAAGCATTCTCATCGGGAATGACCTGGTGCAGCCATGATTCGGTGAAACACATCAGGCTACACTCTCGGTATTCCCTCTGACTCCGTACCAGTGCTGAGAGCTCGTCGATTTTACTTGCCAACGATCGCACATTTCCCATCACGATAGACGGCAGACACGGTTTAAACCTCCTCCTCGCTTAGAGCCTCCGCTGTCTCACCGTCACCTTTTTTCTTCTCTTCTGTCCTTGACCTCTGCATCCCCGATGTGTTTTCCTCCAATTAGCACCTCCAAGTCCGAGACCGTGGTTCTCAGCCAGAAGAGAGTGGAGTGCCCACTCTGGGTCAGGGACCAGCTACTGGCCCAAGTGGAGGAGTTAGGAATCCCAGGGTGTTGTTCACAAGTGAACACAAGAATGACAGATGGATCGGGGCGGCGTTTACAGTGAGGAGAATGCTGTACTGATCTGTGTCCCCTGGTTGAGAGGAGGTGGCTGTGGTGAGGGACGCCTGGACTTCTCTGCTGAAACTGCTGCCCCAGAGACCAAAACCCATATAAGTGACAGAAAATGGATGGATGACAAACACAACGTATCCACACAAATACCTCTGCCAACTGTCACTAACAGTGGAGGAGGGGTGATGATTTTTTTTTTGCTGCCACATGGACTTTGGCACCTTGCGATCATCAAGTCGGCCATTAACTAATAATGGATTGGATTTATATAGCACTTTTCAAGGCACCCAAAGCGCTTTACAATGCCACTATTCATTCACTCACTGGTGGAGGCAAGCTACGGTTGCGAGGTTCAGGGAACGCCATCGGCCCCTATCAGTAGGCGGTAGGATAAAGTGTCTTGCCCAAGGACACAATGACCAGGACAGTGAGCCCAGGGATCGAACCGGCAACCTTCCGGTTACAGATGCGCTTCCCAACCCCCTGAGCCACGGTCGTCCTCTGTATACCAAAGTATTCTAGAGTCAAACGTGAGGCCATCTGTCTGCCGGCTGAAACAGAGTCATGCAACAGGGCTATTATTCCAAGCATGCCAGCAAAAAAGAAAAAGAATTGAGGTGTTGGAAAAGTTATTAGCCTTAAAAAAGAGTTGTGCATAAATAAATGCCTGTACACATCAATAAGCTAAAGAAGAGTGGCTCCTCTTTACAATAATATTGTGAGAGACTGATAAAGTCATTTGGAAAATAACAGTTTTTCAGATTCCTGTAAAAAACTAGGGAATGCTTAGTTTTCTTAGCAGGTATGCAGTGTACCTGGTGTACTAATTGAAATTTACTGACAGAAACATCCAAACCGAGACACATCTATAGTTTGATGACATTGTAAAGCAGTGTAGTCGTTGTCTTCATTAGTTTTTTTATGATAAGTCATCAAAAGTAACACAGGGAGAAATCCTGTTTGCAGATGGGGACTTCATCACTTCACATACCAATATATTGTGCATTAATATGATTTTATGTATTTCTGATGCTTCTCTTCTGCTTTTAAAAAGAATAATCAGTCAAAATACAATCTAGGACACACAAACATTACTGTTCTTCAGGTGAGGGAGGTACTCCTGGGCTTATAATTACAACTTTTACAAGGGTTAAGAAGCCTGATTCACTCTATGTGTTGTTTGGAGGATTCTTTTTGGGCAGGAGGCGCTCTGCTTATTCTCTTTCATTTTAAATTTCAGCTCGCCAGAATGTTTGATGAGTGTTTAACCAAGCACAAAGTGACCGTGCCAGTGACATATTGATCTTTCTTCCACTTTGTGTGTTGCTATAGCAGCAGCAAAGCAAAGTCCAGCTGTGCTTTGATCATACAATACAGCATATCCCCAGGATGTCTTACACTGGTTTTAAATTTCTCTCTGACACTAATAATCTTGGCTGTTTTACATTCCAACAACATACAAGAAACACAGTTGTATTTAATCCTAAAACAGTCTTGGAGTCTCGTTAGTTGTGGCATCATTAGTACCACCATGTGTCACTAAGGTGACCAACAGAAATTAACAGAAATTTGGGGTTATCTTATCATGCCGACTCCAACTGTCGAACAGAGCAAGCATGAGTCAGACACACTTCCGCAGCCTGTCCCAGACCCTTTTTTCCTTTGCTATTGCCCTGTCACCACACACCCCACACCCTAACCTCCCTCCCACTTATGAATTTATCTTCCCAGTATGAATCCCCAGTCACATTGGAGTGGAGCCTCTTTCTATAAAGGGCGATTAGCATCCGAGCTCAAACTTTGCTACCAAGTTAGTAACTTTCTCCATCTGCAGACATGTGCACTGGAAAATGTTCCCGCTGCATTGCTATTACTCTGTACCCACTAGTAGTCATATCTATCATCTGTAACATCGTGCTGTTCTTCCCTGATGGGAACGTCACCTATGACAAAGACGGACATATTACCGAGGAGGTGAAATACATGGGGGGACTCATTGGAGGGGGCGTACTGGTGAGTGGTCCTCTGTTTTTCAGTGTTTTACTAAAGGATAGAGCTGATTTCTTTTATGAAAATTTGGAGTCTCAGAAAAAAATACACACTTACATATACAGTCTAAAACTGTGTGCATATCTAAATTGAATCCATGTGTTTTCTGAGAATTAGTTTAGTGTTTAAAGATTTGTTTCAGTGTGTTTGACACTCGCATGAGAATCATCTAAACTGGGCGTGAGCAGGGTGCAAAAGTCAGAATTCACTGGTGCGAACTGTTTCTTAAAACATGAATGAAGGCTCATGTTTACATGTTTACAGAGTCTTTTATTCCACTAACGACAGACTGAATATTATGTCCTATCACCTCCTTTGTCCTTCTACAGGTGTTGCTACCAGCACTGTACATTCATTTAACTGGTAAAGAGGGTTGCTATGGAAATCGCTGTGGGGTGAGTCAGACATGAGCACAGTAAGATGCTTCAGGTTAGACAGGCTTGATTAAGTTTAATGATTAACACATTAAATGTAAAGCATCAATATGCATATACACACACATCTCGACTGAAAGGAGATTTGAATCCTGTAAATGTCAGAAAAAGTGTTTGGACTCCCAGTCTTACTGCAACTTATGAGGATCATTCCTGGGATTTGGTACTGTTTGAGTCATTGTGACTAAAATAATGTATTTTGTATAAAAATGAGTCGATGCTACGGCTGCACCAACTCATTTGTAATGAGCAATTTGAATAACTCGATCATAAAAACATGTTTCTAGCATCCAAAACAGGAGCGCTTTTTTTTTAATCGCCATAAAACCTCTACTGGGTCAATACAACTTTGTGGCACTGATGTAGGGCTGTTAGGTTGGATATTTAATTATTATTAACATTAATTATTAACATCTACACCATCATAACATCTTGTTTTAAACCACAGGGCAAACTTCACAATGCTGACATGCTCACTTTTGTTCAGAACAACCACCACACGCTCCTTTAAAGGCGTACAGACACAAACTCACTCATTCACTTAAACATTCAGATTAAAAAAAAAGGAAAGGCACAAAAATAAATACACATGAACATACACACACAAAATCTACTTCATCAGGCGATACAACACTGTCAGACCTTTTTTTTGCCAACTATTAATGTAAGAAAGCCTTTCAAGAAGACACATTATAGGTCATTTTACTTTATGGCCTAGTTTAAATTGTAAGTATACCTTATTTTACTTTACTTTACTTGAGATCATTTATTTATTTTTGCATTAAGAAATGTTTTTCTTTACAAATTTCTTTAAAAAATTACATGTGAATACTATGGGAATGTTTAATTTTGTGAAATTGTATTTATTTAAATTATTAAAAATGTTGCAATTTCTAAAATGAGCAGTTCATTTTAAGATGCCTCTGTTTTCTCTTTTGAATATTTATTATTGCTCATTAATAAGACAAAAGTATTTCTTATCCAATTACAAAATTGATGGAATTATAGATAAAATATTCAATTGCTAAAATAACTGATAGCTGCAGCCCTTCTCAATACATATGTCTTAAAGCTTCTCTTACATTATTCACCCCCCTCTACCGCATAATACAATTATATGAATCCAAAATTACCTATTTTTTTTACAATGATCACTGATGATTTTATTACAAGTATTCTAAAAAAGCCATGACCCGAATCATCTCTGTTCAAGTTCCGTTACCCATGAAAGTTAGAAAAGTCTTAAATAAGTTGACATTTTTCATTTCTGTTGCTTTGCCTTACTTATAATAATCTACACCCAATGTTGTTTTTTTCTTATTATAAATTATATTTTATCATTTTATATTTGTAATGCTGAAAATCTTAACAAGTTGTGTCTCTGAATTCCCTGCAGCCTCCCTTATGCATATGCAGATAATTACTTAACATAATATGTTTATTTCATTTAAAGATTGTTATATGTACACTTTTGGTACCAAACCCAGTAGTAATTGTCCATATACAACCTGTTTAAATGGAAAATAGCTGAAGTGAAAAGATACAATTTCACTTCATGAAAGTAAAAATGTTCTTTATTTTTGTCATTGCTAAGACTGTGCAAACAAATTAAAACTGCAAGTTCTCACTGGTTTGGTACAGGATATGTTACCTGTGTTTTTTTGTTTGTTTTTCAAAATTAACTAAATGAAATAAAACAATATTACAATTATTTCAATGGATTGTTAAATGGAGTAAATAGACAAAAAGGAAAAATCAGAACACTGGACCAAATTTATTTTTATTATAAAAGATATTGATAGAAAGTACATCATATTTCAAAATACATAATGCCTTTTCTTTGATAATACTTTGTGTTAATAAACACACTCTTTAAATATATTTTCAGAGTAAAGTCATAGACATTTAAGCTCTCAGAAAATGTAAATATGACAGTGATTGTACATTTAAAACACTTATAGAGATGTGATATTTGACGCACATCGCGTGTGGAGAATTTAGACAAAATTGTTATATCATAATATCCTGAGGCTGACCAGTTTTCTAATATTTGAACAAGTCCAGTTTCAGCTGAGCTACTTTTTAGATGATCTTACTGTGTTGACACTGAATGGACTGATCCATGTAATTCAATTCAGTTTTATTTATATAGCACCAAATCACAACAACAGTCGCCTCAAGGCGTTTTATATTGTAAGACAGACCCTACAACAACACACACACAGAAAAACCCAACAGGGAAAAACTCCCTTTTAACAGGAAGAAACCTCTGGCAGAGCCAGGCTCAGGGAGGAGTGGCCATCTTCTGCGACTAGTTGAGAGATTTTAATATTATAATAAAGTAACAGATTTTATTAATAGATTTGAATAAAATCAAAACTTAAAGTAGTCCTGTTAATGAACCGTTGTTTCTAAAGTTAAGCTACGATTACACTGTGAAATGTGAGTCTGCTACAGAAATTAAAAAGGTGACCTAACACAGCACCAACCAGTAGCACCTGAGTTAGCTTGCTCTCTGGGTAATATTTACATTTAAGGGAAACAGTATTGTATTTTCTATATATTCATTTTGTTTTCTTTGCACATTAAAAACAAGTGAAAAGTGCAAGCATTTGTCATCTGCCTTGTTACAAGCTCTTTTTTTTTTAGGTAATTTTGACTATATTGTTTTTAATCTGGATAGATTACAAGTGTAGCATTCATTTCATTAAAATTTTTAGCAATAAATATTAATTGAAAACGTTTTTGATCACTAGTTTTGTTCCGTTCACGAACATGGACATGTATTCAACTTGTTATGTATTTATATGATTACTATCACTGTGACCTGTGACCTGAAGGAGAGGTCAGAGGTCAAACATGAAATATTTTAAATCTTTATACTGTATTTTCTATATGCTGACAATACACAGCACAATTGTAAGAATTGTGGTTTCTAAATTATAAAGCTTTCCCCCAATTTTCCGCCAATAAAACATCAATTCGACCTTGAAGACCTTAAAGCCAAATTTTAATGGATTGCTAACATGACCTGACGCTAGGTTTTATCAGAATTCATTTCGAACCTTTTAAGGTATCATGCTTACATACAGAGTGAAATAAACACTAGCAAAACAAACTCTGTGGAGGGAGTAACAGACCTGTTTTAGTATGTTTAGTTTGGCTTGTAGTTAATCTTGATGAATCTACAGTTTATGGGAAAAGCAAACACTGAAAGAAAAATGTCACCAGATGCTTAGTGAGCACCTACAACTACCCGTTTTATTTATCAACAGGATGGAAAAAAAATGTGTCTTTAAACTGTATCATGATTGCATTTGACCTTTATCATTTACTCTCTCTGCAGATGTTCTTATCAATTGCATTTGCTGCAGTGGGTGTTACTGGAGGCCTGTACAGTATAATTGTTGCAGTACTTGGTTTGCAGAATGGGCCTCTCTGCAAAACCGGACTGGTCTGGACAACGCCTTTTAAAGAACTCACAGAGTAAAGCACAGGAGTGACTTCCTCGTGACACATTTCATACGTTTCTCAACTTTTAGTCATTTATAATTCTCCTCTCTTGCACAGTGACAGCCACTACCTGATGGACAAGACATTATGGAGCTTATGCACAGAGCCTAAGAACATTGTGGAGTTCAACCTTGGACTGTTCGGCACTCTGCTGGCCACAAGCTGCCTGCAGGTGATCCTCTGTGCCACACAGATGATCAACGGGCTCTTCGGCTGTCTGTGTGGAACCTGCAATAAGGAAGCTCAGATCGCCTAAAAAATTTATAAATTAAAAAAATAAAAAAGGTAAAAATGATTTACTTCTCAGATTTATGTAGAGACAATTCAGACTTCACCTCTTCTCTCTGGATTATTATGTGGTTATTTTTTTATGTATTCATTAATTCACATAATCTGAGAGTTTCTGACAGTTGATGGGCGCCCCCTGCTGGATGAATGACGATAAACTTCATGTCTGCATAAAACATTCTCTTTGAAGTTGCACCGTTTAATAAAATAACTTTTTATGTATTTAATGCTTCATATATTAACAGAAAACTTAAATATTAAAATGCACAACAATAATTTTAACAGTAGAAATGATTTACACCAATTAGATGGCCAGTTTTAGATAATCTGGTTTAAAACGCTGCAGCTACAGTTATCATACTGCATTTTGTTGTGACGTTTGAATAATTGTGCTTTACAGTCAAAGTAATACAGTAATTACAGTCAAAGGAAAATAAAACAAATCTTACTTTTAATGTAAGCTGCATTAGTACAATAAATATCAGGTTTGATGTACAAACAGTTCTCCATCTTTTGTTAGCATTTCCAGGATAAAATATCTACACTTCTGAATAAAACTGAAGTGAAACAGGATTGAGAATTCTGAACTGCAAACTCAGCATTGAAAGGGGAAAAACATGGGAAATGGCACATAAGCAGGCAAAGGTTACACAAGGAAAAAAAGATTAATGCTGGTTCTCAACATACTGAAGAATCACAGCACGGAGTGGAGTACGGTATGGCAACCATGACAAAGAAAAATCAGCCTATGATTTAAAACATATCGATGTTCCTTTTGAAAGCAGCAGAATTTATGAGCAGAACAACCCATACAGACAAACCCAGGTGAGATCCCAAATTAAGGTGTCCACATAGATGCCGATGATTCTATAATGAGTTAATAAAATTTAAAAATAGTTAATAAAATTTAATGAAATGGCATATGCCACTTTACTATCTTTAACACAGTCATATTAAGTTTTGCCCTAAATATAAACTCAAAACCTAAAGGAGCTGTTTATTCATGTCTCTGCACAACTTGAAGAGACAGGAATGTATTTGTGCCTTCAAGTAGTGCATGTGGAGTGGATAAGAGCCCCGAGCGTTGCTTGTATGACCACAGGGGGCTTTCACAACAACTCTCCTGTTTAACTGGGTAACCGATCCCATGTGAAAGAATCGTTACATGTGACGATGACCTTGTTGAGGTAGAGGTAAAATAATAAACGGAAGAGAAAACTGGCAGTTCCTTGTAAAGAGGTTGTTTGCTCAATACTGTGCTATACTTAGACATTTTATTAGGTACACCTTGCTAGTTCCTGCTAGTAAAATCCCAGCAGACCAGCAGTTTCTGAAATACTCCAACAACCCCACCGTGTTCACACTTACCAAAATCATGCGTCTTCTGATGCGCAGTTTGAACAATGAATGTGATTCGCTGGGCACGATCTGATATCGTCGTGTTTGTGTTGTTCCCAGATCATCGTACTAAATGTTGTTCCAGGATCAACATTGCAAGTGACCAATCAGAATGTTGTGACAGCTGTGACTTTTGCGACTTCGGGAAAAAAAAAACGCCGTAAAACAAAAAACTACTTAAACTGCGAGAAACCGCCTCTGTCCTCCGATCAACGGACCCTGACCCTGACCCTTTAATAAACGGTAAGCAGAACTGATAGTCCTTGCAACATTGGAATTTCATGAATGCACAAATGGCTTGGCGCGCAAAACAATAACGTCACAACAATGTGATTGGTCACTTGCAATGTTGAACCTGGAACAACATTTTCATGATGATCTGGGAACAACGCCAACACGACGACATCAGATCATCCGATTGGCTGGTTAATGAGCAGCAGAACAGGTGTACCTAACAAAGTGGCCGAAGCATTAAAAAACTAAAAATTCTTCTATGTAAGAACCAGAGTAATACTGTGATGCAAACGCTGCGTCAAAAGCGAGTTGCTTCAGTCTCACAGGAGATGGAGTGTGGCAGTTTTCAGAGCCCATGTATAAGGTCATATGGCTATAATATTTCGCCGTTTCTTCATTTGTGTTAAGGATGTGGACCGTTTTAGCTGTCAAACTGCCTCATCATGAGCTTCCGGCTGGCCTCGTAACCCAGAAACAGAGCTCCATTAGCAGGGAAGGTGCGGATCATGGTGGGGGTAAGACCAGAGTAGAGCGCCCTCACACCTAAACACAAGAAACAGCTGAGCTTACAGTGTGAAAACTGAAACTGCTGAAAGCTTTAGTCTTTTACACCAAGACTGCTTTTCTAAACATGTTATGGAAAATACTATAAAACCCTTCATGTGCTTACCTTCAGTGCGAGTGATGGTCATGAAGGTCTTGAAAAAGCCCGCCTGTTTTCCCGTCATAGACATGACTTGAATACGAGATTTGACGCAATCCATAGGGTAGACCACCAACCACAGACACGCCCCTCCAAAACCGCCGCTGAACACAATGGGAGCCACACCTCCAAAATACACAGCATGTTAAATATTAAAGTTCCTGACAGTACAATAAAAAAAACAGAATGCTTGCTTTGAAGGGCTGCCAGGAGAAAACGTGCTCAATCTAAAAAGATCATAGGTTATCAAAAATGCATCTGAATGAACTACGTCTGGACCAATAACCTGAGGAGACCAAAGTCGACCAACGTCATAACAACTGTCAAGCACGGTGGAGGAGGGGTGATGATTTGGGCTTAATATACCGCCACATGACCTAGGTAGGTTGCAGTCATTAAGTCAACCATTAACTCCTCTGTATATGAAAATATTACAGATTCAAATGTGAAGCAATCGAAACCGAGTCATGTAACAGGACCGTTTTTCCAAGCATGCCAGCAAATGTACAATAGAAAGCTGAAGAAGAAAAGGTTATTCCAGCAGCCACAGTCAAATGCATGCAGCCTACTCTGTTTGACTTGCAACACCTTTAACATGCATGCACCAAGCAAGTATGCAGTTTACATGGTGTACTAATGGAAATGTACTGACAGAAATATCCTAACAGAGACATATTTGTAGTTTGATGACATTGAAAGTAGGGTAGTAGTTAGCTTCATCACTTCCGTCAATATATCGAAGGTGACATAGGCAGAAATCCCGTTCACAGATGTGGACTGTATTAAAATTTTCTTCACTTCACAAGTCAAATATAAGCACATTATATTATAAGAAGTAACATTTAATAACATATGTAAGTTAATAAAGTATATCATTTGTGTCTACTCTTTTTTCACTTTATTTAACATCCACATTTGACCAGAACACCTTTTAATAACATAGGGAAACATTTACAGCAGTACCTATGTCATCCTTGCCACATTTCATGTAGTCTGCAAAAGTTGTGCGGCAGAGTTCGTAGGCACCGAAGAAGCAGAAGTAACCGGGGACCTCTCTGGCTATAGTGGTGGTCAGACCCTGGAAGAAGCCCAGTGGTCCCTCATTCCTTATGATGAATCTCACCACCGACCACACAGTGCTTCAGACAGAGCAGAGGGAACGGTTGCTCAGTACACGAGACACTAAAATAGCGTTTTAGTAGATGAATATTTAAAAACAACTGCTCATTAACAAACTGCGCTTGAGAAACACCCGCCCTACTGTTAGGCTATTTACTTACTTCTGGCTACTGGCAATCTTGCCTGATGATGCCATTTCATGCATGGCTTGTAGTCGGCACTTGACAAGCTCAGTGGGGCAGAGCACTAGCGATGAGAAGATGGACGCTACTGAGCCAGCACAGGCTTTCTGCACGTCACTAACAAAGACAGAAAGACCAGCAGGCGGTTAGAGATCAGACACACACAAACCCAGGGCAGGCTTTGTGCTAACATAAAGAACAGCTACCTCAGCACAGCCTTGCTGTGCAGGCCGGCTGTGAAGCGGATGACCTGCTGACAGAAGCCGTAACTCATGAAGAGCACAGCGTTCTCAGCGATATTGGCCATCAGCGCCGGACTAGTGCCCTGGTAGAGCCCACGCAGGCCCACTTGTTTGTAAGTAGACATGAAGCAGTGGATGAAACCGCGGTACAGCTTAGGAAAGGTCTGCATTTTGACCTTTACTGTGTCTAGAGGCTGCCCGCTGAAGACGCACGCAGCTCCCCCTGGGGAGGACGAAAGTACAAAAACAGTAAATAACAGATGTGAACCGGCACATACAGAGAGTTGCTACAGGAAAGGCAAACTTTTCACAAAAGCCAACCAATATGTGCCGTGAAGAGATTAGTATCATAGCGGGCTCGGGCGAGAAACAGAAACACTGAAACAAATGAGCCAGAAAAACATAGGAGTCATCAAAACATCCTTCAGTCTGACATAGGTGGTGAGGTTTTGTCAGCACTAAAAAGCAACAGGATTACTTCATAGACATTAAAGAGTGCATGTGCACATGTTTATGTTGGCTACTGTAGAAAGAGTTTTAAGTGACAGGCTACTGCATTTACCTGTGGCTCCTGCAGAGAGATCAATGATGGCCTGGACTACTGGATGTGGAGCCATGGTAGTTCAGAAAAGGTCTCCCCTCCTCTCAGCTACCTGGGAAAAAACAGAAACCTATAAATGGTGTGTTTTAGTAAAAAATATAATCAGTTCATTGTTCATTGTTCCCCTCACACTGTAATTATGTGTGGATTAGATCCCCCAGAGAGAAAGAGCAGCTGGGTTCATTACTACTACACTAAATTAGTTGCAATTTCAACCAGAACTGCTCAAAATGTGAAAATAAATAAAATGTGAAGACGCTGGTAGATCTTTCTATGAGCTTGCATGTTAAAAATAGGGCACACATGATCCGATTTTGCACTTTGGGGTGTAAAATAAAACTTACATCTGAAAGTTTTATCTACACCTGGGACATAAAACAATGCAAAGTGAAAGAAATATTCAGTTTGTCTGTAGACTGTTAGACGATATCAAGCAGTAAAATAAAGCCCATAATTGCACAACTGTAAACTTCAGTGCTACATAGGCATTCCTTTTCTAAATTCCAAATGATCTTCTTCTCCACGCTGTGTGCATGTACTTTATCCCTCCTTCACTACGTCCACGAGTTTCCTCTAAGGTCTTCTTTCCTTCCCGCTTGGTTACTCTATATTCAACATCCTTCAGCTGGCATGTCCTTGGAACACATCCAAATCATTTCAACCTTGTCCTACTAACTTTATTTAATTTCCTTCTATAATTTGATGACTAGAAGTATTATCCACGAAGGAAATTGTTGACCACTAGAATCAATGACCAGAAAAGTCAAGGTTAGATTAGCTTGGTTGGTTTGCCACGGTTCACTGGCACCAAAAGTGTCCTGCTTGGGTTGCAGCTCTCTTACAGCACTGCCATCCCTTGTGCATTTGAGTTGTGTGCTTGTTCAACAAAACCATTACGTTTGAATTAAGAAAAGCGCAAAAAAGTGGATCCTGTGGAGAGGAAAAGCAGACTTTACCTGCGGTTTACCAAAAGCAAGTTCAGTCCTGTCTTTTAAGCCTTGTGTGGTCTTGATGCGTGCCAATCTAAAACCTCAGAGCGCATTTATAACTAAATGGGTGGTTCACAGCTGCCCTCTCTGCTACTAAACTATTCCCACTTGTAAGGACACGGTGGTGACCCTTCCCCAGCTGATGAAACATGGCTCCAACGTTACTGTCATTGGCCTTTCTCAGCTCACACGTCACCAGCAGAGGCTGGTAAATGTTATTTTTGTGGCATAAATTAAACATCTGTTTTCCCCGCTTCTTTAAAACAAAATGACACATGTATGCTGTATGCCACGGGTAGAGCCAAAAGTCCAACAGGTATGAGAGATAACTTAGGTTGTTAACATCAATAAAATCCAACACGCTGAAATTATCAAAAGAAACTTACTGCTTTGATGTTCTTACAGCGTGGGTTCACTCTGAGAGCTGAACAGATAGACGGAATACGGTAATTTCAGAATACAAACATTACTGGAGAGCTTCGAGGTAAACTTTGTATGAGAGGTTAACTTGGGAGTCTATGTGTCAGACATACGCTAATTCAGGGAGCTGCTAACCAAAGCTAACATCATGCTAATTTACTCCAACAGGCCGCCGTTCAACGTTGATCTTATTGCTATCTCATTTGCAGCGCCTGTCCTCACTGTCTGCACTATGATCAATGCATTGCCCATCAACGATCCTGGGAGGTGATGAGGAGAGTACAGAGGTTGCGTCATTGGAGGAGAAAATGAAAAGTTGAGAGCGCCCTCTCTGCTCTAAATTCCAGGGACGAAACTTGCCGTCACCCAACGACTCTGCTCAGAAAATTAGCAGTCTTACTAAGCAGAATTTGCAAATGCTGTAATGTAATTGGACTTTTTTTAAAATTACATTGTAGATTTACATGGTTATTATATAGTCGTAAATGTTAAATAGATGTCAAGATGCAGAAGCCGTCAGCGACACTTAGTGGTCCTCTTAGTTTTCTCGGGATCTTTGACACGGAGCCGCATGGCACAAGAAGAACCGGTAAAGCTTCCGGTTCACATGCTTTCGTGTTTTTCAAAATAAACTTAAACACCCCATCGAGTTGCTGAGTATTAAAGAAATAGTTTTTTGGTTTTATTTCTGTATATGATGAAATCATTTTTGTATTATTATTTTTGTATACGAAAATATTAAAACATCCATCATTTCTCCGTATTTTTCTTCCAGTGAGCCAGAGTTTCTTGTATTTTTGGAATGGTTCTTGAGCAACACTTCACCAGGCTTTCTCAAGGTCTGTCAAAGTTTTGTTTTCAAGCAAGCAAAAGCAATAAGGGATAAACCAGTGTTGTGTAACAGCCAACTTAGGAAAGAACTGATTTTAATTTGTTTCTTTAGGTACTTGCAGACTGTCATTGAAACTTATCATTTGTTCTCCTTTCATTCAAGTTGTGTGCATTTTATAGATAGATAGATAGATAGATAGATAGATAGATAGATAGATAGATAGATAGATAGATAGATAGATAGATAGACTGAAAATCTGTGACAACATGTCCAATGGAGTGATTAATTAAAATTTCAATATGAAGGAGGTCATGAGAGGAGTACAACAGTACTACCATCTGGGAAATGTCTCACCGGCAACAGCTTGATTCTCCAGCTTAATAATGACTCCAAACACAATGCCAATGAAGGAAAAGTATACCTGGATAGAAAAATACAATAACACAAAATCAGTCACTATCGGTCAGTCAGCCATACCAAATATTGACTTGCAAGCTTGATAGAATTGTGCAAACTCTCATACTGCATTTCCACGTGTTTCAATGTGTCAATAAGTCGCTGGTAACTATTGTACCTATTGTAACGCTGCCCCATTTTCCTAGCAAAATATAAAGAAATGAATGGTGTACTTTTATACACAGAATTTTATATTTGTGGGGAAAAAAATCTTTAAAATCAGCACGACTGATTATTATTCCATGGACTCTGCTACAAGTGGTGGTTTTTCCATTCTCATCAAACAACACATTTGCAGCCTTGTGTCCTTCCTTAGCCACTGGCAGTCAGATCTTGAAATCGAGTTAATACAAAGTCCTCAGACAAGATATCATTTACTTTAACACTGGCTTTAACAGCCTATGAGTAACAAGCATGCAGATGAAGTAGGTAAGTTACCTCCTCTCACTGTGCACACCAGATCCCAAATGGTCACAGCATCCTTTAAATGAAGTTACATAACCCAAGATAGCTGTGTATCAAAGTAACAACCAGAAGAGAGAATTTGTTTTATTTCACGATGAATAGGCTAACTTTTGCACTTTTGCTTGTTACTCAGCCTTCCAAACTCCAACTAGAAGTCACTGTACACTTTTGTTTTGCAAGTGAGAAATAAATCTCCCACACCATGTTAGAGATTCAGAAAACCATCTAGCAGAGAAAAACACTTTTGGCTACAAAAGAATCGTACAGAAAATCAGAACAAAGAATGTCTCAGAACACTGTGTTCTCAATCACAGCTGCTCTCGCAGATCTGGGCTCTTAACTCTATAATTGCCTTATGCCTGTTGTATCATTAGAGGAGTCCCATCCCTTCCCCAAGCATAACATTACAAAGTCTCCATTAAACACAAGCTTGCAATGAATTGTATTGTTTAAACCTCATCTATAGCTCAGGGGTTGAAGTGGGCCGGCACACCTTCAATTGATGAGCATTGAAGTCTGATAAGCAGATTAATGCTGATGAAGTATTACTAACGAATTAGCTCATTTGTCGTATGCATGGCGTTGTTTTCTTTCTTTTTTTTCAAACAGCTGGACAAACAGGACGAGTATGGACTAATATGTATATTTAGCTCTCAGCAACACTTTGTGACAAACATTTGTGATAAAATGCGTCTGCTAGCTAAATGTCTGCAGGTGTATTTGCCAGGGAGAGAAAAGGAAACGTTGATGTACGACACTGAGAGATGGAGGATGATCTAAGAAAGAGCACAGGAGAGGAAGATGAGAGATTATTTTCAAAGCTAAGAACTGCTCAGTAAGTGCAATTTGATAAACTGGAAACTTTTTAAATCCCACATTTGATTTGTACATGATGATGCTGAATTACATTTTTGGCTATTTAAAGGTTCCTATGTATATAATTATATAATGTAATGTGTTTTCCTAGTCTTACTGACCACTCAAAGCATTTTAAACTATAAGTCACACATTTTAACCATACATTCTCACACAGCACTTGATGCTATTAACCTCACATCCATGGCCATTTTCAATTCACAAATTAGCCTAACATGTATGTTTTGGGGCTGTAAAAAGAAGTCCACACATGTACAAGGAGAACATGCAAACTCCACACAGAAGGCCTGTAAGCTGTAAGGTGGCAGCACTATGTTGACCACAAAACAGCACAAAAATACTGGCAACCGTCAGTGCTATCCCTCAGCCTACCAGCATACACAGCTATAGCATCAGTTTCAAAATCCTGCTTTGCCTTGTTCTGAAGTTATTGCAGTTATTGCACAAGATTTAGGAAATCCTGTGTGACTTCCTTTTTGAGTTATGTGTTCAAAGATTTTCAGAGAACTTGACCTTTGACCTTGAGGTTGAGGTCACTGAGATTCAAACTCATCCTAGATTGTTAGAAGATGTACCCTTGGTATCACATAGCTTTCACAAACTTAGGTGTCCACGCTGCGTGACGACAATACCCCATCTGCCTTTTACGGCTGTTGGGTAAAAAAAACAGCAGGCCAATTCAAGTTCTTATCATCATGCGCCCTCTACTGGCTGTTTCATGCTTCTACATCAAACATTAACAACCTGTGGAGCTCTGACAGAAACTGCAACAAACGATTATTTGCTTTAAGTGTGATTTCCTGTATAAATTAAAAATATGAAATCAACATTTTCTTTATCTCTGTTGTATTTTTTCATAAAGGCAAAGGCTCCATGGAGGAACTTTGAACTGATATTTAAGATTTTTGAGATATTTAGCTGTTAATGTGCATTAGCAGTTCCATCAGTCATTTCCCCCTCTTCTTCTTCTTAGAGAAGTAAAATAACAGAAAGCACTGCAGTTTCGTTATTTACCTATATGAACTTATTTGGTGCCAAAATGCCATCTGTTTAAACTGAGTCACCCAGGATTAAATACACACACCCTCTGTCCACTGTCTTATCCTTTAAAACTCAGTCTAGACTCAGTTGACCACAACAGCCCGTCAGATTTTGATATTTAACTTCAGACACACAGTCAATAAAAGACACATTTTTCAGATTTTTTTTCCCATATATCTTTGTTTTTTTATCAAAAAAACAAAAAACATTGACGTTGTCTACATCACAGACAAGAATCATCAATATTCTGTTTTAAACAATTTCGCCATGAACAGAATGAACCCCATGCCCATCCCACCCCTGGAGCAAACTCCTCTATACACAGTATACTTTACATACCTATAGTTCCTGTTCAGCCTTTGTACATTTTACATCATTATCAAAGTAGTATCAATAGATTTAAAATACATACAATACTTTTCCATTGTAATTATAATCGCTATCCTGATTGTACATACAGCATCATTTCCCACACTTAGAGTTCTGTTGAGCAATTTCTGTGCCTCCTTTTCATCAGCATGTTCTTATAAAATATCCAGAAGACACAACACGAGTCTCCGTAATTCACCAAAACAGAATACTTGGCAGATTTTAGATGATTGGCAGATGAGAAACATTTCGTAACTACCGCTGTGTGTCATGAGAGAGGAACAGTTACCGCTGACTGCTGCTGACGTAGTTTTGAATACACAAATATTTACCGCAATCTACAGCTTTTATTTACGTGTTCCTCAGGAACCATTCTCAGACTCTCCGAGGGGCTTTGCCACCAACTGTTGCGTCTGCTCGGACATGAGATTATGAGGTACAGTCAGAGAATCTCGGTAATCCCTAATTAGATGAGCTGTGGTGAAGGAATAACAAAGAGATTATAAAAGATCACCACAACCAAAAGAGTAACACAAGTTATAAAAGTGGAACAAGTCAAAAGTATTTGTATGGATTTGTTAAAGTTCTCGGTATTGGCCAAAAACACTAGAAGTAGTGGGCAGTGCTGAATCGATATATAAATATTTTTACCACTCAGGATTAAAAACAGACTGATTTGTAAAAAAAAAAACTGATTCAACCTTTGTGTTACCTTGGTGACAGAGGTCCTTAACCGTGCGGGTGAAGCTCACCATTCACACATAAAACTTTGGCACCACAGACAAGTCTGTTACAAAAAAAAAAAGGTCGCACACCTCGAACTAAATATGAAAAAAATGTGAGGAAGACTTTAATTGTTTTTTCTACGCACTGACAATGACAACTGATTAACGGCCAAACACGAGTATTCACAGCCAGGCACTTGTGTCCTTTCAGATGTGAGTCGAGGGCTGGGTCAGTCGGTGAGGAACATCTGGAGGGAGGGCGGTAAACTATGTGGAAGTTTTTACCTACAGGATTAAAACACACGCATTTGTCTTCGCGTCTAACAGCGCGCACGTAGCAGTGTCACAATTATACGCTTAGTGACAAATCAAAGTTTCTAAATGTGGGAAAATCTACCAGTGTCAAAAATACTACATCAAGAAAGCCATCTTTGTTTGTACCCTGTAAACGCAAGCCAGAGCCCCGGAGAGTGTAGTTACTGCGGGCGGGCGGCATTGCAACACAACATAGAGTTGACCCTTTCTTTTTATATCCGCTAACAACACATCCTTATTCAATATTCAGTATCACCACAAAGGCTCTACTTGCCAGTATGGTACTGGATACAGTATGCAAGCAGTCATTAACTATAAATCACACAACCTTCAGAAAAAACTTGCTTATCACAAACTTTGACTGAATTTTAACAACTATTTTCGGGTTTTTTTCTTCTTCTTTTTTTCGCCCAATGGCTGATGAAGAAAAGCGATTTATCTTAAGTCACATCTATGAGTTTTTTTTAAGACCTTTTTGGCAATTGCTCTGACAGCAGCAGATTACAAATGGAATAAATGAGAAAGTCATGTGTAGGAGCAGGAATGGCACTGTTTCATAGTTTAGATCTCAAGTTTGAGAGAGAAAATAAAGCGTGACAGAGAAGTAGTACTATTCACACCTTCTGGGATCTGAATCCACATCCCCAAAAAATATCTGAACAATACACACGTGTGTTAATACTGTTTTATCTCGTGATTTCTTTTTTCTTTTTTTGGGGGGGGGGTTCAAACCAAGCAGCTGCATTAATTTCTTCCCAGTGTAGAGACAGGGGAAGTTAAATTATAAAAGAGATTAAGTATGAGTTTACATTAAAGTCTCCAGCATGAATAAGTGGCTGGTTGGTGGAGGGCAAGGGTAAAAAGAAAAGGAGAGTTGGGGCACAAGTGGACACATCCCAATGTGTGAATATGCTAAGATGAAAAAGTGGGCTTTTCCTTTCATTTTTTTTTAAACTTTTTGGTTTTTCTTTTCTTTCTTTTCTTTTTTCTTTTTTGGCCAAACCACAGCTTGATAAAGCCAAACACACGAGCGAGGGTGTGTGCTTACATTGTGGCTGAAGTGTTAGGCACTGCAAAAAAGAGCATGAGATTGTTTTACATGTTTCTGATTCTAAACACAGTAAGGCAATTTGATTATGGTTGAATGACAGCAATGTAAGTTCCCAGCCTTTTCTCTCATGATCAACAAATGCTCAATTTAGACTCAGGCAAGAAATAACACTTGGGTTTTTTTGTTGTTCTTGTTGTTTTTTCCCCATTTTCACAACCCTTCATAAGATTACCTGTGTAAAAACAGCTACAATCAAAAATGAGGCACTTTATAAAATACTATATATATATATATATATATATAAGCAGCTGGATAGCGTAGTGGTTAGACTACATGCCTTTGGAACAGAGGATCGCAAGTTCGATTCCTGCCTGGGGCGTCTGTAATCCAGTAAGGGTCCTAAGGCTAGACCCCCTATGCTAAGCAAGCCTACCGCAGACATGAGCGAGACAGATAAATATGAAGGCATGCCGGCTCGGACGTCGCCCGGATCAACAAGGTCCGCGTCAGGTGTTGAGGAACCAGGGCACCCTGACGAAAAGTGGGCTACTGGAACAAGAAGGCATCAGTGGGCAAGAGACGAAAACAGGGCGTTGTTGGAATGCCCTGTTTTCAGCATTCCAACAATGCAAGTAACCCCGGCGGAAGGGGCTACATGAATAGGATGAGGGACCTATGGATTCTTCGATACCCAACATCCACAATGACGGCGAAACAACTAGTAGCTCAGTGTTCCAACATTCGAAAGAAGGGACTGCTCTCACAGCTAGAGATTGACGAGGTACAACACAAATGCTACGGCAAGGAGGAGTCAGGACGCCAGGTCAGATTGGGTACATAGCCCCAAGTGCGATAGGAGAAGGATCGTTGAGTGCGAGAGGAACTGACCTGAAAAATAGGATCATGGCCAAGCTTGAAACCTGGATCCCCCGTAGCCGGTTACCAAGATTACGTGAAGTACCCTCAGAAGGTCTGCTAGATGATGTTAATGCAGCACTACGGGCAATACCTACAACCACGATTACCGACACTAACAAGCTGATCTACAATACGGCAGCAGTGATCAGTGAGATGCTTGGCTACAAGTTGAACAGCGACAAGGGGCAGTACCCTCCATGGAGAAGGAGGCTAGAGGGCAAGATCAAAGTAGCACGGAGGGAGGTTAGCCAACTAACGGAGTTGCAGAAAGGTGCGACAAATAAGGTGCCTAAGAAATACAGCAAGCTGTCCATATCTGAGGCCTTGGAAACTGCCAAGCAAAGACTCACAGCCTTGGCCAGCTGCTTGAGGAGGTACACAAGAGAGAATAAACCAGCTGTTCTCCACAGAACCAGCAAAGGTGTACTCTCAGTGGCAAGGGAACAATAAGAGAACAGCACCACCAAGGCTGGAGACGGAGCAATACTGGAAGAGCATATGGGAGAAGGACGCAACCCATAATGGCAATGCTCAGTGGCTAGAGGATCTGAGGGCAGACCACAGCGACCTCCCTGAACAGGGTCCAGTAACCATCACAGTGGCAGATATCCAAGAAAGGGTCTCCAGTATGAAGAGTTGGACAGCACCAGGGCCCGACATGGTTCACGCCTACTGGCTGAAGAAGCTGACTGCACTCCACGAGCGTCTGGCAGCACAAATGAACCAGCTGCTAGTTAACGAGAGACACCCGGAATGGCTAACTGAAGGCCGGACGGTCCTGATCCCCAAGGACCCCAAGAAGGGACCGGTCCCCTCCAACTACCGACCAATAACCTGCCTCAGTACTACATGGAAGCTCCTGTCAGGCATCATATCGGCTAAGATGAACAGGCACATGGGTCAATACATGAGCGGGACACAGAAAGGAATTGGCAAGAATACCAGAGGCGCAAAACACCAGCTACTGGTAGACAGAACAATCAGCCGAGACTGCAAGACCAGACTGACCAACCTGTGCACTGCCTGGATTGATTACAAGAAGGCCTATGACTCAATGCCCCACAGCTGGATACTGGAATGCCTAGAATTGTACAAGATCAATGGGACCCTAAGAGCCTTCATCAGGAACTCAATGGGGATGTGGCGTACAACACTAGAGGCCAACTCCAAGCCCATAGCACAAGTCACCATCAAGTGCGGGATCTACCAAGGAGATGCTCTGTCCCCACTGCTGTTCTGCATAGGCCTGAACCCCCTCAGTGAGATCATTAACAAGACTGGCTACGGATACCGACTACGGAACGGAGCAGTTGTCAGCCACCTCCTGTACATGGATGACATCAAGCTGTATGCCAAGAGTGAACGAGACATCGATTCACTGATCCACACTACCAGGCTATACAGCAATGACATTGGAATGTCGTTCGGACTGGAGAAGTGTAGTCGGATGGTAACAAAGAGAGGGAAGGTAGTCAGAACTGAGGGGACTGAACTACCAGAAGGCAACATTGCAGACATAGAGGACAGTTACAAGTACTTGGGGATCCCGCAGGCAAATGGGAACCATGAAGAGGCCGCTAGAAAGGCTGCAACCACCAAGTACCTGCAGAGGGTCAGGCAAGTCCTGAGGAGTCAGCTGAATGGTAAGAACAAGATCCGGGCCATCAACACCTACGCCCTGCCCGTGATCAGGTACCCTGCTGGGGTAATAGGCTGGCCAAAGGAGGAGATAGAAGCCACTGACATAAAGACAAGAAAGCTCCTTACCATGCATGGAGGGTTTCACCCCAAGTCCAGCACCCTGAGGCTGTACGCTAAGCGGAAGGAAGGGGGCCGGGGACTGGTGAGTGTCAGCACCACAGTCCAGGATGAGACAAGGAACATCCAAGAATACATTGGGAAGATGGCCCCAACTGACCGAGTGCTCAGTGAATACCTCAGGCAGCAGAAACCCAAGAAAGAGGAGGGAGACGAGGAACCATCATGGAAGGACAGGCCCCTGCACGGTATGTACCACCGGCAGATAGAGGAGGTGGCTGATATCCAGAAATCCTACCAGTGGCTGGACAAAGCTGGACTGAAAGACAGCACAGAGGCACTAATCATGGCAGCACAAGAACAAGCTCTGAGCACAAGATCCATAGAGGCTGGGGTCTATCACACCAGGCACCAGGCAATATATATATACATATATATATATATGTATATATATATATATATATATACATATATATATATCTAGGCTAAATAGTATTAATCAATATATGTATACTGTATATTTTGTATACCATTGTAATGTGTTACTTTATATAAGAATTGTGTTAACTGTTATGCAAATGAGAAAAAGTACAGCACGTACTATAGTTTCTGTTATTCTATACTATAGTATACACTATAGTATAATATACAGTTATAACAGCTCAGTTGCAAAAAGTGTTTACACTTTGATGTTTCCAATGATTTTGTGCTACACAATTGTTCAAAATGCATAATGTAAATAAAAATAGGATTCAACAAATTGTAAAGCTCATAAACCCAAATTTTATTCACAGTAAGGCTTAGAAAATATATCAGATTTTTTACTATTTCATGAAAAACATTAGCTCATTTGGAAATGAGCTGCTATTTTAATTAAAATTGTACCTTTTCTCCATTTGAACACTTGATATTTGTTTTCCTATATTCTAATGTGAGTTAAAATTTGGGTTTATGAGAATTGCAAATCATTGCATTCTTTGTTTTTTTATTCACACAGCCTTGTAATATTGTGTATGATCTGTCCTCATAAAAACATGAAGGGACTGTTAGGGACTCCAAAATTGATTCTTTTCCTAAGATATTTACTGATTTTGTTTTCTTTTATACACTAATTACAAAGATGGCTTACATTTTGATTTAACTTACTATTTTCAACTGGCTGTGTGGCATTGGAATCGTGTAATTTGACAGTCATGTGTCAGTCTCAGCCAATGTACGGTTATCAAGTGGAATTGGGGGATAACTTGAGCGCTCAGATTCATTAGAAAGCTGTCGCGTGTGCTCAGTTCATGTGTAATAACTGCTTACGTAGCGATTCTTCTCAGTCAAACATAAAGAAGAGCTAGAATGGACTATTCATAATTTGGACAAAATTTGGTATATCTGTTGTTTTTAAATTAAGTCTGACATTTTTTCTTCTATGCCAAAGCAGACAAGCAAGAATATTAGGTCAATCTGGTCATTTTAATCAAGTGTTTCGCTCATTCATGGTTAATGAATTGATTTTTGAGCATCTATGTAAGTTTTTTTCTGTATAATTGTGACATCAATCACTTTCATAAAATGCCTGTATGACAGCGAAGGCTTTCATGTGACTTCTTCTGCTGGATTTATGCTGTAAAACAAATACAGCATATATGAGTCTAGTGAAATTACTTTTCTTATGCCAGCTGCAGCTACTGAAGGTTATTAAACTGTCACTTAGGTTTGGGAATAACGATGAAGGGGATCATGAGTTTCCTATCAAACCCTGAACACCACATAGTGTATAAGTAAATCCATTAAATATCCCAAAATACCACAGAGGAGCTTTCACCCCAGAAAGAAGCACATTTTGAAGTCCTTCGGTAGCACAAAACCAGCGATCAATAAGTGTAAAGTCTTTTTTTTTTGCAACTGTGTATGATAAATCAAATACATTTACAGTGGCAGGGTGTGTACGTGTATGAGCCCTCTGCCAAACTGCGTTTTCCTTCTCAGTTTGATGATCCTTTAACTTACATGGACAAAGGATGGTGTAGCATAAATAGTAATACAAAGGCAAAAACCACAGGATCCAATAATTAACACTCATTAAAACTCAGCTGAGATTGCTTCATTATAGCAGCTGCCACTTGAAATCTTGAGACACAAGATTCCAATAGACTGGCTCAAACATCAATTAAAAGCAAATAAGGACATTTTTTGAGATTCCCTGAAAGTGTTTTTGAAATACGAGCGTTAGTAACATGATAATATAGATCAAGTAGGCAAAAAGAAGAAAAGGGTGTCCATGAATGTCATAATGGCCACCTGTGAGCTCACACCATTACACACCTAACTGTCATCCTTTATCTATATGAAGTTAAATGATAATCAGATGTTCGTTTTTTTATTATTAAAAACAAGGTTAAAAAAAAAAGAAACTTTTTCTTTACCCTGTGACTGTGTGTTGTGTATATGTGTGTGTGTATGTGTGTGTCTGTGTGTGTGGTGTGTTTGGCACACGTTTGGTTGACAGAAAACAGCAGACGGGATGGGGATGAGTTTTCCAGGGTTTCAGTGTTCAGACTCCAGTGTACAGTTCTGTTGTGGCAACAGATCGGGCTGCCACCCGTCCCCTGACGGACTGTCACTCTGAGATCCAAGACGAAGATGGAGATCAACAGTCTGGGAGGAAAGAATCAAAGATAGGCGTGAGCTTCAATCGTATACCACAGCTTTCTTTTTATTGCTCCTTATTGTGCTTTATTTTTAAAGTATATATACTCACCACAATTTACGGAATAATCAAAGTAAATTAGATTTAAGTCTCCACACAGAAAATGTTAGAGAAAGAAAGGCAGCTCATGCTAGGTGATCTATTCACCAAAGCATATTGCTTTTGTTTAATCTAGAGCTCCTGATGGCTGGTTGGGTAAATATCACATGACCCTAGATATCTTTCTAAAAGGATTTTCTGATTGGTTTCATGCACGCTGTTGCAGATGTCAATATTATGTGTCTCTGTGTCAAGCTTTATCAGCTCCAGGCATTTTCATATGTTTCTTCCCTTTATGATCCACCTGAGCAACAAGAAGTCACTGCCCTGACTCTGATCCTGTCAGGAAAATGAAGTCAGCGGCACCGACAAGCAAACATCTTGGGTTTATCGCTTGTGACCTACAGAAAAGGATCCCGTGAAATAAATTCATTAAAGAATAATCTCGCGGCGCAGCCGCAAATACTTAATCAAGATAAGCTCGGAAAGGAGCGCAAATAAATGAAAGTGCGGTTTGAAAAGCTATGAGTCAGTCTAACCACTTGCCCCATGCATCATTAGTGTCAAATGTCTGTCTGCCGCCTCAACACTCTGGCCGTCTCTACCCAGGTATGCTTGCAGCTTTGTGCACTAGATTTCTGTTTCACCATTCAGCTGATGAAGACCAGCTTTTGCTTAATTTCTTAAAATCTTTAGGTGAATACAGTGTATTATATAGACCGTGTGCGCTTGCCATACTATAGCTTTCATACAGTTAGGATTAGAGCCCATGTGTTTTAATTATTACTCAATATTGTTTTAACTGATGGTTAATTGAGGTTTAATTTCCTTACATGCCTTTAAATGGAAAACCAAACTGGCTGCCAGTTTATAACGATCACATGCTACATGTTCAGACATTTTCATAGCATTGGATAAATGCTCTTTATCTGAATAAATAAAATGCGCGCATGTGATTGTTCCTCTCACAAATATTAATATTAACCTTTTTATTTATTTTTTATTTTTCACATGCAGTCTTTAACGGTTTAGTTCTTGACATGCGCATGCAAAAATCATATTCAGTCACTAAGCGTTTAATAACTGTCATCTGAGCAATGTGAGGGAAACCTCGAAGCTGCCATGTGAAATGCAACAGCCAACAGGACACCCACACATAAATATAAACACCTTGCTTGCATTCTGTCCCCTCTACCTCCATTTATGTGAAATGGCTCATTACCAGCAGACAAATCAATTGGCTCTGCTCTCTGAACACCCACTTGCGATAATAAGAGACTCTACAGACAACCCACAGACTGGAAATATGGCGCTGCCCACCAGCTTGAAGCCAAGGTACACATCAGTAAAAGATGAAAGGAGAAAGAGTGACTAAGACCCAGACATGAGCTCTGTCTGTGGATTATGCACTCACATGAAAAAGTTTTCGCTAGACAAATATGATCAAGAATCATATTTTAACTTGTGTTTTTGCCTATTTAAAAACAATAACATATTCTTCTTGCTCTCATTAAACATCAAAGATTAGGGCTGATCTAATCTTTTCATAAATGGATTATATTATTCTGATGTTACGATATTTATTGTCTTAATAGAGATACAGTTTTGGCCTTTTTTGCTTAAATGATCGGGATTGTTTTTAACTATTTGATTGACAGTAAGTAGATATTTTCAGAAATCACATCAAAAATCATTTCCAGATTTGAATTATTCTCTAAATTGAAGGAAACAACTGCAGTGTCAAACACACGTAGTCGTTTAGCCTTGAGGCCAAAACTGACAAAACAGAAATCTCCAGCCATGATATAAAAAGAATTATAAATGTATCTGCAGAATATATATTTAATTTTCTTAACACTAAAGATCTAATCATAACTTATCACTCTACAAGTAGTAAATAATTCAACATGAACTGGCTTTGTAGTACTTACCTTGACCATCTTTTCTACTGTTCTGGTGTGCTCTCAATTCTTCTGATTTATAGAAATCAATACTTGCGTAACTGTTGAGGCTGGAGCCAGCACTGCTACCCATAGCGCTTCCTCCCATGTTGTAGGCAGAAGCGGTGTGCTCCACTCCAGCTTGAGGGCTCTCCTTAATGGCCAAGTCAAGGTCAATATAATTAAGGCCTTGTTCTCCAGATGAGGTGGAGGCTTGAGGTGGAGGTGTGGCAGACATACTAGCAGCCTGCCCGCTCTCCCACAGTGAGCAGTCCAAACCATGCCGATGGCCCACTGCCTGGCTGCCCTCTGGGAAGAGGGAGGTAGAAGAGGATGCGTGGCGTGGTAGTGAGGGAGGTGAATTAAATGTCTCTGGGCAGTGGCTTAGGCGTCCCTGCTGGTCACCTCGGACCAGTCTGCTGCTCCGCTCCGGAGACTGGAAGGACTTGACTGGGGAAAAGCCCAAACCTGTCTCCTGCTCCACAGGTAAGGGTTGACCAGAGTGGATGGCAGGTCGTGCTGAAGTGCTGGGATCTGAGGCTTTGCTCTCCGTAAATGGAGGCGGGACTTCTGTCAGCGCTGCTGCTGTCTTTATTTTTGTTCTGTAGCCCACGTTGCCCTCTGCGGCCAGAGGAGAGGACGTGCCGTGCTCGTGTCGGGCCTTGGGGGAAACAGCTGGTGGGCCCTGTTGGGTGCTGAATGTGGATCTAACATGAGTCACTGGTGTTGAGGATTTCCCTAAATCCATGCTGACGTACTCAGCAGAGGTGGACAATGGTGCAGAGAAGCTGCGGGGAAGGTTAGCAGGATTATCATGGCAGAGGAGCGGTTGATTGACGGGTCGGAGCGTTCCATGGATCACAGGACGTTCGGAACCTGCACATCGTCCTTCGCCATATTTACTGTCTTCCTTGAAGACAATACTGACATACTCACCAACATTCTGAGACACTGATGGCGGTAGATTCTCTTTAACCCTGGGCAGCGTGTTTGCTTTAGTAATGTCTGAAGACACGCTGAGGGGACGACCCCGCCTTTGTTGCTTTGGACTCTTACTGCTCGATGCACGTTTTTGGTGGTGACGCCCATCTTTCGTGCTTGTTCCTGCACTCTTGTATTCTGCTCCGGTTCTTAATAAACTTAACCCTCTCCCCGCTGATATGGACTTGTCTTCGAGGCTTTCACTACTGGCAGAGCTAGAGGAGAAAGAAGAGGAAGACATGGAAAGTTGGCAGCTTCCAGCAGCGCCCATTGCAATTTTGTTTCTCTTGCTATATCCAACTCCTCCTCCCCGTCCAGCACTATCGTGCCCACTGCCATCTTTTTTTCCTTCTCCTTTGTTCAAGTCATCCTCAAAGCGAGTATAGAGAGTGTGTTGATAAGCTCGTGGCAGTGAGAAGTAGGAGTTGAACATTTTTGGTTGAAGTTGGTGCTGTTCAGGATGGGAAGGCGGTGTGCTGCAAGCAGAGCGGCTGCTGACAGGTGAGATGTTCATGTAGTCACTGGCAGCCCGGCTCTCCATGTTGCCCCTGCTATCCCACATGCCTAGTCCATGCAGGTCTGTGGAGCTGCTGCTATTGGGAGACATGACCATGTAGCCCTCTGAACTGGGCTGGCGGATATGCTGAGGGGGGGACACGCTGTTGTTGGGGGTCATGGCCATGTATTCGTCATCTGCCCCGGGTTTAGTACCGGAGTCAGAAATACCTATTGAGAGAGAAAGTGAAACAGGAGGAGATGTCACTCCAGGCAACATTGACATATAGCCACTATCCACAGCTGCGCCTCTGTCCACTTCTTCCCCGCTTTTGTCAGACCTCTTCCTATTCTCCCCTACAAGTTGCCCACCCCCAACTCTCAGGCTGCCTGAATCATGGTGCAAATCAGCTCGCTGTGTGTTAGCGCTCTGCGACATGATGGCGTATTCTTTGTCGTCCTCATCATCTTCATCTTTTCTATGTGGAGTCAGCCGCTCGTGGGACGCCACAGGCAGGGAAGCCCTCTTACTGAGCAGTCTGCGTTCTGCCTCTGATTCACGACTGGATGAACGCCGCAGTATCCGTCTGCCTTTGGAGCGATGATGGGAACCAAGCAGACTCTCTCGCTGTCCCATGACGATATAGCTAGAGGAGCCTTCTCCATGTACGTGATGTCCTGACAGGCTTGGTAGGAGCAGAGAGTGCTCGCCGGGACTGGAGCCGTACTCATCTGAGGATCCATAGTCGCTCGGTGAACCTGAAACAGAAACTCTTTGTGATACACGAGGGTAGGAGCAGATCGTCATGCCTCCCACCGCTGCCCCCACTAGTCCACACTCTGAGCCATGACCAGAGCTGGAGGACAGACTCGGCGCAGGGGAAGGAGCAGGGTTAGGTGTGTAACGTGCAAGGCTGAGGGTAATCTTAGCAGGGGTTGGGGCCCGGGTGGGCTTGGGTCTCAGAGTTGGGGTAGTTGAGCAGGATCCATTGAGACTTGGGCTGGAGCTGGCCCACGTCCCTTTGGCACTTGCTCCACTCTCCTCCGACCTGGCTCCGATGCTGGCTGTTCGCGCCCTTGGAAACCCGTGGCGCGATGTAGGTGATGTGCTCGTGCTGCTGCCTCCTGTTCCGGGGGTCTCCGTGCGTGCCCGTCTCGAGAAGCCCACCTGGCTCGGTGGCAGATTTGGGTGATGACGACGGCTCGGGACACTGATGGGATTTGAAGCAGTACCACCTCCACATGATGTTCCCACAGACTGAGATTTACTGCGCTGACGGAACTCCTCACTAAGGGCCTTCATGGCCTCCAGCAGGGTCTCGTGCATGTTCTGAGCCACCACGGAGTCATCCACCTGCATCCAAAACTCTCCGGGGCCAGTAATAGCTGAGCGCCCCACCTCAATGAAGAAAAAATTCTCTGAATGACCACATCTTCGGACATTCATCAGCTGCAACACTACAGAGGCCACATCAGAGTTGAGCTTGACAAAGTTGACTGTCTTGTCAGTTAGGCACAGCCGGTAGATGCCTACTAAATTCCTGGCATGTCCAAGACCTTTAGGCCAAACCTTGACCTGCCACACTTCCTTGAAGGTTGGAACAGGAGATGGAGAGCTACACTCTCCACTGCTTCCATAGTCTTCAGGGGTTTTACCTAGAAAAATAGTAAAGAATAAATAAAACAATTAGGGGATTTAATGATTACACACATACATACAAGAAAAAAAGAGGGGTTTAATTCAAACATAGCCTGCTGAAATACTAACGAAAGCCAAAATGACAGTAATAAGTAATGCTTTGTTACTCTATCGTAAGTAAATTGCCATATGCAAGAATACTGCCAAACAGCTGTGCTGCAGCCAATTCATCACCATCACTTTTAAGCTACAGCTCATAATTAATTAAGCCTTAAAAGCTATAGAAAGCATCCACTAAAAAGCATCATGCTCAACTGTGATACAAGACATTGTAATTCTGCTCAGTGCCAATCAAGTAACAAATTGCAGAATCCCCCCTCCCGCCCCAGCCCCCCTCTCACAATCAGTGTTATTTTCAGTAAACAACAAACAGTCTGCTGGTTTGCTACAATCCACCAGAGAAAGAGAAAATATTAGCAATGAACTCCACAGAAATTATTATAAGACATAATATATTAATGTGCTTCAATCTATCTCTCTCTGTTTTTTGTTTGTTTGTTTTTTTTGCAAGACTCTCGCCTAATTACAATCAGCTGCACATTAAAATTAAAATAAACAGACATTGTTTTATTGTGACTGTGCCTGAGCCATACTCTGAACAAAATGGGGGTCTTCTGTGCTCTAATGTGTGTCTGTTAAGGGTTCCACAACCACATATTAGAGCTGGGCAAGCCCATCAGTCTCAAATAACTGAAATGCAAAGGGAGAACAGGCAGGGTGGGTGGTGGTGGTGGTGCTCAGCTCCGGCATAAGGATAACAACGTAAACACGAGGATAACCAACAGAAACACAATTTCCAGCGCAGAGCGCACTAACGATGCCATCTCCTCCCTACCAGCAGCAGCACCGCGCAACGCAAATGTAGGTTAGGCGAATAGCAGTCGGAGCTGTGCAGAAAAACAAAAACACGGGCTCCAGCGGAGTGCACCGCGATAGGCTGCTACTATATGATGCATCCCTTGGATGGTTGCTATATGCCCACTGCGCCATGCAGAAGCACACCGTCGTATGAAAACGGACTGCATTTTGGTCACAAGAAGCGATCATCTCGTGTTCTTACAGGCGGATGCTGTTTAACGCATCAAATTATGTTTTTGCTGACGGATAATAATCCGCAGGTTGTGACTGTATTAAAGCACTGCTTATTGAGATTGTGCTGCACAAACACACAGCACATGCCGCCCATAGCGTGTCGGTCTAACCCGTTCAATAGGATCCACCTGCCTCTTGGTTAAAATACATCACCCTCCAAACTGCATTGCTCATACTATATGGGTACAATTAAAACACAAAAACCTACAAACCTAAAAAAAAAAAAAAAAAAATCAAAGAAAATATTCAAATAATTCGAGCCGGTGATATGCAGAGAGACACCCGGATGGCCGAGCCAAAATAGTGTATGGAGAACAAATAGCCTACGGCAGGATAGGCCTGATGCAGAAACAGACAGAAGAAATCACATCACACTTTTCATATCTTACAGTTGCCCTGGAGGTCCAGCATTGCTTGGTACCACTCATTTTGGACCTCCTCGCTGTCTGCAGCGATGGCAAAGCTCTCGCTGCGGGTATAAAGCACTATCATGTGCTTGTTCTTGGAATCTGCCCGCTTGTTTATGTTGAAGCAAGTCTCCAGGTTCAGGACTTTTTTGGGCACAGGTGATTTACTGCGGAATTTCTTCTCGTTCTCGTAGTACTCAAGTCGAGCGGGACCATGCTCCGAGGCCGCCCTCAGCACGAAAAATCGCCGGTGCATTGATTTATGCTTGCGGAGATACCCGCTTTTCTGTACATCTTCATAGTTCTGCGGTTCGGCTGCTTGGTTCTCCATTGCCAAAACAGGCGAGCGATGGTTATTATAAACAATTATTCTCAGGGGGAAAAATAATGTCCATGCGTATTCCTCATTTATCCATCGCAACTACTATCCCTCGTCCTCCCCGCGTTCACGTTTAAGTGTCCAGCATGTGTGAGGAGGCGCAGGATGGGGAGAATCAGCCAAGCCAACGCATGTTTTGGGTTTGGTATCATATTGTGAATCCAGCAGCCGCAGGAGGATCCGCGCACCGAGCGTGCACAGCGTCCACCGCCGCTCGTCCCGCAGCCCAGCCCAGTCCCCAAGTCCAACCACGGTGCGGTTCAGCTGCTTAAGGACGTCTCCTCCACCTGTCTGAGGTTGCCCATATCACTCTGTATTCGCTACTGTCAGATTAGGCAGGATAATAACGACATCCCCGGTAAAGACTTTCGAAATAAAAGCCTTAGGAATTGAAGGGAGGCTACAACCGAAGCCGCTTATCCATTCGCGCATTTTTATCACTTCTCTTGAAATGATATGGTAAAACGATATGTGTGGCCAGCATTTTTAGTAAGTCTTGGGTTTGTACACTGTTTCCAAATGTTGAACATTAGAGCTGTGTTGCCTCATCCAGCATCACATTTAGTGATTTTCAGTAACTTTGCTGTGCATTACAATTGGTCTAACCTTTACTCCCCCACAGTTTTGGTGGTAATACAGTAACACAGTGAAATGTAACACATCACTGTTACATTTCTCTGTAAGAAACTAATGTAGCTTTGCTGATTTTAAATTCAGATTCACTTTTGTTCAATTGGTTAAATTTAAGAGAGAAGAGCCTACTCCCAGTGCCTTGCTAAGATTATTATTTTTTCCTCTCTGGGCTGCTTTTACACAAACTGTGCCGTTGGCTTTGCAGTAGTACCATAATAAAGATGGTAAGGATCTTATGATCTAATATGACCCTTGTAAGCAAAGGGATTTGTGCTGATATGTGGGCATATATAAGTTTTTATTGTTAATCAAGTGGCATGTGCTTGTCGTATTAACATAAACGTAAAGTTAATTAAATCAGTGAAGTTCAATATGCATTTAAACATTACAGATTTTAAAATTTCAAAAGCTGAATTTCAGTTTCTTTTTCTAAATAATGACCTCAACACAGCTCACCAATGATCGTTTGAGAAAGAGTAACGGGAAGTTACAGGAGCAGTCAACACTGCAGTAGATTCACAGCTGCGTTATATGGATTCTAATATCCTGCTGGTTCAAGAAGACAGAGTATTGTGACAAATGTATCGACTGCACTAATGTGAGTTGTATTGTGAAAGACAACCTGCTCTGTTTCCGCTCTCCCCCGCCTCTCTGTGGCTGACTTGACTTGCATCCGTTAGACTGACACCTCCAAGCCGGTGCCAGTCAAATGCCAGGGGTGCTTCGGGGCTGCTGAGGTGCACAGACCAGGAACGCGGCGTTCAGACCACGAACACTTGGTGCGTGGCGCTGTGTGGACGGTCGGCCAGCTTATATCGTTTCCAGCAGATTTTACCCAGTTGGCTGTACAAAGACACGAGGAAAACAACTGCAGAACGTGCCGCTTGAGAGGTCGAGGATACGCAGCCATAGGCCAAATACATTTTGGGGGTAGTCGAATGTCAAGCAGCCATTAAATTCATATGTGCGTATTTTATGCAGAGTCCGCTGTAGAGTCCACGGAATCTGCTGGCAAAATGCAATTTTTATAACAATAGCTAGAAAATCGTGACTCTTTTTCACGTTTAGAAAACCCAGTTAACCCAATTAATTCGTTCTTTTCAATTCCAGTTATTTTTAATAACAAAAACGCGTAAGAAAAAAAGGGGAAACAAACAAATTATTAATAATAATCACATATTTCTGGAACTACTGATAAAATGGGTTGCCTTGGCGATCAGTTGCGAAATGTTGTGGTTGAATTTGAAGATAATAAACACAAGTCAGATACACTCATCTGCAGGCTACATCATACTGCCCTATTGTTGTTTAACAGTCTTATCTGCTGGGAGCAACAAACACACTTAAACAGAACCGGGATTTCACACAATAGGGTTGTGATAAGCTTGTGAATGTGGATTTAAGGTAGTTTTTTTATATAATTATTATTATGATGCATAAATACGGAGATAATGCAGAAATACTAATGTATAAAGCATAAACTGATTTCTATCCAAGCAGTAAATCAACTATAATAAATAGCAGTTCAGAAAGATTCTGTCTCATGCTGTAGATGATAGTCTGTAGTTAAATCTGAGGGGTGTGATTGCACCAAAAAGTGCCAAAAAAGGTTTGGCACAGCAACCTGTCAACATGTTCTCATAGCAGCCCTTGTTAGTGGCAGTAGAAAGAATTGCTTTTGAGCTGTCATTGTCCTCGGGGACAATTCCTGGTAGCGGCGCAGACACAGTCTGTTCTTAAATTTGTTTACAATGTGCAGGGTATTGCATAGAAGTTGCATTATGTAAAGCCTTCCTTACATTTTCATTTGATTGTTCCACTACAGAATAAAGCAGAGTCACACCAGCCCAAGTAAGGTCAAAGCTTGTTAGCATCACTGGCTCAGCAAAGTGGGGAGTTTCACGACTCACACTGAGCTGCTGCATTTTCTTAAATAAGCGTAGTTTTAATGTAGCTCGTGGTTTAATGCTCCATCAGCACTGCTTCAAACCTTATACCCTTAAAACATGCATGAACAGATTTCACAGCTTCAACCCACCTGTGATTTATATTGTGATTTACTGTTTTTTTACTGAATTTTATTGGCTCATTTCAAAAGCATATTGCAGTGTAGCGTCAGGGCATCATCTGGGAAAATATCCGCGACACACTCAGCAGTAGGCAGACAAACATAAGAAGACACAATCTTCACTAAAACACATTTTATTTACAGAAACACAGTGATATCACTTTGAAAATGAACAATACAGTGCATTCAGTATTGATGAGATCTATGTGTTTGGCAAATTGTTTAAAAAAAAGGAGTAGGTCTTACCTATAGGCCTACCACAGAATTAAATGAAAGAAAGAAATATTCAGACCACTTTCCCCATGTTTGTCCTCTTGATTCGGGACCTTCCAGGTTGTCTTCATCTGGGGTTTAATCACGCCTGGAAAGGGTGCTAAACACTTAATGGTGTGAAAGACTACACCACAAGCAACCTGATAATCAAGTCATCAGACCTCTGTTTTTTTGTCCATATGCTGAGCTGCTGCGACAAACTGCTGTAGGTTAAAAGTGGCCAGCAGCCAGCTGCCTGCAGCCTGAAAACTGCTTTTAGAGGAAAATCACATCCTCACATTGTCTGCCTATTGTTGCTTCAATATCAGTGCCGTGGCAGACAATTAGCAAGGCGACACAGAGTGAGAGAACAATGTGGCTGCTGGCTTTTTGAATACACCGTGATAAAACCCTCATGTTTTGTTGATATCTCCTGTTGTGTCAGGGGTTTAGGGAACTCGAGCAGGAAACATTTCAAAAATCCCCTAAACCTGCAGGACACAAAGAAAAAATAACTATGTACACATGTACAGTATATACATCCCCAAGCCAAAGACAAGTGACTCAGAGGACTCCACCCTCCTGTTCTCCTATTTTCCTCTTCACATGCATCTGCGATATGTTCTGTAAAACAGGATTCCCTAGGGATGGGCATCGGAGGTGGACGTGCAATCTCAGAGGAACTTTAGATACTGCCGCAGTTTGGAGAGTTCCCAAACAAAAATTCAGACATTTTCCTGCAGAAGATGGCGATACACATGAAAAATCCAAGTCTGTTGAAGCATGTTATTAGAGATCATTTCAGTCAATTGATTCAAACGTTCTGTGCATCAGTGCAGAACACACATACTGTATTAAATAAGGTCTTCCTATTACTGTCTTGTTAAGACCCCGTTGAACACGCAGCACGTTCAGTCATGCATGCAGCGTGTTTCAGTAATAGGCTGCATGCAGTGTTAGTGCACTGTTAGTGACAAATGGTTTGGGCCTTACATCCTTTATGTTTTGATAGAAAATGTCAACATAGTGTAAAGCAGTTCACATTTAATTAGAAAGAACACACAGCTAATGTAGTCTCACAAAGAAAAGAGAGTATTACAGCGAGAGAAGCATAACGCCGATGCGCATGATAAAGAAGAATAGAATAAAGAAGTATTTGTTATTAAGTGGTGTGTTTGATGAATTTTTAAATTTACTGTTTTCAAAACTTAAAAAAGCAAACACAAAAAATATTAATTTTTTTGATTAATATTGCGAATTACAGTCATTTACTTACATTCACAAACAGAAAAGAATAATTTAAGTGGTCGAATCATTTCAGTTCAGATCAGAATTTTTTTGTTTTAAATGAGTTTTTGTCAGATTTCTAAAAATATTTATGCTTACTTGCATAAATAAATTTGTTACGCACTGCATATTGTTGATATCCAGCTAGAAACAAACAGGCCACAGATGTAAATCAAATTTTTAAAGACCAAGTGGCCAAAGAGGAATTGTGTTTATTTTTTAGATATATTTTAATAAAACTATAAAATATTAAATCCACCATGTTTTAATGTATATATAGATTTTGGTCACTTTTGGGTGGCATGGCTTCTTCCATCATCTGTAAACAACACTGCCGCTACAAAAGCAAAATCAGAGCTACCCTCGACCTGAGCTCCGAATGTGCTATCCAGGTTTGCAGCTGAAATTGCTATAAAAATGTATTAATGTTTTCATTCTGTGCTGTTGTGACAGGGTTAATGCCTCTAAAGTGAGTCCAGTGTAGACACCATTATAGCTGAGATGAATAATCAGGCAGTAATAGCTTCCACCATTAAGGTGTTTATGACAGCATCCCTCCAGAATCTCTATAAAGCACGTGGTTCAGTACAAATACATACAGTACAGTACACCAGCATTACACTTAATACTGTAATCATATTTGTAGACACCTTCGTCGTTACGCCTTTCTGTTAGGCAAAATGTGCTGTTCTATAAACCTACACTTTTTGGATATGCAGTGTCACTTTTGTCTATTTTTGGTATAAAACATCCAATAAACATATAGAGCATAGACAGTTTCACCTACTTTTTTCATACAAGAGCAAAGGATTGATTGATGTGATTAATATAGAAATTTTCTTTAGTCTTGTGTGTAGTTGCTGTCAGATATTGCATGTTCAACTTTTCAGTCAATGATCTACCTCTGATCACTTTCCAATGATAAACCACGGGCTAGTTTGTCTTCTTCTGTCGATCCAGGAATTTTTGTCTTCTGTCGGCGGGTATCTCTTCTAAACTGATCACATGAGTGCATCCCCTGTAATAGGAAACACACCTTTTTATGCACCGTAAATTGGAACAAAGAAAACAACAAGCAACTTTGATTGCAGTAACTTTTTCTTTAAAACGATCAAAACGGATTCAGTCGGACAAATTGCATCTATTAACATGTGTAAATGACAGAACCATTCTCTTACCCTGGAAGGTCTCGAGGATCAGGCAGAGGTTTGGTGAAATCCTCTTTACCCACCAACCAATAAGTGGTCTCAATACCTTTTCCCTACAAATAAACAATCATCAGCAATCAGTTGCTAAGAGCACATATCTAATGCTTCAGCAGGTGTAGAGGTTAGCGTCCCTTTTCATTTTATTTACCTTTAACTCTGTCAGGCCTCTGACATCAATTTTATATCCGAGGTTCAAGCTCTTCAGGACATCAACTGTGCTTTGGTTGACATGGATTCTGTAAGCTGTGCAAATACAGGTGAAACCTTAGCTTTGGTACAGGTACACAGTTTAATATAAAATCTTGGGCTTGGAGCATTCCTGGGTTTAAAATGACTAAGTCTACAAGACTGGGCAGAAAACAGACTGTTCTTCTGAGGTTAAGCCACTTGGTGGCAGCATATTACCCATCAGTATAATCATGTAGCACATAACTGTTACTTTAGATTAAGTTTGACTGAAACTACCACTGATAAGTTGAATGTGAATGTTTTTCAATACAAATTTTTAATTACAATTATTTACTGAGAACATTATTAAATGAGAGGGTTTTTTTTTTCTAAATTTCCTTTTCTTTTTTCCTTTTTTAAATTACAGGGCATTTACTAAATGTGTGCACCTTGTAGAAGGTTGCCAAGAAAAACTTGGTCATTGACGGCATTTATTCCGAAACTTTAAATTGGCCTCTAATTCTGCTGATAGCCTTAAAGGATTAGGAAGGACTCCTCACTCAAAGCCCTATTTAGCTTCAAGCAGCATGCACACAAATTGAAAGACACCTGACCTCCCTCCCACTATTCCAGCATTAGAAAAAAAGAAAAAGAGAGCGAAAGAAAGAAACATGTGGTTCATACAATCATGCACAAGACACTCACGCAATGCCGTGGACTCCATTCGAGATGCTGTGTTGACAGTGTCTCCAAACAGACAGTACCGAGGCATCGTAAGGCCGACTACTCCTGCTACAACTGGGCCTACAAACAACAGTACATATAGGTTACAAAGACTTCCTCCATAACAATACCTTAAATATTCTTTATACTGGTATGCTTTTAAGCCTTTTTCTCTACAGTTTCAACCCAATATATAAAAATATAGCTCCTGTGCACATAAAGAAAGTCACAGTATAGAATCACAAATCCAGAGTATGCAGTGTGTTAATTGGATGACAGCACTCTAAGTGGATAGTGTTTTACTCTTCCAGGAATAAGCTTCAGACACAGATAAAGGAGGTAAAAATGCCTCCTCGTCATTGCAGCTTTAGTCCCTGTGGTTCTATTTCTCTGAATTCCCTTTGGATTTAATTTGCACGGTTTTACTTTTTACGCATGTATTTGGCTTTTATAAACAGGTGTGTGGATAGATCATTATTGACCTTTTTCTTCAGATTAAATTCTAAACCCAGAATTTTTTTTATAATTATTTATAATAATAATAATTTTTTCTTTCATCCTGTCTCTCTCTTCCCAACCGGTCATGGTAGATGGCCGCCCCTCGCTGAGCCTGGTTCTGCTGGAGGTTTCTTCCTGTCAAAAGAGAGTTTTTCCTTCCCACTGTTGCCAAAGTGCTTGCTCATAGGGGGTCATTTGATTGTTGGATTTTCTCTGTAAGTATTATTGTAGGGTCTACCTTAAAAATATAAAGCGCCTTGAGGCATCTGTTGTTGTGATTTGGAGTTGTATAAATAACATTGAATTGAATTTCACAGCACGCCCAGTAAGGAATCTTCGTGAGAAGCTTAAAGCTTAAATCACACATTCAGGGTTTGTCACATCACAGAAAGGATGAACACATTATTTACCACTGTGCAGGCCAACACGTATTCTGATTTTGAGATCAGGCATGTGCCTCGCCTTGAAGGTTCCAATGCAGTGGAGGATGTCAAGAGACATGTTGGCCATTTCAGCTGCATGGCGATTGCCGTTCCTGTTGGGGACCCCTGATGCTACCATGTAGGCATCTCCAATAGTTTCCACCTAGAAGAGAAAAAGAGGAGAGTTGAACACAAACTGATACCATATAAGTCAAAAGTTTGGACACACCCTCTCATTCAGTGTTTTTTCTTTATTTTTACTACTTTCTACATTGTAGACACATCAAATATATGAAGCAAGATATATGGAATTATGTAGCAAAGACAAAATGATAAATAACTCTAAATGTGTCTTATATTTTAGATTCCTCAAAGTAGCCACTCTTTGCTTTGTCAACAGCGCTGCAAACCCTCGGCCTTCTCTCAATAAGCTTCATGATGTAGTCACCTAAAACGGTTTTCACTTCACAGGTGCGCCTTGTCAGGGTTCATTTGTGGAGATTTCTTGCCTTGGGACCATCAGTTGTGTTGTGCAGAAGTACACAGCTGGCAACTGTTGGAATTCATATTAAGGTAAGAACCAACCAGCTAAGTAAAGCGAAACGACAGTCAATTATTTTAAGAACTAAAGGTCAGTCAGTTCAGAGCAGTCACAAAAACCATCAAGCACTACGACAAAACTGCCTCTAATGAAGACCGTCCCAGAAAAGGAAGACCAAGAGTCACCTCTGCTGTTGAGGATAAATACATCCGAGTCACCAGCACCTCAGATTAGAGCCCAGATCAATGCCGCACAGAGTTCAAGTAGCGGGCTCATCTCTACATCAACTGCTCAGAGGAGACTGCACGAATCAGGCCTTTATGGTCAAATAGCCGCCAGTCGCCCTAAACCCAATCAAGATGGTTTGGGATGAGATGGACTGCAGAGTAACAGCATGAGGGCCAACAAGTGTTCAGCATCTCTGGGAACAGTAAGCAAAGCATGTCTATTTTGAAGAATCCAAAATATAAAACATGTTTTAACTTATTTCACACTTTTCTTTTCTTCACTACATAATTCATATGTGCTCATTCATAGTTTTGATGCCTTCAGTCAGAATCTACAATGTAAATAGTCATCTAAATAAAGAAAAAACATTAAATGGGAAGGTGTGTCTTTGATGATGATGATTACATATCTCTGGGTAGCTCCTAATTTTTTCCCAAAAGGATGACAATAAAGGAATAACAAAGGAGCTACAGGAAAGAAATGACATGGCTACAATAACACATCAGTTATCAGTTAAATCTATGTCGTTTCTAGTAAACTTTGATTGGTCATTACATAAATATATTCTATATAATACTGTAATATAATATAAAATACTATATATATATATATTACATTTTGTTTTCCAGGACAGATGAAGGAAGCAGCAATGGAGCATAATGGCATGTAACATGGGGAAACGAACCATGGGAGGTGGAGCAAAGGCTCAGCCTGAGTGCAGCTACCTGGGTGACATTTATGTCATGTGTTGGTATTTCAACATTCACCTTGTAGACATCATGCAGCAGAATGATAGCATCAAAAAGTGAGTAGAGGTCATTGAGTAGGTTGACCACCTCAATGGGTTCGCTAAGAGATGAAATGGTGGAGAAGCCCACAATGTCACTGAAGTACAGCGTGATCTGATTGAAATGCTCTGGTTTGACAGGCTTGCCTGTCTTCAGTGCCTGGGCCACAGACCTAAAGGAGAAATGGATAAGTGGAAAATGAAATGTTCAGGACATACAGACGATTACAGACATTCAGCTTTAGTCCTTATTTCTAAAAACATGTGCAAGAACTACGTATCAATATGGAGTCAACAGTTTAATACAGATCTGTTTCTATATGTTCTTTTATGACTATATGACTAAAATAAATTCAGCTTTTTGTTTAATGAGACAACTGAAAAAAATCTCATCTCATAGTTTCTGAGCATTGCTTAATGGTACATTTATTAATGTTTCAACAAATCAGAGAATAACTGGAATACACCTGAGATATTTCTGTATAACTCCACAAATTTGTCTCAAATAATTTCTACAGTGTGCAGCAAGCCTCTGAACCAAGAACTGATCCAGCAACAGCTTGAGGTGTTGACTGATCTGCAAACCCCAGAAGGTAATCATGTTTAAAACTCAATACTTATGGCTATGGAGTCAATACTGTCATGTCTTTCATGTGCTAATGAAAGCTGATGGAAACTCACTTGGGCAACATCTGAGCCACCAGATTGTCAGTCTTCTGCCTCTCCACCTCCAGCTCCTCCGTCCTCTCTCTGATCAGATCCTCTAAGTTGGAGGAGTACTGTTCCAACATGCGCAGCATGGAGTCAATGAGGTTGGTTTTCTTTCCCTTGGTGATGCTCTTGAACTGTCACATGGAGAGAAAAACTCAGCTGTGTCCACCTAGCTACAGACTAACATGTGAAAACATACAAACATGTGTTTATACCTGTTTGAAGATATCAGCAAAGGTTGGCCTCCGCTCTGGTTCTTCGCTCCAGGCCTGTTTCATGACCTGTATCACGTCCACCGGGGCCTCCTCCACTGATATGACAGGCCGACACAAAGGCGGAGGCTCCTTGACCTTGTTGATAATCTCTGTCATCATACACATAAACAAAAAACCCGCCCAGGCAGAAACATTAGTGCAAGATTTAGTTTACCCAGTCTTGTCAGCTAACTGTGATTTAAACTGTTAATGAAAAGTACTAAAAGTAGTAGCATATTACTTACCTTTGGGAGGCATGTCCAACATGCAGAAAGGTGCAGAGCGGGAGATGACCTCCTGGCAAACAATGGAGAAACTGTAGACATCACCTGCAAAAGTGCCCCTCCTCCTCTCTCTAGAACTTCGCAGCAGCTCAGGAGCCGTCCAAAGTAGATCTTTTTTTTTTTTTATCAAGTGCACAGTTAGTAAAAAATGATACATGCAAACAAAACTTACAATAATAATTATTACGTGGATGTGCATGCGCATGCACTCACCCTCTGGCTTTTCATCTGTGTCAATATTTTGGACAATCCAAATCTCATTGAACCCGTAATCTGTCACCTTCAGCACAAAACGCCCATCTACCACACAGTTACGGGATTTGAGTCGACCGTGGATGATATTGCGATGGTGCAGGTACTTCATACCCTGATGCCAGTTTGTAGAAATGTGTGACAAACATGGTAAAATAAGAAATGAAACACTGACAGATCACCTCATAGATCTCTTACCCGGATCAGATCCGATAACAAGGAAGACTTGAACATCCAGTCGAGACGCACTTCTTCATTGCTGAGCAAATCCTCCAAGCTGCCCCTGGTGCAGTGCTCGATCACAACACCAAAGATCCCAGAGTCGAAGAACAGCCCCAGTAACAGATTGAGGTTCTCGTGCCTCATTTCTCTGAGCTGAGAAGCAAACAGTGGCAATATTAGATATAGTTCACTGTAGCTTTTGTGATCAGGGTGTTAAGGCAAATTCAGATGACCAAATGGTTTCTGGCTACAGTTAAGATTCAGTTATCCATTAAATAACATATTTTCATTTACCTTGACAAAGACATTCTCAGTGCTGTTATAGACGTTTGATACTGATCCAGCAGGGCATTTCTTCAGCCAAACCCAGTCACCCTGGCATTTAAACAAACAACAAAGTCATCGTGACACCAAAAACATCAAAAAGACTTCAGCTTCTAAACATTGTACTGAAGTTTACTGAATGTGAACATCTGACTCTCACCTCAAAAACAGCAATATTCGAGCTGTCTGGCGTGGAGGCAAAGTAGCTACGGCCGGACACTGAGTGGTGAGGCGTCTTCATATCCCCCTGGCTTTTTGCTATACTGTCATCATTTAGCTTCTGCTCACACACAGGGTTCAAAGAGGATGTGTAAACTCAGAGTAAACAATGTGCAGCTTTCATACAGTCCATACTACTGTAGGTATGTAGTGCGTGCATTTCAGAGAGAAGCCAAAGACAGCAGTATTGATTCAGCACAGAACTCACCCGCTTGCTGACTTGGGTATTGATGAAGACCAGGTCATCAAGGGTCAGGACCACCTTGGTCGATCCGCTACTGTGGCCACCACCTCCAAAGCTGAACCCAACTTTGCCATCTCTCCTGAAAAGACCGAAAACAATCATTACATATTTTCCAAGCTACACAAGCCTGAACAAAATCAGATACATACCTGTAGCGAAGAAAGATGTTTACTAAAAATCCAATCAACGAAATGAACATCAGGAAAAGCAAGAAGACAGCAGCCGAATTTATGCCTTGGGAGAGAACCACAAAGATAGTTTGAATGCACTAAAGTCAGCATTGGCTTATTTTTAAATTTGTTTTTAGCAATGGCACTACAAGCACAATCACCTCCAGTACAGGCAAAGTATGGGCTAAACCAGCAGGTTGAGTCTTTGTAGGGAGTGCTCCCTGCAAAATGGATTGAACGGCCGAGATATTTCAAGCCCCCGCTCTTGCTGTCCGTGTGAGAAGCATGAAGTGAATGAGTGGAGTACAGGGTGTTGCCAATGCCGCTGTAGTCCAGGACCACATATTGAGCTTGCATGCCTTCACCGTTCCTGCCAGCCCTCAGGGGCTGATTGAATCCTTCAAACTCAAAGCCACCCTCGCCATCGGCCAGGATCCGACCAGTTACCCAGTGGCCTTCTCTATCGTGGGCCTGCTCAACAGCCATAGCTGTGTAGTACATCATATTGTAGATGGTGCCAAAGAATGGAGAAACCTTAAAGAAGGGACAGCACAGTAGCCATTTAAACTTCAGATTTGTGTCTTTTTCCTATCCTTCGAGATTTGTCTTTTACTTTCTGTCATTTCTTAATGAAGTAGATTCTTATTAGATGTTCTCACCTGCTCTGGGGGAGTGCTGGTACGTATTTCATAGCTGTCCTGTGCTTGTTTGAAGGCCTCGTAGAAATTGCGTTCACCAGAGTCCATGGTGATAGTTAAAACTCCATCAAAGGCTTTCCGGAGCTTGGTGTCATTGCCCAGCATATAGTAGGGTGCATCATTGTAGGGTAGTGAGTAGAGAAGGGTGTCGTAGGGAATGAACACATAGCCACGATCAATCATGCGCATAGCCGAGGCTGTTGTCAGAAGTTGGTACTGGGCTTGGCCACCAATCAGGACTGAGGGCATGCACATGATGACCACTAGAAAAGTAAAGTTTAAAGACAGTTTATAATCCCAATTCATGTGAAATATAGCATGTGCAGGCTTTGTAACTCTATGAGGTCTGATTAGCTTAGTTACTCTACCCTAACCTGAACCCCAACCCTATGTTTTGGAAATTAAAGGAAAAAAAAGAATATTCAGATATCACATCACAGTCGTTTTGTTCAAGTTGAACTGTGTTTTTTTAGCAACTCACCTCTGACCCGGTCTGTCTCCCGCACTTTTGTCAAAGCTGCCCGAGGCCCTTCTTTGTTGTTCTCCATTGTGACCACTGGTTTAACAGGCAGGCCAAGGGCCCTAAGTGAAGAGGCCAGCTCATGCCCTGTGGCTTCCCACAAGTCTGACTCCTCTGAGATTATGGCCACGTGGGCCCACCGAAAAAATCGCAACACTGTAAAAATTACATGAGAGGAGAGTGGCAGTGGCCTCATGAAACTAGGATACATATGTCCTTTATTCATATTGGGTTTGAGGCAGGCCCAGGAAAGATGCCCAAGATCCCACTCTTTGGCGTACAAAGCAGCTGAGGAGCAGTAGCCTGGGTTGGCTGGGCCCAAGTAAGCAGCTGCATAACCTTTCAGCCGAGCAAAGCGAGCCAGGGCACGGGATGACTGGCAGTCCTCATTGATCAGCTTGTAGTCATACCAGTAGCCTTTACTGAGGTAGGTGTTCTTGTTTATGCGGTTGATGGCAAGGCTGGCAGCCAAGTCAGGGAGGGCTTTTGAGTATAGTACGTCACATGTCCAGGGTCCAACTAGAGCCATTGTGAAAGTGGTTGCAGAGGCTTGATGGGGGAAAAATGAGACTATGAGGAAGGGCAAAAGAAGCCAGTTCCTCCACCAGCTCCTGGTGTGTTGCAGGGCAGATGATAGCAGCTGCGGTCTGGATGATAATGACCTTTTTGACAATGATGACGATGCTGAAAAAGATTCAAATCGACTACATCCGCTGAAAGTGTCTGTCCATATATGTTTTTTTCTCCTCCCTTTTATGAAGTTGTGCTGCCATCGCGGGTGGTAGGAGAGGTTGTGCAGACAGCAGGGGTCTATGTGTTGTGCCATTTTCTCACACAGCTGTTTAGATGCTTCACACACAGAAGGCTAGTGGTGGCTGTTTAGCGTGAGAGTTTCTCTGTAAATGGGAATGTCTCCCTCTAGTCCAAAGCTGGACAGGTGACAGCACGACTCCAAGCCATCACTGCCAACGAAAAAAAAGGTGGAAAGCATGAGAAATGTTGTAGAACGACATTTAATCTGATCTGTGTTTGGGTCCTCTGGTTTTAAAATGCATCTATCAACACATAAGCTAGCCTCACATCCCACTGCGATGTTTTATTTAACAGAACATAATGTTGAATCTAATTAGTTATCCATCTGCTTCGGTGATGAAATGGTGCCCAGTGTCCCTGTCCTGTTCCTCTGAGAATTAATGGCATGTGAGTAACAAGCTGATTAGCTCTGCCCAGGCCATGCAGTTCAAATGGCAGATAACACAGAGCTAAATCTGGCCATCTCTTTATTTAGTCTAACTTCCTTTACCCTTCCAAAGTCTTTCATTTCTTGTTTTCTCTGAAATCCAACTTCCTCAAATCAGCTTCTAGAAAAATCTAAAAAAAAAAAAAAAAACTAAAAGAAAAACAACAACAAAAAATTTTAAAGTGCAAAGCTTAGCTTAGCAGGCCGTACATAGGTGATTCGGGTTCACCTTTAAGAGACACATAAGCTATTTTCTAATTTTTAACTGGAATTTCTGGCCAATACAAACTGAATTTATTGAAATAAATGTAAAGTATCCTATATAAGTGTTAACACAACTGGAAATTCAATATATATTGCAATTTGATAATTCACATTTTTAGTGGTATTAAGTATGAGCACTGACAGCAGAGCAAAAGGCCTCAGTAGCTTGCTTCTGGTGGTGTTAGAAAACAGTTTGGAAATGTTCCCATACATATTTTTATATACATAAATAAAATATGTATTGGAACATAAATATAAAAGATTTAGTCATCATCTTAACCCTGTAATGTCAAGTGTATCATATTTTATACATGAGTTTTTGAGACCTTTACAGCGTGATTTTAACCCTAACCCATTTATATGTTAAGCAATAAATTCCACAATAAAGGATGAATGTAGAAAAAAATCTTCAAATTAAAGCTCAGACATGCATGCAAAATATTTTTATTTTATTTTTTTATGTGTTGTCTGTTTTTGTCAGAAGATTTAAGAAACACTCCAGCTTCAAACACATATTTTTTTTGGGAATTATTTCATGCTTTAAGCTTTAAATGCTAAAAGTGTCAGATTACTTTTAAAAAAAATAAATAAATAAAAATAAAGGTAAATCACAGAGAAGTTAAAACTCTTCTAAATTAGATTTCTTGATAAACAAATGTTAAACTACAAATTTCAGTGTTCTTAGCCTGTCCTAAAGCTAAGTTAAAGCACATGAGTAGCAACCATCAAGGCTCCTGAAAGTGGCTAATGCTGACTTTGGCTTATCAGTTGCTAATATCTTAAGAGGAGCAGGGACTAGAATGTACTAAGCTTGTTCTGATATGCCACTGAAAATTGCATCATTTTATTGAGTTAAATACCCCAAAAGTCTATTTCAAATTCAAAGACAGATCTAGTTTACAAGAGAAAAGTCAGTGCTTGAAATTTCCGTGGCCTCACCTATACAGAAGCGGCTGATGAACACATTCCTTTCATTAATAGTGACCGACCTATGGAAGAGAATTCAATAAAATAAATGTTACAAGAAAATAAATTCTGACCTGGAGCAGTTTTTCTACAAAGGAGCCATGTCAGGGTTGCAGTTTGTCCTTCAGCACCATCCGAGCTCCAGGTGGATTAAGAATACTAAAGCACCCAGCAGGAGCAGTTACCTGTGGTCCTTTGTTGAAAAAAACTACCATATGTAATCCAAAAGTCACGTGAAGTAAAAAGTAAACAAATAAATAAATAAAATCAGCTATCTCCACTTGTACCTAAAGTTCCCAAAGACAATACTGAAAATGACACATATCCACATTTCCAGTAGCTTAGCCTCGCTTTCGTTCTTCCTGTCCCTGGCTTGGATTGGGACTAGTCTGAAAGCACTGAGTAATGGGATGGTGCGTGAGAAGAAGCGCAGCTCTGATCCAGAGTTTGGATTGGCTAAAAATAGACTGGCAGACAGCTGGGGACAGTAACAAGTAAATGGAAGAAAGAAATGGAAGAGTGAGAAGGACTGACAAGCTTTGACTTCTTAACCTTCCTTAGCTTTTAATCCACGGTGTGGAAAGAGAGTGTGTGGGGGGCGGGAGTAGAAGCACATCCACTGTCTTTTGCACTGTGTGCTAACTGAGGTGCTGATGTAATCTAGAAATTATCACATTCACAAATTAGTTGTAAAACAACCTAAGCCATCCATCAGTCCTTAAGTATTTTAAAGACTGATGGACAGTCGGACCAATCAGAGCCGGGATGAACTGGTGAGAAAATAGTGCTTCACAATGAGCATGACCAAGAGATGCTCAGATTATATAAGTATATTAAATCAGTCTTAGGTATTAGGAAAGCATAAAGACAAGAGAAGGTATAATATCCCGTGCAGTACTCCTCATACAGTGGGGCAAAAAAGTATTTAGTCAGCCACCGATTGTGCAAGTTCCCCCACTTAAAATGATGACAGAGGTCAGTAATTTGCACCAGAGGTACACTTCAACTGTGAGAGACAGAATGTGAAAAAAAAAAAAATCCATGAATCCACATGGTAGGATTTGTAAAGAATTTATTCGTAAATCAGGGTGGAAAATAAGTATTTGGTCAATAACAAAAATACAACTCAATACTTTGTAACATAACCTTTGTTGGCAATAACAGAGGTCAAACGTTTACTATAGGTCTTTACCAGGTTTGCACACACAGTAGCTGGTATTTTGGCCCATTCCTCCATGCAGATCTTCTCGAGAGCAGTGATGTTTTGGGGCTGTCGCCGAGCAACACGGACTTTCAACTCCCGCCACAGATTTTCTATGGGGTTGAGGTCTGGAGACTGGCTAGGCCACTCCAGGACTTTCAAATGCTTCTTACGGAGCCACTCCTTTGTTGCCCGGGCGGTGTGTTTTGGATCATTGTCATGTTGGAAGACCCAGCCTCGTTTCATCTTCAAAGTTCTCACTGATGGAAGGAGGTTTTGGCTCAAAATCTCACGATACATGGCCCCATTCATTCTGTCCTTAACACGGATCAGTCGTCCTGTCCCCTTGGCAGAAAAACAGCCCCATAGCATGATGTTTCCACCCCCATGCTTCAAAGTAGGTATGGTGTTCTTGGGATGCAACTCAGTATTCTTCTTCCTCCAAACACGACGAGTTGAGTTTATACCAAAAAGTTCTACTTTGGTTTCATCTGACCACATGACATTCTCCCAATCCTCTGCTGTATCATCCATGTGCTCTCTGGAAAACTTCAGACGGGCCTGGACATGCACTGGCTTCAGCAGCGGAACACGTCTGGCACTGCGGGATTTGATTCCCTGCCGTTGTAGTGTGTTACTGATGGTGACCTTTGTTACTTTGGTCCCAGCTCTCTGCAGGTCATTCACCAGGTCCCCCCGTGTGGTTCTGGGATCTTTGCTCACCGTTCTCATGATCATTTTGACCCCACGGGATGAGATCTTGCGTGGAGCCCCAGATCGAGGGAGATTATCAGTGGTCTTGTATGTCTTCCATTTTCTGATGATTGCTCCCACAGTTGATTTTTTCACACCAAGCTGCTTGCCTATTGTAGATTCACTCTTCCCAGTCTGGTGCAGGTCTACAATACTTTTCCTGGTGTCCTTCGAAAGCTCTTTGGCCTTGGCCATGGCGGAGTTTGGAGTCTGACTGTTTGAGGCTGTGGACAGGTGTCTTTTATACAGATGATGAGTTCAAACAGGTGCCATTCATACAGGTAACGAGTGGGGGACAGAAAAGCTTCTTACAGAAGACGTTACAGGTCTGTGAGAGCCAGAGATTTTCCTTGTTTGAGGTGACCAAATACTTATTTTCCACCCTGATTTACGAATAAATTCTTTACAAATCCTACCATGTGAATTCATGGATTTTTTTTTCACATTCTGTCTCTCACAGTTGAAGTGTACCTCTGGTGCAAATTACTGACCTCTGTCATCATTTTAAGTGGGGGAACTTGCACAATCGGTGGCTGACTAAATACTTTTTTGCCCCACTGTACAGGAGACATTTTGTTACCAGAACAGCAACGTGTCACTCACTCAAATATACACATAAAATCTGTGCTGGGGTGAAACCTTCACTTTCAGACAGAGAGTTGTTTTCAATCTTTGCTCATCATGCACACCTTAGCATGACCTTGGTGAGAAACTTTGGCTCTAATGCAGCTGGCTGTTTTATCATTGATGCCCACTTTAAATTATAGAAATGCTACTGACCTCTTGGGTCTCGAGTCTAACAAAGGCAACTGTGTCTGTAGCTCCATATAACCCTGCTGCTTTGCGTTATCCCCTTCTTACATTCAGTTCAGCTCTGTTTTATTTATACCACACCACTTGGATACATATGATATTACAATAATGTCAAAGGAAATATGACAATTACCTTTGTGCATTTCACAAACTCTCACCAAGTTAAATGTTGGTGGCAAGCTTCTTCTACCCTTAAAGTGGAGTGGAAAACCCATCACAGTGGTGCTGTACAGCCATCAAACTCATATCAGGAACATGCAGCTCCTGATCAAGATGTACTTGCAGATGGACAGGGAGGAAAGAGACAAGACAGACAGAGAGAAAGAGGACAAAACACAAACCACAAACTTAAGCCTCGAAAACATTAAGTTACGTTAACTTAAGAGGGGTGAACTACACTAACTTGTTTATTTTGAGTTTGCAGTGCTCGAGTAGGATAAGTCATTTGAAGTTAATATGGTACATCCAAGCAAAAGTTAATTACACTTCATACAAATCCTCTGTTAAGCAGATATTACAGTAGCACACACTGAAAGCAACATTATGCAGCCACAAGAGGTCTAAACACAACACAGCTGAAATAATAATCATGAGCCCCGTGAGTTTTTGCATTTGCTATTGCAGAAGTATTACATAATTCGTAAAAACAAGCACAAATTCAGTAAATTAAATGAAACAAGTTTGCACAACTGCACTGCTCTGTAGGCAGGTGAAATGTGCAGATAACTCAGTGTAAGCAACTAAACCTTTCAATTAGCATGGAATAAGTGAAATGCAATCAATTGAATCATGGAAATACTTTAAATGTCCTTCTTTGGATCAAGTGAGTGCACTGTACAAATTAGCACAGTGGCATTTATAGTGTATGCCACGAGTGCATGTTTATAACATGAAATAGCTACATTTATATGGAGTGAGCCATCGGATGGTTCAGCGTTCAGGGAGCTGGTTACATGCTGATCAGATAGCTGAGCTCTGCTTCCCATTCTACTTTTGGAAATTGTAAGACCAAGAAGTGCTCTGTTAGGATAATATGGATATGTGAGGTCTTGAAGAACCTGGTCATTCGGGGTTTTAAATTTGAGGAGAAGGATTTTACACCAGTTTTTTCAATTTTTGGAAGTGTGCTCAGCAATTTCACTATGGCACTGCTGACCAGTCAGAGCATCTCAGAGTTATATAGGAGCAGGTTGATGGTAAAGAATTACAAAAGAATTAACAATGCACGGACTCTGGCATCACTCTGAGACAGGGTTCTTAAATTAGATATTATTGCACAGATGAAAGAAGGTGGCCCCAAAGAGTTGTTTTATGTTATCAAGGACTCCAAACTTCTGCTATCACCAAACACATGAACCTTTGGACTACTGACTCATCATCTACTCAAACAAACTGTCAATAAGACTGTAAGGAAGAGGACTCCCTTACTGCATTTATTTATATTGTATTGTCTGTATAGCACTTTAGAGCACACCTTTCACTTTATTAAAAGCACCTTATCAAGCACTTTATGTAGCATTGCACTTTAAGCATGGATTTGCACACAAGAAGTTTAAATATTTATTGACTATTTATTGGGAATTTTAAAATCAGTTGGTGGCCTTGTTTCAGATCCTGCACAGCTGCTCCTCATCAAGGAATGTGGTGGTTGTCTGTAGTGATGGGACGTTCTGTATCGAGGCTTCGGAGCGTGTGTCGAGTAATGGAGGGGGCGTTTCCGCGAAGCGCGTATCGAGGCTTGCTTCATTTATGGGAGGAGCTGAAAATGATGACGTCCGAAGCCTCGCTGCCCGGCTGTACCACGTGACTGGTTCATGAAGTGGTTCGAACTTTGCCGCGAGATATGACAGCGATATAAACCCCTCAGACTTCATTCAAAAATGTGGGTGTTTGATGGAGAGTTGCGGTTAGTGAGAGTTTGGAGACAGTTTGGAGGTTTATGAGAGTGAGGAGAGAAAGTCAGGAGAGAATGGAGCCAGCTAAGAAGAGGAGGATGTCCTCCCCTGTGTGGGAACATTTTGATCTTATTCCTCCCAACAAGGTATTTCTACAGAAGATGTATTTTCATGATACTGATGGTGCAATACAATTTATGTTGAGCTGTCTTGACTTTTGTACAAGGTGAAGTGTTTGCTATGTGCCAGGGAGCTGGGATATAACAGCAACACCTCATCCATGCTTAGGCACTACAGAGCTTTGCATGAGAATAAGGGGGACACCGATCGTGGAGCAAGACCAGGTGAGCCATCAAATGCAATGATAATATAGGATGCAGTAATGTTACTAAATGATATAACAATATTATACAACTGTTATAAGTTACGTGTGTGCTATTTATATTTGTGCTTTATCTTTATTGTCTTTCCTCAGGAGAACAATCTCAAATAGATGAAGACCTGGTCAGCATGGTGATTGAGGACTCCCAGCCATTTAGCATTGTGGAGGACAAAGGATTCAAAAGATTTGTTAAATCATTAAATCCTAGCTATGTTCTCCCCACTAAAAAGGTCATAAAAGCAGTGAAAATTTAGTTTTTACAGAATAAAATGTGAACAGGCAGGACTGAGGCTCAAAGCCTCAGTGTGTAGCTGTCCATACCTCAACGTTACAAAAGCACAACCACTGTCCACACCCCAACCACACCTCACCTCACAGTAAATGATCATTTCCATTTCAAGCATTTCCAAATAATCATTTTCCATACTGCCACTATAAATATACACAGTATACTGCCATCACTACAATATACATGTTTTACACACTCCTTTTGTTGTTGACATTTACAGGCTGTGTGCAAAATGCCACACTCTTCAAATTCATGCCAGCTATTATTTTTACGTCCAGTAGGTGTCCTGCTAGAGCAAATGAAGCTTCATGAAGCTTCGCGTTGGGGTGAACCAATTGGATGAAAAGCTTCAGTGCTTCATGGGGCTTCATCTGCCCATCACTAGTTGTCTGTCAGGAGAGAAGAATGGTGATTGAGATTGTGATTAAGGTTTACCAATAAGGAAAACTAAGGCAAATGTGTGTGTGAAATCTAGGGATAAAAGTGGTGCAAATAAGTGTTTGTAAGTTAATGATTACTCACCTTTCTTGCCTGTGTCCTCTTCAAGGTGTTTGGGCAAATGTTTCCCCGGGGGTCCAGACACCATTTAAAGGTTCCGGGAGAGACCATTGGTAAAGAGAGTGTGGTGAATCTTTTTGTGCTTGGGTTTCTGGGTTTTTATAATATTGGGTTTGGTGTAACATTAAAGTGTGAAGTATTTATTAATATGTAAATGTGAAAATGTATTTATGTATTTATTTATTCTTATTGATATATTGTATACTGTGGTGGAAGGTTGGGATTTAAGAATTTACCTGAGAGTGGAATAATGGTTAAGTCTGTGACAGCTGAACATATTTAAGGCTGCCAGTTGTCATTAGAGGATTTTTGTGCTGTGAAGAAGCTCGACAAGTTAATTGTTTTAAGGAGAGCCATATAGCAAATAAATACTTTGTTCCACTACACTTGCCTTGGTCTGTCTCACTGTGTTTCCAGCCGCTAAGGGCTGCCCTGTTACAAGTGGTGTCAGGAGTGTGTCACTCATGCCACAGTGAGAAGATGATGACAAGAGGTGGAAGAAAGCCAGGCCAAGAGGAGCAGCCTGATGAAGGAGTTGGAGCTTCATCTGAGCTAGAGGCCATGGCAGCAACAAGCCCTGAGGACAAATTGGAGGAGTTAACAGGGTTGGTGAAATCTCTTATGCGGTCTCAAGCAGCCAGAGACCAAAAGTGGGAGAAGGATTTGTCACGTCAGGAGCAAAGGTGGAAAGGCATGCAGCATCAATTTCAGCAAATCCAGCTACAAGTTAACGCTGTAACTGATAAGCCTGACCCACCAGAGGTGCCAGCGCCCCCTACAACATCTGAAGAACAAGAACTTGGATTCAATGGTGAAGACATTCCAGTGGCCAGTGGGTCCAGGTCTTTAATTGAACCAAAACTTTTTCCTCTGTCACCAGAAGATGACATTGAACATTTTCTGACTACGTTTGAAAGAATGGCAAACGTGTGTCGATGGCCCAGAGATGAGTGGGCTATTCGTCTGGTTCCCCTGTTGACAGGTAAAGCCCGCACAGCCTACATTCTTATGGATTTAACAGACTCTGAGAATTATGATAAGGTGAAAGAGGCAATTCTGGCAAAATATGAGATCACTGCTGACACCTACAGACGCCGCTTCAGATCTCTGAAAGTTGAGCCAGGTGAGACGCCACGTGAACTTTATGTAAGATTGAAAGACCTGTTTTCAAGATGGATTAAACCTGAAAAATCAACTGTAGAAGAAATATCTGAGCAGATAATTCTGGAGCAGTTTTTGAGAATGGTTAATCCAGAGCTGGAGATTTGGATACGTGAGCATGACCCGAAGACTGCAAAGGAAGCAGCTAGCCTCGCAGAGGTTTTCACTTCAGCCAGAAAAGGAAGCAAGAGCACCTACTTCAGCCGGGAGACCCACTACGCCCAACCAAGTAAGTCTATTGGGGGTGAACAGGGTTCTGGTCAAGTTCAGGCTAGAAATCTTTCTAGTTCTAGGCAGCTCCCTTCTCATAGACCTCAAAATGTGAAGAAATCCTTTAAGTCTTTAGTTCAGGATATTAAATGTTATCACTGTCATAACTTTGGCCATACACAACAATTTTGCCCTGTACTTAAGTCAAAACCATCTCTTTTATGTGCAGTTCCAAGACCAGCCACAGAGCCAGTAGGAAAGAAAGCTTGTACTGTCCCTGTTTTAATTAATGGGCGTAAAGAGGAAGCTTTGCTTGACTCTGGGTGCTTCCAAACTCTTGTACACTCTAGCATAATTTCAGGAGAAAAGCTAAGTGGGGTTGGGGCTACAATAAGTTGTGTGCATGGAGACGAACACAGGTACCCCACTGCTGAGGTTTACCTGACAGTAGGAGGTCAAACCTACTTGTTAGTGGTAGCTGTTGTTCCCAGTTTGCCATATTCAGTGATACTTGGTAATGACATCCCCACTCTTTTTGATCTAATACATCAGTCAGATTATGACCCTCAAGTGAGTGCTGAGAAAGACATTCAAGGCTTAGGTGATGAATCTGGAAGCTCACTTCCTCTAGATATGACAGTTGAACCATTTAAACCCTGTCATGTAGTCACAAGAGCACAAAGTGCAAAGGAAAGGATGCAAGAACTGCCCTTTTTTGAGGAGTCTCTCGAAACGGAGCCAGGGAAGATTAGGAAGTCTAGGGCTCAGAAAAGAAGAGAAAAGTTCAAAGGCTCAGGGGAAAAAGGTACAGCATTGTTCCCTAAGCCAAATAACCAACTTGAGTTTGATGTTCCCTCAGATTTAGGTGCACTCCAAAGAAGCGACCCTACTCTAAAACCCTGGTTTGAGAAGGTAACAGAGGTAGAGGGGGCTAGTCAAGGTCAGGTAAGCTGTCTTGCAGACACTGTTTACTTGATTAAAGGAGGCATCTTGTACCAGAGAAAGGGGAAGTGCGAAGCTGTGGCACTCCCACAACAGTTCAGAGACAAAGTTATGGATTTGGGTCATTCAATTCCATGGGCAGGTCATATGGCTTTTCACAAAACACTGAATAGGATCAGCAGCCGTTTTGTTTGGCCAGGGATGTATGTCCAGGTTTCTGAGTTTTGCCGTTCCTGTGAAAAATGTCAGTTGACCTCAGGCAAAGGAGTAGCACGAGCCCAGTTGCAACCACTGCCAATTATTGAAACACCGTTTGAGAGGCTAGGCATGGATATCGTGGGCCCTTTAGAGAGGAGCTCCACCGGTCATCGCTACATATTAGTCATATGTGACTATGCAACACGGTTTCCTGAGGCCTTCCCACTCAGATCAATTAAAGCTCGTCACATTGCTAATTGTCTTCTGCAGCTTTTCTCTAGGGTAGGCATACCAAGAGAAATTCTGACGGATTGTGGAACGAACTTTCTATCCAAGTTGTTGCAGCAGGTTTATAAGTTGTTAGGGATAAAGGGACTTAAGACCACCCCTTATCACCCCCAAACGGACGGGCTAGTGGAGAGATACAACCAGACTCTCAAAAGTATGCTGCGCAAGTTTGTCTCTGACACAGGTGCTGACTGGGATCAATGGCTGCCATACCTTCTGTTCGCCTACCGGGAGGTCCCGCAGGTTTCCACTGGCTTCTCGCCTTTTGAACTTTTATACGGTCGCCAAGTGAGAGGCCCCCTGGATCTGCTTAAGGACTGCTGGGAGGAATCCAAAGCAGAGGGCGAAAACATCGCAGCCTACGTCATCACCATGAGAGAGAGGTTGGAGAAAATGGCATCATTGATGCAAGACAACATGAAAGCTGCACAAAAACATCAAAAGACTTGGTATGATCAGAAGGCCAGGGATAGGGTCTTCCTTCCAGGTCAGAAAGTACTGTTATTGCTTCCCACCAGCGATAACAAGTTGCTGACAAAATGGCATGGACCATACGAGATCGTCAGACAAGTGAGTAAAGTCACTTATGAGCTGAATATGCCAGAAAGAGTTAAAAAATATCAGACATTTCATGTGAACTTGTTGAAGGAATTCCACAGCCGACAAGAGCCGGTCTATCAGTTACTGGTGCGTTCGGTTAAGGATGAGGTGACTGAGAAGTTCTTTCCAACTAACATTCAAGTTTGTGCTTCAGTTGACCTCTCTCATTTGTCTCCTACTGAGCAGGCTGATATAAAACCACTCGTGGACCCACAGCTCTTTCGAGAAACACCAGGCTTCACATCACTGGTTCAGCACAAGATACGGGTGAAGGAGGATGCACCCGTTCGACAAAAGAGTTACAGAATTCCTGAACGGTTGGTGCCAGTGCTACAGAAAGAAATAAAACTGATGTTGGACCTGGGAATCATTGAGGTGTCAAGCAGTGAGTGGTGCAGCCCGATTGTTTTGGTACCAAAGAAAGATGACACCCTGAGATTCTGTATTGATTTCAGATATTTGAATGCAGTATCCAAGTTTGATCCCTACCCAATGCCCAGGGTGGATGACCTGCTGGAGAGAGTTGGATCAGCAACGTACATTACAACACTTGATTTGTGTAAAGGATACTGGCAAGTGGCTTTGGCACCAGAAGCGAGAGAGCTGACAGCCTTCAAAACTCCTTTTGGTATGTACCAATTTAAAGTCATGCCATTTGGGCTTCAAGGTGCACCAGCGACATTCCAGCGATTAATGGACCATGTACTGAGAGATGTGTCAGCATTCTCTGCAGCATATCTGGATGACGTGGTGGTGTACAGCCAGTCCTGGGAAGAGCATGTCATTCACCTACAGAAGGTGCTACACTCCATCAGAATGGCTGGACTGACTATCAATCCCAAGAAGTGCTCCATAGCCAAGAGAGAAGTGGAGTACTTGGGCTGTGTAGTTGGCTCTGGGAAGATAAAGCCGCAGGTTGGAAAGATTGAAGCAATTCAGTCCTTCCCAGTTCCGACAACTAAAAGGAAGGTGAGAGGTTTTCTGGGTCTAGTAGGCTGGTACCGGAAATTCATACCTTCTTTTGCAGAGCGATCCACTGTACTTAATAACCTCACAAAAGGCTCAGCCCCTAACAAAGTGCGTTGGACGGAAGACTGTGAGCAAGCATTCAGAGACCTCAAGGAAGCAGTTTCCACACATCCAGTTCTACACAGTCCAGACTTCAACAAGCCATTCATCTTGCAAACTGATGCTTCGGGAGTTGGCCTTGGTGCTGTCCTTCAGCAAGAGGTGGATGGTGAAAGAAGGCCTGTGGTGTTTCTGAGTCGGAAACTACTCGACAGGGAGACGAGGTACTCGACGGTGGAGAAAGAGTGCTTGGCCATGAAATGGGCTATTGAGGCCTTGAGGTATTATCTTCTGGGACGTCACTTCACTCTGGAGACTGATCATCGTGCCCTCCAGTGGTTGAACCGCATGAGGGATGCGAATGCCCGCATTGCAGGATGGTACCTGTCTCTGCAGCCTTATGACTTTACGGTCCAGTATAGGCTGGGGAAGTCAAATGTGGTTGCTGATTGTTTATCTAGGATGACAGAGGACTGAAGCACTTCGTGCTTAAGAGAGGGAGGAGGAAATGTAAGGAAGAGGACTCCCTTACTGCATTTATTTATATTGTATTGTCTGTATAGCACTTTAGAGCACACCTTTCACTTTATTAAAAGCACCTTATCAAGCGCTTTATGTAGCATTGCACTTTAAGCATGGATTTGCACACAAGAAGTTTAAATATTTATTGACTATTTATTGGGAATTTTAAAATCAGTTGGTGGCCTTGTTTCAGATCCTGCACAGCTGCTCCTCATCAAGGAATGTGGTGGTTGTCTGTCAGGAGAGAAGAATGGTGATTGAGATTGTGATTAAGGTTTACCAATAAGGAAAACTAAGGCAAATGTGTGTGTGAAATCTAGGGATAAAAGTGGTGCAAATAAGTGTTTGTAAGTTAATGATTACTCACCTTTCTTGCCTGTGTCCTCTTCAAGGGGTTTGGGCAAATGTTTCCCCGGGGGTCCAGAAACCATTTAAAGGTTCCGGGAGAGACCATTGGTAAAGAGAGTGTGGTGAATCTTTTTGTGCTTGGGTTTCTGGGTTTTTATAATATTGGGTTTGGTGTAACATTAAAGTGTGAAGTATTTATTAATATGTAAATGTGAAAATGTATTTATGTATTTATTTATTCTTATTGATATATTGTATACTGTGGTGGAAGGTTGGGATTTAAGAATTTACCTGAGAGTGGAATAATGGTTAAGTCTGTGACAGCTGAACATATTTAAGGCTGCCAGTTGTCATTAGAGGATTTTTGTGCTGTGAAGAAGCTCGACAAGTTAATTGTTTTAAGGAGAGCCATATAGCAAATAAATACTTTGTTCCACTACACTTGCCTTGGTCTGTCTCACTGTGTTTCCAGCCGCTAAGGGCTGCCCTGTTACAAAGACAGAAAGCAGCATAGTGTGCTTCCTATAAACCCAATGGTACTTTCCAGTTTCAGTAATAAATCGTTGAGATCACTGGCATTAAATAAAATGATTCTCTTGTCCATCAGTCTTTAAGAAGATTGTAAACTTTCACCAGTTCTGTTTAAACTGTTTCTCTGACAGAAACAATTCACGACCATTTGCAACCATTTTTTAAAGGATTTCAGCTATACTGGGGCAGGATTTAGGTCGATAAGTGGCTGAAACGCTTGGATTGAATGAAGCCTTTATTAAGTAGAGGTTTAATTACATCGGCTTTACAGCCTGTGAAACCTAGTTTGTTGATAATGCTAAAACGTACCTGTAATTTTTAAAAAATATTATCATTAAGCCAATTACACCTGAGATTTTTCTTAAATAACTAGAACCTCACCTGTTAAAACAGCAAATGACTCGAGCAAACACTACTTTCTGTTTGACTGAGGCACTTTTTTCATGCAGTTTTGCATCATATTGTCCATGCAAGCCACTGCAAAATTTGGAATAGATGCCTGACATAGTAGTTAGAGTCAAAAGATCAACATGAGCGCAATACATGTTTAAACAGGGAGATGTCCTGGGTGAACTGGTGCACAAAGCTTAAAACATCTGAATGTTATCTGTGGTAAGCCACTCACAATCTGCAGTGGCTCTTAAGCGCATGCAGCATGTTCAGTTCACTGCAGCCCTGCAGCTGGATTTTTAAACTAATAAGGAGGAAGGAAAACGTCACATTTTAAACATAGTATCAACAAAACAAAGACGCCCAAAAGTGATGCTCAAACACATCACCCTCTGCTGAGGCCGAGTACTGTGTCGGTGGTCTCTCCCATATGCAAGTGTGAGGATACGTTTGTTCTGTAATTAGATTAGTCAGGTGAGGCTGTGCTAAACTGGCTCCCTGCAAGCCTCTTAGTGACATGGCCAACAGCACTGACAGAAATCACTTCAAAGCAAGGTCAGACACACGGTCAGCCCAGTTGAGCGAAGAACCTGTTTGGCCTACAACAGGAGATGCAACGCTGCACAGTGCTAACAGAAGGGCATCAGCACTTCTGATCAGTAACTTCCTGACTAATTTTAGTCCTAACGCTCTTTTTGTTTGGAGCCTAACACACAATTTTACCCATGTTGAGAGGGTATAAAAGGTCAACAGGACACATTTGGAAATGACTCAGTATTTTTTAGTCTTAAGCAAACATGTAGGTCTTAAGCTGACAGTATGAAACTGGCACATTCGCGGTCACGTGGTTCGCAAAGCTGTGTGTTTCTCGGAATTACTTTCTCTCGTGAAGCAGTTTGTCACAGTAAATTATTCATACTCTGGGAGGGCCTGTGGGAGGAGCAGTAGAAAAGCTTAGACATTTGCCTCTTATGTGACCTCACTTAATTGCTGAATTCATTTGGGAGCCTCTGCAAGTGACATCACTTAGTATTTTCAGGGTCAGAGGATTTGAGCTATGAGGCAGGGAATGCTTGAACAGCATTTGAGAACGTCACGTAAAATGTGGGTTAGGTAACAGGAAACCTCCTGTGACTGTCTGAATACACTGTCCTCAGTGAGCTGCTTCTGATCAGAGAAATGCATGTAGAAGATGGACACACACAGTGATATAAATACAAAAGTCTGTTATTATTGTTGTTGTTAACATGTGATTTTTATTTTTTTTAATTTTGTTTTTTAAGTTTTAACATTTACTCTTGGTTCAAGTATAAATTGTTCAAAATGTAAGTCATATATTAAATAGAAGTATATTGACATCAAGTAGTCCCAGCAGCTCTCTAAGTTAAATTACTGTATCTGTCAAAAGCAGCAATGACCTGTAAAGATACTGCAGCGCCTCTGCTGGTTACTTGTAGTTTTTTCAAAGCGACACAACAGAATTAGTTGCATATCGACAGAGGTGGGTAGTAACGAGTTACATTTACTCCGTTACATTTACTTGAGTAGGTTTTTGAAAAAAATGTACTTTTAAAGTACCTTTTTTGCACGATACTTTTTACTTTTATTTGAGTGCATTTGTGAAGAAGAAACTGTACTTTTACTCTGCTACATTTGCAAAATTCGACTTGTTACTTTTTAAAAAATAATTAGTTTAACACATTAGATAACATGCCGTCAGTGGAGTTTCCGGTAACTTTTTTACCAATCAGATGTGGCCATGCAGTCACATGATCAGTTTGAAACTGTGGCAGACAGAGCAGCCCAGGAGTTTCAAAGTAGCAGCAGAGGTGGGTCGAGTATCCAAAAATTGTACTCAAGTAAGAGTAGCATTACTTTAAAATATTATTACTCAAGTAAAAGTGAAAAGTAGTCTTCAAAAAAGTTACTCGAGTAAGAGTAAAAAAGTACTTGGCAAAAAGACTACTCAAGTAGCGAGTAACTGTTTGAAATGTCCGATTTATTTTATAAATAAATGCTATCAGACAAACAAAATAAATAAATACACAAATTTTAGTATTTTCAAAAGGAATATATGTAAAAAGATCAACAAAATAAGGCACAACAATTCTAATTTCAAGATTTTCACAACATTTTTCAAACAAGCTTTTTTCACCAATACCTACAGTAAATAATATAAATATATAAACAGTGCAAACAGAGTACGCTTGGGGAGTGTGATCGTGTGTACAGCGTCTCTTTATGTCTGTCTCCACGTTGGTTGAGTGTGGAGTAAGTGCATGAGGGTGGGAATGGATGTTTGTGTCTGTGTGTGCCTGTATGTCTGTGTCTATATGTCAGGTTGGGTGTCAGGCGCCACCTCTCTGGGGACATCTCAGGCCCTCCAAGGTTTGGAGGCCTATCTCCCCCTACCACCACTTCCCCTGCCAGTGGCGGACTCCCTCAGACATCGGTGCGTTGGTGGTTCTTTGTGTCCGGGGATGGGCGTCCAGGTACACACCGGCTCACTCCTTGGCGGCCGCTTATCGGGGCCTGGAGCCTGGGGCTTGCTCGGGCCACTTCGGAGGTGGGGTGCCCCCGGCCTCTCGGCCTGGGGCTCGGTCACTCAGGCACGGCTGGCTGCCGGCGGAGCTCACGGGCGCGTCACTGCAACTCCCCCTGGCTTCTGCTCCGCGGCTGCTGAGTGAGCCCTCATCTGGGACTCTCCTCAGCTCTTTCTGGGACAGTGGCGCGGCTGCCCCTCTGTTGGTCTTCCTTGGTCTCTTGTGTTCTGGGGGCCTCTGGATGTCTGGAGTTTTGATCTCCTCCATACCTGCTTCATGCCCTGGAGGACGGGGCTGTGGCCCCCCCACACCCTCTAGCAGATCATTACATGAAGGAACCTTTTAAAAAAAAACAACAAAAAAAACAAGCGCGTCCATGCTCACAGGTGTACACATGGGTGATCACACCCACAAACTACACCCTTTTTGGCTCCTACCTCAAAGCACACTGTGTTCTGTTGATCTTATGTGCTGCACAATAATGTTTAATATTTAGTATTTACTGTCATATTCCCATATATCATTGTGATGTTGTTTATTCTAGTACTCTTGTTCTCTTCTGCTTGTTTTCTTTTTTCTTTCTCAGCAGGTGATCCAGGTGATCGATATATGCTTTTTTTTTTTTCTCTGCCCGTTCTGTTGGTTTTTGTTTTTTGCCCTTCTCCCCCGTCCCTCTTCTCAGCTGTTTCTCTTTCCCTCTTTCTTTCTCCCCTTCTTTCCCCCAGTCAAGTCTGTCCCGTATTCAGTAAGTGAAAATAAAATAAACAATAAAAGGTGAATCAAATGGACCATTACGGCAAGGCTGGGATGGTCAATTTGGTAAAGTAAATCCGTTGGGCATCTTTCTTTGCCTTTAGATAACAATTCTGATGGCAAAAGAGTCAAACGGGACAAAAAAACCCCAAAAAACCCCCCCCAAAAAAACCAGTGCAAACAATTTCCAGTGACAAGATATGCTGTAAACTATATATTCATTTTTGCTCCAAATGGCAGCAGCCTCAGAGAAAACATTAGAACGAGGCAACTTCAACATATGTACATACAAGGCAGCTCAGTTTACCATAAATTGTATGGGTGTGCATCTATTTCTGCAGATTTAGCAAAAATGTGCCATTTCTTAACTCAGTGAGATGATGGTTAAGCTTCAGCAGCAGTTTGCTCTCAAGGTTCTTTCTGTGAAGCTCTAACTGTTTAGCAGTGAACAGGAGTCCTGCATGACTGAGATGTCCTTCACAAGCTCCAGATGCAGGAAGAGCTGTATTGATTTTGCTCAACAGCTTCTTGCTGTGAGGAACGCCATGCAATAGATCCACACCTACAGTGAATGGACATGAAAAGAGACTACATGTTGCTTTTTTATATACAGTACAGATGTATAATTATGATTAATTTGCAGTTCTTGTTGGTGAGACATGTGATTTTATTTTATGTTACTTCAGAATCAGAATAATTTACTAATACTCAAGGAAATTATGTGGGTTACAGTTGCTCCAAGACAGTAACAGACTAAACTAATTATGTAATACAATAGGTCGCAGAATTTGAAATTTTAAAAACAGGACTAATATAACAAATTGCTCAATCATAAATATCAAGAAGACTGACAAGAATATTACAGAGGTGAGAATATATATGACTGACATTTGACTCTAAACTGTGAACTTTGGCATTTGCTATTTTACTGTAGAGCATGTGCAAAAGGGTGTAACTATTGAAGTGTTTACAGTGTATTAGATGGAGGAGTTGTACAGGGAGATGGCCACGGGCAGGAATGATTCCTGTGGTGCTTTCTGGTAATCTCAGTCTCTCGCTGAACGTGCTCCTGTGACTAGCCGGCACGTCATGGAGTGGGTGGGAGGTATTATCCACCTTTGTCCTCATCTGGGACAACATCCGCCTCTCAGACACCACCTTAAGGGAGTCCAGCTCCGTCCCCACAACATTACTGGCCTTGCAGATCAGTATATTTAGTGTGTTGGCATCAGCAAACCTCAACCTTCTGCCCCAGCATGCAACACCATAGAGGATAGCACTGGCCACAACAGACTCATAGAAAATCCTTAGCATTGTCCGACATAACTTTTGGTCAATCTGAAATACCCTTTGGGTATTATAGTACAAATGAACTTTAACCATCCCTCAGTTTTGCTACTATACTTCCAGATTGCTGTTAGAACTATTAACAAGTATCTCACATTTACCTCTATAAATGTGACCTCTATAAAAACTGAAGTTTTGAGAATTCACCCCAAGATCAGATTGTGAAATGCTCAGGTAAATTCAAAAACACATCTCAGATAGCATGTTAAATGTTAAAGTTCATGACAGTACAGTTAGAAAAACATTGAACAAGCAGGGCTTGTTTGTGTTGCAAGGAGAAAGCCTCTTCTCTCAAAAAAAAGAGCATGGCAGCACAGCTTAGGTTTCCAAAGTTTCATCTGAACAACCACAAGAATTCTGGAACAATGTCCTCAAGACCAGTGTGGAGATGTTTGGCCACATTTGGAGAAAACCAAACACAGCATATCAGTCAAAACACGTCACACCGACTGTCAAACATGGTGGTGGAGGCGTGATGATTTTAGCTTGTTTCGCAAATCCCAACCTAACTGAAATGTTGCAGCGGCACCTTAAGAGAGCTGCCCATAAATGAATCCCCACAAACCTAAACAAACTGAAGCAACAAAGCAAACAAAATGAATCCACACTGATGTAAGACACTAATAAAGTCACACATAAAACGTTGATTTAAACTTGATGTTGCTAAGTGGTTCTACACAATACTGAATCATCTGTAGCGTGTGTGTTGTTTATATGGGGCTAAACTTTAGCTCCATATAAACAACACACAAATGGAGTTTAATTGAATTTTTCACATGTTGGTAACTGAACCTGAACAAACCTGATCGGGGACACAGTAGTTTATGCTATTTCTGCTAAAACTTAGTGTGAAAGTGGGAAAATAAGTAATCTTGAATGCATATAGTATTTTTTTTATGGTAGAGAGGGGTTAGTAATGTAAGACACACTTGTAGAAATATGAATTGACCCATTTTTACACAAAACACACTTTATTTTGCCACGGGGAGTCATTATGGCTCTGAACACTGCAAGTGACCCAGTTCAATTTTTTATCATTTTAATGATAGCAGCTTGATCACAGCTCTAAATATGCTTGTGTAGCATTTATGGGCTATCACATGTATTGTTGCTCAGACAATTATCGAGAGCATTTTGAGTTTATCAGTGTACAGACGTTGGTTGTTGCATGAATGGATGGGACTGTTTCTACTGACAATAAAAGGTGACAGATTGTAACTGCAGCTGAGATTTATCAGCTGTCAGTAGCTGTCACAACTACGTTATTGCTTTTATCTGCACTGACACCATTTGATGAGTCGTACTTCCAGGCTTTTGACGATTAGATTCACATGTGATTGCTGTTAGAACCTGCTGCATCCTGCAGCGCGTTAAAGGGAAATCCTGACATTTATACGTACCATACAGGACTCGGGTTACAGAAAGAGCTGTATATTGGAGAAAGTAAGCTTGGGCTTGAAGACAAAAATAAAAAACAGAAACACTACAACTGCAGCATGTTTGAAAGACATCTTAACAAAAAACTTTGCATTTTGTGCCATCGGACATGACAGTTACAACTAAGAGCTTTCCCTTGTCGTTTAGCATGCTTACGATCAACTGCAACTTGATGTTTTTATGTTAAGTGAACAAACTCTTAATAATATCATTATGAAATTATAGTGTACAACTCTGTAAAGACTCAAAAGCTTAGGTGTGCTTCCAAAAAGTGGTCTGTAATGGAGGTTTAGGGCCATATGTGTCCAGCAGGGTCACCTTTCATGACAGCAGCATTCAATCAGGGGTGGGGTAATGTGGAGGAGGAGGGGCGTTACAGATAAACAGTTTTCACTGCCCAAAGTTTGGCAGTTGAGCCACTTTTTTGGCATTTTGTACTCTGAGCTAGAAGCAAAGGAGCTCTGCAACAAGATGTTGTTTGCTGACCTACTGGCCATCATTGGAGGAATGACTGTGACTTTCTACCTTCTGAAAATCACTTGGAGATGTTGGTGTGGATTTAGAGAGTTTGTTTTATCATCAAAATGGCAAGTGGACTTGAGAACATACGGACAATGGGCAGGTAAGGTGTCATGGTCCTGGGTCATTTTGACCCAGTGTTCTTAGTTTTTCTGTAGTTTGTATTTTGTTTCTTATGTCCATTGGATTGTTTGGTTTGGTATTTGGATTCCCCCTGTGTCCATGTTTTTATTGTGGTGTTTGCTCTGGTACCGTGTTCCCATCCTATGTGTTCTGTGTTCTCCTCATCCCCTCGTATTCATCCTTCTTCTCTGCCTCTCTCTCTGCCTCTCTCTCTCCGTGCTCATCTCTGTGTACTGTGTTGTGTTTAAGGTCCACATCTTGGTGTCAGTATCGTCAGTTTCGTGTCCTCCCTGCTCGGCCATGAGTAATTGTCTTCAGCTGTGTTCCCCGTGTGTTCCCACTTCCCTCGTTACCTTCTGTGTATTTATGTCAGAGTGTCCCTTTGTTCTGTGTTGCGTCGTCCCTCTAGGTTGTGTGCATTTTCCGTGTCTTCCCAGCGCCTCAGCTTTTAGTTGCTCCCAGTATAGTTTTGTATGACTTCTTATGTTCCTGTTAATAAAGACCGGCCTTTGAGTTCATCCCCGTGTGTCTAGAGCCGTGCATTTGGGTCCTCTCTTGCCTTCACACAGCCGCCGCATGACATAAGGTTAAAGAAGAGGAATTACAGCGTACTCTTCAAATGTAACAGTGCCAGCTGTGGCGGTTTTAGGGTCAGGACTGCAAAGCCCTGGACATGGTACCTCTTTTCTTAACATTTTTATCATGCTAACTCTCAGATCATCACAGTGTCTTCGGTTTACATAGAACTGACTGGTTTGCAGTCAAAATACATGTGTTATCTGCTGCTATGTTGGCCGCCACACAAATCTCTAAGCTTATCTGGGACAGGTCTATCTATCCCCAGAGCACAAACTAAACAAGGAGAAGAAGCGTTTAATTTTAATGCTCCACGTATCTGAAGCAAACTCTCAGAGAACTAGAGGCCTGCTGCAGCACTCCGTTCATTTAAATCAAGGCTGAATACTCTGAAATCACATTCTTACATTCCACTTGCAACTTTTACTCTTGTGTTGGTTACATTTCCTCCTAAATGCTTCTAAAATTACATTGTTACTTTGGAATGACTCGTTGAGATGAGGCATGCAAATAAAGTTGCATTTGAGGTATATGTTTATCTGCACTAAATACAAAATAGTCTAATTCTACACGAGAATCTGTAACTGGATCTTTTTTATTAATAGATACAATTTTGCCCATGTTTTGACTGCTATTATTCCAGTAAACCTATCAGATGATACTGATTTTTATTATTCTGCTTTTTGATATCCTCTGTCAACTAGCAATCTTACTAGTTGGTTATCACTACATTCACAGTAATGCTGGTTGTGCCGTACTGCTGATCAGAAATAATGGAAGTTTCTGCTTTGAATCCACATTTAAAAATGTATTTTTGTATAAGGAAAGCAAAACACATTATCTTTGTCCACAACAAATCCATGTTTAAAACTCCTGCTGGGTTTGACAGGAGTGTTGAAAGAAATAAAACTGATCTGACGTTTTTCTGCTTTCTCCTCTGTGCAGTTGTCACCGGTGCCACATCTGGTATTGGTAAAGCTTATGCCACTGAGGTGAGTCATCAGCTCCCCTTAACAATCGCTCTCTCTCCCACACACACACACACACACACACACACACACACACACACACACACACACACACACACACACACACACACAGCTATTTTGTAGCCGAGACTTTCTTTTGTTACTTTTGTCACTTCTTTTCATGGAAAACAGAAAGTTGTGAATTTCAGTATCTTATAATGTAGCTGCGTTATTACGATGGAGTTTTAGGTAGTGTGTAGTCATGCAGCAATTAATATCGCCTCATGATGTACTGTTGATGTGATAATCATTCTTGCAAATATATTTTTGTTCACGCAGTGTGAAAAATTATCAATTTTACAGCTAGCTTATAAATAAGTTTTCACAGTTAATAAAATTGTTGATAGTAAACTCCAAGACCAAGACATGTGTTTTTTAAGTTCAGAATTATAAAACAATTTGACTGACTTTGTCTCCTTGTTGTGTGACAGCCACAAACTCTCTCTTTTTCTCTTCCAGCTGGCACGAAGAGGCCTGGATATTGTTTTAATAAGCAGATGTGATAACAAGCTTCAAACTGTTGCCAGAGAAATCGGTGAGTTCAAGGAAAATACTACTTTCTGCGGCTATTGAGACAAAATAATCAAAAATATATTGTTTGTTTTCGTCAGAGGGTGTGTATGGAAGAAAGACTCAGACCATCCCAGTGGACTTCACACATGGCTACAGTATCTACACTGCCATAGCCAAGGAACTACAAGGCCTGCAGATTGGAATTCTGGGTAATACATACCCACCTACTTTCCAACTTGCCTTTTTCTTACATACTTACTTACTGAAGCTGCTAATTTTGCATGTCCTTATGCCACATAGTTAACAATGTGGGAATGACCAGTACTGACTGTTTTGCCTATTTCCTGGAAATACCGGATGCTGAACAGGTAAGCGTTGTCGTGTTTTAATGTTATTAAACAGTTAATGAACTGTTTAATATATTTCTTCTGATAACAATCCTTTTTTCATTTTCTGTGTTTTTCTGACCAGAAAATCACTCAAGTGATCAACTGTAACATACTGTCAGTCCCTCAGGTGAGAGGTCTTTGTGGGTATTTCTGAGTAATTTTCACAGCTTTCTCCAATAAATAACCACTGATTGATACCTAAATGAGTTTATGTTGTCTCAATTCAGATGACCAGACTGGTTCTCCCAGACATGGTTAAAAGGTAAAGACAGAAACATTCAAATTTAAAGTGATTATTAGGTAGCAAGGTATGGGATGATGTAATGGATGTCTGCCTTCCATCTTTGACCCAGAGGAAAGGGGCTGATCATCAACATCTCGTCTATGACAGGTGTCCATCCACAGCCTTTGTTGACGCTTTACTCTGCCTCCAAGGTGCTGTTTCAGTATGACGTACTTGCACTCATTGTTTCAGATATACGCTGACCCCGTCACACTGTAATGTTTTCTCACTGGCACACGGTTTGATGATGCTCACTTGTTGGTTTGTCTGTTTTCTTCTTTATTCCAGACTTTCGTAACATACTTCTCTCAGTGTCTCCATGCAGAGTACAAGTCAAAGGGAATTACTGTCCAGGTAAAGTGTGCAACTCTGGTCAAATTTCAAAATTTCATTTTTTTTTTTTCAGTTAAAAGCCAAATAACTCTGGCTCCCTTAATCTCTCCTCAGTGTGTGGCTCCCTTCCTGGTGTCCACCAACATGACAAAAAATGTGAAAGTGAACAGCTTCATGAAGAGCGCCACAGCGTTTGCTCGTGAGGCTTTGAACACCGTGGGTCACTCCAGCTGCACCACTGGCTGTCTATCACACGCAGTCCAGGTCAGTTATAAAGTGCTAAACTGTTATAGCTTAGAAATGATCCCCTCCAATACGTTAACATGTCACTTTTCCAACAACTTACAGATTGCGCTTCTTACAATGCTCTTGCCGGACTGTCTTCGGATGTCGACATTCCTCATTAGGAAACTACGAAGCTCATGCAAGAAAAACGATTGGACCGGTGAAAACAGGGAGTAGTCATGTGACTCCATCTGCACTGATATTGAGGTTGTTTTTTTTCTGCAGGAGAAAATTATCACTCAAATATTACTGAATTACTTCAACTCTATGGTGAATAAAACCCATTCACGACTGTTTTAACTCTTAGACAACAAACTGGTTTCACCGTTTTACCTTAGGCATGTTGACATGGTCAAGATGACCTGATGACGTTCAGAATAGGGATGAAAGGTGATCTGTGTGACTTTGTATGTGGCTTGGTTTGCTTTCAATCAAAGGGTTATTTCATACCCCTGAGAGAGTTTGATTGCTCTTTCATACAAATATGAAAAAGTAGTAAACTGATTACAGCAGGGGTTGGCAACCCTAGGCATGCAAAGGGTTAACTGATGCCACGCCCATAGCTGGACTGGCCGTCAGGCATACCGGGCATTTGCTCGGTGGCCCGGTGACTTTTTTTTTCTCTTTGTAACTGTATAAACAATGAAAGGTGGTGGATTGGCCAGATGCTGGTCGGTGTGTAAAAATAACTCAGTTGTTTGGTGGTGGCTGTCAGGGCAGAGACGTTTAAAGGGGCGGGTGCTTAAAGCTAAAAAGGGGCACATTGAACCAGGCTGAATAACAACAACACACATTCATCAAGAATCTAATATGGGTAACAAGGCAAAGCAAACGTAGCCTATGTTTTACCTGATGGGTACAATGTTGCTGTTAAGGTGTTGCTGCTGCTCCTGCTGCTGATAGTGCTGGAGGGCAGGGCTGTGCTGATCTGAGACTGTAGACATTAAAAACTCCATAGGAGAGATGGTAGCTGATTAAACAAGTGTCATGAGATAATAACAAAATGCAAAGATTGGTGACAGCGCTTGGAACCATAAGGCAACAAAAAACTGAGAAATAAACTAGACTGTGAATCACTCTTTGCTTCTCTTCTTCCTTCCATCCCATCATTTCATATATCACTCTCCACTTGCTGTCCATCTGAGAACAAGGCACAACTTGCTATTGCAATAAACTATTATTTAATTATCCACACTTAACAACTCTTACACTTAATCTATAATAAAATGATGACAGAAAAATGTTATGGAAGCAAAACATTTCAGTTGTGCTTATTATTTTTGTTTATACTGGAATATCTCTCCAACAACTGGTACATGTGTTAATGTTACCTGTGCTCTTTGTAATCCAGCTGCTGAGGGATCCATTACCTTTAGTAGCCTCATACAGCTCCTACTGTTTCCTCCTCATGTCCTTACCAGGCATGTCTGGACAATGTTATATCATGAGTAATAATTTAAAAATCCATATACATAAAACACACACATGCACACACAGTGACATTTTAGACCTTCTTCAGAATACTGTATATACTGTGGGCACAAGTTTCCATCATGGTGCTGATCCAGAATCCTTCCCTTATTATTTATTACTAGAGCTACAATAATAAAGCAATGAGGGGAAAAAAGTAATAAATATGAAATAATGTATTTATGATGATTCCATTTGTTTCACTATCCACTCTGTGCAGGGAGAAAGCTTATTACATTTTTAAACTGTAGAGATACAATAATTTTGCTGCTGTAAAATCAGCATTTTGTCTTATTTAAAATATAAATCTAATATAATCTGTTTCTTAATGTACGTTCTTTAAAATACAGCGTGTGTTTTTTAAATATTATAATTATAATCATTATTATGTGGACATGCATATTAGATCGTTTTTTAGTGAAATATAATCCCCCCAGAAAGGCAGGAAATGCTCTGTAACTTACTTTAAAACTAAATATGTTCCCTAAAACGGTGACAGAGCTACAGACCCATGACAGCCTTACCCAGTGAGCTAGCAGCTATGACCAGCACTACTTGTGCAGTTAGGACAGGTAATGTTTGTCGCGCTGTTGCACACACAGCACGCTCGTTTGTTTCAGTTCGTCAGTTGCCACAAGACAGCTTACCAACGTGTACGTAATAAGCTAATACTCCTGTGTGCTATACACTACAGTGTACGCTGTACACCTACTTACTGGTTTTGTCGCATCAGTCTGTGTCTCTGAGTTAACTTGTGTTTCTCCTACAGCTCCGGACCGCAAAAAATGCGCGTGCTCTTTGTGAGCTCGTTCCCGGCTCGTAACCAGCGCGTTCTGCGATCATTGGTTAAATGAGATCATGTGACTGATACAAGCCAGATCCTTTTATTTAGCAAAACTGTGATTAATAGTTAAATATTATTGTTGAGGGGCACAGACAGGACTCCGCACGCACACACACATATAAAAAGAAATAATTAAAAAAAAACAAAAAAACAATTGCCTCAACAAAAGGGCACTTTGGGCACCCATCAGGAAAGGGGCGGGTGCTCAAGCCCCTTCCGCCCCCCCCCTGCACGTGCCTGGTGGCTGTGGTGGTGCTTCCTCAGATTCAGTAACATTAGCAAGTGGTGGAGGCCAGCAGGTGGATGAGAGAAAGGGGAGGCAGGAGGAGAGACCCAGGCGGCCGCCGGTCTGAGTGTCAGGTGAACTGAACTTCAGGTAAGAAGTTATGACCTGCAGTCCATCTGGGTCAGATATAAACCAAGTTTAGGTGGAGTTTATTTTCGTTTTGCTGACTTTTTACAGTCAGTTACAATAACTCGTACTGCGTACTAGCTAGCATGACGGAGTTTCTATACAGCTGGGTGGGTGCTTTGATGGTACTAATAGTGAACTTTATTTTATTCATAAGGTTAGTTAGTAGAGTTGCCAACCGTCCTGTAAAAAGACTGAATCGTCCCGTATTCAGAGAAAATATTATGCGTTTCGTATTGAGGTGAAAAGGAACAGTTTGTCCCGGACTTCAGCTAGAATAAAAAAAGACACAAAGCTGGAGTTATTCTGTCATTACGCTGCACAGTTGCCTCTTCTTCTCTCATTCTCTCCCCCTCTCTCACCTGTTGCTACTTCAATCATGAAACGATCAATGATCCGCTGATCGTTTGTTTATCACCAACTTTGCACCACAAAGAGGAAACCGCCGGATGTCGCGTTAAACAACAGCAGCACGTTTAAGCTTGATCAGCTGTTGTTAGAATGTATTTAGTATTACTTTCTAGTAGCTGATGTTTGCTGGAGCCACAGCTGTAAAAGCTGCTGGCCATGATATCGGTTTGTATATCTGGTGAGAGGGAAACATGCAGATGAAACCAGGAGATGTCCTTACTGAATCATCAGAGCTGAGCAGGGGATGGAGAAACAGGTTTACCTTTTAGGTGACATGAATGAGTTGAAGGGAAGTTATGAACTGTTTCTGAGAGACAAATAACACCAGGATCCTTTTTTTTAATGTAGCTGACAGCTGGTAACTGTGCAGGGGCGGGTCTAGCAAAGTTTTGCCAGCGGGGCCAGGTAGGGCATTAACAGGGAAAGGGGGACACAAAGAAATACCTTCTTATTCTCATTTAAAATGTCTAGCTTTTAATAAATAATTATCTGAAGCTTACAACCAAAGTTTCCATCTGGTGTAAAATGTATAGAAATCATATATATAACATCGAAGCAGCTGGAATCCACAGCTGTGTGTGTTCATGGAGCTTGCATTTTCACCTGCTGGACATCACTACCTGACAAGTTTAACTGTCTTCAGAACATTGCAGAGGCCTTATTGACAGTATTTGGTTCTACATATCTGTGTAAGCAGATTTTCTCACATGAGTGTCCTCAGGTAGCCGTCTGAATGCTGGACAGTCGGAGACCTATGTCTCTGAGTGGGAGACCAGAGATCACATTAACATGTGTGTCTCTGTATTAACAAACATGCCATATTGGCCCAGTTTATTTTTCTTATCATTGTTGTGAGGAGACCATAAATAACATTTGTATTTTCTGTTGTATAGTTCATTTGCTGTTATGGAGTTCTTGTTATGGATAAAAAGTGTCTTTTTTTTTTTTGGTTTCATCTGTGAACAAATATAATTCTATAAAGTGGTTCTATATAGTGTGTAACCGTTAATATAGAGCGTTATTAAATTTATTGCTAATGCAATCATATGGCACACTGACTTCTGAGGAAATTTTAAATGGCACTCGTCATCAGAAAGGTTGCCTACCCCTGGATTACAGTAAAAACACTAATGCAGTAATCAGGAAAGTGAGCAATCAAGAGTGCAAACTGTGTTTTAATGAGATTAAGATGAAAAGTGCATCAACACAACAACTTCTATCTTTAGCTGTGAAGTATGTGGAAAAACTACAGCACTGTATAAAAACAATGAGAAAAGTTAACGTGGGCGGAGTAAATTATTCTGCAGTAAGAGTAGTGAGAATGACTTTTCTGATGTGAGAATTGCACTGAAGGCAAAGAAAAAAAGAATCGTAATACAACTGGCAGATATGTAGATTTGATCTGTTTTTATTACATTCTGTGGTTTGAACACATAAGTGGTTACAACAAAAATATTAATTTACGTAACAGCTCCAGGGATGACAACAGACAGTGCCTGTGGCAGTAATTTCAGTAATATTAGAGTGCAAGAGTCCAAAAGTGTTCTCATCAAGCACAAACAAGAACACGCTGATGCTTTTTCAGCAGTGACAACAAACTCGGTGTGTTGTGACATCTCATGTTGTAAATATGGTTACTTGAATATTTTGTAAAAATGTGATGAAAACTTGTTTGTCTTTACTGGTCTGAAATGTCATCCTCACCATGAAAGACTGAAATATGATTATATGAAATATATTTGTTCAGCGTTATTGTTATCATTATTTATCACCTCCAACGTAACTGAATAACCCTTTCTGAAGTACTTTTAGAGTCTGCTCTGCTAGCACCAAGTCCAATCCACTTTTTTTTTTTTTTTTAAAATAAACACAAATAATAGCAACAAATGTATCATTCTAATGTCAAAACTGTAACAATTCCTTTTATATCACTGGGGAAAAAATTCATAAATTGGCATGAGGACATGAAAAACAACAACAAAAACAAATAAATACAAATCTGAATGAAACAGGGTCCCAAACAAAAGACGTCTTTGGATCTCTTGGTCCAGCAACCAGCAGAAACATGAGAGCGAAGGAACGAAAGTAGGCAGCAAAAAAAAGTACAAACAAAAAGAACACAATGCCATTTAGAAACTGAACTAGAGGAATTTATTCTGCACTCGTTTTTGTTAATCCAAAGCTCAGCATTTCAGCACTGAAATTATAGACAGATATATTTTATATGTAATGCCCTGGGCAACCCGCGCAGCTTAAAACAACGTGCGCGTTTGTTACGAAGAGCCTTTGGCCTGATTTTGTTTAGACAGGTCTGAAGATAATGCAAGAAGAAGGTTGTATCAACAAAAGCAAAGTATTCTCCCGGTTCCTGGTTCAGTTGAAGCCAGTTCAATAGTTCAAGTATATAAAAATAAGGAAATATCATATTTAAATGAAAGACCTCAAGTGCTACTTGACCATCGTTGCTACCCGCATTTAAGTGAACAATGAGATAAGACACTATTTCAATGACAAATCGTACTGCGATGACAAAAAGTCATCACCGCACATGCTCAGAGGTCAGTGTACGTGACTGGGGTGACGCCGTGAATTAGAAGCGTTGGACCCAATTCATTGGTCACTGCTTCCAGCTGAGCTAGAAACACCTGTGACTGGCTGCGTTGTGAAGGAGGTTGAGGTAAATACAGGAAGCGAACGGTAGCTTGCGAGCTGTGCTCCATCAACATGTGGTTCACTGCTGACAAGAAGCTCTTGGACGGAGCTTGTGCTGGCTCTGCGGTGGGAGTGTGGTGCTGCACCACAGAGTCCCATGGCACGATCTTTATCGACGCCCTGATCCTCAGCTTCCTCAGCAGCTCTCGAAAGGCCTCTTCGTTGACCATCCATCCCTGGTCGCTGGAAGCGGTTCCCACGTTGAGGAAAATTCTCATTTTTGCATGCCGCCATTTGTTGGACATGTTGAGTACGCAGGCCATCTGCAGCAGAAAGAGGCTGCACACGTCCTCGTAGTCACGGCTGCCCGGCTGGAGCAGGTTGAGCGGCCACACGTCTATAATCCGCTCCGAGCCGTCAACCTTGCTGTCTTTATCTTCTCCCTCTAACTGGAAGAAATACCGACCCAGGCACACGCTCTTGTTCATTTTAATGGCGTCAGAAATTATCCCAACGTATTCCTCTGGTGCGAGCCACCGCGGGCTTTCTGCATCCCGGACGGGGGGGAAATGAGCCTGCAGTGAAGGCAGGTCAACCCCAAAATTAAATTCATCCTCGCCGCCTCGTTCCACTGCTGTGTCGCAGAAGGCAGAGTCCTGCAGGAGGAAGTCCTCAGGAGTGCAGCTGTCATAGAACCCCAAAATCAGCATGTTGGGCTTCATGCCACCTTTTAGAGGAATGTAGGAGTCAGCACATAAAGTAACGTCACACTCTGGACTGAATGCAATCACCAGAAAAGCGAGGAGACAAAAATGAGCTTACCTAGGCCTGTGATGCGAAGCAGATGCTGAGTTCCCTGTCTGACAGTAGGAGAGAGTGTCAGGTCAACAAAGGCCTTCACCCCAAGTTTATCAACTAGGCTCATCCAAAAGTTGTACTGCTGCTGGACTGGATCTGAAGGCAAGGTGTCTAAAACACAGAGTAGACAGAAAAATACATTCACCAAAACTAAGCTGAGAGCTTCATTTAATAGATGCAATTTCATCAAGGAAATGGTGAGTGGTAAATGGACTGGTTCTTATACAGCACTGTCCTGCTCAAGCACTTAAAGTGCTTTATGCAACATGTTTCATTCACCCATTCATAAAAGCATGTTTTTCTATGTCTAAGTGCTTTCTATCTGATATTCACACACATCCACACTCAAATAAACATCTGGAGCAACTCAGCTGGAGCCTCTCCAAGATGCCACAGAATGAGTCGAACCCTGGTCAGGTCCCCAGGCTATCGCAGGGCTAGCACATAGAGACAGACAACCATTCACACTCACATTTGCACCTATGGGCAATTTAGAATAATCATTTTAGCTAACCTAACCCACACAAACATCAGAACATGCAGACTCCACGCAGAAAGGCCCCAGCAGGATAGTGGATTGTGGCAGTATGGATTAAGGATTGAATAAAAAGAAATGTAGTTCCGCAAGGCCAAATCAATAAGGAGCTAATTATCTATCTGAACCCTCAGTTTGAAGCTACTGTGCCACAGGAAAAAAGTCAAGTGCAAAAGCTCCTGCACATTAAGTCCCCACAAGGAAACTTTTCATGATGGTATGTGTGATCAGGCCTGTCAGAGCTCATATGAATCCTACAACTTACAGATGACTGCAAGTTGATTCATAGCGTCAGGCTTTCCAGGCACAGGACATCAAAAGGTAGGTTTTAGCTATAAATACACAATGTTTCAGCACTACAGGTAACAAAATGCTTTGGTACGAATTAGTCACAGAACCCAAACAGTGCAAAACTGATACTGAATGTGAGTATCTGAGGCCTTCAAACAACAGCAGCAGCAACTTCAGTTAAGTCATAAGCAAAACCACAACGATAAGAGTAATTTAATACTGTTAGCTGCAGACGGCCATAACACGCCACCTAATGAGCATTACCCAGATCTCCCAGCTGCACATGACCCAGCACATACAGTCCTCCCTTCTTCAGCTGATTTACAAACAGGATGAGCTGGCTGGAAGAGCGGGGGTTGGCCACCATCAACAACACCTGCGGCCTCCAGAACTTCACGTGGTCTTTCCTCACATCCAGCATCAGCAGATACTTGCGCACCTAAAAACCAGAGCGGATAAAGAGAAGCGAAACTATTGAGAAACTGTAGTGCATGCTGGACTTTGTGTGTATGAGTGCGAGTGACTGTGTCCAGATAACCTGGTGGAAAATGAGAGCCTGGCTGATGTAGCCCCAGCTGCTAGTGGGCGATCTGTAGTGGAGGAAAAGCAGCAGCAGTAGGAGGAGCACGATGCTGCCCGAGGAGTACACGGGATTGATGACGAACATCATGGCCAAACAGCTCACAATCCCCAGCAGGCAGGTGTGCCAGGAAAAGAGCTGGAAGGTTGGTCTGTTAAACACACACACAGACAAGACATGAACAGCACGAGCGGATGGATATCACTTTTATGGCAATATATGTTTAGCTTTTGTAGTGTCACAGAACAAGTGTTTTCTTATGTCCTTCCAGAATTGATTAATTGATTACACTTTCATGGTACCATAGCACAATGTTAAATGTAGGCACAGAAGGACTAAAATGCTCTCGGGCTGTGATATTTACAGTCCTGTTACTAAGTGCTTTCAACTGCTTTGCGGTCACAATCAAATCTATTAACCATTTGTTCTCTGAAAATGTCAGACGTTTTTTGAAAAATTACCATCACATCTTTCTTGTCAACACAGACTCCTAACAATTAAACAATAACCTCACGATAATACAGAAAAGCAACAAGTTCTCACATTTGCAAACCTAAAATGTTTTTCACTTTTGCTGGAAACCATTCAGATTATAACCAAAATCAGCTAATGCAGTGACACATTATTGCTGCAGCTTCACTGCAACTTATCCTCCTGCTGAATTCATGCTAATATGATGAAGCTTGCTGTTGTCTGTTAATGTAACGACATTGTAGGTTCCACAATGTCAACAATGAGTTGCCACTGACAGAGGTCAGCAGACACCACACAAGTTTTTATTGTTCTTTCACTACTGGTTGATCAGTATTTATTACGACTCTACTTAAGACATTTTGCAGAATTTAAAACCTTAAGCATGAGTTAAGCATTTTAGTCATTAACATGTGCATATTTTGAAACTAGACATCACAAGCAAGGTGTGGCTCTGAATCAAAAAGCACTGGGCACAGCATGATAGTGTGGTAGCAACTTTTTACACATATAGTGCTTTATCAGCTGTTTTACACTAAACAGGGCTACATTTTATAACATGAACACTATGCTAACTTGCACATTAAGTCAAAAGTTTAAGTGTTTAAAAGTGTTTAATGAGGTGATTAATCATGCAAGTAGTAAGGTTTTGGGTCCATACGAGTTAACCTTTAAAAAAAAAAAAAAAAATCCTAGTTTAAAGCATTCGTCCATTGGCTCCATTTTTTTTAACCCAGAGGCTACAGCCATCTTTTAATATACAGTCTGTGCTCATTACCTGAAATTTGGAGCTGATGCCCACTCAAGCGCCAAACAGGCCAAGTCAACTGCAGCGTAGGCAAGTAAGTAGAAAACAGTCACCAAACCTGCTATCACATTGAGCTCCCCTGCAAACACCACGCACTGCAACAAGCCACAAACTACAGGTTAGTCAACCAGTTCCAATTTCAAAAACAGGGACCTGCGGGCTGCAGGAACTCACCTGTGTCAGGCCCCAGGTGAACAGCACCGCCACCCAAGGATTTCCTGAAGCTGATGTGATGGCAGCTGGGGCTAATGGCAAGCCTTTGAGGAAAACCATTAAAGTTTCATAATTAATCCCATAAGAAGTATAAAAAAATATTTTAAAAAAAAGGATGAGCCTTACCAAAGAGGTGATCCAGAGCAAGAGCATGCAGGATACGGGACGCTCCTATCATGGCACACATCGCTGCTGACAGTGAGGCGCAGTATATCCCAATAGTGACAAACGGTGGCCATAAGTTGATCCGTTGCAAAAAGCCATAATCTTGAATCAACAGGGTCCTAAAGAAATATGTTTGTTATCATAACTCAAACGTCCTATTTTTATGTCATTTATATTTGATAAGCCATTTCCGACCTGTCACAGGTAGCGCTGATCATGAGGAAGAGCAGGACGTAGACGATGAAAGTGTAACTGACGGCTATGATGGTGCCTTTAGGGATTGCAACACTCGGATTCTTCAGCTCCCCTGCAGAGATGAGTGGAGTAAGAGCTGCTGTCATGAAGTGCATGTTTATGTACGTGAGACCAATTTTTGCATGTTCATACAGTATTGTGCAAAGGTCTTGAGCCACCACCGATTCTTTATACTTCTCTGATAAGGAGCCAGACTATTATGTTTCAAGGAATAGTTCTCCAGGCTTTCAAAAGAGCTTTTGAATTGGCCGCTTCTTCACTCATTTACACTCCAGTAATTGCACCTGACCATCTCCAGAAGAATGTCTTTCATAAGCCACTTCACACTGACACCCAAAAGACACCTAACTCAAGGGATGAACCAGTGTTGCGTTTACACAAAACAGACAACTTAGCGCAGAACCAATTTTAAATTGTACCTTTAGGCACTTTGTTACCAGCAACGTGTTGCAAAAACACATCATTTGTTGCCGTCTAAGGAGCTTGGAAAGAAAAGCGTCTGGACTTCTTTAAGTTGCTAGAAGACGTTTCACCTCTCATCCGAGAAGCGTCTTCAGTTCTAAGGGTCAAATGGTGGAGAGTCCCAGTGGTTTGCGACACGAACTGTCTGCCATCTATAATCCAGTTTTGAGATCCCTTCCCAGACGCCTTAACGCCCACTCACACCCTGGGCCATCTGACCTCAGGAAATCACATGATAGGGTGGGCCCAGGTTTCACAATGAGCTCACCCGAAACCCTGGCTGATTGGGACCCACACCCAGTTTCACACCTCGGCTCATGTGATTAGGTAGAGGATCATCAGGGGGTCCTTTTGTCCCTCTTTGGGGGGATAATACTGCCACTGGGTTTAAATCTGGGACTCCCCACCATTTGACCTTAGAACTGAAGAAGCTTCTCGGATGAGAGGTGAAACGTCTTCAAGCAACTTAAAGAAGTCCAGACGCTTTTCCTTCCAAGCTCCTTAGACTACGATGACCTGGATGACTGAGAACCTTCACAGACATCATTTGTTGCCATTTCTTAAGAAAAGATAACAAAGTTTGATAGATACAAAAAAGTATTTTTTAAATATTTACATGATTCCCAAAGAGCTATCAGCTGAAAACTTGACACATGTCAGCTTAGTGTGCAGCGTGTCCTTAAAAACTATTTGGAACCTGGACAAGTGGAGAACAAACGTCTACTTGTCCACTTGTTTCCAGGTCTTAAAAAATATCCACAATATTATCTGAAAGTCATGCCCTTAAGAAACGAGAAAAGGTCCAGCTAAGGCCTGACAGAGAACTGAGAAATAAATCTCGTCCACCAGTTGATCCATAAACTGTTCGCTGAAGCTTTATCAGAAACAATCTCTGTGAAAGGATGGCTATCAAGGAATTCTTAAGAGAAAAGGAAATATGTACAGAGGAGGTCAAGGATATTTACAGCCATCTGTGAAACACAGTGGAGACTCTGTCAAGGTTCTGCACTCCATTTCAGTCAGTGGTGTCAGAGACCTTGCTAAAATTGATGAAATTATGAATGTCATCAGTTTGCAAACATACTACCAATGCAGAAAAAAAACCTACCTGGACAGAAAAACCACACAGTGGAGCACGATCAGCATCGAAGCATTGTGACAGAAAATGGAACAAAAAGCAGCCAACATCCAAAGACGAGCTTTGAATGTCTTTCAAGAGGCCTGGAGAACTATTAGTGAAGACTACTTAAAGACATGACAGGGTGCATTAAAGAATAAAGTTGAACACACCAAATATTGACTTTCAAGCTTGTTAGACTCTGTTTTTGTCTTTTCCTCTCATGTTTTCATGTATCTTTGCACTTTTCAATAAATTACTCCATGCATTTAAATTCTTTCCTCACAAAATATAAAGAAATGAGGGATGACTCAAGACCTCTGCGCAGTGCATAATGCACCATGAGGAGACCTTGAGAAAACAGTCAGAGATCTTTTGGGTATTGCGGTAACGCAAGATAATATAAGAAACGATAACAGGAAGTGAAAGTCCTGCTTTTAAATCTACCACTAGATTTTGGTAGAAACTGCAATATCTGCCTCTGAAATGTCGTTCAAATAATCAAAAAGACGTAAACGTTCAAGAAAAAGGAAAGTATTTAAAAATATCGCTAGTAGCACTGTCACCCCCAACAAATTTTCACCTGACATGTTGGCTCCAGCCATGATTCCTGTGCAGCTGGTGAACATGACCGCAAACACGGTGGCAAAAGACATGACAGAGTTGGTGCTGTAGTCCAACGAGTAACCAGCTAGAGAGAAAGGGGGAAAAAAAGAGGAACCTCAGCAAGACCTTAAATAGATGCTTCCCTGTCCTTACAAGCATTAACACTTGTGGCCCATCTATACTTACGGCCCAGGTTGTTCTTCAGTGTGGTGGCGCTGAAACCAGTGTAGCTGGCGTTGTAATGGAGGGTCTGGTTGCTAGGTCCGTGGTGGGTAATGAAGAATTCTTGAGGTTTGACTGCTACAGAACTGATGAAGACAGACAGCAGCGATACAGTGACCACCAGAAGGATGACGAAGGCAGTGCGGGAGTAGATGTGGGCGCCCACCAGACACACAAGCAGACACAGCAGAAGGATTACTGCAGAATACAACACTGTGTACCAGTAACCCTGGGGAAGCACCCGCACGCCCGTGGACACAGAGGAGTCTAAAAAGAAAAAATCAGGCAGAAAACTTATGGGATAAAGTAAATGAAGTAGATCATTTAATGGAAAAAATATATATATAGTGAAACAAAATACGAGTAGGACCTTACCGGGATCTGCACCAAATACATCAAGTATGGCTTCTACGAGACCTAGAACATAGCCTCCACATGCAAAGATTTTTGCTAGAAAGAACATTAAACCAATACTTCCTCCAAACTCGGGTCCCAGAGACCGGCTTATCATGTCTGATTGTGTTTTTGTTAAGGCTTATGGTTCACCTGAAACTGTGGCAAAGGATGATTTTAAAAAAAAAAGTTTGAAACAGTTTGGTCTGTAAGGATACAATACGCTCCACCGCCCTGTATCGCACCATTGGTGGAAATAGCACAGATGGACAGTATCGTAAGAGATATGATGGTGTAGGCTACAACCACCATCAAAAGAGCCTGCAACAGGCCCGCATGACCAACCACAAACCCTGCAAAGAAGGAGATCACACCACGTGAGTCACTACAGCACAATGACGTGAGCCATTAAAAACATGCCAAGCATGGCTTTTTTAAAATCTGTTCAAACATGCGCCTCTCACCTGTTCTCAGAAATAGCACAATGCTGAACATTGAGAGGACAGTTGGCACCATAACACCGAAAAACGTGTTCAATTTTCGAGGATTCTGATTTGGCGTCCCGGAGCTGGATTCTTGGGTGGGGTCCGCATCCGTGCCACATACCGCTGCAGTCACATTCAGACCGCACACCCCTGAGGTGATCAGGGGCGTGTGTTCGTTTGACATGGCTGCAGAGAAGAGGTTCTGCTTAGTCTACTCCTGTGGAAAAAAAGAAACCAATAGAGACCGTTTTAAAACCATTTTGAAGCAGTTCTACGGAGTTTAATCTGCTTCAGGCAGGCAGCATCTGAACTTGGAGTTGATGGCCTGAGTCACTTCTACCTTGTCTGTCTGCTTTGTGCACAACACAGATTGCTGTCATTTGTTAAGCCCAATTTATCTCTCACTTATCTCCCATTCTCCTTTTGTTGACTTGGACATATGAAAGCCTGCAGGCTAAAGGGCGTGGCACGGTCAATAGGAACTCCATTTTCACACAGTTTTGAAATCACGCTGAGAATTTGCCTCCTCGCCCCTTTCAGTGCCTCCTAAAAACAAGTGATCATCATGTGAAACAACAGCAAATGCCCTAGAACGTCTTATAAATACTTACAAGCCCTGATCAAGTAGTTACTCTTCACCAGCTGAGAATTAGCTGGTTTAAAAGTAAGTACTTTTGTTTTTTCTTTATCATCACGATCAAACGCTCACATGCTGCAGAAAGAATCTGCAGGCCAAGTTTATAGCAGACTTCATTATGAAGTTCCTGCTCACACTTCAGGTCGGTATTTGTAGTCACCTGATTCACAGCTGCTTGTCTGTTTTGACATACAGGAGAGAGAAAAAAAAACAGCAGCCACCTCAGCTGAGCAGCAACCAGGTGGCCTTGCGTGTTTTGTTCCTCTCAGCATTCGCTTTGTAATTATTCCTCAAGGAGATATTTTTCATCACTGAACCAGCAGAGCAGCTTTCTGAAAGCTATTAGCTCAGCTACAGAAATCACATGATAGGAAACCCAGACTGCCACCTAAGTCATACACAACAGAGCTTGACTGAACACGCCAGGTACATTTTCTCCAAATTATTATAGAGGGTTCTAGCTAGCAACTGATTTATGTCAATGATACTATCTGTTAAATAGACAGTTAATTTAGATCTATTTCTCAAGGATAACAACAAAAAAGGGCAAACACTTATTGGTGTCACCTGCTCACATGAGGTTTTCCTTTGTCTCATTTGAGACAAACTAAAGAAAGCGTCAGAAAGGCACTTGAATTCACAGAGCTTCTCAGCTGTTATTTGTTTTGTGTTAGTTGCAAGTCTTTCGTAAATTACATAGGCTTACCCCCATCATGACAAACGACTTCTTGGTTGTTATAAAAGGGAAGTTAAGCATTCAGAGATAGCCACATGCATCAGTTTGTGAGTTCCTGTATTCTAGTTGATGCTGAAACGGGCATTATGGCGCATGCTCTGCAAGATGCTGTCAGTGACGCACTGTGCTGATGTTTACGATGATAAATGATGATGATGACGAAAACCACGATTCAGTCTATCGGGAATTATAGGCCCTCCTGGGTCCCCGGACCCTATTTTTATAAACATGTAGGTAGGTAAAATAAATCACCGCTTCCGTCACATGTACGTTGGATGGGGGTGGAGCAACTGGAGCATAAAAACTTTACATCTCCAGAGAAGGGTAAATCGGGGCAAAAGCTTAACTATGCGTGTGCTGGTGCATTTTGGGTAAATTTCTCCCCAAGCCCGACGGTCAGGAAGTTCGGGCCGGCTGATCCCGCCATAATGTAAACAACACAGCTGATCTAAATGCTCCTGAACTGTCATTCAATCGGCAAAATCAAACATGTTTGCCACGAAACGCGCCCCGTGATGTGATGTGCCTTCCCCCCGCCCCCAGCTAAAACACCGAGCAGAGTCAACCTTACCTCTCGGCACACTTTCAACCACTTCCTGCTTGTGAACTCCTTTTGTTGGTTTGGAAGCTGGGTGTTTGGTTGAGCCTGTGTCAGTTGTGTGGAGAAGTCTCTCGCGTCAGATGCGCAGTAGACTCACAAATGTGGAAGCAATGGGCTGGCTGACCGAGATTAGCTTCCCCTAGAGTTGGATGCTGCGAAAGATGTACTGCCCAATAATAATACAACTACCGCGGCACGCCTCGTTCCCTCTGTTATTTGTTAAAAAGTGTCACGGGAGAGCTGACACTGCTCATGTGACTGCCTACAGGGGAGGGCAAAACATTACAAATATGAGGAAAGGTACTGCTTGTCAGAGAAAACCACGCCCCCAACTGGTGGCCTCGCCAGGACTTTATAAGTCACTTTAAATAAGTGTAGAAGAGTGCAGGTGATGACTCTGGATCGCAGTCTGTTCTAAGCAGCCTGTACTGAGTACTGTATGAACACCGGCTCATTTAGCACACAGTATAGGTCGATCTGTATCCTGGAGTGCAATGCCATTTCTTCCCTCCAGGGGTCACCAAATATCAAAGAGGACTTACTGGTCAAACATGGGCACCGACTAAACCTGTCAAATAATGGCGTTTTTCTTGATTAAAAACAAAAATAAAACCCAAAGAAAATCAATCTGTTCATCTCCATCCATTCAACTCCAGGAAATCAAACCACTTCTCGATGTAATCGAGAACGTTTGTGCGGGAGTTGCATAATGTCGGTGGGTGCATAGCCTGCAGACTGAAATGTCATGCAGCATGTGCCCTCGGAAGCACTACTGCAGTATCAACATCTGATCAGATGTTTGCAGAAGGCTCTAGTGCACGAAGTGCTGTGCAAAAGTCTCGAGCTGTCCCTCATTTCTTTCGTTTTTGCTTCCAAGTCTTGTAATTTTTTTTTTTTTTTTAAAGGTATTGATTGGTTCTCCAGGTTTTTTGAAGGCCTTTTAAAGATTTTTTTTCTTTTTGGACACTGGCTGCTTTTCCCCTTATTTTCAGTTGTTTATTAAGCCACTTAACATTGACCTTTGAATCATTCAAGCTCAAGACATGAGCCAGTGTTGTGTTTACTCAAAACAGAACACTTAGCAAAGAACCTATTTTGAATATCTTTTGGGACTTTGTTACTATCAGCCTTGTGCAAAAGCACACAGTTTATTCAAGCTTCTTCAGCTGAATCTATTTTTTTATGCCAAAGATAATGGAGTTTGATAGGCATAAAATAGTATTTGCACCAACCAATGTGATTCTCAAAAAACTATTAGTCAAAAGCTTTGTATATCTTGGCATGGGGTACAATGTGTTCTCACTAAAATCTGAGAAAATTGAACAGGTAGAAGACAAAAGACAGACCTAAGACAGCCTCACCAGGTGAAAAGTATCTAAAAGATCATCAGAAGGGTGAGTGACAGTGGCTGTCAAGAAGCCATTCTTAAGGAAGGAAAACACAGAGAAAAGCTCAGGTATGCTAAATTATTCAAATCAAATCAAATCAAATCAAATCACTTTTATTGTCACATCACATGTGCAGGCACACTGGCACAGCACATGCGAGTGAAATTCTTGTGTGCGAGCCCCACAAGCAACAGAGATGTGCAAACACAACAACACAAACGAGCAAAATACAAGAATGGCCAACCTGAAACTAATAAATATATGTACAATATATAATAGTGTATGCATTTCTGGATGTGTATACTAAATATTTTCCTACGTGTGTGTGTGTGTGTGTGTGTGTGTGTGTGTGTGTGTGTGTGTATACACATTTTTACAAATTAAATAGTAAAAAAAAAAAAAAAAAAAAATAATAATAATAATAATAATAATAATAATAATAATAATAATAATAAAATATATAAAATATACAGAGTTGAATATGTGCAAAACAAGTGGCATTTATATACAGTGTGGAGTGCATAATGTTGAAGTTCCAGTAGTGAAGCTGAGGTGTCTATGACGTGTTCAGCAGTCTGATGGCCTGATGGAAAAAGCTGTCTCTCAGTCTGCTGGTACGGGACCGGATGCTGCAGAACCTCCTTCCTGATGGAAGTAGTCTGAACAGTTTATGGCTGGGGTGACTGGAGTCCTTGATGATCCTCCCCGCTTTCCTCAGGCAGCGCTTCCTGTAGATGTCTTGGAGGGAGGGAAGCTCACCTCCAATTATCCGTTCAGAGCACCGCACTACTCGCTGGAGAGCTTTGCAGTTGTAGGCGGTGCTGTTGCCATACCAGGTGGTGATGCATCCAGTGAGGATGCTCTCAATGGCACAGTGATAGAAGGTCCTGAGGATGCGGGGGCTCATGCCGAATCTTTTCAGTCTCCTGAGAAAGAAGAGGCGCTGCTGCGCCTTCTTCACTGTTTTGTTTGTGTGTACTGACCACGTAAGATCCTCAGCCAGATGTACACCAAGGAACCGGAAGCTGCTCACTCTCTCCACAGCAGCGCCGTTGATGGTGATGGGGGTGTGTACTTCTCTGCACCTCCAGAAGTCCACTATCAACTCCTTTGTCTTTGCGACGTTGAGGGTGAGATGGTTGTCTTGACACCAGTGGGTCAGGGCGCTGACCTCCTCCCTGTAAGCCGTCTCATCACCGTTGGTGATAAGACCCACCACTGTAGTGTCGTCCGCAAACTTCACAATGATGTTGGAGCTGTTAGTGGCTGTGCAGTCGTAGGTGTAGAGTGAGTACAGGAGAGGGCTCAGTACACACCCCTGTGGAGCACCAGTGTTCAGTGTGATGGGGGATGAGGTGATGCTGCCTAGTCTGACCACCTGGCGTCTGTCAGACAGGAAGCTAAGGATCCAGCTGCAGAGGGAGCTGCTCAGTCCTAGATCCTGCAGTTTCTAGGACTGCAGTTTCTATTCAAGAGCTGGACTGAAAAATCAGTGGCAACAGTTTTCATGGGGTGATGAATCCTAATCTGAAACTTTTGGCTTCAGGTTATCATCTGTATGTACGACAAGGACAGGAGAGAAGTGCAACAGTAAGCATGCACAGCCATCTCTAAAACATGGTGGAGGCTCTCTCATGGTTCGGGGCTGCATTTCAGCCAGCGGTGTTGGGAATCTTGTTGAATTTGATGGGAATATGAACTCTGATTTACAAAGTAACTACTTTTATTAAAGCGCAGGGTAAAAACCATTCACACTCACATTTACACCTATGGGCAATTTAGAAGCAGTCACCACTTAACCTAACCCCACTGACCTGGAGAGAACAATGCTAACGCGTTGCCCTATCAGAACAATCTAAATAAATACTCAAACCTCTTTTAAAATTGTCAATTCTGGAAGGTATGAGCATGATTTTCAGCTTTAATGCACTCTATATTAGAGTTAGTCTCTTGCTCATCTATAAACTACCCCATATTACTGCAGGGTTGACAGTCTTGCACTGGCTCACTGTGTATTAAAGAATTAAAAAGTAGTGCTGTTTGTATTTAAAGTCTTAAATGGTCTTGCAGCTGCATATGTGATAAATTTTGTGTCCATACATAAACAGAAATGCATCAGCTGTGGTTGTCTTTAAATCAGAGCGGATGAAATACAGCTTTGGAAACAGCTGAAATGGAACTGTTGCTGGAGGACAGGTTGCTGTTGTGTTGTTTTATCTAATAATTTAGTTTAATTTCAATTCATTTTTATTTATATGGCACAAATTCAAACCAACAGTTGCCTCAGGGGACTTTATATTTAAGGTAATGACCCTACAGTATTAGAGAGAAACCCCAATAATGACACAGTCCCCTGTGAAGAAGCACTTTGTGACAGTGGGAAGCAAAAACTCCAGCAGAACCAGGCTCAGAGAGGGGCAGCTAACTGGATGAGTATGATGGGAAAAATAATGTGAACATCTTGACCATGAATTTTAAGGAACCCATTTATTTATTTTTATGTTACTTTTTTCTTGTAAAGTACTTTGGTTTTGGTGATATATAAATAAACTTTACTTGCTTACCTACTTTATTTTTCAGCATCACAATGATCCCAAACACACACCAATGCAGTAAATGCACACCTAGAAAGAAAAACACACACTGCCACATATAAGTCATGGACTGGCCTCCCCAGAGTCCAGACCGTAACTCTTCCTGAAGACTATTTAGAGAAATTACAAGCTGCCTAGCACAGTTCAGGCTGTGTTGAAGAATAAAGGTGGTCCTATCGAATATTGACTTTTAAGCTCGCTAGAATTGTTAAACTCTGTTTCTGCCTGATATATTGTATTTCCATGTGTGTTTTAACATGCTTCAATAAATCTCTGCACCATTTTCCCATAGCTAAATATAATGAAAGTGTGGATGTCTGAAGATTTTTATACAGAACCATATGTATTCTTGTTTATAATGGTTTGGCCCTTCATGACATAATATTGCATTAATATTAGTATTGTGTTATTTTAAGTTTAATATTTTCAACATTTGCTTAAGATCTTAAATATTCCAGAAGTAAATTCGAAGTAATGCGATTACTTTAACTAAGAAAATCCACACTTAAGCGCTAAAAGCTTTTTGTTACTTCTCTGCAACCTGCATTTCATTCATTTTATCATTTCTCTGCAAAAAAATAAAAAATAAAAATACTCTCAAAGAGTTTTCTCCACAAAAAGTTCCCTTGTGAGGGTTGACTGATTACAGTCATTCTTGATCCCACTAAGTTGTAATATCATAGATTCATGTTTGTGCATTCATCAGGGGACAAAGGTGGGAAAACTCTGCACACACATCATCCTGCACGATGAAGGTCAAACACCCAGCTGAGGCAGAAATGCTCGTCAGGAAACAGCACGATAAACAGGACATGTTTATCAGAGGAGAGGGGCTTTACGGACACATCCTCAGTTTGGTGCACTCATAGATTTATGGGATAGATCCGAGTACTAGTCAAGCTCCCACGTGATTCAGTGATTGTTTAAACCTGCTAAATCTTCTTTCTTTTTTTCAAACATGCATTGCAACATCTTCATCTCACTGAAATCGTCTCAATGTCACGTGAAATTAGACATATAATTCATATTTTCTGTAAAACGCCTGAAAATCCATCAATCATATGCTGTAGATTTTTATAAATGTAATCGACCTGTGTCTGGTGAGACAATAACTGTCCATGTGAGCACAGGATCCCCCGAGTAGTGGTCTGCACAGGAAGGAGGAGGCGGGGGGCATTGGATTTACGTGTATTTAAAAGATGGGTGTGGTTGACTTCTTCATGCCCGGATTTGAGGATCCTGCAAGCGCTCACCGCGTGATCCGGCACCCTGTTACTAAATGATTATATTCAGCAAAGAAAAGAAAAAAGAAAAGAAAAAAACAGGAACCGTGTGGATACTGCCCAAGCGGTAAGGGCCGCCTCTGGTTACTGTCTGCAAGAGGAAAACACAAAATCTTGCGTGAAGGCTGGAATTCTAAACGCTTCTTCGTCCTTTTTAAAATTTAAATTAATCAATTTATTGATAATTTATATTTGTTGCACTTTCCGGATTTTACTCTGTAATTCACTGCCGACTTGGAGGCGTCTATCCTGATGAAGTATCGGCAGAGGGAGGAGGAAACCAAAGAGAGGAAGGAAACGAGGATAACGTCACGAAGACTCGGAGTAAAACGGACTGAGAATAGTGTTTAATGGACGATCCCTGATGCGGGCCGGGGAAAGAGCTGGGGCCAATTCCGTCTGTTTACGCCGTATTGGACGAAGATGTTTTTGTTAGGTTGCCGTGTGTGAAAAGTGGAAACGATCCGTAGAGGAAACAGCAGCTCGGCAGCAGCAGATATCATCTTGTGTGTGTGTTTTTTCCTCAGGAGCTCCGCTAAAGCAGAGAAATGGAAATGTGTGCAGCCCTCCTCCGGTTGCCTGTTTACTGAAGGGTTTGGAAACAGGCTGATCGTGACACACGGAACTTTTAAAGTGGATCTCCTGTGAACTTGATTTTTAATGACTGAAAAAGACTTGTAGTTAAATCCTCCGCGGGATTTGTCTTTTTTTCCTTTTTTTTTTTTGAGGGGGGGACGTTGCTTTCAGTTTCTTTCTTTTTTTATTTTTCTTTGCAGCAGGGGGAGGAAAAAGGGCAGGAAAATCATCGGGAGAATTAACAGGTAGCCACCCATTATCCAAACGCTGTGACAGCAGATAGGTCAGCCTGTGTGTGTGGCTGGGTGATGGTGTGCGTATGGCATCATTTTGACCAAATACGATTAGCTACATCCGCAATTTTAGGAGCTCGATGTCTAAAATGAGACGTGATGAAGGCCTTTATGACTGTGCTGATCAATATGTGAGGTGATGTAGCTAGGGTAGGGCCTTTTTTGAATTATGTAAATCTCTAAATCTAGACAGTGAAATAAAAATCTCTCTCGAGTGCATCCTTTGAGACTGGCCTGTACCCTCGTTCTCCTCAGTGCTGACTGTATTTCATTGGGGAGGCTCTTAGGCCATGCGTTCACATCCTCTGCCATCAAACATCCACTCATGCCCGGCATGCAGTGGTTGGAGGCAGATTTTAGCCATGCCATGTTAGAGCACCTCCACATCAGATGTGCAATCAAAGGGGTGGGGCCAGGCACTCCTGGCATCTTTGCGTTTTTGTTCTACCACATGCTCTCGGAGGTTGGTGGAGTGCCAGAAGTGCTGGGGACACCGAGGACCTGCCATATTAACCTTTTATAAAGAGCATGGCCTAGCAGCAAGGGTCGTGTCGCTGCTAGGCCATGCATCATCAGTGCGGCAGTGTGATATGCGTGTCCTCACTCTCTGCTACTCTTTACCCACTGACTTCAGCACAAATCTGCGTGTCCGCCAGTTGATGCTCAGAAGCAGCAAAAACATGCATCTGAGCATCTGGCAGGACCCATGGCCTGATATATGATCCCCCTCCCCACACCCCCTTCTCTACCTCCCTCCTCCTCATCCTCCTCTCCTGCAGCATCTATTCTCCTGATTGGCTAAATGAGCAGCTGTGCCAGGAGACTGAGACCCACGATGCACCCCTTTTGGCTTCCATTAGTGCTGTGTGATCCATCTGGTCGCAGGTCCCTCCAGGGAACAGTGGTCTACTGTAGCTAATTGCTCTTCCTTGCACAGTGTAGGCTACTGTATGCATGCTATCTGGGGTTTTTATCTTGAATTTGAATAGCTTCACATATGCAAATCTATAGGCCACCTGTTTGGGAGAATATTTGAATGTGCAACTGTTTTCCCATGAGGAACAGGAAATACTGTAGTGCACGCCGCTGGAAAGCGCAACATAGAGATGAACAGTTTTCGTGTACCTGTGTAATTTAAGAAATTAGGGACTCCCCTGTTCTTCAGCGTGAAGTGTTTGTTTAAACACAGTCAGCGGCTCAAATGAAGGATTGCTCCGTCCTGCATTAGTGCAAAGTTGGACTTGTATGAGCATTGCTACCAGGCACCAGATAGTGAGCATTCACTCACTATCTGGTGCCTGGTAGCAATGCTGGCTTTTTGATAGCAGCTTAGTCATTGCAGATTATTCTCCTCAGTTAAACCAGGATGGGTGGTTGTACAGCCATAAACAGATTACAAGTTGTATTTTTTTCCCTCACTGTGGGTTCAGTAAACCTCAGAGATTAAAATTGGGATTTTATTTGATTATTTTATTTCCCCAAATGCAAGTAGCGTTCAATTATTGATGAAAGTAGACCTCTGGATTAGTAGGTTAGGAAGTATAAAAATATGATAATCCCAAAAAAACTTAATATGCACTGATATTCATTTCATTTAGATTTATTTGATAATAGAGTGTGATATTTAAAGTCGTGCCCCATCCAGCAGGTGACAGCTCGGACAGTTTCAAAATGAGTGAGCTGGAACAGCTTCGTCAGGAGGCCGAGCAGCTTCGGAACCAGATACGAGTGAGTGATGTGTGTCTGCTGTGAACAGTTTTACCATTGAATAAAATACTGGAAAATTTGTTATTTACTAGCGGTGTCCTCTTTTTTTTCCTTCCCTGTGACTTCATAACCATTAGGACGCCAGGAAAGCATGTGGAGATTCAACCCTGACACAGGTGAGAGCAACTGAATGTGTAAGATGTATGTCAGTCACCTGGGGATGGGTTAACCTGGCGTCAATATGGACCTATATACTTAATAACATGATATTGGGCACAGTGGAGAAAGCAGGAAAGCTATTTTTTTATTGTTTTTGATCAAATGTTACTCTATAGGACAAAAAATCCATCCCTGCTACTCTCAACATGTCTCCAGGTTTCACCTGCACAGAGGAGTGACCTTTTCTTTTTGTAGCACAATTTAGAAATAATAGATGACGGTCATTTGTTGAACCAGCAGTAGTATAAATCATCAATAATTTCTGAATTTATTTTTACAGGTGCATTATTCATATTGTCATATTTGACATGTGATATTAGTTATTTCTGTCCCGGTCTTGCCTTCGGTGTCTGATAGCCACTGTACTGTTACTCTTTAGCAAAACTTTTCTGCCAAACCTTTTATCACACATCCAGTGAATGATCAAAACAGTGCTAACTTGCTAACTTTACTAACTTAGATAACTGCTGGTCTGGATCCTGTGGGGCGGATCCAGATGCGGACAAGACGCACCCTCCGTGGCCATCTGGCCAAGATCTATGCCATGCACTGGGGTACAGACTCTAGGTGAGTCCATACTATTTCTAATGCTTTTGACTGCTTCTTGGTTTAATTTTTCTTTGTATACTATAGATTAAAGTTCCACCTAAAATGGTTGAGTGTAATCGGCCATCAAAGCCACTTCAGGTAAATGGCCTGTATTTATATAGCGCTTTTCTAGTCCCTAAGGACCCCAAAGCGCTTTACATATCCAGTCATCCACCCATTCACACACACATTCACACACTGGTGATGGCAAGCTACATTGCAGCCACAGCCACCCTGGGGCGCACTGACAGAGGCGAGGCTGCCGGACACTGGCGCCACCGGGCCCTCTGACCACCACCAGTAGGCAACGGGTGAAGTGTCTTGCCCAAGGACACAACGACCGAGACTGTCCAAGCCGGGGCTCGAACCGGCAACCTTCCGATTACAAGGCGAACTCCTAACTCTTGAGCCACGATCGCCCCACAGGTAGCCACTTCCTATCTATATTAGCTAGAATAGAAAAAGGCGGATACAAATAAATGTTTGACCTAAATTTGGCCCACTTCTGCATTTTTCTGGGCATTTAGCCTTTACTGATGGAGCTGACTCAATGTGAGTCTCCTCACCTCAGTTGAGCCACAGATCCACCTCATATGGATCACATCTGACCCACAGAAAATTTGCAAGTGGTGTAAATAGGCTTTAGGCCACCTGTGTCCATCCTGGGAATTAATTTCAGTTCATTGGCTGTTTGATGGAGCTTTTAGACTACTGCATTACCCAGTTTTCCAAAGGAGAAAAAGATATAAGTCCTATAATAAATAATTCCTGTCTGTAATGCAGTGAAAATATGCTCCACTCTTTGTCTTCATGATTCAACAAATGCCTCGACAGCTATTTAGTGGATTGTAATGACACATGGGACATACCTGCTCGAGATTAACTGTAGCACGTTTGGTGAAGATGTAATGCTTGATTTTCCACTCACACATGCAAATTGCCAGCGCTAATTAGCAAATGCTGAATGAACAAGCCAAACAGTCATAGTGGGCTTGTTAGCAGGCTCGCGTTAGCATTTAGCTCAAAGCGGCACGATACAAAAGCACAAGCATGACAAGCATTGCAAGCATTTTAATTTTAGTTCTGTGAAATCATTTGCTGACTTCAGGCATTAACCATGAACATTTCTGGCTGAGGCAAACATTAAAACAACTGATTCTTCACCTTGAACTCACAGAATCATCTCAGGCTGCAGTGTTTTGACAGGAAAAGCATGTTTCAACAGGTTTGGAGCGCAGTGTGATAACAGGACTCAAATGCCAAAATTAAAGAGATCCTGTATTATTCAAAACTTTTTTGTTTTTTTTCCCCTTTTGTGTCTGCAGGCTTCTGGTTAGTGCCTCTCAAGATGGAAAACTGATTGTCTGGGACAGCTACACAACTAACAAGGTAAAATCACCAAAAAGACAAAAAACACGGCACGTCTCCAGCTGGAAGACTTGTCTGAACTTGAAATGAAAGTGGACTAACATCTTCCTCTTGTAGAAGTGCTGCTGACTTTCCATAATGGCTTCTTTCTCAGTGTTACTGTGACTGATTGTAAGAGTCACAGTGGCATCATCGTGTGTGTTTTCAGTGTTAATATCTGCCCATTTTATGCTCTTTAAACTACCTCTCTTTTCTTAGATACATGCCATCCCCCTGCGCTCCTCCTGGGTAATGACCTGTGCGTACGCTCCCTCGGGGAACTACGTGGCCTGCGGAGGCCTCGACAACATTTGCTCCATCTACTGCTTGAAGACACGCGAGGGCAATGTCAGGGTCAGCAGGGAACTACCTGGCCATACAGGTGAGAGAACATGGCGCCCTAAGCTAACTATGTTAAAATCTTCTCATGAGTAAAACTGATGAGATGTTTCAGATGAGCGTACGCCCCCGTGGGAAAGCTCCACTCCCAAACCCCTAAACAATGACTTCATTTACATGGTTAATTAATTGCAGTCTTAATGAGCTGAGATATTAACTCCTGTCTGTGTGACTCTGATTTGTGACACTATAACTTCTGTATGTATTTTATTTTTGATTTTATATTTTCAAGAAAAACGTGAAGTAGATGATTTATTGAAATGTGCAAACATACATGTAAATACAGTATGTTAGCAAAAACTAGGTTTGCACAATTGTAACGAGCTTGAAAGTCCAAATTTGGTATGACTGCCTTTATTCTTTAGCATATTCTGAACTCTCTTAGGCAGTTTGATTGTATTTTCTTCAAGAAGTCGTCAGGAATAGTAGCTTCTTGAAGAACTTTGCAATGCTCTTCTTTGAATGTTTCTGCCTTTTGTTCCATTTTCTGTCACAATGATCCTTCACTGCTTCAATAATGTTGAGGTCCAGGCTCTGGGGAGGCCGATCCGTGACTGACAGCGATCTAAAGATGTGTTTGTTCTACCCAGTTCTACCCATTGTCAATGCATTGACTATGTGTTTAGGGCCACTGTCATGCTGAAAAAGGAAGCATTTGCTAATTGGATAATCAGATGCTTGTCAGAAGGTATTGCATGGTGGATCAAAATCTGGTGGTACTTTTCCCACTGGCTGAAATGTCATCCCAAACCATCACAGCCTCCACCATGCTTTACAGATGGTCGTAGGTACTCACTGATGTACCTCTCTCTTGAACTCCTTGGAATGTATTGAACCAAAAGATTTCAAATTTGGATCCATCACTTCATAAGATGTGTTGCCACTGCTTTTCAGTCCACTTCTTGTGTAAAGACCTGTTTGGGATGCCTCTTCTTGGCAGCCACCCTTCCACTGAGACCATTCAGACAAGGCCTCAGTGAACAGTAGAGGGATTAATGTTATGTGTTGACACAACACTGGTTCATCCCTTGAGTTAGATGCCTTTTTCTTCTTTGAATGATTCATAGGCCAGTGTTACAGGGCAAATAAAAACATTCCTCTGAAAGTGGTCAGGTACAGGGACTGGACTGAAAATGAGTAAAAAAAGCAACCAATCTCTAAAAAAAACCCTCCACATTTTTACTCCTTCTAGAGCAGCTTTGCACAATTTACAGTTCAAAATAAGCCCCATTTATCCTGGCACTTCTCAGCTCATCCACTGTCTGAAGCCAAGAATTTTAGCAGCCTTCTTCCTGCTTTAAAGCCAGCTGTCTTCTGATTGGCTGCCTCTTCAGTTTGAACAGCAGGTGGGTGGGGCTGCTGTGCTTAAAGCCAGAACTTTTTCCCTCTTCACTGACATCTAACAGAAGACGAGAATAGAAAAAAGTGTCTGGAACAGGGCATTGAGGGGGTTTTTTTTGTTTGTTTTTTTTTCTGTTCGTCTTTAATATGAAATGATATAATTCTATGTTTATGTTATGTAATTATATGTATATAACAAAGGAACAGTGAAAAGCATAATAAGTCACATTTAAAGAATAGATAACAGAGTCTGATTGGCTTAAAGAAGTCAGGTAAGAAGGTTACAAGAATTAGCCTGATAATGATGGAAATAATGATGAGAAGAGTTCGACAGTGTGGGAAATCAGAAGTAATAAAAAGAAGACAACAGCAGGACTGGCACAGACACGCAGACATACAGGCACCACATGTAAACAGATCTTTCCTCTTGAACCTATGGAAAAGCTTCTTTTTATTGCAGTCGTGGATAGATTATTATGACCACAGATGCAGGATGCAAACATGCCACATGCCCACGTGTTTGCTCATGGAAAGAGTACACTCTGACGTGCGTTTCATGAGCACACCCAGCTTGCTCACACACTAATAAAAGGCATCTTAGAACTACATTACATACACAACTTTAAACTTACGGTTTCTTGCACTCGTGGACATGAAGTTTCGAGATTTTCATGAGTTCATTGAACTGTTCTTTTACCAGGTTGGAATCTTTTTTTAATTTATTTTTTTACAGCAGACATTTTTAATGACTTAAAAATAAGAATTGAGTGCAAAACTTTGATTTTATTTTGGTGTTTCTATAATCCAGTATACACAACACCACCTGCTAATATTTGGTTAAATGTCTTTTAGCAAGTTACAACTCGGCCAGACGCTTTTTGTAGCCACCAACAAGCTTCTGGCATAATTCTGCCCGGATATTTTAGCACTCTCCTTGGCAGAATTGGTAAAGTTCATTTAAACTGGAGGTTTTTCCTTCGCTCTTAAATGATCTGTTATTGCGTATTTTTCAAATGTTTGTGCAGGATATTGTATTTGTTTTGAATGTCTTGTACTTATGTGATACAGGTCTCTATTGAAAATTACATTTTTTTTAATCTCAATTAGATTTTTACCTGGATAAATAAAGGACTAATTTGAAAGAAAAAAAAAAAAACATAGTCCAGAAAGGTTTAGATCGAGGTTTTGGGAAGGCCAATACTCCATCCATCCATCCATGCATTCGCTTCCGCTTATCCTTTTCAGGGTCGCGGGGGGTGCTGGAGCCTATCCCAGCTGTCATAGGGCGAAAGGCAGGGTACACCCTGGACAGGTCGCCAGTCTGTCGCAGGGCTAACACATAGGGACAGACAACCATTCACACCTAGTGGCAATTTGGATTATCCAATTAACCTATCCCCACAAGCTGCATGTCTTTGGACTCCAATACTCCAATATTTTAAAAATAATAATTAATACCTATACTATAAGTAAGGTCAAAGGTCTCCAATGGCTCCAAAATCCTGGTCATCTGCAAACTTTGCTGATGTGTCAATGCATCTATCATTGCAGCTTCAAAGAAATTAAAAAAATGATCCCAAAAAGACGCTTGAAAAAGAAGGCTTTAAAGTAGTAATTATGTAAAATATGTCAACAAAATATATCATAAAATATCTAAACGAATGAGTAGTTTTAGTGGCGCAGAGACAACATGTAGCTCTATATGTACACTCACAATAAATTTATAGTCATATTTACGTTTTACATTCTTCTCCTATACAGTAGTAATTTAATGTAAAATGCGTCATCAAGTGTCACTGACATCATCCGCGTGTTTGTGCGTTCCGTTCTCTCAGGTTACCTGTCATGTTGCCGTTTCATTGATGACAATCAAATCATCACGAGCTCAGGAGACACCACATGGTGAGTCACACAGATCAACACACACATGTGCAGCCTAAGCATCGTTTTCCTGCTTTCCAATCACTAACCCTGTGCTTTTTTTTTGTTGTTGTTGTTGTTCGTTGCTTTTTTTGCCCAGTGCACTGTGGGATATCGAGACGAGTCAGCAGACCACAGTTTTCTCGGGCCACACCGGTGATGTCATGAGTCTGTCCCTTTCGCCCGACCAGCACACCTTCGTGTCGGGAGCCTGCGACGCTTCAATCAAACTGTGGGACATCAGGGACAGCATGTGCCGGCAGACCTTCACGGGCCACGAATCGGACATCAACGCTGTCTGTGTGAGTGTCCTCAGGGACCGGGTGCCCTTGTAGGCCCAACTGCTTTTATTCTTCTTAAAATCGCGGATTATATATTTTACAAGTGCAGTTTAGAGCTCTTGTTTCAGAAGAGTGCTCTGGCCGTGGAGTTTTATGAAGCTGCATCACTGATGTGACAGGCAGAGGAGACCTAATGAAAGATGCTTTTGAGTTGCATTGTGGGAAATGTAGTATTGGAAGGTCGCTCAAAAGCAGCATCTTAAAATGCAGTTTAGAGTTTTAAAAGACAACAGGACTTTTATTCCAATTTACTACATTCAAAATCAGGGTTTAAGGTGTGAGGATGAGAAACCCCCACAACACACACAAGGTCAGCAGGAGCATAACGTAGGGTTTTTTTTAGCTTGACCCACATCATAGATTAAAGAAACTGGATGGAGTTGGTATGCTTGAGACACCATTTTAGACATTTATTCTCAGACACATCATGAGTTTCTGAATTCCTGGCACTGTTATAAGCTAATCTGTGGCCTTAAGTGGCACTCTGGCGCTCCTGAGTACTGTCTAACACGTCATCAGCAGCATCAGCTCCAGGATTTGTCTTGGTGACGTCACACACTGTCTCCAGCCACCAGCTTTGGGAGGGATTTAAATGGGAAGCGCGCTGCAGGATTAACAAGATTATCAATTAACACCATATCTGAACATCCTGATCATCTCAGGAGACGATCTCCGGTTGGGAGTCTGGGTTGATGGCACAGGCCATCTGACAGTGTGGCAGGTGGACAGATTTGGTGTTAAAGCACTGATCCCATTCAGTTTTCTGTCTTATTAAGGGATTTAAGAAAGGCAGGAACTCTCTATAGCAGCTTATGCTGTAACTATATTTATTTATAATTAAAAATATAAATAAATAATAAATAAGAGTCATCCTCACTTTCTCCTCCCCAGTTCTTTCCCAATGGCAGCGCCTTTGCCACAGGCTCTGACGATGCCACCTGCAGGCTGTTTGACCTCCGCGCAGACCAGGAGCTAGGCCTCTACTGCCATGACAACATCATCTGTGGCATCACCTCTGTGGCTTTCTCCCGCTCCGGGCGCTTGCTGCTGGCTGGTTATGACGACTTCAACTGCAACATATGGGATGCCATGAAAGGAGACAGAGCAGGTGGGTGGAGCAAGCGAGAGAACAGAGAAAAGGGAAGGTTCATCTTCAAGCTAAGGTGAAGATGAAGTGATTATCTATCAATTACACCACACGTGTTTTTGTAGTATTCCTTCTTTTGATTTTTCAGTGCTAAAATAAAAGCTTAGTTTAGTGATTCATTTTTGCACTGCAGAGGGATGATTGTATGTAGGTGTGCAGTTTTCTGATGCCTGAAACAACAAATAGGTTTATACAATGTTCAGTTTAAATGAGAGGGGAGCTTGGTATACAAGTACTGCTGATAACAATGATTTAAAGTACAGAAATAACAAATTGGTTGTAATTTTTATTTTTTCTGGTTAGAGCCTCTTTCCACCAAACTCCTATCTGAGCTTCAGCTGTAAGAGTTCAATCAAAAACATAGAAAACACAATCTGAATAAAAAAAATAGTGCGACTAAAACTGCTTCTAAACGGAGTTGTCGTTGCAAAAAATGTAATTCTTTATTTGTGTTTTGGGGTTTGTTTGTTTGTTTTTGAGAAAATTAAGCTGCTTGCCATGTATAAAGATCAAGGTTATTATAGCTAAATTATAGCTAACTAAAATTCAACTAAAACTAAAACTACATGTAAAAAACATTACTGGTTTTACCTCTGACATATGTCCTCCCTACAAGAGTAATTAAAAGTCTAAAATTTAACACTGTTTAGGACCCTAAAACAAAAAGAACTAAACTAAAACGAAACATTTTCAAACAATAAAACCAAACACAAAAATCCCCCCATGAAACTAACAAACTAAACTGAATAAAAAAACAAAAACTCAAAATGAAATAACAATAAAAACGAATTCTAAAATGCTAAACTGTAATAACTCTGGTCACGACTTTTTATTTTTGCATGCGTCTGTGGAAACAATCACTATTTTACTTCTCATTTTTCTCTGTTGCCAGGTCAGCAACTAAAGCATTTTATACAAGATGTGTCATGTGTACTACTGTGTACTGCTAATCAAAACACATTTAAGAAGATCAAAAGCAGAGAATAACCTTAAATCGTTTAAATAAGTGAAAATTATGCCTTTTTCACAGATTCAGAAATGGCTAAACTTATAACTTAAGTTCAGCTTTGAAAATTAATAGAAACAAGTCCTTCAGAGGCCCTTTTATCTGTATTACTACAAGGTCAAGGCATTATTAGGACAGTACTGTACAACAGGAAGTATAATTATTTACTTCAGAAAGTAGCGATATATATTGCAGGAAGCAGCTCTAGAGTGTATACTGCACACGATCTGATATCAGATCATCCGTATGGCGCACACATGCTGGTGAGTCAGAAGTTCATCCTACCACAAAAAAAAAAAAGATATGAAAGCATAAAAAGAATTGACAGTAAGTTCAGTGATGGAAGAGCAGCACAGTCTGCCTTAAGCACAGTCATTACAGTAGCAGGAATTTTAGTACAAGTGTTGGGACAAACTTTCCAAACAATGATTCGTTTCCATTGTAGAAAGAACATCGTGAGTCTGTTTTGCCGCTGATTGCATCAAAAATAAATAGATAAAAATGAGGTCACATTTAGATTTTAAAGATTCCTTTTGAAAAACAAAATCTTTGTCTGCACACTTAAGAAACAGGGGGATACAAACCGTAGCATCGATCTTAAGTTAACAGTATGCTCACTGTTTGATTTTTGAAGAAGTGCATTGCACAATGACAAGTTGACTTTTGGGGGTTTTTTTTCGGCCCTCCTGCAGGAGTCCTGGCAGGCCATGACAATCGCGTGAGCTGTCTGGGCGTGACGGATGACGGCATGGCGGTGTGCACCGGGTCCTGGGACAGCTTCCTCAAGATCTGGAACTGAGCCATGCACATAAACAGCGAACCACACACGTCCAACAGACACCGCTCTTATCTTGGGACACAGTTTGCACCCTGTACTCTCACTGTATGTAAGATTCCACAGACGAACCGCAACATTATACTGTACATAATATATATGACTTAGATATGAGCTTACACACACACACACACACACACACACACACGTATTGTATGCAGGATAAGATAACAAGACCTAAACACATGCTCACACTACCTACCGCCGATGAAAGTACACAGCAGCAAGGCCACAGTGCAACACACACATGCACATAACAGGTCAAAATATGACCAAATACAGCCGAATATTCAGCTGTTCGGCCGAAAACACAAATCCCATCAACACTATCTGACGCACTCATTCTCACACATGCTTATCATGAGACATACTGCTTCTCGTGTTAAGCAGTGGAGCGAATGTTACCCGATATTTTCGTCTTATGACTTTGCTCGAAATACACCTCAGACTCATTTTTCTTTGTTGTTTCGGTCTCTTTACCACACGTATCTCAGCAGTGGTGACGTGAAGGCGGAACCACCTGAGTGCATTTACATAAAGAAAGAAGGAAAAACATTCACCGATGAACAGATGATTGAGCTCAATGAAGATATCAACTGATTTTCATCTGTTTCAGAACGTCACACAGTCACTGTCTTCACCCAGTTTTTTTTTTTCCCCCCCCAATTCTACACACTTATTTTATTCCTGTTCTTCCTGTGTGCCTCAAATACACTTATTAACAGAGGATACTGAGACAGTTACATGAATCCAAAACAACCTGAGATTAAGAGAAGTTGAGAAGTAAAAGCACGTCTTATTGAGTAGGAGCCAATAATCAAACTTTGACTTTGTCACTGTATTATCTGGACATTACTATAATTGTACATATTATTAATAAATAACTGCCTCTCCTGCCTTTTATTGTGTTTTCCTTTTAAAATTGTTTCTAAAACTGACACGTTTAACTGAGTATTAAGTGCATATTGTCAGGTATTCTCATTATACAACCTCAGGTTTTTACTTAAACCTGAGATTTGAAAGTAGCACTGATATAGACATACATGGGTTATTGGAATATACAGTCCCCTGCCTCTTTATTAGATATATTAGGTAAAACAAATATCTAATCAGCCAATCACATGGCAGGAACTCATTTAGGCATGGTCAAGATTCGAAAAAAGTCCCCTGGCGTGATGAGTCTTGATTTCTGCTGCGACATTCAGATAGTCAGGCCAGAATTTAGTCCTGTCAAATAACGAAACCATGGATACATACTTTCAGGCTGCTGCATGTCAATATGAACCAAATTCTCCGTTTCCTGCATCTTGTGGAATCTGCCAAGAAGTAAAGCAGTTTTGAAGGCAAAAAGGGGTCAAGACCCTTAATAGTGAGGTGTGGCCAGTAAATGTAGTGTTAAAACTCAAAGCTGGCACACAGCAAACTTGGTTATCTGCTTAATTAGACATATGTGGCAGCAACCTGAACCTTCAGTCTCCAAAGAAATTTTATGTTGAATGCCGATGCATGTCATAGCTTTTCCACTAACTCATTGTTAACAGACTTTAGGTACATGGAAATGTCTGGCGGATGCTTTTGTCTTTAGACACCGGGGGGTGCTGCAGCTCATTCTGCATCTCTGACTCAGAAAATGAGGACTGTGAACCAAAAACAAATCTTGAAGAAAATTTGTTAAATCTATTTACAAGTTAGGCTATGAAGACTGAGTAGTGCCTTTTGTTAAGTGGACCCTACACAGTTGCTTCGTAGTAACAAAGGAGGAGTGACAGGAACATGAAGTCCAGGCAGACTTTTAGCACCATGATGTGGCTGAACACTGAAGTACATCTCACTCCGTTCACTGCTGTTGTGTGATACGAAACCGATGTCAACTGCAGCCCTCGCTGCAATAATACTATAATTCCCTACTGGGCATTTGTTGCAGTGCAAAGAAAAACAATTCAAACAGACTCAAATGCGATCAAGGTATTTTATTTTTCAAACAATCTGTATTAAGACATGAATTCATTCAACACAATCTTGAAAGTTTAAAGTTTAGTCTATGAAATACAATCTGGAGTTAATCTCTCACAAGGAACACAGACGCGCGCGCACACTAAAACATTGCAAAGATGTCTTTCTAAAAAACGAACCAAAAAGTTATTGAAAAAGAACAGGAGATATTGTGTTTCTGTCCAAAGAGCCACGTCGATGTAGAGCTCCCCATGTTTTGATCTGCCTCACTCCCCGACTACAGCTGCTAATCCTGTCACACGGGATTGATTAGAAATATAAGTTAGAAGAGAAGAGTGCCTCATGAGACGATTATCTATCAGCCATTTATCGATACTTAAGAGTTCACAAAGGCAGTTTTTGGATTACATCAAGCGTCCCAGCATGTGATTGTGTTAAACCGACATTTTTTTTTGTGTATGTGTGATTACAAACAAAAGTGAGAGCACAGAATGATTTTTGTAACACACAAACTAGCCTATGTTAAGTCTGCCGAAGGCCACTGGAGAATCACGACCTGCAAGTCACACTCGCATGGACAATTTTGAAACTCTTCAAACGCTTGTATTGCTTTAAATTAAAAAAAAAAGGAAGAAAGAAAGACGAACAATCCTCCAAACCTACAACTCAAGAGTCAAATCACACAAATTCAGCGGTCAAGTCTGTCCAAGCTTACGGCCAGACTGACGCAAATCTTCCCAGAAAACTAATGAGCTGTGAGGTTCAGGTCTTTTAATGGTCGTTGGCACAAAATGAAATAGCACTTTCACAGCTTAAGGTGCATTTAGGGAAATCATCAACCATAACCACTCGTCCGTCTTCCAGACCGCAACACCATTAGAAGATTTTCTGCTGCACGAAATGAGGCAACAAGCTGAGTGTTTGGGAGTGACGCTCTCGGTCGGGTTGGCGACAAACGTTTGTCAAAAGGCTTTCATGGTTAACGTTAATAATTTAGCTGCAGTGCTCTCCAGAAAACCTGCCAGCACAAACCATGCAGTTAAAATGACGAGAGTTAAGTGATGCTATGGCTTTTTGATTTTGTTTACATGGAAGTGATTATTTTTTTGTGTATGCAGGATATTTCACGCAACTGCGAATGGAGTACATTATGGAAGTTATGTGTTTAAAAGAGGGGAAAACGCACTGATTTTACACATCAAAGCTTTGCATACACTCAAGCTTGAGCTCTCCTACAATTTGGATGATTTTCATTTTTTCATAAGCCGTCCATCATGCTATATGTGTGAAGTAGCCAGATTCATGTTTAACACTTCAGAATCAGATCTTTTTATTTCCAGGCATGCATCCACTATCCTGTACACTGAAGCTCCCACAATCACACACTGCAATTTCAGTTAAAGATTCAGGTGTGCAAAAATGTAGTCTCAAGCAAGAATTTTTGTCGGCCTTCAGCCCCGAGCAGCGCGACCCGACATCACACGAAGCACCTACTGACACCAAAAACAGACTCTGACGTGTAAAATCAGTGGAATTACTTTCTATACTTCATGAAAACTAAAGATTATTGGCTCGTTTGTGGCGTGTGAAGAGCCGATGACCCCACACCACAGACTATTGGGCTCCTAACATCAGCGTACTTCTGTCTTCATGATCATTGCGATCATCTCCTGAGAATATTATCAGCCTGTCACACCTCTGTAGGCCATTTACACCAGAGGGCAGATCCAACCTCAAGTGTCTGAATCCCAGCCACATCTGACTCCTCCGCTAACAACAGACATGTATGTTTCTGTCTGGATAGATTTTTAAGACTGTCCACATATACACACACAGTTGTCTCCTGCTTAGCTATAACAACTCCTAATTACACCCGGACTAGTTTAATGAATGACAGAATGAAAGGGGAATATTTGGTGGAGGGGGGGCAAATAAAATATCCCATCTCTCCGTTAGACTCGGGTATAGCTTTGATCTCTCAGCCTTAAAATACATTGTGCTTAGATTAATAGAGCGGTACACACTTTCATATAAATACAAATCTGTCGTATAGATGTACATTCACTTTTTATTTCTCAATATAGACTCATTTACATATTTTATAAAATAGGCTTCTCAGGATAAGTCACGCTACTCTCCCCACTACAACATTACACAATCAACATGTTAAAGAAGCGCTTAGATCACCTGTGCAGAATGAACCTACATTTTTAGGAGCAGACATCACTCACACACAAACACACACATACACACACAGTTTAACTTGATGTGTGCACATTAACTTTTGTTTTTTCCTCTACATATTCATGGCTTTACTCTATGCTGGCTCCTGCTGTGAGTACATCCTCAACACGTTACACTGGATTAACTGGACATATATTAACTTATCTGTTATTGCAATTCTCTCAATAGATTCTTGTCTGCTGATTATTTGAAGTTAGAATATATGTTGCCCAAAAAATAAAACAGAAAGAAAGAAAGAACAAAGAAAAAGCATTTAAAGTCCATTTAAGAGATAATATGGATTTTACTTAAGTGCACTTAACTGGCACAGGACATTAATCTTGACGAGGGAGCAAATATAATTGTGCCTCTTCTTCGTGTGATTTCAGTAAAGAGATTTTTGGGGGTGGGAGCGAGGGGGTGGGCATATAGGGGTGGGGAGTGGGCTCACAACCCTTCCAAAAAAAGCATCTCACCTTCCCGAGTCCAAGGCACTGCTTTAACTGTAAACATGGCAGATTGATAAAAAATAAGGATTTGATCATAGAAAGCACAAGTGCCAGAGCTCCGGGACGATTGTAGTTGTAGACGTTTGAAAAGTAGGTCATGGCACATAAAAGATACTTAGGAATAAAAACACATTCGCTTAAGGGGAAAACAACTTTGATACAGTACTATATAATCTATTTCAATGGCTTACATGCACACCAAAGTATCTGTGTGAGATATACTTGTAAATGTATGTTTGCTGAAGGTGCTTTCCATGCCCATTTATCGCATACTCTCAGAAAATTAACCACCTATTTATAGAACTTTCGATTAAACGCTCTGTCCTGAATTTACACTGCAGTCTTGATAGCCTTCTTCGTTTTTTAATGAATAAAATATATCTCCTTAGCTTAAAGAGCAGGCTTTAACAAACCTTCCTACAGATCACTGGCTAAGATTCAGTTTATAATTCTTATAATATTTACATAATAGTTCTTGATGTACAAGTTGGTGAACAAACAGCACATTTTCCCAGCAACCACGCTAAACATCCACCTCTGGCAGTGCAGTGAACCAAGTGACTCACTGAACAAAAAGCTCCATTCATCAAGCCTCTTCCTGATAAGGCTGCCTCATGCTTGTACCGTAGTGTTTGGTGTAGAGGAACAACCAATCTCTCGCTTAAGCAGCTTCCTGAAGTCTAATTCCCCTTAAAAAAATTAACAAAATCTAATCTATGCAAAAGAAACACAGAATCATACCATAACACCACTAACTCACATTTTGGATTGGTATATTGAAAGCAAAATATTGGTTAGTGATCTGTAGGAATAGTTTCTTGGTCAGCATCCATAAGCTCCTCTTTCCCTTTGGCCTTGCTTCAAACCTCTGCTGCAAAATATATACGGTGAACTTTGGCAGAATGTACAGATATAAAATATATTAAGTCTCGTGAGTTTCAGCTGTGCTCTCCAAAGTGCCTGATGAGATGGAGCCCTCTGCGGTACAGCAGAGTCCCCATTAATCGAATCTTTCTACTGGCCCAGGACAAATATGACTTCTATCACACACAGAGGGCTGTTCTACCGCAAATGCCTGGACAAACACTTCTCACGAAAAAAATCCACACTAACAAAATAGTCTAAGAACTAAAATATAATACAGTAGAGTAGATCAGAGTGGTAGGAAGGTAGCAAACCCTCCTCCCGTGTCTCACTAACATCCTCCTCCTCCTGACAAATCTCCCGTCCCCTCTCTCCCCTTCAGAGTTGCCGTCATACTCCAACACTGCTAGCCAAATATATGAACTCCCCTGCTCAAAACACTCCACGAGAATAGTATATATTGCAATATAATGGCAACGTAATTACAGTAAAATTAAAAATACCAGTAGGCTAATACCAATACAGAATCACTACATATAAATATCAAATTTGTGTAGTTTTGAAAATCTATGGAAACAAAAAAGTTTAGATACAAGCCTGATGAGACATACAACTGATCGTTTCGCCTAAACTACAAAAAGGCAAAGCAGGAAGTTTTCACCGTACTCATTCTGAGTACCGTATAGTATGGAGACTTCTGATTGATCGTTCAAAGTGAATTTATTCTGTTATTGAAGGATTTTAGGCTTATTTGCCAGTGATTAAGAACTGAATCATATTTTGGTTTGGTCAGAGAAACAAAGTAAGAGTTCCTTTAACTGTCTACTGTAGATTTAAAAAAAAAAAAGAAGAAGAAGAAGAAAAAAAAATTTAAACAAGCTACTTCGCCGGACTTTGTCCCTTTGTAATATGTTTGTAATAATTCTTTGAGCCTCCCTGAATCCGTAGAAGCCTCAAAATAACCAGGGGCCACGAGCCGTTGCAGGTGTTTATCGTCTCACGTCGGCTATGCAAGAGGCCTGCAAATGATTCGGATCCAAGTCTAAGGTGCTATCTATTTACAGCTTCATTTTGATATATACCATTAGTAAATAATGCCTTCCTCAAAAGTACTGGAGAACCATCAAGGAATGTTAACATACTTCACAATTAGGAACTAAATATTTACGACTGAACACGGGTCCACAAAGAAAAGGAAATCAAGACAAGAATATATACAGTACAAATGAAATAGATGGTATCAACATATGAAGCTCATCGGCTGTTTTTCACGGTATCCTCGAGGGAGAATGTTTTCACGGGGTCACGGTTGAAACTGCGTCTTAAGGAGTGTAAGTTGGAATGGATTTTTAAGATTGTTTTTGTATGTATCTGTGTGTGTTGTGTGTGCTATGTGTGTGTGTGCGTGTCTCTTTGGACTATGAGTGCTTGAGTGTGAGCTTGCTGGAGAGAAAAGAGAGAGTGATGTTCACGTTTGGTGCATGCGTTAGCGCAAATTTCGGATGCACTTCTTGCTTCGATCCCTGCTGGGGTCCTTTCACCAGTTCATGATGCAGTTTCTGTTCAACGTCATGAAGTAAACCTGGCTGCTGCCTCCGGACCGCACTGATGCGAAAAACACCTGAGGATAGACACAATCGAGATGCATGTTATTCCTTTTTAAAGATGTTACCAACAAGCTGCATCCAGGAGCTGATCAACGCTGTTAAAAGGTGTTAATGGCTGGGACGGTGTGCTGGAAAGGCACTCGAGGTAATCACCGATTCACATATAAATAACTCTTTGTGTATCTCATGAGCTTCGGGGTTCTGGTGACAAGATTACTTTCTTTCAGGGTAGCTGCACACCTCTGCAATCAGTGGCTAAGCTAAGCTAATCAGCTGCAGGCTCTGTGTTCATACTAAAAGCAGAGTTAACCTTCTACAAGTGTTTCTATGTTTACCTTATCATTTCTCTCGCAGAGGAACTTCAGCCGCTGAGCTCTTTTGTGCATAAAAACACCGTCCAAGTGGCCAGTCTCCACAGAGCGGATCTCAATGGCCTTTTCTCCCCAACCCATGATCTGGTTTGAGCAGATATGAGCTGCAGAGCACAGTGTAAGGTTAGGACCGGATTAACCAGTTACAGTCTTTACAATTCAATGCTGCTTGGTGTGACCCGTACCAACAGATGTAGGCATCTCGCCCCACTGCAGGACAACGTCCTTTATTATGCGCCCATATGTGTTGACGTAGACGCCCTCGTCCTCATAGCACAGCAGCATCTCCATGCCGTCTGAGCTGGGCAGGAACACGATTGCGTGTGGTGTCACTTGGCTCTGGATCTGTTTGAGATAGAAACCCGGAGGGATGAGCTACTGTCTGCTTTATATTTTACAAATCGTTGCCGTAAAAACTTACGTGAACGGGAATATAAATATCATAGTTGTTTCCAGAATCCACATCAATGGCGTGGAAGCCAGCGCAAGATCCATAGATGACCTTCAACCTCTGGCCTTCCTCCACTGTCAAGTCGACCAAGACAGGCCTGTGTGGCAAATCTGAAAAAGACTGGTTTAAAGGGGTGGAGGGTGATAGGATGCAGAAAGGGAGAATGAGAAGATAATCAACTTGAACCCGCTTCTGGTTGACTGCCCTTGCATAACTAATCCAGCTCATACGAAAGGGGAGACTTACCTTGAAGGCCATGAATTTGTGATAAGGTTTGGGCGCCCAAGCATAAACTTCCACCGCATTCTTCAAAGCAATCACCAGGAACTTTATCCTCTCGTATTTCACTAGACAGAACAAGCACAAGGCCATCTGACATCAGACACTTGTAATTAATAATTTACTGTGCCGAATGCATTCATCACCAATTTCTCAGGAGTTTAATAAAGACCACGGATAAAAAGCCATCATCTGTCACTCACCCACTTTGTAGTGTACACAGCCCTCCATCTCTCCCACTGTGGTCCAACCCTGCTTCTTTTCTACCTCAGGATCATTGTGGAGGATTTTATTCCTCAGCCATGCCAGGTAGTAGACACGCACTTTGTTTTTCTTGCCTTAATAGATGCACAGAGAGAAAGATCAATTATAAATCTGACTACATTATAGTAATTATTTAAGTGCATTTATATAATGTGGTTACATTATTTTTTTTTTATCCTGCAATTAAAGGTCGGGAAATTACAAAATGCCACTAATGGCACAATTAAAAATGCACGTTTTTCAGCCACAGCAACACAGTCTTCTCTCAGTCTACTTGCCTTTTTAGACTTTGGCCTCACAGAAAGGAAATTAAAGTTGAAGGGTCATTGTTTTTGACATAGCAGAGGAGACTCACAACATATGACACAGCTGTCAGTACAGTGAGTGAATAAAAAAAGCAGTGAGAGACAGCTTTGTAGGGGATAACAGCCAACTTTTGTTAGTATTTTCAAATGTAGAAAAAAGAAGCTTGTTTATCATCTCATGACCAAAGGACAGACAAACTTAACCAGCTGCAGCAACAGCAGTGGGCAGCAGTTGTGACCTGATATGGTGATGAGCAGGTTGAGGCCCTCCAGGACGTCCATCTGCTGGAACCTGCGAGAGTTGATGAGGGGGTACACCTTGCCCTGACCACTACGATCCAGTAGCTTCAAACCATTCTCCGTGCCTACCAAAAGGTTCACACCTAAAGACACACACACACACACACACACACACACACACACACACACACACACACACACACACACACACACACACACTTCGGTAAGAGTGTTTGCATTTTGCATTGATATTTTTTCATTAATAAATACTGAACCGGGTCTTACCCCAAAGTGCAGCGCACAGGATCTCAGAGTTAAACCTCTTCTTATACTTGCGGATCTCTGGTGTGTCATTAGGAGGGCGTGTGTTGGTGGGATTGACATTCACCATGGATCCTTTCCTCACTTCCATCTTCAGCTGATCAAACCTGGAGCCTACACATAGAAGCAGCAATGGGAATGGCTTATTTGAAGAGGGAAAACACAAATCAGTACAAAATACATATATACTAATGTTTCAATAATCCTATTTTAAATCAACATTACATCCATTATCAAGTCATCAGACTTATTTTTGTAAATAAAGGAAAAGTATTCTGATGCAAAAACAAGGTTAAGGTAGTGAATATTTCGCTCACCACTGACAGATATGTTATCGCCTGTACCTCCTGGTGACTGGTACATCCCCAGATCCACAAAGGTAGTGAAAGAGGATTTGCCAGATGCCTTAACCAAACCTCTGGACTGATACTGGGAGAACAGGATGTGTGTGTTAGTTCTATATTCTTGTTTAAGTCTACATTTCTTCTGAAAATGTATTTTTCTTCCATCTCCAAGTGTTTTAAGTGCTTGTGTGACATCAAAACAGCTTTAAGAGCTGCACTACTGATATTTGTAAATGCATTCAGTTATGGGTGAACTTCGTGACTGATCTGATGGTAAATGTGGAACACATCGGGAGGGAGGGGGGAGGAGGAATTTAGGGCTGATATACTTAGCATCAGTAACACTTACATCGTAAACAGAGTCCTTCCCAGGAGAGGAGTGAGTGGCTGAGTCAGTGGGGGAGTGAGAGGGCTGCACCACATCTGGCAAGTTAGTGTATCCGTTATGGCTGCGCTTCTCTGGGGTCTTTCAGATGAAATAAACACAAAACAAACAAACAGAATTATTAAGTATTACATAATGATATGACAGACTCAGATTAGGATAATCTGCTGCACCAGTTACTCAGAAACATTTAGCACATAAACAGTGACTCTGACTTTGAAAAGTTACTTTAAATGTTCAATACTGTAACAATCAGTAATGGACATCGTGCAGTTTTCTGTCTCCATTATGTGAACGACCCCAAAATCATTATCTGAGTTGTAAAGGTTCTGTCATGCACAACCACTGGATGCTTTCCCAGTCGAATTTCTTTCAGGAAAAACTGAACATGCATGAGCTGTTTTAAAGCCACATTAAGGAAAAATGAGTAACAAAGAAAATAAAAGTCTAAACTGACAGGAACCTACATGCACAGCCATAAAAGCTATTCATTAAATACAAATTTATCATAAACTTTTTCACAAGTTTATGATAAATTACACCCTATATGTCCTCAAAACGGTATCTTACACATACTCGGGAATGAATGAATGAAGAATCTCATCTGCACGCTGCTATAAAATGTGATCCTGTCAAGATAATATTTGACGTGCCCCGCCAGGCTGGAGGACTGTCACTGTTCTAATGTGTCGCAGAGGGATGTGGTGCTGTCACTGGAAATGGTTTTAGGATTTGCATTAAAAACTGAAAGCATTCAACATAAAAGTAATCAACATTCTTCCTCTGTGTGCTCAGTGTGTTGTGTATGTCATTTTAGCACCAATGGCAGACTATTTAATAGCACCATATATTTCCCTGGTGATCATTAGTATCCCTCAGATGGTATAAAACATGGACGCAGCTTCCAGGTCAGAAAAATGAAGCCAGTGCAGAAGTTTCTTAACCCTGAAGGCTACCAGATGGTGATAATTGTGGTTGCAAAAAGACATTCTGTCCTACAGAAGCATATGTGAAATCAGCATTATCTGGACCTCTGTAAACCTTCCTCATGAGTTAACGATGAGCTGTTTTGGGTCATACTGAATAAAAAATTAAGTCTAGTTTGTAAATCTTTGTCCCACTATGTCTCAAAAAGGAGAATTATCTTGGATAGACTCATTTCATCCCTCCCTTCCTCCCCATCACATCCCTTTTTTTTTTCTTTTAACTGAAATGGAGACTATAGAAACGCTATTCTCGAGGCTTCAAAACACAACATTAGAAACCAATCGATGGCATCATGGTAAAAATGTCCTCCTTTTATATAACTGTGGCCTGTCACAAATATACATTTTGTGCACTTTCAAACTCACACACATATGCACAAAACTACTGCACTTCATTAAAAGTGACAACTCATTATGAGCCATCTGGAAGACACATGCTGTCATGGCTGTCTCTCAAAAAAAAAAAAAATCAAAAGACATTTGACAATCTAACTCGGGCTGGCTAAAGGCTGTCTTCAGGCAACATAGACACTAAAATAAAAGGAGTTAAAAGAAAAGAATAATTAAAGTTACTAACAACAGCTGTGCAATACAGAAGCTGTGGTTTCACAACCTCGCAGTCCACTGTTACGCGACACAGTGTTGTACGTGTTCCGGTTTCTGATTCACTTGCGAGTGCTTGTTAAGCACTGGTGCAAAATGTGGAATCTTCTTTGCTTTCAGCGCATTGATGAAATCTGAAAGCTGCCAACATATTTATTTGTGCATGTACAATGACTCCACATTACATAATGTCTTCTTTATTTGGCCATTTGTATACACTGTATATGTAAAAAAGTATAACACTGTTGACGTGGACCAGAGGCTCTTGTCTTCCTGCTTTACAATATTCTGTGACACAAACTGTGTTGATTTCTCCGTGAACTCAATGCATTTTAAGCATCATTACATATACAGATGACTCACCCTCTGTACCAGCATGGTCTGATCCCCATAGCCTCCAGCTTGCTCTCCTTCTCCTGCCTCGCCCTCATCTTCATGAACCACCATGGTGTTGACTGAATCAGTGTCTGCATCTCTGTGGCTGAAATCAAAAAGGATGTAGGATGCTGATTTTACACAAGCAGGTTACTCTTCATTTAAAAGCAAAGCTCACACTGATCCCTGAATTGTAAGTATTAGTTGGTGTTACCGATCTGTGGGGCTTTCTTCCTCCTCTGCTCCCTCGCCGCTTTCGCTTTCTTCGCTACTCTCGCTGCTTTCCGAAGAGGACGAGTAATCGTTGGCTTTGACTGGAGGTCTTGGCGGCTCCTCGGCACGCTCCTTGGCAAAGAGGCCGTGGTCCTGCCAGACAGGATTGCACATAATCTCAGCTATCAAAGAAAATAGCAGCTAACACGACAGCATTACACAGTATGCAAGTGTTTCCCATATACTGCCTTTATTTGGTATATCGTTTTTTCCTAGTGGCACACAGACCAGGTCGCTGTCGCAGTGGCGTTTGCCCAGTCAGACCTGGACTTCACCATGTTGGACTGCAGCTGGTGAGATCCAGTGTGAGCTGGATCTCAAGAGCGAAGCATGTGAGTGAGGGTCACTCGACGAGCCTACAGAGCTGTCGAAGCTGCGGCCTGAGATGGTCCCATCGAAATCAGATCTTACACAGCAACACTAGCCTAATAAACAATAATATTTAATAATAAACCTTGAAACGCGTGTGTGCTTCGTTTTGTGTGCTCAACACAAGCACACCTTCCCAAAGCGAAAACTGCTGCTGCCACACATAAATCTAATTCTATGGGAAACACTTCATGTACTACTGATAAACAATCCAATCCAAAGACAGCTGGTAAGGCAGGCATCGGGATGATGAGCTGAAAAACAGCAGCGATGCAAATGACTCATAATGGATGCAGGTGTTTAGTGAAAGGTGTTCAAACTGCAACAGAATACATGCAAAGTCCTTAGAAAGGATTTTACAGAAGGAAGTTCATTTTATTCCAAGAATAAAATGAGATTTACGTGATGAAAGCAGGCAGTGTAGGGCATGCCTTAAATTCTGTACAAACACTGACAGTAAATGCAAATACCAAGTCATGCAGGAGCATCACAAGCACAGAAGAGACATTGATACTAACCTCCCCTATAGCTCTCTTGTAACTCTGCACATTTAAGGTAAAGTTAAAAAATAGGGATTTAAAAAAAGAAAGAAAGAAAAGGAGCAGCATATATCAGTACTGGCTCAGGAGTAAAGTTGAAGTGAAGAGAAAACCTCGAGTTAGTTTTCTATTAATTCATTTACAGAACAGGTGCATTTAATTTAAAACTAAGCGTAAGCACAGCGCGTTAGTGTGTTTTTTTATTTTACAGATGCTTGTCTGTGGCGAGCACCCCTTTGAGTTCTGTTAAAGCTGGCTATACAAGTAGGCACAGTGAGGAAACAGCCACTCACAGCAGGACGCCCAGGCCGGGAGGAGGTTCGAGATTCTCCTGGCTTGTGACGAGGATCGTGGGAGAGAATGGGCGAATCCATTTTGGAGGAACCTGAAAATAACAACGTCACAGAGAGTAGTTATGCTTCTGAAAATACGCTTACTGCAAAGACAGTCTGCTGAGAAATGGCACTGGGGAGATGGGAACTCACTGAGGATGCGATGCCTCTCTAAACTGCCCGTCTGGGGAAGATTGGATATGATGCTCATGCTGTCTCCTCTCTCCCAGCGATCATTGCGACTGAGATCTGGATTGCTGCCATGAGGTTAGAGTGAGGATAAAAATCAATTAAATCAAGTTGTCATAGATATTTATCCTATTAAAAAGCCACCAAAATTAAAGAAATCTCAGATCAAAGCATGTCTTCAGTACCTGGCTCTTACTGGGTGCCTTATACCAGAGGTTAGGTTGGTGTTGAGAGCTGTGGCGATAGACGCAGTCCTCTGTGGAATCTAAGAAAAACAATGGCAAAGTCTTACATTTTCCAGGCAGCAACAACTTTCATGAAGACTGTGTCTTGTAGACCAACCACTCGAAGATGCACAACAGCTTTTATCATGCAAATTTATTCCTAGTTGGTCGAGTCTTCCCTAGATGTAAGCAAATGAGCTCAACGTACTACCAGCAGCTTCTCTATGAGGTACGCATTTAATGTCTCATTAATAGCTGCAGCTCAGTGAACAGTTGAGGTAACAAAAAAGTTCAAACTTAGGTTGGACGCCGACTACAGAGTCCAAAGCAGCTGCTGAATCTTACCTTGGGTGGAAGTTCTACATCTGGCAGGCGGATCCATGGGCCACGATCCTCTCTGATTTGGTGTGCCTGTGGTGCCTGGGTTTCAGAAGTGGGGTCTGAATTCTGACGCACCAGCTCTCTGGAGTGGATAGGGCGGGGTGTGGGGGTCAGGGAAGGATCCTGGGTAGGGAAGGCGGACATGGTCTTAGTGGGCTGGTCACAGAGTGACTGAGAGCGAGGGACAGGGGCAGCATAAGGCTTCAGAGGAACCAAGTGAGCCATCTGGAACTGCAGGGGACAGGAGCAGCAGCAGCACACCGGGAGGGAAGCGCAGCAGTGGAAAGAAGAGCGAAAAAGGAAGGCAGGCGCAGCGAGGGTGAATGGTCGCATTTGTAGTTCAAGGTGATTTTGAGAGGGAAAAGAAGAAAAAGAAGGCATAAATAAGGTAAGAAAAAATTAAGTTGAAGGCAGCAGAGGAATAAGAAATAGGAAGGTATAAAGCAATTGTATCTGCTCCAATTAAGGGCAGATTATTATTTCAAACTCTCAGAAACACCCACCTTGCCCTGCCCTCCTTGGGGTTCAACAGGCCTTTGCATCGGTGGGGTCTGCGCAGACTGGACCGCTCCTGACTGGCTGATTGAGTCAGAGCGTGACTGGATGGCAGTGTCGGAGACAGTAGTGCAGATTTTGGGTGAGCCCTGTCTGTTGAGCTTACTTCTCTCCTCCACCTGAAATAAGGCGTGCGAGAGGAGAATTTACTCTGTAGTGTTCGCTGCTTTTACTGTCTAATGATTAAAATGCCGGAATGCTGGTACCTCACGGGCCCAAGTCGGTTTGTTGTTGGGCTCCAGGTTTTTGTTGTAGTGGTAAAGCTGAGGTTTCTTGTCTTGCTGCTGTTGTTGCAGAGACACCAGGTAAGCATGTTCCTGTTGCAGCTGTCTCTGCAGCCGCTCAGACTGACGCTGTTCCTCGAGCTGCTTGCGTTTATATTCCTGAGCAGAGAGAAACACTGCACTTAAGACATTGCTTGCCTCAGACTGGACACAAAAGCACAAGTCAAATCTGCAGATTACAGCAGATGCAATGATAATACACCGGACCTGATTTCAACCAGAGACAACACATGTTTAGGGCTTTAACATATCCAAGTGCTCCTATTTCAGTCAATTACCAGCCCACATGAAAATAATATTGATCAGGTCTGTAGCTAAATGCTTTTGTGCCGTATGTTAGACAGTGCAAAAATGAGTCATCTGACTTATTGGTTTTTTATTGAGTTGTAGGCATGGGTCTCTAACTCTTTTGATGGCCAGTGCATTCAGAAGAAAACATGAAATAACAGAGAAGTCAAAGCTTTGGAGGTTAAAATGAGACTTTCTACCATGAGTCACCACAACATAGGCTAAACTTCACAGTTTTCTTTCAACCGAGAGTGAGTAACGGAGTCCTTACAGGCAACTGAGCACTAGATTTACAGGCCAGCTGATGCTGCATTGAGTGAGAGCAGTTTTAACCATAATTTTCTTTCATCAAGCGAATTTGCACGGAGAAATATTATAACAATCCTGTTATAATAAAAAAAATACTGTCTATATGAACTATTTGTTCAGGAGTTTATCACATAACAAGATAAGGAACCAAAACATCAGAATAAAAGAATTAAACATTCGCAAACTGACAACGTTTTCAGAATCAGCTTGTTTTGGATGACGTGGACAGCAGGGGGTTTCTCTGATTATGTATAGTTGGGAGTGTCATATTTCTCTACATTGATTACTCAAACTGTACTGATCTTCATCTAGGAGATGATTATAGGAAAACAGAGAAAGAACAGAGTTTTGTGTTTTTGGCAGTGAAGTTGCAGAGCGCCCTCTGGAGGTCAAATTATGCACATCAACAGTTACAACCACGCTGAACGGTGTTTCTTTCATCTCTTCTTTGCTTTGTTTCATTTTCATTTATTAGCTCTTCTGAATGCCACTTTTTGACAAAAACGCACAAGTATGTATTTATGAAAAAATGCCAAAACCTCATCCCACCTGTGAGGCATCATTTGAATGTTTGAAAATAATAAATTTCCTTAAAAGTCCTGATCTTAACCCCGCGGACGTATTTAGGGCATGTTGAATAAACTTTTTTTAAACATATTGATGAAACAAAAATTGCTTTGTAGGAGGTTTGGTCCCAAGTTCATTTTCTTGACTGGTTAAATCTAAAGCAGCAACAGAAACAATCTGATGGAGGCTGCTGTCGCTAAAGGAGCCTCTGCCATTCGCTGAGTTCACTTCTTCCTTCCTGATCACTCAGCGCTTTCATGAAAACTTGTACAATTGTGACCGTTTGTGCATTATCACTTTAGTCAGAATATGTTCGTCAATAATTGTATCAACGATCAGACCACATTTTGAATCAACTTTGAAATGTCAAATTCAAAAGGATTCAGTGTTGTTCACATCCGTGTAGCTGTCGATGTGAATACCTTCTTACAATGTAATTTGGCTGACTGGAAACATCCTGCAACTGTCACAGATTTCAAGAAGTTGGGGTTATGACCTTGTGACTAATGGTTTTGGTTAATAGACAGTTTTTCACAACTTTTTTTTAAGGCACTACAGAAACATTCCTACTGGGTTAATGTTCCACCTAGACTTAATTTAAAATAGCAAGAGAGGAATGCTGCTCGCTATTTGACGATGTACTCCAATTGTGAGCTGGAGGTAGGCTTACAGTTACTGAACAAACTGGATGTATTAGAAGTAAATACTGTGATCCACAGAAATTTGGCCTACAAGGCCCATACACCTGAATATTTTGTCTCACTGCACTGTAGGGCAATTACGTGCAGCACACACATAAACGCCCCTTTTATGCCAAACCCAGAGGAAGGATAGCGCACTTGTTTTCAGCCTTGTGCTCTGGTTCCCTGTGAAGACCTACATACCCACAGGAGCTCTGTGCAAGACATGAGAAAGCATTTGAAATTCCCTGACGCCTAAAGTAAATAGGATAGGATTATTTTTCCCACTCTACAAAACAGAAACAAAGGCTTCAGTCTTGATGACAGCAACTCCTACGCTCCACAGGTGCACGCAGAAACAAAGATGCCACGAGTGCAGCGATTCTACCCTTCAGTGTGCGCAAGATATCATTATACAATGAAAACTGCCCCCAAAATCTAGGTCACCGCATGTCTTTTAAATAACACGGAATACTGTGGGAGCTACATCCATATTCTGGAAAATGAACCGCTTATTTACATCAAGGTGCTCCACATGTAGAATCTTACAAACTCAAGCTGAGCTTTTATAGTCTGATTGAGAAAGAAAAAAAAAACAAAAACATCTCATCTCTGACTTTTATTCCATTTAAAAAGCATCTAAACCCAAACACAAGCAGGCTTGCAACACTGCAGTGTTTGGTTTGGAAAAAAGTTGCCCTCCTTTTCAGACAATATATTATAACCAGGAGATGAATGTGCAAGTCTCTGCAGTTTGAAGAGGAAATGATTAAGGAGTAATAAGGACTAGTTACCATTAACAGCGCTTGCTCCTGAAGCAACTGCTGTTGGAGGATTTCTAACTGCCGCTGCTCCTCTTCTAACTTATGCCTGATAAACTCCTGAGGAAAGGTAACAAGGGAGGAATGATAAACATTGAGGTGATGAAGGAGGAATGAGAGCATGATTGGGGGAGGGGAAAGACCATAGAAGCAGAGTTATGTAATATCAATCCAGTAACAGAAACCATGTGTTGCATGGATTAAAATCAACAATTTTAGTCTCAAAACAGTCACCACCCATGTTAAGAAGCTGCAACAGAGACTAATCATATGACCATTAAAACATACTGTCAGAGACCGTGAGAAGTGTCTAGATTTAAAATGAATGGCAGTAAATGTAAATATTTATCACGACACTGTGACTGATCTAAGGGACCAGACTGATATTTTAAAAAGGGGCTATTTGGCACTAAAAGGTGACTGTGCCATGATGCCAGACTCTTGTTCTACTGGGTAGACTGGAAACAGCATAAGAGGCGCAGAGAGCTCACCCACAGAAAACTCATCTCTGAGTAAATACACTAATTTAGACCCTTGCTGCTATGGCAACCTACTCCTGGAATTTCACCACCAGAGCAACCTGCACAGTGTTGCCGCTGGACACGCCTACACTTCGCTCCGATTGGCCGACTGCAATCCCACTCCTCCTGTGGTTGGTTACCTGCTCCCTCTCTGCCAGCCTCCTATCTTCCTCCCGTCTCATATCGTCAAGTCTCCGATGGGGACCCTTTTCTTGCTGCCTCACCATCTCTCCCTGTTTTCTCTGTTGCTGGGAGAGAAGGGTGACAGGAAAAAGAGTAATGAGCACAGAGGATGTGGCTGCACAGAGAAATTAGCCTACTGTTAAGAAAATTCTCCCCTGCAAAGATATGAGGAGGGTGGGGGTGAGAGCTGCAGAAGTACAGGGCAGAGAAAGGAAGCTGTGAGTCATTCTCACAAACACACACCTAATGCATCCTAATCATCTTTTCAGTGTACTGCTTTGATTCAAACTTGAAGTGACAGTTTTTCCACTTGTGACTGGGGGCGCTTTTTATCTGCCTTTTTCTAAACAGAGACTGAAACACAAAGATTTGTTCTTTGTGGGGAAACGAGAGTCCCCGCGACTTGGCAGTGGCACTAAAACGCACTCGTACACTCAGTCATCGCTGACACTTTATCGGTAAACAAAAGAGGTAAATAAGATAGACAAGGAGGAGAAGATTCATTAGAACGCACCCTCGCTGTAGTTATAACCCTGTACCAATGTTGCACAATGATTACAGCAACAACAGCAGTGTAGGTGCGCTAACATGTGCATCAAATCCTACTGAACTCCCCAGAGATTTCACAGATTTCCCCCCCACCCCATCTCTAATTCACTGGGTTATGCAGGCATGTCTTTCAAAGTATTTAGCAACATGCTCAGCCTTTTCATTAATAATGTCTAACATAACATCCTGTCAAATCCTGACTGTGTGTCAGCTTCAAAGGAAGTTCAGATGCCGTGCAACAAAGACAACATTTTCATACAATTTATTGTCTGTAAGCTTTGAAGGGGTGGATATATCAACACTATGTCAGCTACTGTTAGAAGTACAATGCTGTACTTCTAAAAATATACAGTGAAAGACTGTTCAGGGCCGAAACATTGTGAATGAAGGTACTGAAAGAAAATAAAAAGCATAAGAATATTTCATTTCCAGTGATTCAGATCTGGAAATGTGTGGTCATTAATATTTTTTTGCTCTACTGCAAAAACTCCATTCATTCATCCTCTTCCACTCATCACACATAAATGGTTTTCTTACATTATTAAATAACACAAGCGGCCCTCAGTGCTGAGGTAAGGTTAGTGTAGAGCACTCGATCTTGGGTCACTATCACTAATGTAATTGAGCAATCATCGATTCTCAAATTGAGAAGAAAAAAGCATAATGACAATACATTTTGTAAACTCCATCACTTCAGAATACTTTGTTCTAGTCTACAAGGTGACCTGAGCTTAGTTCAGTACTTATAACTAGTTATTTAGTCACGTAGGTTGTGAAATCGAGACAGACAGGTGAGTGTACTGATGTGTCTGTCTCACTGGCCAATTTCAACATCTAAAGTATTTAAACATTGTTACTCTTACATGTGCTTTTGTAAGTCATGCCAGTTACACGGCATGCGCAGACAGCGTGAGGAAGTAAATCTAAAATGCCACTGCCGAAAGCAAACAAACATACTGAAATCAAACTCAAAGCAAGAAAAGGACCAACCAGAGACAGTTATGTGGCTAAAAGAGAAGGACAAGTACGGACAGACAATGAACTACATAGCTTCACTGCTTGAATTAAGATGTGCTGTCATATTGCATAATGTTTTTGTATCATGAGCTGGTAGTAAAACGTGCACATTTCTAATGATCGAAGATCAAGAGTGGAGGCAACTCAAAGTAACATGCTCTTGTTCCATCTCGAACAAAACATGTGTTTGCATTTCATAAATATTATCACCATAATTAATCAAAACTAACAACTCAAATCTGATGATAAGCAGCAAAGCGGTTGTGCAAATGTGGAGTAAACACAATATTAATATCTCAGAAAAGAACGAGCACTTGTAAAAAACACGGGCCTCCTTATCAGTCTTTCCTCGTTCTTATTTAAGGTGGAATCCATTTCAAAGTTCAATTCTCAATCACAGGAAATGATTCTTGTCTCAATTCCCACGACAAGCTGCAGTAAATATTTTACATCATGACTATTTTAAAATTACTGCTTTATTCGCTTTAGATTGTTTCGCTTTAGAAGGCCGTCTTCCTAAAAGAGTGGCGTGCACGAATAAATAAGCTACGAAAAGATAAACATTAATCAAGCTGTGCTATGCAGGAATTCCTGTTATTCCGACTAGTTTTAGTCGTAGTAAAACAGTGAACCCAGATCCAGCAGCCCCCAGTGACAGCTGGGCGAAAATGCCCACCTGCTCTTTTGCTGTAAGACTCATGTTTGTGGGATAAGCATGAAGCTTAAGCTACTAATTAACCAGATTAGCATAATGACTGGCAAATGCTCAAAAACACACCTACCAGGGATTCTGAATGTGCTGTAGCATCTCCTTTTTCTAATCTATACAAAACCTAAAGTGTAGAAGTGACACCAAGCAGTTTCTTTGACTTCATTGGGGTATTTCATTTGATCGTGTTTGTATTTTTTTCTTCAAGTTTTGTTATAGGTTATATTTAATTATTCTTAATGATTTGGCAGCTATGACACAATAATTTCCCAACTTCTGGAACAGATAAAGTCTCAGCTTATTTTAGGGGCAGGTCTGAGCTGTAACTAACCCTCTACAGTCACACGGAGGAACAAGAGCAAATGTTTCACTGTGTACAGATCTTTTTGTTATTTTAGAGAGGTCAGGCTTTCTGTCCATATGCTAAGTTATGCCAACCTTCCTGTTTTGACACCCAGATTAGCACAGAGATGAGATGGGTATCATTCCAATTCCCACCAACGAAACGAATGAGCATACAGTGGGGCAAAAAAGTATTTAGTCAGCCACCGATTGTGCAAGTTCCACCACCTAAAATGATGACAGAGGTCAGTAATTTGCACCAGAGGTACACTTCAACTGTGAGAGACAGAATGTGAAAAAAAAAAATCCATGAATCCACATGGTAGGATTTGTAAAGAATTTATTCGTAAATCAGGGTGGAAAATAAGTATTTGGTCAATAACAAAAATACAACTCAATACTTTGTAACATAACCTTTGTTGGCAATAACAGAGGTCAAACGTTTACTATAGGTCTTTACCAGGTTTGCACACACAGTAGCTGGTATTTTGGCCCATTCCTCCATGCAGATCTTCTCGAGAGCAGTGATGTTTTGGGGCTGTCACCGAGCAACACGGACTTTCAACTCCCGCCACAGATTTTCTATGGGGTTGAGGTCTGGAGACTGGCTAGGCCACTCCAGGACTTTCAAATGCTTCTTACGGAGCCACTCCTTTGTTGCCCGGGCGGTGTGTTTTGGATCATTGTCATGTTGGAAGACCCAGCCTCGTTTCATCTTCAAAGTTCTCACTGATGGAAGGAGGTTTTGGCTCAAAATCCCACGATACATGGCCCCATTCATTCTGTCCTTAACACGGATCAGTCGTCCTGTCCCCTTGGCAGAAAAACAGCCCCATAGCATGATGTTTCCACCCCCATGCTTCACAGTAGGTATGGTGTTCTTGGGATGCAACTCAGTATTCTTCGTCCTCCAAACACGACGAGTTGAGTTTATACCAAAAAGTTCTACTTTGGTTTCATCTGACCACATGACATTCTCCCAATCCTCTGCTGTATCATCCATGTGCTCTCTGGCAAACTTCAGACGGGCCTGGACATGCACTGGCTTCAGCAGCGGAACACGTCTGCCACTGCGGGATTTGATTCCCTGCCGTTGTAGTGTGTTACTGATGGTGACCTTTGTTACTTTGGTCCCAGCTCTCTGCAGGTCATTCACCAGGTCCCCCCGTGTGGTTCTGGGATCTTTGCTCACCGTTCTCATGATCATTTTGACCCCACGGGATGAGATCTTGCGTGGAGCCCCAGATCGAGGGAGATTATCAGTGGTCTTGTATGTCTTCCATTTTCTGATGATTGCTCCCACAGTTGATTTTTTCACACCAAGCTGCTTGCCTATTGTAGATTCACTCTTCCCAGTCTGGTGCAGGTCTACAATACTTTTCCTGGTGTCCTTCGAAAGCTCTTTGGTCTTGGCCATGGCGGAGTTTGGAGTCTGACTGTTTGAGGCTGTGGACAGGTGTCTTTTATACAGATGATGGGTTCAAACAGGTGCCATTCATACAGGTAACGAGTGGGGGACAGAAAAGCTTCTTACAGAAGACGTTACAGGTCTGTGAGAGCCAGAGATTTTCCTTGTTTGAGGTGACCAAATACTTATTTTCCACCCTGATTTACGAATAAATTCTTTACAAATCCTACCATGTGAATTCATGGATTTTTTTTTCACATTCTGTCTCTCACAGTTGAAGTGTACCTCTGGTGCAAATTACTGACCTCTGTCATCATTTTAAGTGGGGGAACTTGCACAATCGGTGGCTGACTAAATACTTTTTTGCCCCACTGTATATCTCTTAATGTTAGAGTCTTCCTTTCAAAAGGTTGAATTTTACCTCTTCAAGTCTGCGACGCTGTTCCTTCTGTTCTTCGATGCGTTTCTGTCGGTCATGCAACAGTTGCCTCTTGTGCTCCTCGGGGTCCCGGCGCTGAGCTGCCAGTTGGGCCTGCTGCCTCTTGTGAGCCTCTGAGCGCTCTTTGTTCTCCTGCTGCAGACGCTGGAAGTCCCGCCGCAAGGTGGACTCACCCGGCACATTGAGGATTGAACTGAAGACCAAAAATCAAGATATGAGTGAAAAGAGAAACTCAAACAAGTCAATAAGTGTCCTTTGACAGAAATGCTAAAATTACCTTGACTCTCTGTCATCTCCACGATTGTCCTCCTCTTCATCACTACCACTGTACTCGTACTCTGTTTCTTCTGTAAGGAAAAATAAATTCAAGTCACTCTAATGTGAATTTTTTTGCTGACTGTCTGTGAACACTCTACAAAGCTGGTGCTACACTTGCTTACCCTTCTCTCCTCTTTTTTTGCGTGTACGGTCAATATGGTCTTTGAGTTGAATTCGGACCTGGCGTTCAGTGGGCTGATCCCTGATGAAGGAATGCTTGAGCAGCTGCTCCGTGGATGGCCGGCTGGGATATGTCTTTACAAGGCAGCTCTCTATAAAGTCAATAAATTTCTTGGACCTGGCAGGATGAGGAAGGTTAGAAGATAAGAAAACTTGAGCAGGAGGCAAGCTGATAGTTGGACAAGTACTGCACAGAATACAGATTCAACAACAATGAGACATTGAAGAGGATCTTTTCACATATAGCGGGGTAGGAATAATCTTTATCAGTATTTGAGAAATAAAAGACCTTTTTAGAAATGTTCCTCTGTTAGTCAAATGTGAACTAAGTTGTTAAGTTTTGTGGTTAATGCTAGCACCATTGTGTGACTATTGCCTTTTCAAAAATTACTTTCACTGATGGGGGGGCTAGTCGCTGTGATTAACCAGTTAAAAAAAGAAAAAGAAAAAAAGGACATAAACAAACAATGTGATTAACGATTGTTTGTTTCATTAAAATAGGACCATAAACCACATGATCACTGTTGAATAATGCAATGCAGCACAGTATAGTAACTGTGTAATTACTGGTATGTGCATCAGGTCATTAATGTCCATTGTATTCAACTGATCATGCACCTGGCTCCGTCCCCTACTTTTTTTTTTTTTTTTTTTTTTTAAACACTCATGTATTGGTAGAACATTGGCAGCAGCTTTTTTTTTTTCCATGACAATTATAAAAACTGTGGAAGAAACATTGCATTTTTAATCCTGCGTGAGCAAAAGTAGATCCACTACTAAGTGGGTCCATTAACGACTAGCAGGAAAAGTAGCGGGTAGGAGAAAACATGACAAATTAGTTTAAATGCTTGCAAGCAATCAAATCTGGCTCATAAGGAGAACAAGTGCGCGACCTTTAATGCTTTGAAATGTGAGGGAGATTCAGCTATTGCAAATGCACCCAATTTATCTTGATGCACAAGATTTTGGAAACTAGACACCGTCCTTCAATTTCTTGTACCATCCACACGTTTCCATTCACATACAGCAGTAACCTGATACGCCAAGTGACTACACTACTACATCAGATGTAAACCGTGCCCTCCTGCACTGACCTACTTCTTTGCCATCACAATAGACTACGCTTATTTGTTGACTGTAGTTCATAAGTTATTGAATTATTATTTCAATTTAATGCAAAGTGATAACAATTACAAAGCCTGCAGTGAGGCAGTATGTTACCAGTTTATTACACAGAGGGAAATATGCTAGAACATTGTTTACTGAATGCACAATCCAACACACGCTAAGAAAAAAAGAGGCTTTTCAAACACTTTGATATAAGGCACTGGTAAGGCTGATAACTCACCACTTCTTCGATTTAAGTTTTGGAGGGGGGTTCCTGGGGATCAGGAAGAGGGCTCTCATTGGGTGCATGTCACACAAGGCTAAAGAAATAAAGGAGATTACTGGGGTTAAATCTTTCCGTCCATGCTGTGAGTCGATTTACAAAACAAAGAGCACATCAGAATGAGGGTAATGTTAGAGTATCATCCACTTCCACATGTGGCAGTTTGTGAATAACACATGCCACCATTATACATGTTTTCTGCATCCTCAAACATGGTTACAGCTGCTGTTATCCAATCGTTCCCAGTGCCTCAGGCTTATTGTTACACTGAATGTAAGAACAAGGACTGTGAGTCATTGTGTTCCCAGCGTAGGTAGGTAGCTAAACCTGACTGGTTAGCTTTAGACTTTCACAGTAAATAGGCTTTTGTAACACAGTCTTTAGGACATATCCAACGTGACTGAGGCAGGAAAGAGGAAATTTTCATTTCAGCATTTTAAAGTATGCACGAACCACAGGAATCACAGTGAGAACATGCTCCATATAACATGCACTAAAGAAATGGCTCACCCACTGACACGATGTTGGCACTTTTCTAAAAATTCCCGGGAGTAGAAATTATTTTGTGCAAACGGTTACCTGCCGCTGTCCCTTTCAGTGTTTTACTACAGACAGTCCAAAAGCTCAACACTCAAACAATTACCTTTAGGAGGTAAAAAAAAAAAAAAAGCTAAAGATGAGCAAGGAGTGAGCATACTGTGCAACCAATGCTTTGATTCACCCTGCAAGGATCGTGAGCACATTACTAGAACCGGCACAATAAAGCTATCCCAGTGAAACTGTGACAAATATCATACAGAATCCTCGCCAACCCTGCTGATGATGGATGAATTCCCAGTAAATTTAGGTCATGTGATCAGTACAGAAATAAAAATACCAAGTGCAGATATTTAACTACTACTGTGACTATTTAACCTAATTAAGAATAATGTTTACTTGGAAGAATATTGATTACGGTAATAAAGAGCAAATTCAACATTCAGAACTAATAACTGACTATAATGCCCATCATGTTGTTATAGAATATAACAAAGAGAGCCAAGGCCAGTGTGGGCTTTAGCATAGTTATTATGCTTTTATTACACTTTTAAGCAGGTGTTAACAGATTCATAAAACCTGTCTTGCATTTAGGATTGGCAATATTATATTTAAAAAAAAACATATATATTAAATTGACACCAATTATACTAATCAATACTCAAAATTACTATTACATACTCATTTGTATTGCTATAAATAGTGCCATCGTTGCCTCCTCCAGTCGACACAAAACTTCACACAGCACTGCTGCAGACAGGCAGGCACACAGCCCCTCCTCTCACTAACAGCTAAAGTAGCTGACGCTCACAGCACCAAACAACATTTCAGGAGGAATATCGAGCGGTCGGGAAAGGTCCCGTTTCAACAACACTGAAGTTTTAAACAGTTATAATTGTTAACCTACTTAATCTCTATTTGATATACAACACACACGCACAGTTATGTTGTTCCTGTATTTTTTTTTTTACACTATAGCAGACAACTTAATCAGTGTTATTGATCTTATCATTTGCATTGTTTTAACCTCCATTAAAAGAAATGCTTCTTCTATCTGTATGCATTTTTCTGGGTATCAGTACCGAGTTTGAAATTCTAGTATTTTGACAATATACGCCAACTATACAAACTATACTTTATAATATAAATAAAAATCAACTGACAAATGGTTTCAGCATTACTATCAAAAGCAACCATTTTTAAAAATAGAGGCTAGCTGATCGCTTTATTAGTGGCAACCAAACTTCAGTTATCACCCTGATACAGTCAGTACATGCTGCATAATTTATCACGGTACAACACTATCTTGACAGTTGGTCTGTGTGCCGCGTGTCATTCACAGCAGCAACATCATGATCTGCAGGAGCTTTCTGAACTTTCAGAATGGTCTAAAGGGACAGCAGTGGCTCTACTCTGAAAATAGAAATTTTGTTCATCTCAAAGAAGGAACTACTGCACTCGTGATGTCAACGTTTCACTAAAGGGTTCAAGTTTACACACCAGTTTTCTGTAGACTTCATACTGAATGGTGTCACAAAACCACACCAGCCAGTGAATGACTCGAGTCTTCTACTCTAAAACTCTGCACATATATCAGTTTAAAAACAACCACCCACTTATCAAATGTAGGAGCGCACTAGGCACTACAAGCTACTCGTGTTGAGCTACTGTTCGACACCTTCTTTACCAAACTTTTTAGCTGCTACTCTTCAGTGAGATTTTTTCTTTGCTTCTTTGCATTTAACACCAAATTTCCATGCAGACAAACCTCCCTGCTAAGCAGACCGGAGAGATCTGTACAAGCAGCCTCCACAAGCCAACTGGCAGCTCACCATTTCACTACCTTGATTACAGTGAGTCAGCCGTCCATCTGAAGATACAGACAACAGGGCTGCATATGCAAGACAGGCTCATTCATGACGTCTTGCAGAAAGGGCTTTGAAATTATGAGTTATCTGTTGCTATGTTAATATGCACTATTTAGCAAAAACTGGTTCAAAAAAGTGTGCAAAGGTTACAAAGACACTTACGAGGAGCTCCTTCGGCCATCTCAATAGCTGTGATTCCCAAGGACCAAATATCACTCTGCAAAATACACAGGGGCCCAGGGTCAGCCTTGCACTTTGTTCATACAACATACTGCACATAAACCAAACTCTGGCTGGTGTTACCCTGTAGTCATAGGTGGAGTCAGGATTCTCATCGCAGGCAATGACCTCAGGTGCCATCCAGTACGGTGTGCCAATAAAGGTATTTCTTCGCCCAACTGTCCTGTCCAACTGGGCGCTGACCCCAAAATCGACTGAAAGTGACATAAAGAAACGAGAAATAAGAGACAGAAAAGGGTCCGAGACTGGGTCTGCTTTAGTAATGCACACTATCAAAACTAACATACCCAGTTTGACCTCTGCATTCTCTGTTAGCAGAACGTTCTGGCCCTTGATGTCTCTGTGGATAACTTTATGGGCATGGAGGTGAGACAGACCCTGTTCATATAAAAACAAGACAAAAAAAAAAGATCAGTATGTAACAAGCTCTGCTGCACACACGTTAGTGGCAAAACAGCAAGTGTGTGTGTGTGTGTGTGTGTGTGTGTGTGTGTGTGTGTGTGTGTGTGTGTGTGTGTGTGTGTCTCAGCCTGGCAAAATGTGGCCTTGTAGATACCTGCTCTGACAAGCACTAACACAATAGCAGCATTGAGCAGTTTAATCGGCTTTCTGCGTTATCCACACATCTTTGGGCTGCTCTTAAAAACATGATAGCATCACAAATGTGCAAAATTACAGTCACACATGAGGCTTAACAGTTGGATTTGAGGTTGTGAAATGGTGTAGTACAACCCTGCGTACTGTATAAAAGCTGTAATTAGTAGCATTCACCTGCCCTGCTACCACAGCTGGCTTTGTTTTCACCTTGACTTTGCCTACGTGTGTGCCTTATCTTGACAAAAAAATCTGGTCAGGGAGGAATGTACTTCTGTGGGAACCAGCGCATAGGTGACTTTCCCAAGTGTTTATCGGTCCATCTGTCTCTGGACAGACTTTGACACTACAAAGTGACAACTGTGCACATGACAAAACTTCACTAGTATGTGGAGGAATGTGGTCTGTCAACCCTTTGGCATTGTGGCTAAACATGGCTTCTTGATTTCTCACCCTTAGGATCTCTCTGCAGATGTAAGCAATCCAGTCCTCCTTTAGAGAGCTGCCCTTAGTGTTTTTCACCAGGTCGGTCACTGACCCCGCCCCACAAAACTCCATCACCAGCTATGAGGAAACAAACACATCTCACTTAGAACAATTAATGAGGCTTGCAACCATTAAACCATCAGCCCAGACACAGTGGCAGACAGACCCAAAGCTGGTCGTCGTGTCCCGGCGGACTCTTCTTGACAAAGGCACCGTAGTATGTGGCTATGTTGCGGTGGTGGCTGTATTTTTTCAGCATGTTTATTTCAGCTTTGATCTCCTCTTCTTCCTCCTCTGTAACATCCATCACCTTGATGGCAGCCAGCTGGCCCGTCTTCACGTGACGTCCCTGAACAAAAAGCAAGTTGAATCATTCTAACACTAATCAGTAATATTTAAAGTGAATCTTGGATTCTATCTCTCTGGAACTCTTTGAATTTGGTCCATTAAGTGTGGCTAATTGCTTCTTCACATCATTTTCCTGTTCTTAATTTACATTTCCTTTTACTAGAGTGCCTTATCTTCCCGTCACTGCCACTTGAAATTTAACAGCCTGATAGCTGAAATTTTCACTGACATGACAGTGGACTAAATCTGCTTTAATCTAAGAAGTTAATGTACAGAACGTTTAAAGAACAGACACTGAAGGAGGCTGTGCAGCAACAATCCAAAATGCTCACTCAATGCACAAGTGATAATTCAGGCACTGAATTTTTTATTCTCCATTAGAATTCGTGCATTACTCATATGTCACAAGGGCATCATGGCTCACCTTGTACACCTGTCCATATGTGCCATTGCCAACGACCTCGACCAGCTCGAAGATTCCTGCTGGATCCTAGTAAAGAGAGCAGCAGTTTAAAATGACTTACAGTAGACAGGCAGAGCAATTAAGATACATCATTTAATCCACATCAGCTTGACATACTAAAGACAAACAAAGCATTTCAACAAAAACAAACCTAATTCACTTTTCTTTTTCAACATTTGGGAAAAGGCAAAATTAAAATGACTGCACTCAAAGCTCACCACATTTATTTTTGTTTTTAAGTGGGTGATACTTGCTTTGTTCTTCTTTGAATCCTCCACATTTACACTTCAATGCTGACCCCAAGTGCAGGTTGTATTTCATGTTGCTGCGCTCATATTTCTTGGGTAAAGACTAACCCTTAAATACTAGCACCCTGCTAAACCTCACCTGTTCTTGAAACAGCTGCAATCAACCAGCGGTTATATTAGCACAAAGGCTAAATTAGCACGAGACTGAAAACAAAACAATGCTGAGGCCCCGCTGAAGACAAAGAAAGATCTGTGTAGTTTTTTTTTATGACTGCAATTTCAGAAGTTGTGTACTATCATTAGATGTAAGCGTAGCTACAGATCTATACCCCTTAAGAACAGTGTCATAAAACCACATAAAGCACATGGGCTTGTGCAGAACAGAGACCACAGACAAAAACAAATAACAGCAATCCCAGTGGCTTCTACTGTGTACACCGGAGACAATATCACAATTACATATTTCCATACAAATGATCTAAACTCAGTGTTCTCTGCCACCCACAAAACTTTACACGGAGGAAGCAGACACTCAGAGACACTAAATATTGATACTAGATTAGATATACAAAGACAGATTCTGACAATACTGACATAAAACTTTTGCCTTTTTTCTTCATCTGTTCATTCTGTGTTTCAGTACCACGAACACATATTTCACTGACACTAATAATGAGTAGGTTGCTTTGACTCAATTATGCAACCCCCTCCCCCCAAGAGACAAGGGAAATGACAAGCAGTTCCACTTTCATGCAATTTCAATATGGCTTTAAGAAGATGTGTGGGTGGTGAGACTGCTGCTTTGGGTTTAGATTGTACACCATGACCTATCCTGCTTTCATCCATTTCCAATGATGGGGTTTTTACGCCTTCAACAGGGAGGAGAAGATTTTCCTTTAGGACAAGGAATTACGATAAAGAACAGCATGATTGGGAAAACTTGGCAGTATATCGGGGAAGTGACCAAAGATTCAATACACATGGTTATATGATGAGATAAACATGTTAAGTATAGAGGACAGAAAAGTGGGGAAATGGTAACGCAAAACAGGAGGGGAGGCAACAATGTAACGATAGAGTGGGTGGCGAGGCAGAGACGGCATCTTCGCCCACGTAAGCGCAGAGTGGGATGAGAGGAAAGATATGATGGAAGGGGAAGGATACAGTGATGTTCAAAGAGTAGCACCACCAGCAAAAAGTCAATTAAAGTGTCAGCAGTGAACGCCAAACAAGCAAGGTGTCAGTAAAACTAGGCTAGAAGGGGGAGGTTGTAACCATGTGGCTGTACCCATGTACAAGGAGGGGAACCTCAGTGACTAACGCACATAATTGAGCCAAATAGTCAAGATGGTAAGCTAGGTTTAACACTATGCACTGTAAAATATAGTGGTGATGGTTAAAGAGGAAGGAAAACCCATTTCCTGCAATGTCAACACCGCTAAGAGGGGATGTCTTTTAAGAAAAGAAAAAGATGTGGTTACAGACCTGCAGCAATCATCAAAATCAAAACTCATCGCGTGCCTTCAGCGATTAGAATCAGGGAACAATTTTATTGTGTTATTACAATTTAATAACACATCAAATGTGTGTAAAATAAGAATAACAAAAATTACAGGAAATGGCTATAGATTTGTTTTAACCTTTTCAGAAAGTGCAAATCAAGCATTCCAGAGCTTTCATTAATATTACAGCTATTTTCCTCCTTTGCATTTTCACCTAACTGACAATTGAGTATTGCATGGCTTATTTTAATTTAGTCTATTGTTGTATTGTTATTGTTCTAAAGTCTATTCTTCATTTTTGGGAAGCACACTGTAACATTGGGTTCGATAAATCCTATACAAATAAACTTTATTATTGTCATTGTTGTTGGTGGCTAAGGTGATTGACTTTTTGACTGTAGCAATGTAACAAAATACCTCAATTTCATTTGCAATTTCTACATATTGGCTAGTGGCTGCTGCTCAGGAGGCTGAGCAGGTCATCTACTAAGAGGAAGGTTGGTGGTTTGATTCTTGGCTGCTCCAGTCCGCATGCCAAATCGTGCCTTAGCCAAGATGCTAACCCCAAGTTCCGCTCCAATGCATCCAGCAGAGTGTGAGTGTTGGATAGAAAACACTTAAAAAACATAGAATAAAGTGTTTGTATGAATTTGTGTGAATGTTGGCAAGCGGTATAAATTGCTTTGAGTGCTCAGGCAGAGTAGAAAAGCCCTACATAAGAACCAGTCCATTGGCAATGTAAGTGTTTCTGCATAAATAATTTGTTGATGCCTGTTTGCAGTGAACTGTTGTTATGTAATGCTGGGCCTCTTCTGTACTGTGTAGCAAATTTCTGGAAAAATGCTGTGATTGAGCCACTGATTTTTTTTTAAAGCCCATTTAATAATTTCAAACGCTTTTTTTTTTAAATCTAAGAGTGAGGTCCCCTTTTGTTTGCGCAGATGTGGATGACGCAGTTCACTGTCCTGCCAACAGTTATCACGTTTTTCAAGGAGTGATGGTAAAACCAGAGATATGCTGTAATGCGAGGCAGGTAACAAGGAGAATGCTAGCCAGTAAAAAACTGACGCAAAAATATTGAATTAAACATACCCTGAAAAACCTTTATTGGGGAGGAAAACACGACTGTTAAAGCTCAAGAATAAATAAACATGCTGTCATAATCTGACGCATACGTCTATGTTTTTGTGATTGTATGCATCTACTTTTGTTTTTTGTTGTGAGTTTTATACAATAAGTGGTACTTAATGTCTGTTCAGTATGTTACATGGCTCTGTTAATGTTGATCAGTGCTATCAACCTGCCATGGATTGCAGAGGAAAATTAGCTTATACAGCTAAATCTGGCATATTTACATTAAATGGCTCTCACGCTCATGTTTACAATAGTGCAATGTCCCTTTTGGATAAATTTAAATATATGAGTGATGGTGAGTTACAGTGACAGTAAACAAAATATCTGTTTACAATAAAATTTTAAACTGTCATTTGAGAAAACTACAAAAACAATTCGACACTTATTTATTCTGGTGGCTTATCATGTAGATTTTGGTGGTGAAACTTCTAAGATGTGAAAAACAATTAGGTAAATTAATATTATTTTCCCTGTTTAAACACACCAGTAACTTAACCTTAGCAAAATAAATGACTAGTCATTGACCTGCTTAATCACTATTATCTAGTGCAGCATTAAGTATAAATTCTCTAAGACGCATCTTTACTGGTTCTGTTTCACTCATTAATCAATAGTAGCAGAGCTGTCATGTAACAATTTGGGGTCAGTGTATTGCCCAAGGAAACGTAGCACGGGATCAAACAACCAACCCTGCATTTAATGGACAACCTGCTCTATCACCTGAGCCACAGCCATCACACGGTCAGTTTTCTTCAGTGGAATACCCAGCCATAGATAGAATCACAAACAAACTACTATTTATTTCCACATCTCAGCTGTGGTGGGCAACAAATCCTGGGTCATTTTTTGCACCTACCCAACTGTTCTTATAAGCAAACTGCTACTTAAATTACTAGATCCACCATTTAAATACACAATAAATTATTACTAAATGAAGTGCAAGATTAAATAATTACTACAATTTTTAGAAACTAGGTCACATCTGCCTGTGTTGTTAGTGAAGGCTTAGGTGAAATTTCCAGGTGAAACCTCAGAAGAAGGTCAGGGAAACAGGACAAACCTGCCCAAACAATCAGTATTTGGGTAAAATATCCTGATCTGTTTAGCCCCAATACCATGTGAGAGCTACACTGAAATACTAGAAATTCTTCATCTTTTTCAGAGGGAATCCTATGAAACTATGAATCTTACTTTGTCAAGAAAATGATGGTATTACTTTAAACATAGTTTGAATTGGAGTTATTGGGTAGCCTTTTGATCACTTTAACTGTAGATGGGGATTCAACAGTCAGTCAAACATTATCAAAATGTTAAAAGGGATGTGACAGATTTCTTGACTCTCGAAGAGTTTCTAATGTTGCAGAAGTTAGGATTTTCAAACTGGGGACTTTAATGGGACACCAGTTAAAATACAAAAGGAACAAACACCAGGTCTAATTTCTTCACGAACAGTCTGATATGTTACATTATATCAACAATATTAGAATGTTATCAGAACGACACAGATGTGCCTTTTTCTTATGGAGTCATAAACCTCCATAAAAAAAATACCACCAGAAGACAAAATGTTCTTTAAATAAACCAGCCTTCCCATTACATGATGTAATCACACAGTGGCCCAGTGTTTATAGATACTGGTGCTTATTTTCCTCCCAAACCAACAAATTAACATTGTCAGGGCAGGGTAAGGTGGTCCTTTAAGGGAGAAATCCCAACATATACTTGGAGGATTTGTGTACAGACTGTACTGCTATAACGCAGGCCGATTGATGTTTATCCCACCTTAACTTTTTCGCGTGGGTGTTCAATGGTCGTGCTTGTGTCTGAGGCGAACTGGCATATGACATAATATCTAATGAGTCCGTCTGCCATCATTTTACAATTCACTTATCTGGTAATAACAATACTCACCCTCAGCGCTGCGAGGTCTATGTCATCCAGGCTTCTTGTGGGGGCGTTTTCAGACATAGCTGGCGAAACTTATCACGCTGGCTAATAAGTTAGCCACTAATTTGACAAGAAGTGCTTAAGGGGGATTTAAGCGGCCGATCACGCGAGGTTATAACGGCCTAAACCCAGGGGAAATACAGCAAAGTGGCGGTCCAACACGCAGGAGCTGTAGCACTTAGATTAGCAAATGCATCGCAGAGAGCGGACAGACGCACCCAGCTGGCTAGCTCACGTCAACTCTGACCGAAAGCTGTAAATGTTATTCGCACTTGTTTTACATTAATGCCGCCTGCGGCAGCTAATCAAATCGCATGCAACTTAAAAAGTAGGATTTTTTTAGACAGGCTGTCAACGTTGCTGTTAGCCGCCCATTTGATATCGATCTAACAACTGGCAGGTTTCAAATGCAGAGCACCTCCGCTGTTGATGAACACCATGCTGCGTTCATTTTGACAAGACGCCGCTTCTCCCCTGCTCTCCAACATCCCAGCTAATCTCACATATGATACACCGATGCGTGTCACCGAGGGGGGAGAAGAAGAAGAAAAACAACTACCAGACAGGTGTTGTGTGCTACTGAAACATTCCTACTTACACTGATAAAGTATGCTATTTTTTTTATTATTATTTACGGTTTAGCAGCGCAGTGATTGTTTTACTAAGAACGCAACGTCTGATGTGATGGCGTCCCCGGGTCCGTCCGCACCGCACCAGAACCGACCGTCAGGCTCTCACTGCTGGCCTTAAACCTCCCGGGATTTTGTCACAGATTAGGAGCGTGGGGAGGAAAAAATGGAAAAAAGGGCCTCGTTTCAAATGCGATTCCCTGCGGCTGCAGTTGTCAAACTTGTTAACGCGAGTTAAATTCGCCCCCCGGGTTTCGTCCAGAGCGCACAAATAATCCGAATAGCGAGTCAGGTGTGTGCGGTTAATCTAACGTTTAACTGGCCGGCTGGCTAACGCAGCTAGGCTAGCGAGCTAAATTGTCTTTTCCAGAATAAACTTTCCCTTTCCTTCTTCATCCATTTTCTGTGTTGACAGTCGCGCCTAGCACTGCCAACCTTCCGGGGGAAAACACGGGCAGACGAGCAGGCACTGTGTTATCGGCAGCCACCGTAATACTTGTAAGCCTGAGCACTCGACGCTTCAAAGTTGAGCGCTGCCGTCGATCTCCGGCGTCCAGATTTTATGAACTTGCAGTCATAGTCCGCCACTGCTAGAATCGGTGCAGTTTCTAACTGCGGTATAGCCGCCAAACTTGTTATTTCGCCATGTTTTGCTTCCCAAGTCCACTCCTCCCTCCCACTCGCAGCCTAGATGTAGTCTTGTTGGGTTTGTACTGACGATTGGCTGCACGCAACACTCCTGAAGTGTTTTCTCTTCTCGACTGGCTACGGTGCTTCATCAGGGACAAATTACCCGAAATTACAGTGGACTTCAGCCTACGCAGCTGCCTCTGTCTTGTTTGAGCTGCACAGCTAAGATCGTCCCTAGGCATACCTGTCCTGCTCTGGCCTTCTGGGTCACTGGATACACGTTTAAGGCTAAAATACTGCTGAATAAACAATGCAGATTTTGGTAATAAGTGCCACATCTAACAAATATTCTCCTCGTCTTGGTTTTATGTGTGCGTCATCCAGCAGATTGGAGATTGTTATAGTCAGTTTTCCATTAGAGCAAGCTCACCTTTATAGTGCTTGTCAATACTGCATGAATCAGTTCCAAAGCTTTTCCAGATAAGCACCTGACTGTTATTAAAAGAAGAAAAAAAAAACCAGACTGTATGGCAATAACCTGAACAATGCATTAGTCATTTAGTGAACATTAAGCTTTCATGCCACGAATACCAGTTTCCTGTGTAAAGCACATGCTCTCTCTTAGAGTAACTATTTGCTTAAAGGATATCCAGCTAACAAAGGATATTGCTTCCATGGTGACAAAAGTAGTTTAGATATAAACAATTAACATTTCCCCTTTTCTGTTTCTCTTGCCATGTGATAGACACGTCTAGACAGTCATTTTAGTTGCGTTAAGATTTTATACAGAATAGAAATGCATGCTGATACACATTTGAAAGTTTTATTTTTTAAATATATTAAATCCAGTTTGAATGCAGTCTTTTCTTTTTAAAAAGAAAGCACTAATGTTTACAAAAGTAATACAAGAGAAGGCTGAAAAAAGTAAATTTTTCAAACAGAGTAGATATTCGGATATAAAAAACAAGTTCATGTTAAAAAAAACCAGAATAAAATACAAGTTGCTCATAATTGCACTAACAAGACTAAGAATATTGGTCATCGCTCTCTACCCCTGAGTGTTAGTAACCCTATACATTAGTAATTATAAGGTAATGACATTGATCTACAGAGACAAGGTTTCACACAGTGACTCTCAGGAATGAATACAAACACATTTCAATGAGTAAGAAATTCATAAAAGTGGTTTGGGAATGCTGATTATTGGTCTATTAAAAATAAAATTCATGAGAGAAACCGTATAAGGTCACTTTTCGGTATATTACAGGCATTTCTGCAGAACTTAAAAGGAACACCAGTTAAGACAACCACTTTGGGCTGCAAGAAAGAGGGTAGAAAATATATATATGGAAGGGCTTATAGTGTCTTTTAATATCTTACATAGGTAAGCATCCATATTTCTAAACACAGATGCTTTAACTGAACAACAATCCTGTGAGACACTTCATGTAGACTTGGTCGCATGGGGCACCTGTCCCATTCACAGACAGCTTTGCAATGGAACCGCCAAGGTAATGTTTTTCACTCATAGGTGTGTGTCAGAAGCTCATACAACAGTCTGGATTATTCACTTAACTGTGATTTACTGTCATTGCATTGTTCTGGGTCATCTTTTATCTGGTCTCTTTAAAAGAAACATGTGCAAAGGCTCAACCCCCTTCCAGAACACACACACACACACACACACACACAGTAGTCATAACACTAGCACAAGGCTAGGAATATAAAACAGAGTCCCATTTACAAGTTTTACAGACTGGCCTTTATCCTCTTCTGCTGTTTGTTGCTGTAAAAAACTTGTGATGAAAGTGCATGTAATAAAACCTGGCCTAGTGCTTCAGATATTGAAAAATGAGTTACAGTTTTGCCCGAATGCACAATCTACAGTTGCAGAAAAATGTACATTCCCCCTCGCTTTGATTTTCCATCAACCCTTAGAATCCAATTCCTGTTTTTCTAAGGCACATACTGTACCTTACCCACTGTATTATTACATGATATCTCAGTCAATGCAATGACACAAAAGAGGTAAAGGTTTCCTGTCTATTTTCACCAGCAATGCTACAAATGTATCCAGTAGAAGACATTTAAAGACTTCCCAACAGCAGTCACGGCTTGGTCACAGCTCAAGGGAATGACATTTCAAAAAAACAGCCCCGTGATGCCCCAAAATGGCAATCAGTGAGAACGTGAAAACGACATCACGTCACAACTCAAGTCAGCGTTATGGCTAAAAATAGTGGACCTAAACAAACGGCTATGTCTGTGAGCAAATGTAACATACGGTACACATGAAAGATGCTGGACCCAACATAAAAATAGCTGAGATATTCAGTGGTCTCAAGTGGGCAGTGGAATGTTCTGTTCTGGACTGTCGACAGTATGGTGGGAAAAATTCACTAAGGTGTCATGGAGACTTAAAAAAATGCAACAATTAGCAGGAAATCAACCTAACACCCTTTAATTATCTTGTTCTGCTTTTCTTTCCGCTCTCACAGTTTCCCCACCTGATCATATATCCAGAAATGGTCAGCAGCCCTAGCAGAATATTAGCTTCCTTTTTCCCAGTGCACCATCCTGATTTAGTAAGTTGTACCTCTTATCAGCACTCTCCCTATTCTGCCCTATCCAGTCTTTATTTCAGCTACAATCCAGTCATCTCTTTATATCCGTCACCATAACAACCACAAATGTTCTGACAGATTTTCTGGCACTGCAGTGAGAGGTGAAGCCTCAGAGGGAGAGAGTGAGAGAAAAGAGACAGAGAGAGAGAGTCACCCACCCACCCAAAAATCGTGCACCAATAAATGTACACTATGTTCCCAGATCATGTGAGATGCTTGATTTCTAATACAACCTTGCAATCCTCTCCTGACTCATACATTCATTTATCTGTGCTCTGCACCGCCGCCAGACATGCAGATCAGATCACACTGAAGCTATTATAAAGCAGACATCACAAACAAATTGGTCAGCACAACCTAATATAGACAGGACATTGTAAAATTTGCATGTCAGTAGCTAACATCAGTCACATTAGCCCATTGTCAATCAAAAAGACAAAGTAATCATAAGTGGATCATTAATAAATTTGATAAGGGTAACACCTCTCTCCGCCTCTCACCATTCAAGTGCTGGTGCTGTAACTCCTTCTGTTTACTGTGCTGACAACAGGAAAGATGGTTGCAGTACAGCAGCAGTTGCATTGTCATGTAGTGGTCTGAACATGGCTGAGCTGCTGCTTATGTCCACAGCCCTACAGGAGCCATGCCTTCTTTAGTGTTCCGTGGAGGCAGCAAGTTTTCCTTACACAGGAACTTTAAGGGGAAATGGACCAGCACTCCTCGGATGGCCTTTAGTTCCTCTTTGGCCTGCTCGGGGTCTGTGTCACAGAGGCGAGCCACATTTAAATAGTCCCTCAGGGCTTGCATGCTATGGACACTGTTGCAGGGCAGGCACTTGAACACCTGTGATACAGTAGGGCCACAGAGCCAAGAAGAACAAAGAGCGGTGAGAGAAGTGAAAATACATATTGATACAATTAGATATATATATAAAAAGGTTTTTGGGTCAATTCACACCTTGTCATAAATGTTAACATTCGTTTTAGCAGTGTCATTCCAAACCAAGAAGAAGAACTCATCACTGATTGGATCGTCAATATTTATACTGGGGTCTGAAGCAGCTCCAACAAGAACCCTGGTATAGCAAAGAAAAGGCCAAAAATATTCAAATAACAGAAAAAAATATGGTTAAGTAATGACAAAACTGCACAGGTTTCCCATGCAGGATCAAATATTTTTGCTTGTCTGTGTGTAAAAAGAAGCCCATATACTTAGAGGTCTCACTCTCACATTTGTATCTTGTAGCAAAACTACATTAGACTATAAGTTGCTAATAAGTCATCAAGAGGCTTTTGCCCTGACCTGAAGCACTCTTTGCGTAGAGCAAGTGTCAGTGGTCCTGCCTGGTATTCCTCCCCTCCCATGATGGATGGGACCCTCTCTTCATCTTCCACAAATACTGCCAACTCACTGTCTCGGGAGCCCAGCATGCTACGGTCATTAATGTTGGCTGATCCTGGAGCAAAAACGGACAGTACAAGCATTTACAGTGTGTCCATTCAGAAGCATGATTCATGTAAAAAAATAAATTAATTAATTAATAATAATAATAAAATATATATATATATATATATATATATATATATATATATATATATATATATATATATATGTTTTAGCCTTATTTAAAATGAGTGCTGCTTTTTTTTTCTCTAGTTCTGCTTTATCTAATAGGTCCATGGACTGTTTAGAACATTTTGTTTATCTTTCTTCATGTATTAAGTGCAAAAGAAAAAAATACATAGAACCTATAGCCGACAACCTATAAGGTGTACAGAATATAGTGAGAAATCTCCAATGCATTCACGTCTATTTACTCTGGAGGAGGCTGTAAAATTTTGGAAATGGAGTTCAATATGTCAGCATGAGTCTCTAAAGCTCAAATCTGTCTAATGACAGAGATTCGGAGGTGATTTGTTGACAACATCCTGATTTTTTTTTTTTTAATTTTTTGCCGCTGTTAGCCTCTGTTAGTGAAACTTTCTTTGAAGTGGTTCTAACATTTTTGACCTCGGATATTTTCATACAGTGTGAAAATGTATTCAGACTCTTTATCAGAGTGATCTTTAGGACACTCTAGTCTAACATTAGCTAGCACAATGTTAGCATAACCAGCTGTTGTTGCCATTTAGTTGGCTAATTATCAGCTCTCCAGATATTGGAGGATCACATGTCTGATCTGCTGACAGTAAGTAACTGCAGCAGTATCGACATTAAATACGATTGTTTAAGCGTGTTTTTTTGTTAGAGCACTGACTTCAGTTCAGGAGATAAAACAAACGCATGACCCTTCATACCTTCTTGAGTCTAAAGGTGCAGACATAAATTACATTTGTCTCCACACCTATGAGTTCACTTCTCCTCCACCTTTGGCGTACTGTGTATGTAGCTGTCTCTACCCACATACATAAAACATGATTAAGCGGGACGGCGATGTTCATCTGAATCACTGTATTCAAGAGGGTGGGGTAACATGGTTAACTTCCATCGATTAGTGCCCGCTTCTATGTATTTTTAATGGATTACGTTTATGAGAATGCATCAGTTTGTTGGAAAACGTACTTACACACTAATCAATATTTATAAGTATGTTGTTGAGTATAATATTCTGTTTTTCTGTTCAACAAACTCAAAAAACAACTTCACTGTACCTTTAAGAATTCAGATAAATCTTTTTAAAAGGTAATACAAAGCTAACTGTCATCAATAGCTAGTGGGTTCCAGAGCACGTTTAAGCAAATGCAATCCCTCTGTTCCTCCCACAAAGACTTGCATGTGAATCTGCATATTCATATGGAGTAAGCCTAAAATCTTAAAGAGTGTAAGGCTAAACAATGAAAGAAAGAAAGAAAAAAGAATTCAAAAGTCATTGCACTCATCCATTTTTTAAGTCGTCCTATTTTTTTTATCTTTTTATATATAAATGACTGTATTCGTTCATATCCGTATTCTACAGTTAGAGGTGCTACTAAACTACATATAAAATGTATCGATTCAGTTTTATTGTTACACTGAAAGCCAAAAACACATTAAAAAAAATCATATCAGCTGCAGGCAGCATTATGTCATCATCATTTTGTCATGAACCTCTGTGATGACTCAAGGTCAGAATTATAATCCTTGAATGCCCAGCGGTGACTCACCAATGATATAGCAGCGGTCATCAGCAATGAGGGTCTTGCTGTGAACATAGATGAGCTCTGTGACAGGTGACTCGGAGAGCTGGGCATGCGTCCTCAATCCACACAGTGTGATGTACTCTGTCCACTGATCCTTCACTGCAGGCCAGAGCAGAATCACATTATTTACATGAGATGATGTGAAGTGAAGACCAGTAGAGTCAATTTAAAGGAACAACTCAAGGGGAAGGAAAGATGCATGTTAGCCAGGCAGCAAAGGCTGATGTCAGGCTGATTTCCGAGGTCTAACAAAGCAGGTAAGTGACAAAAAAAACTTACATTCGCTTAGTCTTGACAGGATGGAGAACTCCCCTCGGCACATGGTCCTAGGATGACAGAATAAAACCTTACATTAAGAAAGCCAGCCAGCATAAGGGGAAATAATTTAGGAATCTCACAAAAAAAACCCCAAAAATATCTAGAGCATATACAGAGAGTACACTTCTGGGCATAACATCAAAGGCAGATTTGGAAATGTGATGGATGATAGTGAAACCATAACATGGCCATGCTGCATTCTGGCAATAACAACATGCTGACAAAGCTGATTAAGCAACATCACTCAATGTAATATGTAATATGACTCGATATGCTCTATTCCAGTTGGACCAGTTGATTGATAGAAACCTTACATGCATGGTAGCTACCCCAACTTCCATTACCAGTTTTATTGACATGTCTTATGCATTTTCTATCAGTGACATTTCTGCTCAATCAGAAATATGTCTTTAAACCAGACGAAGCTGAGAAGTCTTGTTTTTACTGTGGCTTTCATAAGTTGTAGTGCTTGCTGATGTGTGGGCTGAGTGCAGAGTGCTAATGGGCGGAAAAGGCTCTCACCTGTAAGTGAAGTGCAGAATAGCTTGAATGGCATTTCCACCTCCTGTACTGATGTCTCCTTCAAATCCAGGAAGCAGAGGCACCACCACATACACCCTGTACTTCTTCTTTTCTCTGAAAAAACACAACATCAACACTGTACATTGTACTCTGCAGATAAAAGATGAGGTCTAATGTATATTTCTATTTGGTTTTGTTATTTCTTTGAACTAAACATTTTGTTTCAAATGTGTACCCCCAGTTTACCAGCTCAGTGATATTTGCATTTGTTCTTACATGTCTTGTCTTAACTTCTTTCACAAACTGCTGTTTTAAAGCCACAGCTTTTATAAACATTTCAATGCAACATGGAAAAAAAACACAAGATAAATCTGATGGCATGCAAGGACCTGAGCGAGTTTCTGCTGAATTACAAAGTATGGAGCTAAATCATGGTCAAAAGTTTTACTCATTTCAAAAAGGTGATTTGAAGTTGAAATTCTTTTTGATATAAAAATAATTTGAATAAATTATTTGTTTTCATGGAAATGACTTTTTTTTTTAGTTTCATTTTTTTCAGCTTCAAATTTTATTTTCTGTTACAAATTAATTTGTTTTTTCAGTTTCGGGCCTTTTCCCCCCGCTTTTTTTCATTTGTCAAACTTTTGACCCTGATTTTGTGTTGTGGGCATGTGTCAAGTGGGCGAGGCATGGGCAGGGCATACACTAATGATTGACAGCCGCTGTCACACATCGTTACAAGTTAAAAATGAGCATCTTAGCTGAAGATGGCCACTGCTCCTTCATGGGATGCTGCTGGCCAACAAGTAAGAAACACTTGTAACTGTTGTATGTGTGTCTGAGCTGATAGAATTCAGCTACTTCTGCTTCTTAAAATTGCCCAGGGACTGCAGATGGAAATTAGCTAGTAGCTAAATCTGGTACAAAACATATTTAATGAATGCATTTTGTACACAGCCCTTCCGAAAGACAATAGACAAATATTAGAAAACCAACACACTCAAATCATACCTGTAGGCACGCAGAATTCGATTCACGATTGCATCACCAATGCCATTATGGACAGTCTTCTGGTCGGAACAGCTGATGAAGAACTGGTTCTAAGGGCAGAGGCAAGGCAGATGGTGGCTCAGTATGAGGTGAGGGCCAAAGCTAGCAGGTAGCTGGCAATGAAGGAAGTGGGCTTTGGATATACTCAGATTCAGGAAAAGTCATTACAGTAGGCATGCTGGTAAACAGATTTGTTTTTTCCAAATCAGAGCCTATTCTTGGGCAACATATTTGCGATTACGGTGACAATTTTGTCCCAATGGGAGCCCTGACTGTATCACTGCTGTCTAAACCATATTAAGGCACAGCGAGCCTTAATATGGTTTAGACAGGATGACACACTGCCTGCTTAAAGATGTACATTTATCTGTAAAGTGCTACAATGTTAATCTTAATTACCTCGATGTAGATGTAGTGTTCACTCTTGTTGATGGTGTCGATGTAGGCGTTATGGATTGAGCTCTCACAGGTTCCAGTTGACCAACGATCAGCAGAGCGCAGCACCTGAGAAAACCCCAAAAATTCAACTTAGCACTGGATATACTTATAAATCATGCATATATTTTATCTCTTTTCAATGGTGTCATTTTACTATTACTGTGGATATTCACCATTGCAATCACACTTACATATCATATTACCATGGACATGTAAATTCGCCCATTTCTATGAATTTTAATAGGATACTTAACAGAAGAAATGGAGCAGATGCACAAAAAGGGAGCGCACCTCTTAAAGTTTGAAGACAGATTGTGTAATCTGAGGCAATGAGCCTGAAACCTGAATAAAGCAGCTACAGAACCTGATAGGAAAGCTACAACATAATGGGGAGCAAGGGTTATGGTTACAGGCCACCATCCACAATAGAAGTATCTGTTACTGGACACTCACTGATTGAGCGGTTTTAACTGCAGCATGTAACACTGGCTAAAAATACTGATTAAATACAGTTCTAACATATTGTCATCTTGTTTTTGAATTATTCTAACAAAACAAGCATCTTCACAAAGTTGCTAACGCACCATCTTTAGCAATATATTATTATTTTATTATTCTGTTAAGGGGATATCTGCTAGTTGTGCTGCTTATGCTGGTGTCTCTCTGGACCATAGATCCTATGAAGCCTGTTGCAAATGAGATACTGCCACTTGTAATCCCACTCTGTCCTTGGCATTGCATTTGTTTTCTCTGGCTTTACTAAACAGGATAAATATGTTGGAAGTAGTTTTGTTCTACAGGCTTTACTTTTGTTCCACCATCTGCCATAGCACAAAAAAAAAAAAAAAACCCAGCAAATACTGAATAGCTGCATTTCCAACACTAGAACAGTGTCTCTTTGTTGTAGCACAGAAATACCCATCTGATTTCCTCTGTAAGATCTGACCTGGCAGCACAAAAGAATAAATTCATGTAAAAGTCAGTAGAGGTCTTTCATTCTTGGCTTGTTTACAGCAATTAAGGTCTTAAATAATTATTCAATAAGAATACAGTATACATATGACCAACAGCAACGTTTCATTAATGTGCACTCTACATGTTTTCAATTCTTCTTGCCGTCTTAACAGTGATGTTGAAAGCTCTCTTTACACCATGTCATTATAGCTTGGAGCTGTGTGACACAAAAAGTCTTTCATATGAGCACTGGCAGCTAGAGGCAAAGTCTTTGTGTTTTCCCGTATCCAAGGTTGACCTTCTGTGTAGGAGAACCCAGTTTCTATCAAGCTCTAGTGTGAAGCCTACAGTCCTGTGCAAATGAAAGTACAGACTCTTTTAGTTCTAAGGTTTTACATATCAGACAGAATAAAAAAAATTATCTGGTTCAAGCTAGCCTGCCCAAATAATCACCGCACCACCACCATGCATGACAGTGAGGTGTGACAGTATGAGGTGTGTGGTCTGATCTGCCGTGTCTGGTTTATGCTAAATCTGTAGAGTCTGCACACTCGGACACTGGAGGGAATTTGCTGGGACATCCACTCCTGGGAAGATTGGGGGCTATCTTTAATATTTTCCACTTGTGAATAATCTTTGTCACTGTACAAACATGGACTTCAGATTGTAAGGAAATGACCTTAAAAACCTTCCCAGATTGATAGGCAGCAACAACTTGCTTCTCTACTGGAGGTGCTCACACTTACTGATGATTAGTTAATGAAGTGCACTTGATTAGCAGCACCTGGCTGCTACTTACCCTCGTAATTCCTATGGAAGCAGTAAGATTGTACTAAGTTTTTCACACACTGCTTTTCATTTTGGCTTCATTTTTGTTCACTAAATAATGACAGGGTAATAAGTCATGTTTTGAAGTTCATCTGAGATTGCATTTAAATAACTGTGCAATGATGAGGTTTCTCTTGTTACATAAAACATTAGAAATGAAAGGGGTTACACTTTCTTTTGCACATGACTGAACTGCTGAAACAGAACTGTGGAAAGTTTTACAACCAGCTACAGTTCTGCAGCAAATATGTAAGCAGTGATGAATAAAACTATTATATAATAATATAATAATAAATACTTATATAATGTATCTAGCATGCTAATGTCACATCATATGCACGAAGGCTCACATCTTAACCTGTCAGTGTTTTGACGACAATGTATGAAAGGGCTAAAAAGGTGCTCTTTGGACTGCAGGAAAGATCTGAAAAACCTATGTAAACATAAGCAGAGTCATTAAAGAAGGATTTTAACACTGCCCGTGTAAACAACACATTCCTCTCAAATGGAAAAGTCTAGGCTTTATTAAGTGATTATAATCAATTAAATTTGGATTACAACAAAGTTAAAGGACCACAACAACCAAAGTGGTTCCAGTATGTTTTCCTGCGTGCTATCCTTGGCAATAGATGAGAATATGCTGGGCACTAATGATTGATTGATTTGTTCATGCTTTTGGAAACTATACTCAGCAGCTGTGGGAGGCACAGTGAAAGAGTTAGAGCCACTAACCTGTTTAAGATTACTTGCTCCTTGTATAATTGACAGCATATAAAGAAAATGGTCATGTTGACCAAAATGATATGTTGTTTTACTTTAAAGCCCACAAAATTCACAATTTAATTTGCATAATATGAATTTGCACATCTGTGCTGTTGTCAGCAACCTGGAACACACAACAAGCAAACAGCTCCAGATACAGAGTCCACCAGCATGTTGCTGTTGTTGTGGCTCTGCAAATTACCAGCTGGCTAACGCATCACATTAGCGTTACTACTGGTGATTTAAGCAAATTGGAAAAAAATATAGTTCTCAGAGGGCCATGGAAGTGGGTAGTTACCCACAGGGAATTCCTGGAACTGTTTAATCTTAAAGCACCTAAAACATACCCTGACCACAGTAGCACATATGTGGGCCTATCTGTGAGCAAAAAGACTAGAACTTTAAAAATTTTATATTTACACAGATGTTGACGTCATCTTGAGTCTGTGTGTGAATATACATACCTGCACTTTGGCTTTCTTGGACCCAGGCACAGTGAATGGCAGAGAGTCAGCAGTGGAATGAGACTTGGGGAGTAGGTAAGGGTAGAAGTCGTCTTTGTACTTGATTTTGAAGATCTGAAGAGGACAGAAAAAATGAATCAATTTCAGTTTTGTCACTTTCCTGTTACTCATGTTTCCAAAGCATTGCTTAAAGGTTTTTAAGCAATACTTCTAATGGAAACATGAGGGTTGGGGATGTTTTTGTTTTTTTTAGGACTTACTGTATGAGTCATATTACCACACAGGATACAAGGTCCAAGTCAGTAATACAGGAGTCTGATTATTTTAAGCTCTGTTTTAGTAAAGATCACCTATTTTCAATCCAATGTTTCAGTTTCACAACTTTGGATATTTATAGTATAAATGTTAAACCAACCTGTAGCTTGTACACCTATAGACTCATTTGTAAAGCAAAAGTGATGTTTACAATATACATATAGATATTTAAAGATCAATGTTAAAACTATTGCTGTTTAACACAGCTTTCTTTTGTGTCTGACCTTGGTAAAATTCCAGCGCTGGATGAAGTGGCGGGCTACATCCCTGGCAGCTTTGCCATGAAAAGCTGCAGACAGGTCACGCCACGGCATGCGAGGAACTGTAGTACGATCAATGTTATCTGACAAGATAAAAGAGGGGGGAAAGGAAGCAAAAAAACCCCAAAACAAGTCTTTCATCTCTCTGTTCAGGCATTGTCAGTGTATGTGTGTGCATGAGCTGCTGAAAGAAATTTAGATAGAGTACCTTCAAATGGTCTATCCAGCTGGACCCAGTCTCTCTTGATAAAGTTATTGTAATCTTTGCCAAGCCACAGTTTAGTGTTACCAGTCAAATCATGTGGGTCCTGCTCTCCTTGCTTATCTGGCTCAGATGTTTTAGAGCCACCAGCCATACCATTGCCCTGGATAACAGAGTCATCCATTACAGTCTGTACGGTTCACAGTACATTCTTACATCTACATCGTTCCTCGTTTCGCCTTCAGTTACCCCGTCGGTCGTCTCTGTCAAACCAAGGTCAGTTAGGTGATGCTGGCTGTCATCCCATCTCCCAAAAGCCAGGTCAAGCCCCCCTACAAAGGCTACTGTTTGGTCAATGGCCACCATCTTCTCATGGTGAGCCCACAGAAACACCACAGAAGACACGTGGTCAGGATGCCGCATCACCTGACGGATCAGTGGGTAAAACTGGTGTTAAAATGTGCATTCAGGGCTCTTTTGACAGTTATTTGTGTCCCTCCTCTCCTACTACTCTACAAGACATTGTGCAGAGAAGTGAAAGACCTTGATGTTTGGGTGCATATTCATTAGAGTCCTCTTGCTGTGCTCACTATTGATGCCAAGTGCCATCTCTACCTCTTTGTACAGCAGTACACACACTTTGACTCCCATTTCCTGCAGAAACAGGTTCATTTAAAGTAATGTTATTTAAAAAAAACTCTACAAATTATATACATTTTGAAAAAGAAGAAGAAAAAAAAACAAGATGGCAACAAAAACAAGACAGAGAGACTCCCTACTGCTTTGCGTTTGAGGATCTCATCGAGCCGCCAGTAGTAGTTAGTTGCTGGTCTCTTTAGGAAGACTTCAGGACTGAGCCTGTGAAAAAAGCCCAAAAAAAACCAAAAAAAACCAAAACGCGCACACACACACAGAATACGTTTCCAGGTTTAACTAAAATATTGAAAAATTATAGTTACATAAAGATTTTGATCAGCAAATCCAGACATTTTTGACACCTACCACCAATCTGTGATGAAAATCTCCTCCTTGGCTTGTTCGAGAGCATCAGCCAGGTCAGCGAAGTAACCACTTCCATTCACATACCTTCAAATAATGAAAGGTAAATTGAGGACAAATCCTAAAAGATTATTGGAATTATTACAAATATGAGCCAGACTACATAACTGACCATTTAGTGAGCGTGTTCTCCCGCGGTGGAGCGAATCCTTCGAAGCGTTGCGTTTTGAGAAAGTCACATGTTTCTGCCAGATGCTTGATTTCAGAATTCCACCATTGACTTTGCCTATAGCCGTTGCACTTGATAATCAAATTCCTGATTAAAAGGATTAAAAGCACAAAGGCAATACGTGCATCACAAACACAGCAAAAACACGCAAAACTCAGTACATATAATACACAAAGACCTGACCTACCGATTAAAGTTCTCAAAGCACACTCCATATTTGGTGCCTGTGTCAGCACGACCCACTTTTGTTTTGAACTCTGGATCAAACAGCAGCACAAAGTCGATGCTGCCACTATCTCGTTTCATGTACAACAGGAAAGAGTCTTTCACCACCAGCCAGCGGCGTGACCAGCGGAAGCAGATCTGATGATGGCCTATACAGTTCAGGCCTAGGATTCGGTGACCCCCTGACCTCTTCAAGATATATCCCTCCCTGAGTCAAGATCAGACATATTATGCAATGAACACCTGCCATACCCTTATTCACTCCCAACCCACTAAAATACATGAGCTCAGTGTTTTGCTTACAAGCCCTTGGGTCCAAGATCAGAGACAAAGGAGAGGGGACTGATGGAGAGGAACTCCAGCTGCAAAACAAAATATAACTCAAAATGCAGTCATTTTACTTGAGATTTACTTTGTATGTCGAGATGGTACAATGAAAAGTCTTGAGCCACTTCCCTTTTCTTTGTATTTTGCTAGAAACATTAGAAATAGGTGCAACAATTTATTTAAAAATGTCCAAACATACATGGGAGTACAGTATAAAAATCAAGAAAATCAGGTACTGTACAATTCTAACAAGCTTCAAAGTCAATATTTGGTCATATTTTGTCCAACTCATGACTGAGAGTGTTCCACTGTGGGTTTTTCTATCCACGTATCCTTTGCTGCATTGGCATAAACCTGTTGCCAATTAGAGGCTTTCTAGATGGGTATTGTATGGTGAATCAAAATGTGAAAGAATTTTTCTGTGTTCGTGCCAAGTTTTAGACTAATAGCTTTGTGGGAATCATTTTGTTGTTGCAAAAACATCATTTCATTCTTGTAAGACTATGTTATCTTTTGCATTTTTGGTAGATTCATTTTATGAAAGTGGGTTAAATTATGTGTTTTTATGACAGGCTGCCTGACACAATTTAAAACCGATTCTTTGTTAAGTTGTCTGTTAAGTGTAGACAACACTGGTTCATTCCTTGGGTTAGGTGCATCTTTTGTACTTGAATGATGTACTTGAATGATGAATAGGTATGCGTTAAGTGTCTTAACAAACAAAAAGACATTTCTCTAAAAATAGTCAGGTACTAGGACTGAAAATGTATGAAAAATCAGCCATTTTTAAAGAATATCTTGAAAAGGTCTGGGTCCTTGGAAGCAAAATATACAGAGGGCTGATTTAAAACTTTTGCAATGTAGTGTATATATTATTCACCCATGCTTACCATGCTGCTATCATTTTTACAGAATGTGTTCTCCAGTAGACAATTCAGGTACTCCTCAAGGTATTTCTGCATTAGAAGAGCACATATTTACAATTTACTTACCAGCTGCTACTTGTAAAATTATGTGATGCTTCAAAATATGTTCAGTGTGTGGAAGACTGATTTATATACCACTTTGCTGGAGGTTCTTCTGGCCCACTCAGTCCCATGTAGGCTGGGCATTTCCTCCGACATATTTCTCAGCTGCTGCCTCTCCTTTGCAAATCTTTGAGGAAAATTTGAATATTCAAAAACATTCTGCGCTTGAGAGAACTGCCATAAAAAAAGCTCAAAACAAACAATTACTCAGATTTCAACTGCATTAAGAGAGAGAGGACAAGTTGCACAGTTAAATCGATCAGCACACCAACCTTCCAATAGGCAGTAAATGAAGCATCATCTTGTGCTTGTAAAGGTCGCGATGCACCTCCTGAAAGTTCTTGTACTTCCTCTTTATAGTCCAGTGGAACTGGCCATGTGTTAGATGCAATGTATACAGGGTCCCAATACTAACCTGGAGGGACATCATTGATATCATACAAAAACACAAGTGTGGTGGTGAAAAAGGGGAACCACCAAATGGCAAAAATTTGAGTGATTTGAATGGAATAGAATTTTTCTTATTAGCTCTTGTTTTCATAGCAACTGGACTGTGTTTTGCCAGCCACAGCTTTAACGTAGTTCCCAGTAAGAAAGAAAGCCACAATTTGAATAGACAGATGAATTTATCTCTAAATCACTTACTTGGAAGATAAGAGTTAAGACACCCAAAGTCCTTTTTAATTGCCATTTTGTAAGTGCTGCAGATCAAAGATGAACCAGGAAGTAGCGTAAATGTTTTTTTTGTTTCATATCCTCCTGAGAACCTATGTCCTCATATGGAGAAATTACATTTAGGCTTTTACGCACGTTCTACTTCATTCTACTCAATAAAGTGTTTTACACTTTGTAAAAATAAAAAAGAATGACCCCAAAAAGTTGATTCTGTTCATCTGGACAGTGAAGAAGTCACTTTCTCCCACTGAAAATACTTTACTGTGTTGTAAAATAAACCCACTGTTTCCACATGCAGACAGTTTTTATAATCAGCTAATCCCAAATAGCTAAGATTAAAAATGCATTAAAAAAAAGTTTGGGTTTCCGGAGGATATAAGCAAATCAGGCAAGACATTTAGCATGTGGATTGGATTAAAACACGTAGAAACAAGTTTCTAATTCTACTTACATTCACCGTTCTGGACTGTGGGAGAAAGAAAATCAGAGAATGTGGATACCAGAACATGGAAAGTATATGCAAACTGACTGAGCCATCCAACTAAAACTCAGGAGTTAACTTACAAATAAAGTGACATGAAGATCAGTACTTGTTAAGATACCCATGAACTTCTGCTTTTTAATATAAATGACTATGTAGAAATAAATGTGACTGACTGTTTCATGGTCATATGGTTGGTTTCAGATCACTTAAATATTATCTTTAGGACTCATTCAACAACAGTCATAATAAAATTCACCACAAATGAAATTCTGCTGTTAATCATTTTGAATGCGAAAGAAATTTGATTTAAATGACTTTGAACGTGGCATGGTTGTTGTCTCTGGTGCCTTGCATCCATGGTTCAGGCTGCTGGTGGTAGTGGTGTAATGGAATGGGGGGGTATTTTCTTGTCACACTTTGAGCCCCGTACTACCAAGTGAGCATCATTTAAGCACCACTGAGCATTGCTGCTGGCCATGTTGATCCCTTTATGGCCAAAGTGACAGCACACTGTAAAACCCTGAAACAGCCTGCTCAGTAGCAATAAAGTTTTCTTTTGTAATTTTATCGCTCCTTTTGCTTCACTATGACTTAACGTCATGGCAAAGTAGTCAAATTTATCCCTGGCATGTCCTGAGTCAAAATCGAAAATGGGATTGTCTGTTGTTACACAGTTGTAAAGAGTTACTTATTAAGCATAAGTGTGTGTGTTTTCACTTTGGGCCCATCAAGAGCTTTCTATAAAGATTCATTAGTATCCCAAAAAGAAAAAAATGTAAAGGGTATTTTTGTAAGTTTATGGAGGTACCCTTGAGCGTGTAGTGTGCTTCTCTGTGTTGTCCAGTCTGCATTTAACAGGAACATCAGGGATGAAATAAGGTATACCCTTATCTTCTATTTCGGAAAGACGATGCACCACGATGAAAGGACGTCCTTCTGCGATTTGAAAAATTGAAGCAATCAAGAAAAATGGTTTTCTGGGAGCTTCTATCTTAAACTAAATTCATTTTCGTCGTTTCTCACCACTGCGCGACATGAGGCCATCTAGCTCGTCTTTAGTCAAATCGTGGCAGTCGTGTGAGAAGCGTCGTCTATTAAGGCTTTGGGCAGCTGCGCTCTCTGCCAACGGCTCGATCACGTCCTCTGGACTGGCCATAGCTCTGTTGCACAAATGATCAAATGCCCTGGTGAGAAGACAAAAGAAAACAGTCCAGAGATCAAAGACATGTGAAACTGTGGCCTTTCTCGTGATATAGATCATAGCAAAATCGGATTTTAAAGCAAGAGTATCTGACTTCAGATTTTCTGTAGGAAAAGTAGTAATAAAGGCAATAATACAGACCTGTAACCACAAACATGTCAGCTTTAAAACAGACAGAGAGATGCAGTTTAAGTGTTTGATGCTTAGCAAAATCCGTCAGTGTGATCATGACCTTGAAGTGAATCTAATGCTCAATAATGATGACATATCATGATTGCTCAACAGGGGGAATTCAAGGACAACCACCATTATCACTTCTGTAAAAACAGACTGCTTTAGATATCACTTGCATGAAAATAGAAAGTAAACTGGAAATGTTTGTCAGCAGCGACCTGCTAGGCAAGTCGTTTATGTCAAAACATATGAGAAGTTTAGGACAAGGTTACTGGTGAAAAAAAGGGTGTGTGAAACCCTTTGTGTTGCATGTTGGTAAATGTAGAATAGCTGAATGTTTCCTGGAAAACGAGGCTTAAGAAAAAAGAGGGAGGGAGCCTGTCTCTGTTAAGGAGAGAGAGTTTGAAACAAGGGTAAGAAAGAAAGAAGCATAATCTGCGTCTGCATTCTTTTTATCAGAAACGTGACTTTCCACTTCCACTACAAGCTACACAGGATCATGTGTAGCAAAAACAGGTTCAGGAAGAATAATAATTGAAGATCCCGTCACAATTACTGTGTCGGGCGTAAACTAGCATCTACTAATAAGGAGACTAAGAGTGAAAACAAAAGGAAATGTGACAGATGAGCTTAATAATCAGCACTTTGTGGCCAAGATTTCTTTCCACTTTTTGCTCATGTAATGAATCAAAAGCACTGCTGTTGAAGAGATCTGCACATTTGCACAGTGTATTCATCCCAAATGTGTCATCTGTACAGCCAGGTTTTTTTAAATATAGATCACCACTGCGTATATGTTGTATTCGTATAAGCTTTTTTGTCTTGACAACAATCTGGTTTAGAATTTAATCCCATTAGGACGGATCTTCCCCACCTTTGCTTCCCAAGAAAGCACAAGTGACATTTTAATTGCTGTGGAAAAAAATCTCCACACTAAGGCCATACTCAATTTCGGCTATTTCAATTTATACTTTTGACTTTTTTTGGTTATTTCCACTTATGGAGCTGGATCTTTTTAAGACACTCACATGTGAGATCTTTGGTGTTTCCACACACTTTTAGGTGTTATACTTTCGTATGAAAGACTTGCTCACACTTGTCCCTAAGCAAGCAAGACGCACAATACAGAGGTAAACATGATAAAAACTAAACCAAAACAGATATTTCTCATTAAGTACCAAACCCAACTAGCTGCTGTTATCTGTTTACATTTTGAAGGACTAAAGTGTTAAGTGTTGACTTAACGTGATTTCCCTGCATTTTGCATGTCTGAGTCAAACTTTACCTACACTGTTTGCTCAGGTTACTTTCACGGTAAATACTACACTATACCCACACTGTGTTTTATAAAACATGAGACTAATCAAATTGGAATGCTGTGACTGGCTGAGAAGTAAGCTATTAGCAAGAGTCCAATGATCGCAATCCTTTAAACACACACGCTATGTGTCAAGAACAATGTGGCTTTGTTTGTGTGTATGTGTGGGGTGCAATGGATGACTTTTATCTCTCAGCAGTACCGACTCTGGAGCAATTACAAATACTATCAAACACACTGATAGCAGTGCTGTGTTGAATTCAAAACATATTTTGTGTTTGTTTGGATAATGAAAAGGCAGGAGGTGAGTTCAAATCCACCATCTAGTTGGAGCCTTTCTGTGTGGAGTTTGTATGTTCTCCATGGGTACTCCAGCTTCATCGCGCAGCCCAAAGGCATGCAGTCACTGCGGTTATGTGTGAATTTCTCTATGAATGGCTGTCTGTCTCTCTGTGTCGGCCCTGTGACAGACTGACTACCTGCACCCTGCCTTTTGCCCTGTGACAGCTGAAATAGGCTCCAGCTTCCAGAAATTGAATGGATAAGTGGAAGAAAATCTATGGATAAAGGGATAAATAAGGAGATTCCTGACTTTGCTGACTCCCAGTGGTTATCTCAAACAATGACACCTGGCAAGGGAAGGGAAATGTTAGGAGACGATCAGCAAAACAATCACACTTCACATAGCAGCTTAATTCCATGCAGTTTTCACTGATGGCCTCAACTAGATAAGGATGGCACACCCTGCAATGATGATGTACAATCTGACATCACAGCTGGGTGCGTGTACAGGTGCAGCAGTGTACCTCTGACAATCCTTCACCTGCAACCTTCCCCCTCCGTTTTTTAAGCTGTTTGCATACCCATCATATTTTCTTTTTCTTTTAAACATCATTCATCAGCTCTTCAGCCTGAACATCAGCTGACCTATTTAAAAAATGGTCTTCCCTTGATTAAGGGGAAGTTGTGCTTTGCATACGTGATTTTTAAAATGAATTTGTATGGGAAATCTACGGACCGACTCTAATACTTGAAATGTGCAATTCACTTGTATTTTTATTTTTATTCCTATTTATTCTATTTATCCCCTTCGTATATTTTATTTATATTGTCTCTGTATTTATATATATGTGTGTGTGTATAACTCTGTAACTTCTGTCGGTGCTGTGCTTTTTTGGAAATCGAATTTCCCAGAGGAACCCACCCGAGGGATTAATAAAGTTCTATCTTATCTTATCTTATCTTAAAACGTGCAACCAAGTGACAGAAGACAATTGTTAGTCATCAACTTGATGACTGAAACAACAGCGCTGAGTCAACACTTGCTTACCATCAGCATTTTCCCCCAAAACTGTGCTGTGGCTAAGAATAGTCCGCCTGATCACGTTTTTAAAGCGTTAGGGCAAAAAGTCAGTGTTTAAAAAAACGTCTTAAAGAAAGACAAAGAGAGAAATAAAACAAACATCTGATGGAGTTTTCTTAAGCACACACCCTAATCTACACTAACAAAAATCACTTTTTAATTTTTTCGCCAAAGACAAAGCATCTATAAGCAGCAAAGTCTACTTAAGACTCCAGGCTGGAAAAGCTGAAGGCTAAGTTTTGGCGTCTCCACCCTTTCCCTGTTTCCCTACTACAGCCACAATCCACAAAGAGACTCGGTGTAGTTTTAAAAAAAAAAACTTCCCATATAAAGACATCTGTTGGAAACAAAACATAGATTTAAGCGCGGCACTAATAGGATCGCCGTATTCCTTATCTCTACCTGCGAGTTTGCAGCTGGACAATCCACACTCGTCAGTACTGCGACAACACAGCGGGTGGAAATAGAAGTCCGACATAGGCCTGAAAAAATACTTACTGTCAGCTAAGTTCGAGCCACGGATCGGCTCACGGCGGCTCCACACTCAGGGCGAAGAGCTTAAAGAGTCATTCAAAGTAACAAAAATGTTTCATTGTAGCCCAACCGGAGTATCAGAGAAGAGTTCATCAGTGTTAACCGTGGGTGATGCACGCTTTAGTCCCACCCACATTATTACTGGCTGTCCGATGGGACAGCGTGAGGGAAAAGATAACGTGGAAATGGTTTCTGCTGCTTTGCCACTGTTATTAGGTAAATCATACTATGTCCCTTTTTATTCTTATATGGAAAAGAGCCCGGTGATGTTCGGAATTTTGACACAAAACAAACAATGACTTCCTCCCCCTCCGGTACCTGCGGCTGTGTACATAGCAGGCGCATTCATGGACTTAGTTCACGTTACTGACGTGTGGACTGCCACAATTATCAAACACGAACACAAGTCCCGATTTCATACTTGTCAGGAAACATATATGCAGGAATTCAGATACACGAGAAGGGAGTAGGCGGCACGTATGCCATTTTCATGAGAATCACGTAAGGTATCAGGAGACTTCCGATTATATATATATATTTTATTTTATCCGACGAGATACCAAAATTTACATCTAAAACGCGTTTTTAGGACAAACCAACAATGTGTTTTGTACAGTTTTATTTAGAATAAAAAACTGTACAAACTTTAACGTTGAAGTGGGACACCGGAAGTACATGTTACGTGAGCATCAACTAAAATCAACCAGATTTAACTTTCATTCTAGTTTTATCTGTATTCCTATTTTCGAAGATAAACCGTGCATTATTAGATTAAACGAACAGAGGTATGGCATTTTCATATTGCTAGTACCTAAAAAAAGAGTTGATGACTCACGCCCATGCAAAGTGAGCGAAATCTGGAGAGTTGTTTGCATGTTAACCATAAACCAGCTTCCTCAGCCACAGCCCCGCCTGACAGGTTGGAGAAATAATTGAAATGACTAAAAAGACTTTCCGGACTGGTTTTCGAAACAGGTACAGGTTTTAGATGACAGCACACATGCCTAGCCTGTAGCTGAAGTTGCACACGCTGAGAGAAAACAGTAACAATGTAACAGCTGAACTTTAGACTTGCTGTATCTAAAGCAAACATACTTCTAGGACTTGATATTAAAAACACAGGCGTGAAAGGTTTGGTTTTTACCTTTTGAGTTTGATTTTTTCTTTTCTTTTTTTACAATCTTGGTTTAAACAGTGATGTGACAGGTTGATGTTTTCGGGAAAATCAAAGACAACTCCAAAAACTGGTTAACAAAGTATCCCTAGTGCAACTTTCCACCACATGGAGGCGTTCAACCACAAGTCTGACTGGATTTTTAAACAGCAGTCTATCAGTCACACAACAGTCAAACCTTTCTATGTGGTTTAATCTCACATTTTATTCCACTTTATTAAATATTATTATACACATTATAAAATTAATACAACCCGATGGCAGATCCAAACTTATTCGATGTGAGCTTTCCTTTGTTTTTGCCATAAACACACTATATTATAGAATATCTTCCCTAAATACACAACTGTGTAACTTTAAACACAGCTGGACACGAACAGAAAAACAAACATAGACCATTCAAGTCTTCAGTGTGTGAAATTTCAACAGTGTTTAGACTTGTTTTTATTTGCTAGCCCATTTCTGTCACATTTATTGAATCAGCTGAGTAACACCACTCAAAATAACTGTAAAAAATATGATCACAGTTTTAGGTTTTAGCCACACTTTGCAGATTCACACTGTCTGATGTATAAACATATAAAACACCTACTTAGACATTCAGTTCAAGATTAAAACACACACTTTGTAATAAACTAAAGAATTTGTTTTTTTTTTAAAAGAAGTCCTGGTACAGTTAACGCCAAACAGTGTCCCACTGAGCCATCTACTGTAAGCAATACATTCCAAATAATAAGTCATAGTAAGAAGAATAAGGCTTTGATTTAGAGTTGGTTGGCTCATGTTACATATATAGATAATGACCATAGGACATAATATGTGTGCAGGGATATGTTTTCTGAGTGTTTTGTAGATGGTCATGCAAGTAAAATGGGTTCTTTAGTTAAAGCATACAGTGCCTGTAGCTTCATGTTATGCAAAACAAAGTCATAAAAGTCATTTTCTGCAATAGAATTAAATCCCTTTGCACAGTGGTGCAGTGCCGTTAACATTTTTTCTTCAAAATGCATCTATAAGCTGTAAGTCTGGGCTTGCATACATTCTCATACCCCAAAACTAACAAAATAATTGTGATTTAATATAGAAATGCTGACAACTTAGTTTAGAAGTTAAGAAACGTTGAATGTTGATGCTCAGGTGTTTGACAAGCATGGAAACAGAAAGTTTTGATGTTATCAAACACAGACTTAACTCAGCCCTGAATCTTAACCATGGGATCAGTGAACAACATTGCGTTCATCATCATAAACAGCACGAGGCAAAATATACCTCGAAAACATTAAACAGAGACAAATTTCTTTTTTTCTCTCCTTTTTTAAGTTGGGACATATTTTTTACTCTCTCCTGGAAATGGTAATTCTGGGGCACGGTTGAAGTGTCCTGTTAGGAAGATCCACACTGTGCCGATGATGAATAGAGACATAGCAGCCCAGAAACACACTTTGTCGACCATTTTCCCAATCAAGACCCAGCTTTCAATTTCCTTGAGTTGGAAAGAAAGTGAACAAAAGCTTAAGTTCAAGTGAGGATATGGAAATGAAATGAAAGGAAATGAAAATTGACTGCAAAATATTACTCATCTAAAACGTCACTGAAGTTGAGTTAAAACAAACAAACAAACAAACACTCACAGAGCCAATGGTATTTTGTTGCCTTGTACTGTCAGCAATGAAGTTGCAGGCATCCACACATTGCTTAATCTCAGGTGCAGCTTGGGCCAAACTCTTATATAGGTTAGCTGTGCTGCTGACATCTATACTGTCCACTAGAGGGAGGGAGACACTGCGTTAGATGACAATTTGAAGTGATCAGCACTAATTAAACCAGATACATTTTCTACTTTGATTTTCAAATATTTAAGTATTTGAGCTGAAATGTGAGCTAAAGACTGTGCTGAGTGTTGCTCTGTAATCAACGGTCTTACCAATGGATCGCGTGAGACCATGCCTCTCTCTTTGCTTGTCAAACATCATTTCACTGCGAGGCTGCTTGAGCACATATTCCTCTGCTCTCTGCATGAGGCCAAAGGAGCTGCGCCGCCGCTCCCTCACCCCATTTACCTCTGTTGTCACCTCACTATCGTCCACCAGCGGAGACATGCCCAAGAAGCGGGGAACCATTTTCAAGAACAGCTGCAGCAGGCAATAGAAGTTAACAACAGTCACTTTACTGAAATAACTCTTTAAAAAACAAGTTTACTCATCTCCGTGGAGGGCACTTACATGTTTGAGGGTTTGGGACATACTGTGAGTGCTGGGGCTGCGCAGTGAGAAGTTCAGCACTACAATTTGATTTGTAGCAATGAGAGTAGTGACACACATCACGAAGATCAGGTACCTGGGGAAGACATTAGAGAGATCTTTGTTGGAGGGCAGGCTCAAACTGTTTGGATTGAAGCAAAACAAACCAGCAGGGGTCAGCAGAGAGGACATGCTGACTCACTTTCCAATTAGAGGGACAGACAGAGAGGTCTCGGGGATCTTCTGAGCAATAAGAAAAAGGAAGACAGTCTGAGCCAGCAAAACAGAGATGGACACGGTCAGCTTCTGTCCTCCAGCTGTGAGGGAGCAGCAGAGAGTTAGACCGGTTGGACCAAAAAAAAAAGGACATTCTTCTCTTTCATCTACTTCAGGCATCAAGGAATGCTTTGTAATATTTCATGATTTAAGACTTAAAAGTCAGCTGTATTACAGTAACATCAGTCTTAGAGCTTTAGCTGAATGCTTTCCACATCAAACCTTTAGGCTCTGTAGTTCAGTTACTTTGAATTAGCAGTTAGTGATTATTTTTTATTAATTAGTGACAAACACAATAAAAAGGCTAAGTCCAAATTATTTTAAAATTATTATGGAGAGCAAATCAAGTTCATTATTGTTTTGTTTTACATCTGAATACAGAAAATTATGAGACAAATGTGTTCATCTGGCATGTTTCAAACTTTAGTAGTGAAACAGGAAAAGCATTGACCTTACTGACCTTGTGCAGGTAGGAAGTAGGCCAGTACGACCAGAGATGAGATAAGGGAACAGGGCAGGATAACATTGATGATGTAGAACAGCGGCTTCCTTTGGATGACCAGATTGAACAAGATCTCCTGATACTCCAGGTCATCTGGGGAATACCGACTGTTGATCATCTTCCTGGCTGGACGATGGACAATGGCCCACTCACCATTCTCTAAAGGGTGTAAATGCAAAAACCTGAAGGACTTTCAAAACTTGAATATTATGATTGTTAATGTGGACTGAGGCATGGATTGATGTGTGGATGGATGGATGGTGTATTTACAGTACCTGTGAAAGCCTCAGGGTCGATGTCCACCCATTCAATAATCTCCCCCGTTTCTCCAACAGCCAAGGTAAGATCCACTTCATTGGCACTGTAAGTCTGGGATCTACGGTTGTGGCAATCAAGCCAAAGTTTAATAGAAGCAAATGCATAAAGAAAGACTTACATATAATATAAACGTAGATTTCAAATGATTAATAAATCCCACCTGAATGCAAGTGTGCAGTTTTGATAATCAAACGGAAAGTAGGTGATCTCAATGGCACATGTGCTGCGATAGATAGCAGGAGGCAGCCAGTAAATCCCACCATCACTGCTGATCAACACATTGGCATAGTAGGCCACATCAAATTTGCCATCAATGCTGTGGACAAAGACCAGAACCGGTTAACAAACAAACTGTCCAGAACGCAAAAAACAAAAGAGACAGAATTGCGCTCCTTTTTGTTACTGCCTTACTTGTTTTCAAGAACTATATCGGGAAGCCAGACAGTTTTGCACGGGACACGAATAACCTCAATGCCATAATACTGAGATGCATTCCAGGTAAGGCGGTAATCATTCCATTGCTGTGGTTTGAGAAAAAGATCAGCAGTGAGATTAAAAGCTGGACAAAGACGAGGGAGAAATGCCTTCTACCAAAACTCTCAAACAAAGAAAGGAAAATGACAACCACGAAGAGAGATACAACTCACAATCTCAATCCACACATTGGTTGTAAGAGTCTCCTCCTTTTCATTCTGTAGGAATGAGAGAAGAGATTGATTGAGCTGTGTAGCTCATGTGATAGTGGCTGTGGTAAATGCACACCAGAGAGATTATTATTAATCGCATTTTTTAACCGTAATGCTTTTGAATATGTTTCCACCCTTAAGTAATGCTCATACATTCTTAATGTGCGGAAAAGATGTATTGCAAAAAGTAGCAAAATGAAGCTTTTACCAGGGAAATAAGATTAGTGAGGGTCAGCTTGATCTGAACCCCCACTTTGTCTTCAGGATGTAATACTGGACGTATATTCTTGTTGTAGTTTTTGAACAAGTCCCCGATCAGCTCTGTCTCCTGATTACATTGCACTGCATGAAGAAAAGCATCAAAATTACATAGGAATATATCTGGTTATTATTACACAAGATGCTGTTGTGCAAAAGGTTTCGTACTTTATAATATTTCTGTTTGTATTGTTGTTACATTGTGATGTCCATGCAATACAGTCCCATAAGTTTGGATATCTGCATATCAGTACTCTCCAATAATATTAACAAGGACAAATATTATTTTAATGTCACTGAAGATATTATGTTTATAGCTCTACGATAGAATGTCAATCTCTCACCCTATGTCAGCTGGGATAGGCTACAAACTCTAGAGATTAGCCAATCTATGATTCCAGAGTTCAAAGATTATGCTAAAAATAGCAGTCATTGCCATTGTATTGTACTCCTTGAGTACTACTACTGCTCCTGACCATATATCCAAACAAAGGTCAAGAGAGACTAGGAGAGACTAAATGGAGGTTATTTCCAACCTCTTGCTTCTTCTCTCCCAGCTGTCACTATCCATAGCTCACATTACATAGTGGCCTATCAAAACTCTCAAATGGGACTTTAAGTCAAACTCGGGTCATCTACAATAATCATCAGTGTTATCCTTTGGCAAAAATGGTGACAGTAATACAAAGCAGAAAATATGTCATCTCCCATGAGATCCTGGGTGTCCCAGTCAGGCACAAATATGTCACTTAGTTTGAACAGTAATTTACCCATATGATTTTTTTTCTTAAGGCTTGGTCAGTTTCTACTTATTGCGCTTGGTTAATAGATGACTCTGGATATAAGAAGGATGAATGAATAAATGTAACAGTGAAATATGAGATGTGATATGCAGGAGTTTGTGTTTGAACTAAGACCATCCCCCATTTGAATTTCTAAGCAATTTTTCCCTCTAATTTCATCATTGATTAAAACAAAAACTGGTATTTTGATATTCCTTATGGTGTATATTATGCCAGCTTATTAATCACAAGCTGTTTTAATGATGGATAGCTGCAAAGACACCATGCTGATCTTGCTTAGTTTTAGGTACAAGAACTCATTCTGGGTACAGTAAGCAGAACATAGTGTGTCTGTACTGAGTAAATGGATGACTTCAGAAGTTATACGTTGTCTGACTTTTAAGTGGGCCTCGTGAGCATGCAGTATATTTCTAAATATCAGTCAGTTAAAGGGTGAGTTAAATATATGGTGCCAAGTTTTTGACCTCATCATTTCCTGTAGTTGACACTACAATAGGTTAGCTCAGACAGAGGGACGGGAGAGTGATGTTTGGAAATTAGAGGCAGAGCCTGCAGGCAACCACTGAAGGGATGTGTGTTTGAGATATATATATATATATATATATATATATATATATATATATATATATATATATATATATATATATATATATATATATATATATATATGATTACTTCATGATTTATGATGATGGCAGAGAAGGTCAGTAAGAAGCTAAGTAAACATTACAGTATCCCTGTTTAAGATTTTGCTGAATGCTAACACACTACTTTTTCAAAACTGTGCCAGTTTTATTATTTTATTATTATTTTCATTTTATATAGCACATTTCATTCCACATAAACACAATGTGCTTACTGATTAAAAAAAAAAGCTAAAAATGTAGGTAGATTTGCAACATTTTGAGGTAATAAAACCAAAACTTTACAAGATATAGAATACAAATTAACACTCAAACACTGTAAGTATGTGAGAATAAAAAGGTTTTAATGCTCATTTTTAAATGTAGACATAGTTGGTGCTGGTAGTTTTGTTCCAAAGAACAGGACCACAGCAAGTAAAAACACCGTCAGCATACTTGGATCTTATTCTATCTTATTCTGGAAAAAGATCTGCAGCTGATGACCTGGGAGGTCTAGTTGGGTTATAGACACTGAGCAAGTCAGAGATGTTGATGAGAGTCAAACCACTAAGTGCTTTTTGAACTGGCAGATGTATTTTAAAAGTAATGCTTTGCTGAGTGATATAACAAAGCCATAGTATATGCAAGAGCCCGCAAACAGTTTCAAACAATACTTTAGGGCCATAATGATCCAAACTGTAAGCTGACCAGAATTCTCACATGTAAACAAAAAGCCATCAAATTATAGTGAAACCAGTAAGAATCACCACATCCCAAATAATGAGAGCGATGCATCCTAACCTGGAATATCCTGATAGAAATCTGAGAGCTGATGAGATCAAGCATGCAGAGCAAAATAAAATACGGAGAGGGCGATAAAGAAGACTGCAGTGACAATTTCTGTCTGATCTGATTTGTGCAACACACAAATACAATACAAGGAATGAATGCAGGGAAGACGGACATTGTGTAGCAATTGATGAGTTAATACACATTAGCATGCTGCCTGAGCTCTAAGGGGAGTATAAAAGAAAGTATGTAGGGGCAGTCATGGTATCTTTTTTATCTCGGGGAATGTTTGTTTCTATCAGGCAGCTTTGATTTCTGCCTCATTCAGTGACTGCCTCACACGCTTTTTTGGCCTACATATTTCCCCTTCTTTGGATATTTTCTCAGTGCGGCGTAGGGAGGTTTATTATGGAAAATCCCTACACATGAGAAAACCTGCTGATTTTCATTCAGGAAGCGTGTGGGGATGTGTTGATAGCAGCCAGGCTTCATTAGCCATACCAGGCTATAGTTCCTGTGCTGCCTGGCCAAGGAAAACATCATCTGAGATTCAGATTTTATTTTGTGGCCGAGGACAGACAATGGCTCATTAATCCTGTGGCTATATAAAAAGGTCCACATGGTTTTCTGAAATTAAGGGTGAGAAAGCTCCTTCATTATTCATACAGTAAAACAGTACAAGGAATTTTAGTCACTATACTGTTCTTAATGTCTCTTGATAGTGTCTTCCTGTCCTATGAGCAACAAAATTAAAAATTCTGTATACTGTCAAAATGTAATTTATTTTTTTAGACACAAAAAATGACATTTTGACAGTAATTCGTCATGTGCATGTGTGTTATCTTTTAATGTGATTTAGAAAAGAAGAGAAACAAGAAGAAGTGTCTGGTACCTTCCTAAGAGGATTCCAGCGCATCGTGTTCTGAAGACAAACACTAACACCCGAGGTGGAGCAGAGATTCCTGATATCACACTTGGATTACATTTGACCTCATACCAAGATCATAAGTTCATCTGTTTATCTGCTATCAAATCGTAACAACAGTGTCAGTTTAATCTCAAAATTCCTATAGTCCTCTATTGAAGTGCAAGGCATGAAGAGATTCTATCATTATTCTGTGATGTTCCACAGTCACGAGTCATATTTCCAGCATTTTAATCTTTGATTTCTATTCCTTTAATGTATCAATACAAAAACTGAGAGTCCAGATTTCAGCTTGACACTTACACATACCTGTACTTGGTCTGAGAGGAATTTGGTAATGAATGTGATATCCACCAAATAGCTGGATTCAAGAAACCTTTCCCCCCTCAAATACAAGAACAAACCACCATAACTTTAGATCCTGAATTTACAAATGGATTCACAAGTATTTGTTTTTCAATTTTCCATCATCTCCTGGCTTTCATTGCAGCTTTATGACATCCTCTTACCTCATATTGTCATGTCATTTTATTTATATAGCAGATTTTAAACAACAGTAGTTGGCCTAAAGTGCTTTCCAGGTTAATGCATTTACATCACAGGCCTACAAAAACCTAACTGCAAAACATACAGCAACATGATAAAATGAAAATCAACCAACTAGTTAAAAAAAAGTGTAAAAACCCTGGGGTAAAGTTGTGCTGTGGGATAAGAATGATCTGGACCATTAAGAACAGCTTACACACTCTCATACTGTTGCTGTCATGAAAAATCATAGAGGAAGTTACGCTTTCCTTCTGATTTGTTAACTGATGTTTTTATCTAATTGTATCAATTATACTTAATGGTTATGGAATAGACGGTCATACTTTGTATGTTGTTAACCTTTTATACCAGCGGTCCCCAGCCTTTTTTGCGCCACGGACCGGTTTATGCCCGACAATATTTTCACAGAAAATAAAACTAGTACTGGTATCGAAAAAAGAAGATTTATTCATAACACAAGTGAAACAACCCAGAAAAACCGAGTAAACGACAAAAACAATAACAAAATAACGCTAAAAATCGATAAAAACCCTGAAAACCATACATTTCACACCCGAACCTCAACTCTTGCAGCCCAGTACCAAATGACTCACGGACCGGTACTGGTCCGTGGCCCGGGGCTTGGGGACCGCTGTTTTATACCATGCACAAAAACATAGTGCAACAGTATAAAGGAAGCAAATATTCTAATTCACTAGTGTGCACCAAAAAAAAGCCAAATTAGACAGTCTACAAAATCCTTGTTAGAGAAGTTGCAGATATGATATCAACAGAAGAAAAATTACTGCTTCCAGTTTAAAACAATATATGCAAGTTTACAGCTGTGTTAGTTTGCCTCTACAACTTTTTACATGTTTTCATGAGGTCTAAAGTACAGCAAGTTTTCTGTACCCTGCCAGTCACCACAAGAAGAGTTGGCTATCTCTGTGCCAGTCAGCGAGGATGTGCCAAAAGTTTGCAAGTGCGTCACTTACCCAGTCCCGCTAAAGTCCCAAGAATAGTTACAACTCCGAAAGCTATCCAAAGACTGCGCACTGCCATCATATTCCAAGACCTCTCTGCTGCTCTGCACTGTACTGTGCTGTGCTGCACTATATTGAAATATAAAGTGAGATACAGAAAGACAGTGAGACTGAAGGCAGATGAAGAGCTCTAAATCCCCCTACCAAACGTCCTGACTGTCACCCACCACGGCTGTCACTATCCGGGGTTCAGATTACACACCAGCTGAAAGCACTAAACCAGGACTTCCAGTCACTCTCCAGGCACCCACAATAATAATCATCATCATCATTAGATAGCAACTCCAACATTAGACAAAAACTAGGAGTGTCCAGGATATTCCAGATATTTCTGAAGGTAGCAATGAGACCTGTAAGCGAGACCTTATACAGCAGGAGTACTCGCATCATCAGGATAGAAAATTTCAGTTGTCAGATCGATGTATGGTCAGTGCACAGCACGAGGGCCAGTGTCACTGACAGGATTAGTGGTTGGTGTTTCCTCTTTAATCTGTCACTCACCTTTGTATCCACTAGACATGCGTAGAACTTTAAAATTTTGGTGTCAGTGTTAAAGATCGATGCAGGAAATGGCTAAATCCCACAGGTTACAGCAGGGTGAACAGGTGACTGGTGGTGCACACCTCCTATGCGTGTCCAGAGTATTGATTCTTACAGTAAACCTTGCAGGACCTCAGCGGTGAGATAGTGTCTGCAGAATAATGGGGTTAGAGGGCTGCACTGATGAAGACCCTGGAGCGGTTGGTCCTGGCTCAGCTTCGGCGCCTAACAAGCTCATCACTGGACCCACTTCAGTTTGCCTACCAGCCTGGCATTGGCGCGGATGATGCCGTCATTCACCTCCTACATCGTTCCCTCGCTCACCTGGAGACCGCTGGAAGCACTGTGAGAATCATGTTCTTTGATTTCTCCAGTGCCTTCAACACTATTCTTCCCTCGGTTCTGAAGGACAAGCTGGAGAACTCTGGAGTGGACCATCACCTCACTACCTGGATTTTGGACTACCTCACCGACCGACCACAGTATGTGAGGACTCAGGGCTGTGTGTCGGACAGGGTCGTCTGCAGTACGGGGGCCCCACAGGGAATGGTTCTGGCTCCGTTCCTCTTCACCATCTACACTGCAGACTTCTCCCACAATTCCACCCAGTGCTTCCTGCAGAAGTTCTCTGATGACTCTGCAATAGTCGGCCTCATCACTGATGGGGATGACAAGGAGTACAGAGGACTGACTCAAGACTTTGTGGACTGGTGCCAGCTGAACTACCTCCAGATCAACGCCAGTAAAACCAAGGAGCTGGTGGTAGACTTCCGCAGGCACAAGCATTCTCCACTGCAACCACTGAACATCCAGGGTATGGACATTGAGGCTGTGGACAGCTACAGGTACCTTGGTGTTCATCTGAACAACAGACTGGGCTGGACTCATAACTCAGACGCCCTCTACAGGAAAGGGCAGAGCAGGCTGTACCTGCTGCGGAGACTCAGGTCGTTTGGAGTGGAGGGCCCACTCCTGAAGACCTTCTATGACTCTGTGGTGGCTTCTGCTATCTTTTATGGTGTGGTCTGCTGGGGCGGCAGCATCTCTGCTGGGGACAGGAAGAGACTGAACAGGGTGATCCGAAGGGCCAGCTCTGTTCTAGGATGCCCTCTGGACCCAGTGGAGGTGGTGAGTGACAGGAGAATGGCGGCTAAGCTGTCATCCCTGTTGGACAACGTCTCCCACCCCATGCAGCAGACTGTGACAGCACTGAGCAGCTCCTTCAGTGGGAGACTGCGGCACCCACGGTGTGGGACGGAGAGATTTCGCAGGTCTTTCCTCCCCACTGCTGTCAGACTCCACAACAAAGACTTTAACTGAACAAACACACACATCCACACATGTGCAATAACACTAAGTGCAATAATCTTTTCTGGCATCGTTGTATTTTTACTCAGTTGTATATAGCATTCGTATTCTATTTTTATCTTATTGTATATTTTTATTCTATTTTATTCTACTGTATATAGTATATTATTTTATTCTATTCTGTACAGCTGTGTACTGTATTTATTCTTATTGTATTCTAATTTTTGCGTCATAACTTTTGCACTGTCCACTTCCTGCTGTGACAAAACAAATTTCCCACGTGTGGGACTAATAAAGGTTATCTTATCTTATCTTATCTTATAAACCCCATGAAACCAGGGAGCCCAAGAGTCTGACCTGTCAGGTTGTTTTAGCAATTCATTTAAAATGCAGAGACTAGATTTGTTGTCATAATAAAGGCTGTGATTAATCTAAGGAGTGTCTCTTTGCAGTGGCAAGGGCAACAGACTGATTTTTGGAATGTGCCATGTGAGTTGCACAGTATGTGATGTACTTCTAAATATACAATTGGGGAAACAGAGTTGAGCTTCTTTAAGGTAACTGGAGCCTCCAGAAGGCAGATTGTGTGTCTCGCACTCAGAGCTCAGAAGCAGAAAGGCTCGAGCTGTGGGCCTTCAAATTCCAGAGAGCAGAGCTGTTTTATATCCAAACAGGTGTCAAATTAAAGGGAAAAAAAACATTAAACCTTTGAACCCTACTAGCGGTTCTGTTATACTGTGTGGGAGTCAACTCATCCTGTCAAAGGGAAGGGTCACAGCAAATCAATACAAAGTTCAGAGTGATCTTTCTGTCCTGATGGGAGCTTTCTGTTCGAGGGGAGGCCTGTCCAGAGGACATCAGGGCTCAGTGAGTGACTTGATGATGATGAATTATATGCTATGACCCCCGTATTATGTAAAATCTATGCCATAGAGCACTTAAGGTGTCCTAACTAAGATTACTTATGGTGGGTTTCCTGCATTTTTTCCACCTGTCTATATATATGCATTATACATTAATAACAAAACTCTGTTATTTTCCCTCATTATAATAAAGCTTCTGCTTTTATACTCGACATGCCTCATTCACCCATTCACACAAGCACCTTTCTTTCTAAGTGCTTTCTATCTAACATATAAACACATTCACACTGACATGAGCAACTTTGGGATCAGTACTTTGACCAAGGATACTTTGTCATGCAGACTGGAGTAGGCAGGAATCAAACCACTAATTTTCACATTAGTAGATGGTCTGCTTTATCTTCTCAGCTACAGCCTTCCAAAACATGTTCTGTTTAGGTTAATGTTTCCACATTACAACCACTCTGAGCAATGTGCTGTGTTTATATTTGTTACCCTCTTCTCTACTGCTAAAGTACAGCATTATACTCTCAAGCCCACCCGATTAGCATCAGAAAATAACTCACATGGAGGCTAGTTAGTGCGACATGTGAGACACGTGTGTGTAACTGTTTTTATAGCTACAGCCAACAACTACAACTAGCGTTTCAAATATAGCTACTACAAGGGAAGCTGGGGGGATCAAAATATTGTTGGGTTAATCTGAATATGAAATGACACAGGCAGTGCCTTGTTTTGGAATTCAAATAAAACTCTGAAACCTTGTTGCAGAGAAGACAATAGAGAAGTCTGAAACTTCAGCCTACAAGTCATTAGGGGTCAATCCTCCAATTATCAATAAATAAAACGTTTTATGCTTTTAAATGACTACACTGCTGTTATTATATTTTCTCACCCAGCTCGGGATCTTTTTGCTCTGTTGAAATGGGAAATTTGTTTGGGAACGATTTCAACAAACACCAAACTTGATAGCATGAGTAATCCCAGCACTGTGGTTAAATGTTTTGATTATCCAGATGGGGTTTTCAGTAGTGCAGTAATGCTGTGCAGCAACTTTACTGGAAAATCCAGTGTGGTTTTATCTTTGCCCCCCCGTGTAACCTTTGAGTATAAAAAACAGTGTGAGAAACACAGCTTGAATCTGAATCGCTTCATGTTCACATCACCAGCTGGCTATATGCTTTTGTAATGTCTGTTATTGCATCTCAGCGTTTAATAGGAAATACAAGCTGTTTTTTTTTTTTCATTTAATACCATATAATATCATATTGGATCCATCTCACACCTGGACACCACCGCGCCATAACAGAGATTACAAAAAAAATAATTAAAAAAAGGGGCAAATAGACTGAAAAGACTTTTTATCCCAGAGCTGCATAATGCAGCAATTTCCACATGAATGTGCTCTGTGTGATAAAGTGTTTCGCAATCTGGGAGATTGAAGAAAGGTTGCTTTTGTCTGTTTTTAAAACAATCTGTTATATAGTTTGATATAGTTTATGGTTTTTGCATACTTTTTTATGACTGCTGTGAGTGATCTTTGCACTGTTGAGACTGCACTTAATTTTATTGTACACCCAACATGCTACAGTGACAATAAAGGTATTCTCTGTTTTCTGTTCTGTGTGGTATCAAATGGTTTCTGAATGTGTCCCAAGGTTTCCCAGGGATTTAGCCTCCCCTTCTCAGTTGCTGCCTATCTTGGACAAGATCAGCCATTGGTTGCGGAGAATAAAAGCTCTGTGACCAGCCCCCGCCCCAAACTGGGAATGAATGCCCCTGCTTTCACTTTTTCCCCGCTCATCCGCAGAAGAAATACCATTGTTGAGTCCCTCTTTAGGAGCACAGACGGCCAGGCTTGAGTGTGGCGTTCAATGTCTGTACCTCCTCGTGTGATAGCAGGACCAACCTCTGAGCTTCCAACAATTATCATTATCAGAGGCAATAAGGATGAGAACACCTTTTATGAGTCACATCAGTCCGCAATGTTTTACTAATATGGCTCAGACGTCACTTTTTTAAACAAAAAGTTTGATAATTTGCATGTAGTAGTTCAAAATAATATTTGTATGAATTAGGTTTTGTGCAAAATATGATGACAGGAAAGAGGAAATAGCTTCTTTAATAAAAACAAAAGATTCACTTCCCTTTTGAGTCACATCTTTCTACAAATAGAGTTTCATGTGTGGAAATCTTTGTTCCTTTTGGCATCTCGACCAGTGCAAGTTTGGATTATTATTTATTAACATGTCTGTCTGTGTAGCCACCAAATTTAAATACAAACCCTTGGTCATCGTGACTTTAACACACTGCCTAATGATTGATATACTGTCATGGAGTGTATGAATTAGTGATAGAGAGAGCGAAAGGAGAGAAGAGGGAGGAGGGAAAGTGGTGGTCATGGGAGGAGAGGCAAGGGAGCAAGTGTTTCCTCAAGCTGACCAGGAATATAGTGCACATATAGCGGGAGGTTACAGGAGGACACCCTGTGTTGGCTCTGCTTTATCAGCTACTGGCCACACTCAGCTGATCTCTGGACCCTGGGGTTGAGCAACGCGAGAGACAGGCAGCTCTGAAATCACAAAGGCAGCACGGGAAGCCACACAGATTTTAAACAAAGTCGCAGAAAAAGCTGGATAGAAACCGCAACCTCGGGCTTGAGGAGGTGACGAGGGAAAAGGGCAGTTTCAAAATAGAGCAAGAATAGAGTTAAAGATTAATAGGGGCCATAGTGGTGGACAGGAGGTTTTGTTTGAGGTTTTGGGGAGGAGTATGAAGGATTGGAGAGGAGGGTGGGGGGGTCAGAGGCAGTGGTCTGGGAGAAAGTAATTTCAGTGACAGCCAGTGCCAGGGGACCAGAACTCATGTGAAACAGAGGAATTAAAAGATAAAGGAAAGAAAAAGGGACAAGAGGCAGACTGGACGGCCCCACACTGGACTTCAGTATGGGTGTAAAGAGCAAGGCTGCTGCAGCTATCCTTATCCTGCTGCTGTTCCTTGGCTCGCTGTGGCTACGTGAGTTTCTCTCTGTGTGGGTGCGAGCGTGTGTCTTTGATTCTCATGCTGTACTACTTAGTCTAAACAATCAGTGTGTTGTTTGTTCCGGATCAACAATGTCACATGATACCAAGCAGCCTTGATGTACAAAATACATTTAATATTACACATTTATTTATGGTAATGAAATAGTTACCCTTATTTTTCAAATAAGCTACTTCACAAATAATCTTTTACTGGTAAAGATTCTTGAAGGGTTATGTAAGTAACCCTCCAAGAATAATCTGTAAGCCTTAAAAATGTCACTGCGTTTTGCCTCATTAAAAAGAAGTAAAAGTGATTCATTGTCAAAGGAAATCAGTAAGTGGCTCCACTGTGACCTTTTAAAGGGCTAAGGAGCCACTTACTGATCTTTCTAAAAAAATGTTCAAACTCAGTCCATGTGATCTGTCTTTGTCTAGTTTGTATTTATAATTCAGAATATTGGCCCCGGTTTTTAGTTGAAAGCATGAAATGTCACTTCTGCGTTTTTATAGTCAGGATGGAGACCATTTACAATAATTCATAGTCGAGTTATTTCTGCTGTTGCAGGTAAATCTGTGCTGTGTTTAATCTGAACTCATTTGCTTGTTTGCTAGTTTTCAGTATTTTGACCAGAAGCTCGATAACCTGAATGTTTATGGGTCAGTTTGGAGGATGAACCTGTGAATGTTTCTGCTGCTGATTCTGTGATTTGCAGTAACCTCACAGCTCCCTTAAAAAACACCAAACACTCCGCAGCACTCTGCATGCTCAACACAGCTGTTGCCACTGTCACTGGCAACAATGTGTCTGTAAGGGTCTTGTTGTAAATAAACTGAACAGTGCCAAACTTTCATTAGCAACTTGCACATCAGTTAAGATGATAGGCAGGTAGATAAGTTGGTCTTTACATACAGAGATATACAATATGACGTAATACAGGATACAAGGACACCTTCTTACAATCATTTCCATGAGATAACAAAACTGTTAGATAACGGTACTTCATGAATGTTACATTTCAGCCAGCTATAATCAAAATATCAATAACAATAGAAAATATTTTAAACAGTGACAGCGTGAGAAGGATTGTTTAATGAACCTACATAATACCACTACCTGCACCAGCAGCTCCTCTTACAGCTGCGAAGTGGGTTTCAGCTCATTGGTTTATCCTTTTAGTTCACTCTCACAACTTTGCTTCTTCTTCTTTCTTTTTTTTAAAAAGAAAGCACTGAAAGCTCGACCATATTGTAGTAGCTCACCATGAAACTGCAGACAAACACTAGCTGAAAATAGCATGAGCCATTAAGAGACAGTTATTTAGTTCACGGGTTTGTCGACACGCAAAGATAAACCAAGCTAAAGCTGTGTGACTATCTGAAAGATTAAATGATAACAATATCAATATTGCTCTGTGAACCAAAACTAACTGTAACCCTTGGTCTTTTTTCTCTTTTCAATGGTCCACTTCAGAGGGGGGGTTGGATTACCACTGGGATTCTTGTGTAAAAGGTTATAATCAGTTAAATAAGGTAAGAGTACCTCCTGAATCTGATATTAGATTGCTTGCAGACTATGAAGTGGATTTCTTTGTTTTTTTTTTAAAATAAATGTCGTGCTTTCTTTCTTCCTTTGTCCCCTGCCGATTGCACCCACATTCATGCACTGCCCATCCCCCCCACCATTAGCTTCACCAGCTGTCCAACAGCAGTGTGGGCGATGGAGCTGAGAGCCAGCTTGAGCTGTGCCCCGGTCAGACCTTCCAGGTGTCACTTCTGCTCTCCCACCTGCTGGATGCCCCAACTCACAACTCTGATGTGCTGCTGCAGCCATATCTGTCCAGCTGGGACGAGCTTGTCAAGTAGGATTTTCAGATAAAGATTTGTTTACGGCCATCAGGAAGAAAAGTTATTTGTTGTTTGCTGATTATCTGAAATCTGTAAGCTGCTTTATCCTGTTCTGTGTTACTCTTCTAGGTTCATGCACTCTCTGGGGCCAATGGTGGGACTGATATCTAAAGAGATAGAAAGTAAGACTTCTATAATTCGCCAGCTGGCCCTGACGGCAGACGGGAACCCTGAAGCAGAGGTAGGCCCGGATCTACATTCCATAAACTCTGTAAACTCACAGGGTGGTGGGACAAAGAATAAGGCGTCGGTGCACACCAGTGCTTATCACTCTGTGCGCTCTATGATCTTGGTGGAGCTGAATCAAGGCCTGGTGAGTTTCCACCACCAGACAGACTCTGGATGCCGGACTCTACTGCGCCTGCATCGCGCTCTGCTTTGGCTGAAGCTCTTCCTGGAGAAGCTGGCTGAGACACCAGTGGAGGGACGGCTCAGGAGTCCCTCTGACCTGTGTCGTGAGGCTTACAAGAGCACCCTCGCTCAACACCATACATGGTACGTCCGCAAGGCCGCCGAGCTGGCCTTCATTGCCCTGCCAGAGCGGGGTTTCTTTTTCAGGCTGGTGTGCGTGCAGAACCAGGAGGAGATGAGCAAAGTGCTGCACAGGGTGTCTCGGGCCATCGGAGAGGTTTATGACCGGACACAGAAAGCTCTGGAGGAACATGGCATGCTGGACTTGCCATAAAAAATGAGATAATCAGACTGGACACAGGGGCACTGCTGCTGTTTTACCCGTCTTTGGGTTGTGCTTCTGCTCTGTATCCTTGGCGTCATATATTGGATTTAGATACAAATAAGATGCAAGCTTTTCTACGATGCAAGAATTGACTTGTTTTTCACCCAGAACTCCGCTTTTTTTTTTTTCTTCTACGGACCAAAGTGCTGAGTCAACAATCAACATGTGACATTCAGCTTTACTTTGATGTTTCTCATCAGATTTTATGGGGTACTATCTCAAACTTTGTTGCTGATGATTATGGTTTAGACTGTGCATTATTTACAAAAGTATAATTGATTTTTTTAAATAGCGCATGTGTAACTAAAATTGACAATTGGTAATTGCTATATTAAAAAGAACTGCTCTTTTACAGTGTTATTCCTCTGGTAAATTACCTCGTAACTATCGTGTTGGTCTGAAATCTCCACGCGACCAAATGGATTAGAAAGTTACTGCTTCACAGTGATGCTGTGTGTAGAGTATGGCTTTGTTATTTTTACATCTATGTCATTTTTTTGTATCATGTTAATGATTAATTAAAAAAAAAAAGAGAAGACAATCCATTTGATTATTTCTACTCATCGTGTGATCCAGCAATGGAAAAACATTTAACTGGCAATAAAATGTTCTTTATGTTGTGCACCAACCAACCAGCAGAGGTTCCAGTGCCCTGCTAGAAGTCACATCACAGTGAATATAATCTGGTCTATGTGGCACTCTTACCTATACACACTCTGCACTTTTTGTCTGAATCCAAATGCAAAGGCTTTTCCTGTCCGAATACGTTTGGTATTACTGTTATAATATCAAAGAATATTCCGTATTATATTACAGAGTACACGTGTAACAGAGAGAATAGCATGTGTATGACTCATCTGCACTGCTGGTGTTGATTAGACTGTTTTAAACCCAGCAGTACCTCCAACGCTGGCTCCATTTTTATGAAACGCTTTCTTTCTGAGTGGGCAACGGTGGAGAAAATGGGGTTAAAGTCACGGAGTGCAGAGGAGACAGGAGCTGGGTAAAGGTCAGGAAGCGGAAGTACACTTCACCTTTAATCCTGTCAACCACTTGGTGGCAGACTATTTAAAGCAACTGCCACAGGGGGGGAAAAGTACAACTTATAAAGCATCCACATTTTTCTCCTGTCTACAGTCAAAGTGACCTGTGACATGGATGGCATAATCATTTTGTGAAAATCAAGTTTATTTTGTATATAATCATCATATATTATATATACCATATATTACTGTTTTAAACAGTAATATATGGTTACCTGTGAGGATTATGGAGAATGAGATTATATTAGTTTCATTAGTTACATTCATCCGAAAACTACTTTTAACACTAGCTGGCTTGTTTTATTGTCAACTGTGAAAGTGATGCTATATTTAACTACACGTTGGTCACTGCTATTCCACCTAGTTTCTAGAACATGCCTGATCATGAGTAATACATCAATCCCTCCGCCCATGAAACTGGCAAAGAGTAGCAGAAAGATGACTGAGAAGCAGGCACGAAAGGAAGTTTGAGTTCCCTTAAATAACATTTATTCATTTCTCTATCTTGGTTTGCAGTAAACATGAGCAAAAATATACATACAGTTAGAGCAGAAAACAAAGATCCAGAATATTTATCATCTGTTAGGGAGAGAGTGTTTGAACAAATTCACTGAATTTCCTTCTTGTTGGCTTATAATACCAGTCTTAAGCAGTAATACAGTTTAACATTAAGGGGCAATGAGATTGTTTTTTACTTATTCATGTAGTTATCTCTACTTAAAAGCCAACAGTTGGCTTTCTCCAACCTTTGCAGTGGATAAAGTGTTGTCAGAACTCTGACAGAAAGCTTTGATTATAGGTTTGTTTTAAAACAGTAAAACAAACTCAAATGACAAAAACATTCAAAGAAAAAAAAAACTCAAATCCATATCTATTCAAGTTTCCTTGAATACTATTCTGAAAATCTATCTAGTACGTCCTATCACATGATATATTCCAGGCTAATGCATTCTCTCATCTTTACAACAAAATACTCTTTTATAAACAAAACAATTCTTTTTTTTTAATGGTTCCATCATCATAATAACACACACTGGCATATATGCAGTCTTTCCCTTTTGTTCCTTACTGTTTCTGATGCACGTCGCTCTGATTGTGTTACAACCTTTCCTGTAAATATTCATATAGCCACACAAGAAATAAATATATTGCTTTTCAAAGACATTTCCAAATTATCACTGGAAAAAAAGCAGATAAATGGAGATAACAGGAAATAACATTCTGTGACACTGGGGGAGCAACACTGTCTGTCCACCAGGAGGCACTGTTATGTCGTGGTGAACCATGTTCCTTTGTGCGTATTATTATTATATAAGAGGAGGCCTTTTTATTATCACAGGGTATTTAGCCCTCCAGTTGGATCCTACAGTATCTCTGCATGGGATCCTTACTCAGATCTACTGCTGAGGATGTGTCAGACAAGTGGAAATTCAATTTTAACTGTCATGTAGATCTTTGGTTGAAGAAATCATCTTCACATGCGTGAGTGAAACAAGAGTGTCCGATTAGCCAGTGAAGCGGAACACTTTTATTTGTTGTGATGTGATTCAAACTAAACAAAGTGTAATGTGAATGTGGTGAGCAAAATGAGAAATGAATAAACCTTGAACCGGCCGCCTGACACGAGGAGGAGGAGCAACAGAGCGGGGTAAAGAAGTTCAGCGTGCCTGCTCTGGATTAGCTGACCAGATTAAGAGATTACATTGAAATTAAGTAAGTGTTGCAGCGTTGCAAGAGGAGAAATGCATGCAAACTGGGTGGCGGACTCATGAAAAACAGCTCAAGCACTAAACTCAGGAACATGTCTGACTTTTTTAGAGGCTGAAACTGATTGTCTTGTTATCAGTATGGGTTTTCCTTCAGTATGATTCATACAATACCGGGGAACACAACAACATCGAACCAAATTAACAAAAAAATATCTTTCTTCTGTGGTCAATGGAGTAAATCTTCATGTTGTTTTTAATTTGCTACAGCCCTACAAATCAAAACTGAACTAACATTCAAAATAATAAAGTAACGACTGTCTTTTAAAATAAGAGGTAAAGTGTACATTTTCGTATCTCAGATGCATCCTTTAGGTGACGAAAATGAGAATGAATGAGAAAAAAGAAAACTACCCAAAAAAACAAAACACAAAAAACAAACAACTTCCTTCAAAACTGGAAATGCATTAATAAACTCAAGTCAGCTTCACAAAAAAAGAAAAGAATAAAAGCGCACTTTCTGTGCAAAACAATACCATTTTTTTTTTACAATGGCATCTATTTCTGATACAAGTGAAATAGATGCAATACACTCCTCTAAACATCGATTGAATATTAATATTAAAAACTGAAACGCAAGAAATTCTAGGTTTGACTTTGGGAATAAAATGCGATATTGAATTTTGTCTGTGTGTGTTTGTGTGCTCGTGCAGAACAGAGGTCGATTTTGTCATTTTCACATGATATTCAGGTATCTTATTGGACTGCAGTCCAGGATCCACAAAGCTAGAGTTCAGTTTACCCCGTAACCGACTGAGAATTCAGGTGTTATATGACCCCCCCCATATATAAATATATATATATCATCTGTTTCACAAGCTACTCATTCACAATGAGAGTGAATATCAAATGATCCAAAATGATTACTATTTAATAGGAGTCATCTGATGAATGGATACGGGCATTCATAATGCATGCCACTTAATGAATATTGCACATTGCATGCAACTTCCCGACCTACAGTATGAACTAAAACACACGATCTCCTGCACTCTTTACTCCTCTTTACCTGTAATGTGTACCTCATGTTCTTCTTTTTTTGGGGGCGGGGGGTCATCTTACTGTATCACATTTTTTTTTAAAAAACACAGGTTTAAAGATTACGGTGTGGTCCCTCCTGGTGGTCAGTCGCTGAACTTATTACAGATGTAAGCAGCCGAGAGGTGGGACACAGGAGCCTCCTGCCTTTGTAGCATACTAAGACAATACGCACATGCAAATGGCATCATCTCTGCATCAATCCTGTTTGTTGGAATATTCTTTTAAAGTGCAACAAAATAGACGCACTGATGTAAGATTACTATTATTATGCTGTATAAATACTGTAGATATACACGCTCGGTATTGTAATTTGTGGATCTTCATATCTAGAGGGATACTCTATGAGGAGGCAGCGGGTTGGCGGGGGGTGGGGAGCAGCAGTACAGTGGTAAAGTTGCTGATCCTTGCAAACTCTGCAAACACACGTCCACGTCCTTTATAGCCCCCTAGTTTGTCATGCAGTATAAATAGACATCACCTCAAACTAACTGATGGAAAATAACCTGTGTGTGAATGCTCACAGAAATAATGACAGGATTAGCACCCTTTTGGTTCTCACCTCGTCTCGCCACGTGACCTGACAAAGAATTTCCCACAAAAATCTGTGGAGAGGTGTGGGGTGGAGGGTGGGGGTGAGGTTGGAAAGGGTTGGGGGTGTAAACAAATCCTAAAAAGGGTGTGAATACTGTGATTTTTGTTTTCTGTGCATGTGCAGTGTTGCTGAGAATGAAGACAGTATGTTTTGGGGGATGAGGCTGGTGGGGGTGGGGGTTAGGGTGGGGTTGGAGGAGGGGGGTAAACCTAGTTTTTACTGTTGATCCTCAGCTTGAAAGACACTCGCCCAGCAAACTTGTCCCTTTCACCTCCAACGGGAATGTTTTCGGCGTTGATCTTGCACTCAATGTTCACGTCTTCATTGTGAGTAATGTTGAGGAACTTGACTGCAACCAAGGGCTGAGAGTAGTTCACCTGCAAAAACAGTCAACAAAGACGACCCAGTAGGTTTAACTCTGTGGTCTGTGTGCGCAATTGTAACCAAACACACATTAATTATTAACAGTTACTGCTATCGTGTTTACAGCACATTATATTTTAATTTAAACCACATTCTTACCTGCGCTTTCTTGCCGTAGTAAGGGAAGTACATAGGGTTGATTGTGCCATTTGGAGGAAAGTAAATCAACTCTCCAATTTTATCAGCGTCATCTTTCTGAGGGGGTGAAACGGCTTCATCAGTTATATAGCTATAATCTCCACTTTATAAGGTGGAGGTGAGCTTTATTTGTCTACTTTTCTCTAAATTTCTTTCTCCTACATATCTACCATCTAGTTCTAAAATGCAAATACAAAACAACAATGTGATCGACTGCTACAGATATATCATATAGAAATATTATCTAAACCAGGGGAGTCAAACTCTGAGAAAGGTAACGCAGCGTCAAATTTTATAGTGACTAAGATAACCTGTTAAGTAGAATCCTATGTAAATAACATTTTTTAAAGCCAATTTCAACAATATTTTTTTCTACATTCAGCAACTTTGTTATTACAAACACGCGCATCATAAATCGTACAAATTACTAAACTACTTTATGTCAGTGTGATATAGCAGACTAAGTCATATGAAGACAGATATGTCTCAAGATATAATCCTAAATATAGTAAAAAGTGCAAAAATACTAATCATACTCTCACAATTTTTACACACTTTGTAAAACCACCCAGTGGGTGAAACTGGGCCCTTTGGCAGACCTCTTCTTGCCCAAAGGCTTTTTGTTTGACACCTCTGATCTAAACTGTACCAAACATGGGTCCTGGACTTTTTCTTACCCATTGATCTTTGCCAACTCTGTATTTCTGCGAGTGAACAAATTAATGGAACACAATGGAGAAAAGAAAAGGGCAGCGATAAAAACAACTGGCTTGACTGACAAGACAGCCTGAAAAGAAATTCATGATAGCTAAGAAAGGAAGATGGAGGTAAACGACAGGTGGAATACTGCAGATGACGTGAGGCACAATAGCTATGAATAAAACTGTTGTGTCAAGCCTCTGATTGTGAAAGACAAAAAGGGATTACCTTTGCAGCACAGGTGACATACGGAGCCTGGTTATCCTTTCCTGGCAGCAAACCAATCACCTGATGAGAAAATAAAGAAAACCGTTTTTTGTTCATTTTTAGGCGATATAACATAAGTGAATGATGATAAATGCAAAAACCAATCAGTTTAATTATGATAGTGACTTTTTTCTTTTTATCATTTCCAACCAGTTTGGTTGTCTCAGTCACTCCATGTCTCCTAGCAACACCAGTCCCTTTCACTCCCCTCTCTTTTCCTTTCATACCCGATTCAGCTTGATGATGATGCATGGCTGGCCTTCTCGGTATCCATAGTAACGGTCATCGATTCCAGAGCAGCTCTGGAGGACTGTGCGGTTGAACTGACAGGATCGTTTCGGGTTGTTCTTCACCTCACCGCTGTCCTCCTGGATGAAGTACTTGTCTGGGGCGCACTCGTGATTTTTCTGGGCTTGGAGGGAATCATTGTAGGCTGCAGGGAAAATAGGAGAGTGTGTGTGGGGGGTGAAATTGTCTTTATAATCAACTAAGATCCCAGTACAAGACGATCTCCTGTCAGCTAACTATAAAGAGATTATCTGTGTATGTCATAACATTCTGTCTTAGAGGGCAAGAGCCAAACTTACGTTGAAGGAATTTGTCCAATGTCTGGGCATACAGGTCCCAGCTCTCAGTGTCCTCTTTAGTATAGACTATTTCAAAGGTGTCATCTGCCCGAGGTCTAATCACCAAGCCTGAGAGTGACAAGAGAGACAGCAGGGAGTACATGACACAGTGCACAGACCATGATCTGTGTTCATGCAGCTTGTATCTATAGTTTCTGCACCTGGTGTGGAGAGCCTGTCTTGCCAGGTTGGTCTGTGTTCGTCCAGGGTCTGCAGCATGACATACATGGTGAGAGCAAACATGCCAGCGAGGCAGGTGTAGAAAATTAAATAGAAGAGAAAAATAAGGCCTGCAGACAATGAGAAAATAGAGCCATATTAATATAAGCAATAGTAACAAAAATGGAATATTAAAATATTACAAAACAGCATCTTCCCCAACTGGAAAAATGTGTAAAAACTATTTCTTCATCATCAGATTTGGTCAGTTGATGTTGTAGAAAGATAATCTGATCATATGCCCCAAAATTGATATCACTGAGACATTTTCATCTATAAATGGCTACATATAAGATAATATAATTTGTGTTTATGTGTTTATTGCATGGAAAATGTATGTTTGATACACTGTGCAAAAAACCCCAATAACCTTTAATCCTTTTTTTTTTGCTATGATTACATTATTTAGTCTGCTGTACACCACAGCACATCTATGAATTATGCATAAAGTCCATTAGACTAACATCTGCAAGTCAGCAAAGTCCATTTCATTATAATTGCAGCACACAAACCCTTAATGAGAACAAATAATCTCACATCTGAATTGATGAGTAGTTCATGTCTATTACGTCACTCTCTAACCAAACATGTCTACGGGATTTCAGTTAATCCTCGTTAAATTGCTTCACTGCATCTGCAACATCTGCCTCTGTTTCTCTCTCACTCACATGAAAGAAATCATCCTTTAGATGCAATGCTTAAAATATCATCGTTTAAAGTTAAAATAACTGGAGGCAACACATTTTCACTGTAATGCAACTAATGCAAGTGGTCTGAGAGAGAACTAGAGTCTCCCCAGGGCTCTATTTTAAGGCTTTAGATCATCTAGACCACAATAGGAGATGGTGTCCAATCATGGGTCTTTTAAAAAGAATAACAGGGAAGCACTATAGGGTAGCATAAAAAGCACAAAGTGCATGTAGGATATAAGAAGCGGTGGTGCAATGTGTGAAGCAGAAGACATCCACCAGGGCGAGCAGGGTTTGAATCATATGTGAAGCCATAACTCAATACTGACTCATTTTAGCACACATGCCAGTGGCTGTACAGTGGAAGGTGCTTAGTACAGATCAGGCAGAGCTTTTCCTTCCATGTTTCTGCCCACTGCAGGTTTTTATGTTATTTTATCAACATAAACTCAAAACACAAGCTGCACATTAATCCTTAAATTCTTTGTGTTTTTGCATGGACTGAAAAATAAGTATGACACAAAGTGAACCTAACCACGCAGGAGTTCGTGGCTGACGACCAACTTCATTATATGTCCTGTCCACAGAAAGGAAGGAAGAATGACAGAAGGCAACACCAGGAGAGAGAAAATAAGGATGCCCCGGAGACTGAGCCACAGAGTCAGGGGACTAGGTTTATTAATAACTGTGTACGAGCAAATTGATAATGATAATTACATTTGATATAAAGAAGAGTTTGTTTTTAATGCTTTACTTTGTCATTGTTGTGACGAAAATACTGAGATTTCAGATGGAGATCCTAACTTGGCATCTTTTCATTGTTATTTTGTGAGATCAACAAATTCATAAACCATTTCTGAGGCGATCTTTCTAACTTGGAACCATCAGATACATTTGAAGCAGCTGTTTGCTTCCTATCCACATACAGAACATGTATGTGACGCATCCCACATTTCAAGCATCGACACCTGAGGCCATTGTTGGGAGGCAGCTGAGTGCCTTGACCCTGCACCTCTGCTGGATGGCCCCCAGCGTGGCGCTCACTCCCTCAGTCAGCAGGCTCAGCATCGCATTTGTCTCCCTGCGCTGCCAGACTGGCAAAATGTCAAGGGGAGATGGAGGGGGGGTGGCAATCGCAGAGGGGTATCTTGATGATTTACAGCTTGTGTGCACAGCTTGTGTGTGCATTTTTTGCCTGACTGTACCTGAAGTTTTAGAATCTAATAAAAACGAATCCCTTAGTGGGATGACAATGAGCATCCCATCTACACCACAGAAAAGACACAAGCTCAGTTATTAATTATACACAGACCATGAACTATGCTGGAGGCAACGCAGCAAGAGAGACGCTACGATCCAACAAAAGTGGCAAAGTGTTTGTCTCTGTCGTCAAGGGGGTGGGGGGATTTTTGTGCTAACCACAAATATGACACCACCCAGGGGGAGAATGAATGTGCGCACATCCAGACGGGATCAAGCGTGCAGGCAAGGTGGCTTCCCCCCCTGGCAAACAGGGTGTTGGGTTTACAGCCTGCCCTCTCAGTCATGCTGATGATGGACAGTGAGGCGTCTCTGTTTCGCACTGGTTTTGTATGCAGACGGTGATTGAAAGAAAAGAACAAAAGGACAGGCTCGGATGGTCCACTACCCTGTTCTTTCTTCGGTAATAATGGCAGGAGGTGTCCCTTTTTTCTCTCACAATTAATTGGGAGGACATGCTGTTTAATCGCTTTGCAACTTGCTGATCAAACGCACCTCTGAAATAAAAATGAAAAGGTCTGGCGAGAGCGTGGATAGCTCTGAGCTGTGGCTCTTTCACCGGCAAACACTGCTAATTATCTCGTACACAATGTTAAAGTAACAAAGAGCACCGTGATTCTGGTCACCATGAGGCCCTTTGAGGTTCTTTTCCTGTGTTGCAGTGTGGACTTTGTTTCTGGAAGTGGGAGGTCCAGAACACTTCATTAGTCAAGCTAGTTGTCTGACCATGTTTCACTGTGTCAGCTTGTGGCATGTGTAACAACAAACCTGCAGCACTGCTCTCCTTTATCAAGGTTATTTCCATATCATTACAGCTCTTTACAGAAAGCAGAACACAAAAGGAAGTGTTTTGCGTCTCATCCTCAAAGAAGTCTTTGATCTAATGCTTTGAATGTGCATTGTGCTGCAGAAACACATTAATGCCTTAAAGAGACTGGAAACCTGCATTTAAACCCCTCTTCAGTGCAAGCCGTAAGAAACTGTATCACGAGTAGATTAGGCCGTGTTGCCAGCACATTGGAAGTAATGGTACAGTATGTACAGCATTAGGAGAATGAGAAAGTGCTACTCTGAAAAGCCAAGTTTAGCACACCTACATGTAGTCTCTAACTCCAGAAATAGCCTAATTACTAAGTCTCAGAGAGCGCAGCTTAAAAAGGCCAACAGACCTTAAAGCACCTGGGGCACATTGGACTGGATTAAGTTGTACACTGTGGGAGGATTCCAGTTAAGGAAGCTACAGTCCATGAGTCCCAGCCCCACACTGAAAGAATAATATATGTGCACTGATGAAAAATAATCAGAAAATTCAAACTCAAAGTAAAGACTACGTTTAACACAGTTTCAGCCTCGAGTGCTAAACTCAAGTCTCTGAGCTCAGATCTTCAGTGAAAATGTGAAAATGAATCCAAGTTCCTAAAAATGTTTTACTTTGCCAGAGCACGCTGAATTTGATACCTTCCTCTCCAGCCAATGAACTCATTAGATTAGGATTAAATCCCTTACTGATTTACACACACTGGGAGGGGTCGAGTTGGAGGTGATACAAATAGCATTTAGCCCTCGGCTTTACCCAGATTAAACATGCTCCAATGTCATTAGAACAGAGCCATATGCGCCCTGTCATCTCATGAATCTTTGAACTAGTTGCAGGGTCTTTGTATAGCAGAAAATGTGTCAGTATATGGCAACACTACGGTGTTAAAAAGAGGATTTGACCTGATCGTCGCTCAGCATCTCAGGGGAAAAGCCTGGAAATAAATGACATCATGTTGCACACACACTTGATGAAGCCACGGGCATGCAAACAAATCTCTGTACAACTTCAGTAAGCCGCTTTCCTAGAAAAAGTCTTCTCTGCAGCAGAATGAAAGTCATAGTTATAACTAAATCACTCTTCAGAAGAGAAGAATCGATTACATGCACTTTACAAGAAAGTGGAGCCTTTTTATTTTCAGCAATGCTGCTGTAATCAGGTTTATCCAAATGTAAAATAAAACCAAATGCCTCATCCCTTATGCTGGGCGCAATGCGCAGGGAAAGCATTGTAGAAAAAATACATTAAATTAATAAAGTAGACAGGAGTTGGGGTGGGGTGGGTGGGTGGGGGGGTTCGGCTGGCTTCCACAGGAGCGGTGCCGCAGTCAGATTTCAGCACCAACCTGTAGTGGACAGCGACATCCATCTCATCGCCTGAAGGAAATTACCGCCTAACTTCAAGCAGGGTCGAAATTCATGTCATGGTTACACACGCTCATTTCTCTCTTACAGCATCTTAGCGAACCTTTAGGGGGGGGGAAACCACTGTGCCAGAGACCTGTTATAGAGCCGGGGGACCCTGTTTGCTGCATTGCCGTAGCTGGACAGCACTTACCCCAGCTGCTCGCCGTTCTGCCCAGAAACTCCCTCGTCCTCGGGTTCCATAGAAACTCCTTCCAATCGCTTTTTTCTCCATCCTTTGCCATTTTCTAACGAACTGCTCCAAAGCTCAACTAAAAGCGGCCTGATGACACTGAGCGCCGGGCTGAAGCACTTTGCCCTGACAGCAGAGAACAAGAGGGATGGAGAGAGAAGGAGAGAGAGAGCCCTGCCGTATCACTGCTCCTACAGGAAGAAGACCGGCATTAAAGAAGTCGACTTAAACACTCAACGAGCCCGCATGAAAATAAATAAAGTAAAAGCACTGCTGTAGCCTAGATTATATGAAGGACTGGTAGGCCAACAGAAGAGGTAGCAGTTTCACACTCAGAACAGACCTAGTGACTGCCCTCCCCCCCAGCTCTTGTCTGCATGCCGCAGAGTTTTGATGAGTGGTGCAGAAATGTAGTGATACTGCGGTAAAGCACTCCCTCCGCCTCCCTCTACAAGCGCCACACCGCTCTCCACACATACATCCTAACACGCACGCACCAGCGCAGGCCTTAACCCTCCTCCCGCATGCCGCGATCCACAGCAGCTCCCGCCTACTCCACCCGCCTGACCAATCACCTGCTCGGGATCCTCACTCCTGATGCACGAGAGACAAGCCTCAGAGCAAATCGCTTGGTGGCTTAGGGCATCCCTTTATTGGCTAAGTGGTTCTTGACGTCACGTATCCAAAGAAAAATCAACAGAATAATTTTAATAATCCCTCATGGACCGTAAAGTGTCTCTGTTGGTGAATTCACTGTCCGCTTGAGGTGACTAATTTATGTCCCATTCAGGCTTTTATTTATTTTTGAATCAAGTTATGTCAGGAAAGCCTTGGAGAATTTATTTTTTTTCCTTTTAAAAACAGCAGTAAATGAGAATGAGGCTTTTTGAAAGGATAACATAGAAATTACATTAAACCCTATATATACATTATTAACATCGTTTACACATCAAAAATATACAGTCACCCACTTTCAGTTCTAAATATTTCCGTATAACTTATTAGAATCTGGAGCTTACGAGGTTCTTAAATTAGCCAAATAGAACCACAGATTGAACAACATACATATTACGCATTGTCTTTAATTATTTAACAAAAATTAAGCAATATTGCAGAAGTATTGCATTTAAAACTAAGCAAAATTCACAATTCTATGGTTTATTATAAACACCTTTAGCAGCAATAACTTGAATTAACTGTTTTCTGTATGATTTTTATCAGTTATTTACATTCATGTGGACACCTTTGGACTGCTGTTCTTTACATTGCTTCAGTTCATTGAGGTTTGCGCGCTCTCTTAAAGTACCACCACAGCATTTTAGTCATCCTGATGTCTAGATTTGGGCCATTGCAACACTTTGGTTCTTTTCGTTTGCTTTAGATTCATTGCCGTGATTAGGACCATTGTCTTGTTATGAGATCCAGTTTGGGCCAACCTTTAGCTGTCAGATAGATGACCTCACATTTGACTCTAGAATACTTTGTTATAAAGATGAGTTGAGTCAACTCGACAACTGCAAGGTGCCCAGGTCCTGTAGCTGCCCAAATCATTACTTGTTCAGTGCCATGCTTGACAGTTGGTATGAGGTGTTTGTGCTGATTTGCTGTGTTTAGTTTTGCTAAGCACAGTGAAGTGCAAACCTATATGTCCACTTTGGAATGATGTCCTTGTCATGGTCCTGGGCCATGTGGGCCCAGTATTCTTAGTTTTCATGTATTTTTGTATTTTGTTCTTTATTTAGGCCATGCTTCCTGGGTTGATCTGTTACGTTGTTCCTTATGTGTTTTCCCTTCGTGACTCTTACCCCCTGTGTGCCCCTCTGTGTATTTATGAGCCCTCGTCTCTCTTTGTGTTTTATTCTATGTTTTCCCCAGCCCGTTATGTCTGCATTCTCCCCGTGCTCTCTCTCCTCCTGTTTGAACCTCTGTGTATTTCCTGTTTTACTTTGCCCATCTCCCATCAGTGTTACGTTCACTCCTGCCGTGTCTTGTTATGATTATCAGTGTCACCTGTGTTCCCCGTGTGCATCCACTTCCCCTGATCATCCCTCATGTGTATTTAGTCTCTGTGTTTCATACAGTCTGTGTCGCGTCGTCTGTGTTATCTCCCCTACCCCTTGTCATAGTTTCCCAGCCTTAACTAGTCCTAGTTTGTACTTTGTTTAGCCATAGTTTTCCCAGTCTATGTTCAGGTTTTCCCTCAGTTGCTTTGCTGCCTTGTTCCTTAAGTTTTCGGCCCTAAATAAAGGCTCGCCTTCTGTTAAGTCCGGTTTTGTGTCCTCACCTCTGTTTGCTCTTGGGTCCTCCACTCACTCCACACGGTCTGCCCTGGCGGTCCGTGACAGTCCTCTGTCAAAGGACACAGAGCCTCTGTCATTCCAGAGGCCCTGTGGTTTAATGCTCCAAACTACCAAAACCTCTGCTTTTACAGAGGAGCTCACACTTGATCATGATCAGTTAATGAAGTGCATCCGATTAGCAGCAGCTGGCTGCTACTTATCTTCATAATCAGTATGAAAACAGTAAGGGAGTACTTAGTTTTTCACATACTCCCTTTGGATTGACATTTTAGCTTAATTTTGTTAAAAATGAAATAATAACACTGTGCAGTGTGGACACACTCAGTATGTCCACACTTTTTACATACTTGTAGAACTTTGTAAGGACCAGATGATTATTTAAATGTCCTGATACACCTTAGAACTGAAAGAGGGTGTGCTTTCATTTTCACATAGCTGAGGTTAAAATGTGAAATCCCTGTTAAATCCAAATGATAAAGGACACGTCAAGGGTTACTGAGTCAAATGGCTATTACGTGTATGCGTTATCTTAAAGAGCTGACTGGATTATCACATGCACGAAGACACAACAGAATGTGGCGTGAAAACATGAAAACAACATGTGTTTGTTGTGTAAAGTTCATTATATAAAATTTATTTTCAATGACAATATCAATGCAAATATAGCACTACAGTGATTTCCAAGGTACACCGTATCTTACCATATCAATATAGTATGGCACTCATATAATGGCCACTGTTTTTAGAAGACACACAAAACCAACAGCTTCTGTAAACTATTCTGGAAATGATACCGAGGGTTCCATATCAGTCCGTGAAAAGGAATCATAGTAAGGTGATTACTTGGTATCAGCAATCAAAATTGGGCACAATAGTAAGAATCATTGGAGCATTTCAGTGTAAGGAATCTCTGCATGCATTGCACTTGCCCATTTCCGTCAACCTGGCCTGTGTTTGCTTGAAAATGGACTCTGATCCTCAAACGCGAGCAGGTGGAGCTAAAAACAAAAAAGGCCAAGTAGTGACTCTCAAACACTTAGATAGGTCTTCTTTTCACTGGGTGTACTGTACTGTACAGTTTGGTGCTTACTATCATTAAAAACGACAACAACCAAGAGACATTCAAGCGCCTTAATACTATTACAGACGGGCTCACTCTTTAACGTACGAACTTCATTTCACGTGGCTTTCAGAAAGGAAAAACAAAAGAAAGAAAGAAAACCAAAATAATAAATAAAAATAAACCCAAAACAAATATCTCACAATAAGCACTATATTAATAATGTTTCTCATGGTAACACTGTATAGTTGAGTGAACAACACCAGTAGTTCAAGATAGCAGCAAGTATTCAAAAATGTCAAGACAACGGGCTGTGGAAATCTGTACACAAATAAAAATGGATGTAGAAAAAGGGCATAAATAAATCAATAACACAGCTTAAAGGGAGTCTTGCATAAATTGAAATAAACAACTGTTGGGCTGTGCCTTTCTTTAGAGGGCTTACTGTTTATTAGTAGAACTATAAGTAATGCATGGACTGGCTGCAGCAGATAAAGTACTTAATTCTTTTAGAAAAAACAAGTGAACAAAGTTATGTTTATACAATATATGCTACATAATATGTATTGATTACAAGTATGAAAATGGAAATAATTGCTACATTTTCAATAGAGTTGTACATATCTATTTACAGTACATTAGGGTTTAACTTGTCCTAAGCGTATACAATGTTTTGTGCAGATTGTTCCAGCATTCTGTTTGAGGTGATCAATACTCACAGTCTTATCAGTTGCACCATATTGCACAGTCTGTGTTGATGGGTGTTGAGTGCCTGTTTTTCGGTGTGGTGGAACAATCACTAATGTGCAACTGTGGATAAGCATGAGCGATGAAATTTTTTTTGTACCATTGATCTGTATCTATATTTGGCTGGACTGCACAGCATGTGCCATCTGTCACCTATTTATTTATTAATTTTTTCCTAATGAGGACCCCCCCCCCCCCCCCCCCCACTCCCCCCAAACAACATATTCAGCTTTTTATACAACCACACGTTATCATAGTGAAGATTTGCTGTATGTAAAAGTTTGCCATGATCATCTCTACACTAATTTTTTTATTTTAGTTGGGATTTTTTTGTTTGTTTTTGTTGGTGTTTTTTTTACAATACTGTATGTCTATCGTGACATGCAGAGAATGACACAGTAAATATGACTTCTTCAAGTCTTAGATATGTATTGTAGGCTAGTTGACACAAGTTTTAATTATGTTGCTCCAGCGTCGGGAGGATATTGCTATAAAATTGCAGAAACGTTGAGAAAGTAAATAGATTTACATTACAAATATGCAAACAGATACAGTAGGTAGCTTTTACTCCTCGGTGATGATTATTTGCATCCACAATGACAATCTATTGATACCAAGACATCTCATATACATTCACAATTTCAAGAAACACTTCAGCAACTTATCTATGAGTCTTGCCTTTTCTCATCCACAGAGTAGTTTTTAAGCGTGTTGGACACCTGCTTGTTGGCGAAAATACACAATTTATGTATCAAGTAGTCAGGAAGAAATTTGGCAACACCGACTTCAGAAAACAACCCGCTAATTATTAGTTAGTTGGCGTCTTCCTTTTGTAGCAATAATACTGGTGTTTTGTGGCAAAAAACATTAGCAATTAGAACACATTTACATAGTGTACTACATAATACAGAGCAGATACAAATCCAATTTGTAAGAAATTCATGTAGTTTGATTGTAATACTTCTTATTCTTCACCTCTTAATCAGCATTTTTTTTTTGTTTGTTTTTTCCCCAGATGGGTTCAGAGTCTCCAGTACCCTTCATCAGTTACTGTTCACAGATCAGTTTATCGCACAATAAAAATGCTATCAAGGGTTTTCTTCTTGGTCCATAGTCTCCCATTCCCTGGTGGTAATTACATCACCAAAGCCATTTAAAGAATTTTCTAGTTTCTATATCCATTTTTACTCTCATTCATAATTCTGCCATCTTCAGCTCATCTCTTCTAGTGCTGTACTCGCTGGCCTGACTTCCACGTCAGATAGCCGTGTCCCACACAACGGCCTGTGGCCTCTGGCAGGGAGGTGTGCCAGTTTTACGAGGTTCAGGTGTCCGTCTCCAGCTAGGGAGGATGGGCATGCTGTCCTGCTTGCACAAGCTTTTGTCAGGACGCCTGTGTGCCTTGATTTCTTTGCACAGGCAGCGCTTACGCTCGATGACTTCCAGCAACTTGCCGTCTCTCTGGGTCTGCGATGTGGATGGGGTGGTGACCCCACTGACAACAGGTTGTCCCTGTGCCAACTGGGCGAGCTGTTGGAACTGCAGCTGCAGGTGGTGCTGTTGCTGAAGCTGCTGAAGCTGCTGCTTTAACTGCAGCTGCTGCTGGTGTAGCTGAAGCTGCTGCTGCTGCTGCCGTGACACACCGGGACCACTGGGACTGCTGGGACTGCAGGGTACTTGAGGCTGGGCCAAACTATGCAGCTGAACGCAAAAGGGTTAAAAGTCAAGTTAGTGCTTTCATCTAGTCATTTATCACATGATAATATTTTCATTTATAAACCTACATGATTACTGCAGTGGTGTTACCAGTAACAGCTGGTCCTCACACATGTAGGAAAAAAAGAACTGCAGTTCCTGCAGACAGCCACCAGGATGCAGTCCTGCTGCATCTATTACAGTTTGAGGGAGGGTCAACCAGACACATGCAGACAGTCTCTGCAGCACACTCAAACTGCGTCAGCACTTGCTATGGAGCCAGAAACCGGGTGAAATGTGCTGCTAGAAGACTGCAGTTCACCTCTCAAAACAGAGTACAGCATGTTCTCTAACCCGCAAAGGCCTCTGATTTACTGATTGAGTACTAACCTACGTCATATACCTTTCTCTTTTTTTTTTTTTTTTTGAGGCAGGCCAGAACCTTATTCTGCTCAGTGGGCATATCTACCAGCTAAAAATAGATCTGCAGGAGCTGTGTCTCTAGCAGTAGGGGAAGTAATAATGAGAACAATATTAATGTTCACTCTCAAATCTACCTGGGATGACGGTAAAAGAAACTGTAGTTTTAAGGCTTGGTGAATATAATACAGTGCATTCACCTGATTCAAGGCTTCTCGTGCTGGTAGACTGCTCTGTCTCTGAACGTCTCCTCCACCCACCTGTCTCACTCCAGCAGCAGAGGAGGAGCGACCCAGCCGCCCCACTTCTGTAAGGAAACAAACATTACATTGTGTGCCTGGTAATGGGAGCAGATGGATAGAACTTCATTTCAGCACACAGAGCTATGTTATGTGGCTAGACTTTTGATCTGCGACACAAACTCATTGCTCATTATTTAAGGTACTAAACAGTTACTGTCTACTTACCAAAAATTAATTATTTTGGTGTTTATTCCTGATTCAGCAATTATTGTCTTTTCGAATGGTACCAAAATAAGATAAAAACAGGAGTATTTGTTCGCACATTCCAAGACAAAGTTACCGCAAAATGTCATAGAAAGGATGCAGTCGAATCCAGAAATGTGACAGGTCACAATTGTTAATATCCTTTTAATAAGGGGCTTACCTATTATATAAATTACAATATATTAAATGTTTAGACCTTATAACTAAATTCAATTAAAATATAAGCTTTTAAAAAAAACAAAAAACAACCCAGGGTGCCTCCCTACCTCCGTTGCGACAGGCAGGAAAGGTCTGGCAGGGAAGAGGCAGCCCTACCCTGGGCAGAGCTCTGAATCCTAGGCTGCTGTCAACACCGGCCAGTGACTCACTGTGTCCAAGAGCCCTGCTTGTGGACCCACTGAAGTGGACTGGGATGCCTGAATGGCCTCCCCGAGACCCTATTCCAAGCTCTTCCTTGTCCGTCCTTAACAGGGCATCAGCACTACCGTTCCATGCCCGGCCTTCATCCTCTGAAAGAGGGAAAGGAAAAGAATACAGGATTAATAGAACCTTATTTTTAATGGCATTTGCACTTTGTAATAAAAAAGCAACCTCTGACTTACTCTCTGTCTCTCTGCTGCCGTGACTGAAGGACAATTTCCTCTGCATAGGCCAGTAAGACCCGTCATCGGCGGATAAACTGGCACTGCTGTCCCAAGGCATGAAGCCAACTTTAGACTGAAGGGATGCAGACCCTCCATTGCTCTTGAACGCACCTTCACCAATACCAGTAAGACTCGAGGGCTGCTGCAGAGATGGTGTCTGAGAGCTGCCTCTCAAGCTCTCATAAGCCGGGGGCCTCCTGAAGCCACCGGAGGGGTAGGTCCATAGCAAGGGGCTGTCCGAGGAGGGCGGCTTGTACGCTGGAAGGCCGTGAGGCGTGTGAGAACGGAGGTGTGGGCGAGAGTGAGGACGCTGGGATGAGGATAATGGCGTGGGGGTTGAGCTGGTGCTGCTTTGAGGCGTTTGGCTGCTCGTGCTGGTAGTGATGTCCAACTGTAAAGAGTGTGGACCTCCATCCCTATCACGATCCCTTTCTCTGTCTCTGTCTCTTTCCCTGTCCTTTTCCTTATCCTTATCTCTATCCCTGTCTCTATCTCTGTCCTTGTCTCTCTCTCTTTCCTTGTCCCTGTCTCCTCTACCCCTATCCCTTTCTCTGTCTCGGTCCCTGTCTCTGTCCTTTTCCCTGTCCTTATCCTTCTCACCTTTGTCAGACTTCAGGAGGAAGCTAACTGACTTGCCCTCCTTGCCTGTACTTGAGGTTTGTGTCTGGACTGTGGCCTGGTTAGAAGCCTGGGAGCTGCTCTTGGTCGGCACAGGAGAATCTCCTCTTTCTGGCTTCCGATAGTGATGGTAGTGTGAGGGGCGATGGTGAGGGTGATGATGGTGATGGGAAAAGGGGGAGGTGGATTTAGAGGAAGGAGGCAGGGGCGTGGAATGACTCCTGGCTCTCAGTCCAGGAGCTGGGCCTAACTGGGCGTCTCTGCTGTGCTTGTCCTGCTGCGCTGCACTGCCTCCTGATGATTCCTTGGAGCCCGACAGGGATACAGGAATATTAGAAGAGGCCGAGGAAGAGGTGCTCGCTTGTGTTGTTGCGCTTGATGTCTGAGTTCCCATTTTAGTGGAAGCAGATGACTTGTTCTGCACCCCGACCCCACTGGAGGCTGCTGCAGGCTGAGGGAAGGCGAGCAGCGGGGGCCGGTGCTGTAGAAGATTGGGGAAAGGCGCCGGGATCTTTGTGTTTGATTCTTGCTCCGATTTATTCCCTTGCAGCAGATAGGGTGTAGGAGCTCGTGGCGTGTGGGGGCTGGCAGAGAGGACCTGGGGCACTGGGGTGGAGGATGCAGAGGCAGGCAGAGGAGATGAATGGGAGATTGATACAGTAGCTTTAGGTTTGGAATAGGAAGGGGAAGAAGAAGATGGGCGTGGCAGCGAAGAGGAGCTGCTGGCAGAAGAAGGTGTCACATGAAAGTGTTTAGAGGTTTTCAGTTTCTCGTGTTTGGGAGGGAGGTGTCTGTGGGACTCCCTGTCCTCCTGCATTGGATATTTCATCTCCTCATAGATTGCCTCACTCTGGTCTGAGTCAGAGTCCGGTGTTGTGGCCACAGGGGTTACAGGGTGGGGTGTGGCCGTCTGACTGTCTCTGGTGAACACTTGGCCCACCATTTCTATATAGACTGGCTCATCATCCCCATCTCCTGTCTGAATCTGAGAGTCTGATGCCTGAAAGGGCATTGATGTGGCAGAAGGAGGCACACGTGAAGGAAGAGGGTCAAAGGAAAGCTGGGTGCTGGGACTTCTCTTGGGCTTTAAAGGAGGCACCTTCTTTGTTCCAATCTCTCCAGAGTCAGACTTCTTCATGGCTGCAGGGAACAAAAAAAAAAAGAAAGCAATTTCAAAAGAACACATAATTTTCTCTGTAAAATATGCACCTGAAAACACATTTCCTACCATTCTTTTTCTCTGAGTGTTTTGCCTGGGAGTGAGTGGGTGGAGGCGGAGGTGGTGTCTCAGAAGGAGGTCCTCTGCTGTCAGCAGACGAGGAGCTCAGGCGAGTACTGGGGTGGCGTTTGGGTTTGGCTGGAGGGCAGCGGCCGCCGTGTTGAGATTGGGTGTCTGAGTAATCTCCATTCTCTAGACTTGTATCTCCGGCTCCGACAGCGTGGCAGGACTGCGAGCGCGGCGCCATGGCAGAGGCACAGGAGTGAGGGGACAGGTCCTGGGAGGCAGGCATGGTCATGAAACCCATTCGGAAGTGCCGTCGGAAAGAAGCCAGGTCTCTGACTTTGCCAACAGTAGCTGAGGGGTCATTTTGCGTGGAGCTGGAATCAAGGAACCGGGTCAAGAAAGTGTTAATGGAGGAAAAATACTGTAGCATGAAGAAATCATAGAGAGGTGTAAAACAGTCATGTAGTACTCCTTATACTGACCTCCCCTTTTCCTCACTCTCTCTTTGGTCTACAGACATCGTCTTTGCAATAAAGAAATGCCTGCAGGGCGTCTGCTGCTGAGAAAAACACCCTGGAGGCTCCTTTACCTTTCTGTATTCCTCAATGTGTACTTACCCTTCAGACACATTCAATTAGAAACCAATTGCCTTGTCATAAGCAAGGTACTCGTGTGCACTCTGCTACTGGAATTCCCTTAATTTTTTTTTTCACTCATCTCTCTCTTTTTTTTAAATATGTTTATATATTCAACCTACATCTGTTTTCTGCTCTCAGGATCACTAGAAGCATTTCATCTGTTACCATGGGAACAGTTGTGATTTTCCGGTGTTTGATACTTGCTCTTTGAAATCATCAATGACACAAGCTACTGCAGCAAAAAAAATGAAACTGACAAAGAAAACAAAATCTGACAGAATACAGCAGCATTTCACTAAAGTGGGCAGTAGCTGGAATAGTATTTTTTTCTTTGGGGTAACTTACATATTTGCAGGGCATGTAAAAAAAAACAAACACACACACACAATATGTCTCTTATACAGTTAGCACAACAGGATTCAAGTATTTTTCAGCAGTCTGTGATCGAGCCTGAAGAGCACATCTTCACACAAAACACTAGTTACATTGTAAAAAGCAAAGCTGTCTCAGTCATCTTCTTCTTCTGAGAAACACGAGATAAGTCTTTGGCCAACTGAGATCGAAGTAAATTTATTTGCTTTAGTCAATAACATCATGAGCAAAACCACAGCACTGACACTAGGAAAAAACATTCACACGTGTGATAGAATTTTGTGTGTCTAATGTCACAGAAGAAAAACACACACACAAAAAAAAACAAGGAGCATATTTAGAAGGTTATATTCATATTTGGTCTAAATGTCTGATGTTGCACCTCTCATTCCTCCATATTTTGCTACGTAAAATGTAAATAGGCAAAAGCTTTCTTGACATTTCTTCAAGTAGTCTACGAGAATAGTTCTCCAGGCTTCTCGTAGGACATTCAAAGCTCTTTTTGGATGTTGGCTGCCCTTTGTTTTGATCCCACCAATTGTTCCCACACTGCTTCAATAGTGTAGAGGTCCAGCTCTGTGAAGGATAATCCAAGACTGATTGTGTGCCACTGTGTGTTTTTTTTCTTTCAGATGTGCTTTTATTGCACTGGCAATTTATTATTACTCTCATACCAAAAAATGAAGCTCCTCGTAATCAGATGCTTTCCAGAACGCATTGTATGGTGAATCTCAATCTGCAACAACATGGCTCTTTTGACTGCATCTCCAGCACCACTGGCAGCTCCAAACCAAGACAGTGCTTCCACTATGTTTTACAAATGACTGTAGACTCTCCTGACCAACTCTGTATATTTTAAAAATAATATGAACCAAAAATGACTAAATATGAATGCATATCCAATATGCAATATTTCAGTCACACAATTTCAGTCGTGTGTCCAATATCTCAGCCTTTTCTCCTTGTTTCCTGTTTCCTTTCCTTAAAAATTGCTTCTTGACAGCCACCATTCCACGGAGACCACTCCAGATTGTTTCAGTGAACAGTTTCAGTGAACAGTAGATGGATCCACTGAAGGGCCAGATGTACTGTATCTCTCAGGTGCTGTGTCAGGTCTTTGCTGGATTTGTTCTATTTTTTAGAGACATGACTTTCAAATACTGAGTGCCATAGAAGATTTTCAGGTCTGCCACTCTTCTTTTGTCATCCACTTGTCTAGTTTCCTCAAAAACATACCATGTTTTTTACCACACCATGCCAAGATGCGCCAGGCTTTCAGTGATTAACTCTTCAGGAAACAACTTGTGGTGCAAAAAATGCTACTTTAAGCCGAAATGTGTTATATTTGACATTTTTCACACATTCAGCTAAAGAAATGGGAACAAGCTATGTGTTTCTGCAACAGGCTGGTAGTAACAAAGTGCCTAAAGACCCAATTTAAAATAGGTTCATTCCACAGTTGTATGTCATGTGCAGACAAATCTTTGGTTTATGTCTTAGGTTAAGTAGCTTTTTATACTTGAATGATCCGCAGGTCCATGTTAAAGGACTTAACACAGACCTTAAAAAAGACAAATGGAAACATCCCTCTGAAAATGGTCAGGTACAAGGAATGGACAGAAAAACAGAGGGAGAAAATGTCCAAAAAACAACTTTGGAAGACTGTGAGAAAGTCAGGAGAACTATTGGTCAAGACCACTTAAAGAAATAACAAAATGACAAGAAATTCTGGCTCCTTGGAAGCAAAACATAAAGAACTGTGTGTGTGGGAGGGGGATGCACTTGAGACTTTTGCACAGTACTGTAAATTATTCAGCCTAGTAGTTAATTGTGACATATAACTATGGGCCTTGCAGCACTTTCTTTTAGTTCAGTTGCAATCCCTGTGAAGCACAGGAGACAAATGGGGCTTTCGATTTGCATTCAACATTTCAAGCAGCAGAAAATGCAATGAGGCTGCTCGTAGAGAAAAGAGAGGGTTCTGTTTTCCTTCTTCATGTGTGAGGCAGTGTGTGTTTATATAAGTGTGTTAGAGGAACAGAGTGCATTGTACATGTATCTTTGTATCCTTGAATGCCTGCAGAGACATGCTAGTGACTCTTCACAATCGACACAGATACAACAGGGCCAAATTAAGCCCAGAACAGAGGCTGAGCTGCTCTTTTTGACTGAAGTCTGTGTGTTTTTTCTTATTTCCATCTAAAGGAAGGAGCTTCCAACAGTTTCAAAATGAGACCAGACTCAGCGGTTCACAAAGTATCAGGACTCCCACTTCTATATTTGCTTTACCTTCCTTGCTGCTTCGCATTAAGCTCATAATCTGCGGGAGCTAAATGAGATCGATACCACCTTCATATCTGCATTTTAGAAATGAAGCTACAGCCAGCAGCTGGTTAGCTTATCTTACTATAAAGAGGGAGAAACTCTTAGCCCGGCTCTGTCTAAAGGTTACAAAATCTGCCTTTCATCACTTCTAAACCTCACTAAATGAAAATCTGTACTGGAGAATGAGATGAAGCTTGCCATTTCAGGACAATGAGCTCTTGTTAATTAAAGGCACAATATGATTCCTGTGCAAATGGGATTTTTTTTTTATCATGAATACAAGACTAACAGAAATATTGGTCAAAACAATTTCCATAAACAATCTTTATGCTGTAATAACATCCTCTGTCTTGCTTTTTCTTAATGGTATGATTGCCAGCAGATAAATTTAATGTCTTGATCCCAGCAAGCACTAGAAAGAAGAAGAAGGTGATGTCATCTGCTTCACCCTTTGAACCACACCTTTGGTAGAACAGACTCTTGAATACTACCTCCATCTCCTTCTCAGAATGCAAGATATTCCCAAAAGCTTCGATAACTGTGGCGATAAAGCGTTCGCTGGAGAAATCCAGTTCATATCATCCTACCCCTGTAGCAGCATATAGTCCTGTTTCTAATTCACCTTTTCACTTGGAGGCAAGGTTTAAGAGCGGGTTATGTTTAAACACCTAAATCAGACCTGAAAGAATGTTATTTTTGAGAACATCAAATCTGATTCGAAGGCAAATCAGAGCAGTCAAGTCGTCTGTTGTTAAAGTCAGGGGTTAATGCTGAACTCTAAGCGTGTGTCTGTCCTCATTCTGTTGGACCTCAGTGACATATCTGACACAGTATGCGACACTTTAATTGATTGCCTTAAGTTATGGGTTGTCACCAGTGTGGTTTCAAAGTGATCCGATTCTTCTTCTGTCACCAGAAGAAAATGATACAAAAAGTGAAAGTGCCTTATGGTTTAACCAAAGCAATCAAAGGCAGTCGTTGTGTATTGATTCTCTTAATGATATTATTACAGGGCTGTTTACTAGCATGTGAGAGTTTTAAATGCCCCTAAAGGAACTAAAGGATAAAACATGCCTTCCTTCCGTGACATTAAATAACCACATAGTGAATAATGTCTTTGAATTTTCCACAAGATGACAACAGCTGTCTCTGTCTGTGCGTGTCACTGTAGACAGTCACCTCTTCTTTTATGTTTTTTAAGTTTTTCTACTATCATGAGGCCGTGCTGACAGACACAACAAAGTGGGGGGTTTTTGAGAGAAATGAATGAGTTGTCTATTCAGAGCAACCTTTAAATATCTTTAACCGACAACTGTCGACCTGTTCAGTGTACCCCACCTCTCGTCCTATGAGTTGCCAGGCTTTCCCTCTACCAGACCACTAACACTTCCAAATCAGCACAAGAATTTATTAAAACTATTTACAGTTGTCACGACTGGGAATTGTTCATGCCTTGTGCCATAAGGAACTGTCTCTATTTTTAAAACTCATATTAAAATTCACCTATTTACCATTTGCATCTCCACAGCCGCCTGCGCTTCGTGTGATTTCTCTACTGGGAGCCTCGGGATGTTAAACTGTCTGTCAGTGCACAGCTTCCTTTATCCCTCCACTCTTTCCGTCTCCTTCTCTCTCCAGCCAGGTCTGCAGTTGCTGTCCTCCCTTAAGTCCGTTCGGTTTTCACCCCTTTTGTCCCTGTGCAGTTTTATCCCTGACCCTGTCCTGTTCGTAATTATCACCGGTCATGTCCTGCTTCCACCTCTGCTCCTCTGGCCCCACTCGGCTCTGCTTTCATCACTCATCGTGTCCGGTTGTCCTACTTGCTGCCCTACACCTTCACTGGCTTGATGCTGCCATGGCGTTGATCTCTGCTGCCAACACGAGGGCCTCCAATTACCGCCGTGAGTCATAAAGCAATGGATGGCACATCTAAACAAACTTGAATTGTTGTCTTTGATGCTCTCCTTCTCCTCTCGAGCACAAATAGCCCGAACCCCATGCTGAATTCGGTTAGTTATAGGTGACTCACATTTGAACAGCACATCCTTCCTTCTGCCCCCAAACCACATGCTCAGATACACAAGATCACTCACTCACAGGCTTTTCAGCACAATGCTGTCACGTGAGTGTCATGACGTTAGGTCTGTTTTGACCCTTTTGAAGAGTGCTTGAATTAATTTGCTTGTTTGGGGGTTTGATTCTTTTCTTTCTTCCTGTATCTAAATACAAATCTGATCTTAATTCTGATAGTCCTGCAAAAATAAACAAATTATACTGGGCTGAAAAATCACAGAATTATGTGGGACTTTAAATATCGTTGACATCGCACTTCTGTGCTGTGATTTACTATGATTGCTTTTCTGCTGGAAGATTGTTTTTTAAAAAAAAGAAAGAGTCTGGAGGTGATGCATCAGCAGCTAACTGTGTTCTACTGGTGCACAAGTTATAGCCTTGAACACACACTGCACAGTGTTTAGCAGCAAGTCCTCAATGCTACAGTGAAATCAAGCAGCTGCAGAAGAAGTATTCAGTAACCTCATAGTGTGAAAATAAAAGATCTACCTATCCTGCACGTCTCAATCATGAAACCAACACAAAAGTGCCTTAACGCTTACCCGCCATAAAGACAACATTTGATGCCCTCACTAATGTCTGATTCATTTTGTTCTGTAAGCAGGCCTGAAATATGACAGAATCCTCTCCGTTCAGAAAAGAGCTTTAAGGGTTATTCCTGGCAGGATAAAGAGTTAAACTTGTATTCTTTCTTATAGTCAGCAGGCGTTCAGTGCTCTGTTTACAAAAGGAACTGTGACTGGGTTAAAGTCTATGGGAAGCAACACTATTTTGCGACGCTTTCAGCACTTTGCTTGTGAATTTGTGGTCTCAATAGTTGATTTGAAACCATATTTTAAATCAAACATTCAAAGAAAACATAGCCTACTCTATTCTATCTGTCAATTTTGTAACTCGTTTTTTAATTCACTGTAAAAAAAAAGAGAAAAAAAAGCAAAAGTCCCAGTCAGTAACCAGCGTTACCTGAGGCTTCAGATTTAATTGGTGACATCACGGTGAATGTGTCCATCTTTGCCATGACGTCCATGTGCAGAATTATGTACTTAAGAAAAATCACTCATTTAAATTTATTAATTTTTTCTAAAATCTTTTTTCTTTATTCCTTGTTCACTCTTTTGCTTCTGAAAAGCTGCAGGCCTGCAGAATTTGAAGGGGGCGTGTGCGTGAAATGTACATTAGTCAACCTATAAATCCTCACACTTGCTTCTTAAAAAAACAGTGAAAGAGTGAATGGCCCAGATTTATATAACATGTTACTGCCAAAAACCATTTGATTTCATATCCATGTACTATAACACTGTAGTGTATGCATTCAGAAATTACGCAATAACTCAGTTTTCTCATTTCTATGTGTGCTTTTGGCCCGTTTTTGCCTTGTGCAATTCAGCTCTACTAATTTATCTCATCTAAAGACCATATTAACTTCATCATGACCTGCCGCTATGCAAATCTATGAGATTCACTTCCAGGTGAACCCTTCTGACTTCACGAACAGTGGCTGGAATTACGATTTTGAAAATTAAACTCGTTCACACTGGATAAGAGGCTTATATTTCCACTGAACTGAACCCTATTGTAATCCACTCACCTCTTTTTACTTCCCTCTTGGTCTCTCTGCCTCCAGTCCAACCGGCTCTTACGATACAGCAGGTTCATGTCGCTGTGGGATCGCTCCTCCTCGCAGCCTATCACAGCGCAGTGTAGCCGCTTGCTTCGCCTCTCTATGTCACGCAGGAAATGCTCGACTGCCACATCCTGGGCAGAGCCAGAGCTCATGGTATAGAAGAGGACTCAGGGGATGGCGATGTATGTCACAGGCAGCCCTCCTTTAGACAAGAGAAAACAGGAGCTCATTAATCATTTAAAAAAAAAAACCCCAAAAAAAACAAGTTTAATAACTTTCCAGCCTGCATGCAGATGACAAGATTGACAGTGATTACTTTGTTCATGCGGCAACATAAATAATCAACTCCAAATTACTGGCAAAAGTTGTAAGGGAGTCATTGCTTATCACGCTCACTGTGTCATAGTGAACAATCCTTCCCATTACTCTACCTGGCAGCCGTCATAGCGAAGACACGGTGATGCATGATGATGATGATGATGGAGGTTGCAGCTTTGTTTACCCCTGCCTCTAGTGTATCACATGAAAACTATTTATACTTTCATTATCCAGTTATGAATATTTGGGTAAGCATGGTAAATCAGCTGCAGAGCATCTTTGGCTGCAGGCCCTGGGATGGCCTATCTAAGCCTGTCTACTAGCCAGAAAGTAATGCGGTTTGTCATATGTAGTGCATGCACAGCTTCCTACTCACGCTCCCTCCATGTGAAGTCAGGCTTGTTGTGGGGCAGATATCTGGGAGTCCAACAGTGTTTTCATGTTGGAGAACGTGAGTGTGCAGCGCAATTGGCTAAGAAAAGAGCAGATGTCAGCTGATGCACGATGCTAGTGTTTTTCCACCATAAATAGAAATTGAATGTGTTTTGATGGTGGACACTCAAGTGGTATCGTCGGTGCCCCTGGCATCAGCATGAGTTAAACAGCTTTGCTGGGGAACTAAATTGAATCAGCCACTTTACATGACATGCATTATTAAGCTAAGCTTGTTTGCAGTGTAGCTGGTGAGTAATTTTAATGGTCCGCATTATCAGATATTCTCACAAAGCAGAAAACGGGGCGAAACAAGCCATATGAATCAAATGTGGTGGAACACATGCGAATCCAGTTTAATGAGACCCGATTTACAATTAAGGTCCTATGATGCTTCACACAGCATGAAAATACATCAAAAAGTATATATTGACACTTTCCAGCTGTGCTGTTGTTTTCCTAATTCTGTAGATATTTTCGATAACTTAAGCAGTTTACCATCGTCTGCACACCATTTTCACTGCCAGTGCAGTAGCTCGGCTATGTCTTACTATAAAGAGAAAAAGCACACAGTGAGAGCAGCAGGCGCTGTCACCTGGGCCAGGTGGCATGTTGATCTGTGTACCTGTGTGTGATTCTTTTGTCACAGCCCAGTGTGTCATCCAGTGTGTCAGCGTGGCTACTGCTATTCTTGTACCCCACAGCTCTGACCACAACCTCGACCGCTGCTGCTGCCGTGTTTGCTGACTCAATGTTAATTAGGTTAGGGAGCTGTGACTGTAGGTTGGGCTTTTGTTAAATGGAGCTTTGATTTTGGTTTCTAGGATCTGGCAGCTGAGTAGGCAGCCCCACAATTGTCACATTACACCCTGTGGGTTGGTGTACAATTAGCCAAGCTAAAAGAACCGAGAGTCCAGCATCTTATATATCTACAGGCAGGTTTGTGTCATCAGACCAGGCTGCAAAATATTGTTTTTACAAGCATGCAATACGCTCATATAGGGTGCCTGTTATTAATCCCCAGAGTCACTTTCTAACCCAAATAAACTGAGAGCGTTTAGGAAGTTGTTTCAGGAGCATCTGTAGGGTCAGGAGTCGCTTGAATTCCTCATTAAAACCAGGAGGCAGATGGAGCCATGATTCACGTAACTCAATCTGCATGCAACGCTGCAAACTACTCATTCATGCACATAAGCAAACATCACACACACATACTCACACACACACATATTCAAGGCCCCCATAACACCCTTCAAACACCCTCTGTGTGTATAGCAGTAACTGAAAAAGCTCCGCCAATATGACTACTATAGAGAAGCGGGAATTTATCGAGGCACATCATAATCACCTATGTAAAATATGACAGTGTAAAACATTTGCAGTGTGATTTATGAGCGTAACAAAAGTTATGAGTGAAACATTATGCAGTCAGGGGATTCACTCTGGGTGTACATTTTGTGGTATCTCATGTCGAAAACCTTTCCTTCTATAGCTGCTACTGGATTCACAGCACTGGAAGGCTTTGTGCTGCAGCCCTCTGCCCTCCAGTCTCCACCTCAGCAAGCGGTCCAGCAGTGTTGTTTTACCTCGCTGTGAGTGAGACAGCAGGACTGCAGAGTGGACAGACACATCATCACACTGGCGTGGCCTCGATAAAAGTGAAAAATTTCTACAAAACATGTATGTTTGCGTTTGCAGAGGCTGGATAGTTAACATGTTGCTAACACGTTGTAGCAAATAATTCAATAATCAATCTGTGACAATAGGTAAGGAAATCAGGGAGGGGGGGGGGGGGTCAGGATTTTCTCAACACCATATTTTTGGCTCACTTTATCAGATATTTAGGAAACAGTGCACTATACATATCCTTCACTTTGTTTGGTTTCTCCTGAATACCAAAGCCATTCCAGCCCACATCTGTATGGTATCTCAGCACCTGAGCTGGACAGCAAAGCCTGAGAAACAAACAGAGGAGAGGAGGAGAAGAAGAGAGAGGCGGTGAGGAAGCAGTGCATGAGGATGGAGCAAAACGTTCAGTGGAAGAATGAGCAGCCTGAAACACACACAGCTAGGAGAGGAGGAGAGACAGAGGCAGCGGGAAATGGAGAGAGAGAGAGGAGGGGGCACGGTGAAAAATGGGGGAAACCAACAAAATAGAGAATCACTGATATAGCAACACGGGGAAGAAGACGAATATGATTAGGCGGGAAACGTACTGCCCAGACAGACTGACGGAGGGGAAGATAGAGACAGGGAGCATGGGAGCAGAGGGAATGTGCAAATGGAGGCAAGTGGAAGGGAGAGAGGATAGAAAAAAAAACAGTGAAAGGCAGCCAGACGACAAGAATGGGGGAGGGAGGTGAAATCAAGCCTCTCACACTAGTCGCTGTGTGTGGTCTCCTAGCAACACTGTCAGCATCTCTTCCTTAGCCGCTGAATATTCACAAAGCAGGACGTCAGCCTCATCATACAGGATGATCCCAGGGTTAAACTTCACTGCAGCTTCATTTGTACCCGACTCTCTCAGGATCAATAAATATCACATGTTTCTTAAATAGCACAGTATGTATCTTAGTAGTATCTGTACTGAGCTATACAGGGGCTAATATTAATCCAGGCAAATACACTCAAATGATAACGCTTAGTATTTTAAATCCTATCAAGCCAGATTTGAACCATTTTCTTTTTCAATGAGACAAAGATTAATAAAAAATACTTAAGGTGAGAATATACATACCAGCTGATATACTAAATACTGTAAAGAATTAAACACCAAAGTAGGAGGGATGTGAAATCCCACCTCCTTCTTCTCAAATAGCCATCACAAATGTTTTTACAGTTAAACGCCAACTTTCACATTGGCTGGATACACATTATTGGGTGAAACAGCTCATTACTTCTTTCAGCCCAAACCATATCAGCTGTTTTTATGTCTATGATTTGCTTCAGTCTGAAATACTTAACTCCAGGCACAGAAATCTATTCAGTTTCTTATTATGCAGGAAATCTAAATCTGATAGAGTCAAGGCTCATTTAATGTCAAATGTAAATGATGACTTGTGTTGAGCACTTTCCTTAACAAGGTAACATCTGGTGAAGAGATGCTTTTTAACAATCGAATGAAACACTCATTTATAGTAAACATATTACAGCATGATACGAGAGCTTCCGCATAGCACTAGGGCACTAAATACATTATTATGGGGGGGGGGACTACTACATGATCATTTAAAGGTTATTATAAGTTTAAACAATTTTTATAAACTCCCTGCAAAGCAGAGGAAAAGGGATTTAACAAATTAATCCACCAAATCATATCACTGCACATATTTTTAGAGCACTATAAAATGCTTAGAGAGTGAGATCAGATACAAATCTAATGTCTGCAAGGTAAAGCCACAAGCCAGTTTACTTTGGTTATCGGAGCTCAAAAGACAGAAAGTGGGGGGGAAAGCAAACCTGAGCTGTGTCCAAAGATAACAAAATTCCCCAGCCACTTCCTCTGAAGATCACTAATTAACATGCTATATCACATTTATTTATATAGTGTGTTTAGAGGTGCTGGCAGGCATTTTTTTTTTTTTAGCATAGTAAGGCTTGCTGTTTTCCCACTTCCAGTCTTTGTGCTAGTCTAATATAGCAAGGTTTTTTAGCAGGTTTTTGGATCTTCCCATGAAAGAACTCTCAAAATATTTTGTTAAATTTGGTTAATTTCAGCAGAAAAATATAAAAAGTTAACGCGACGCAGAGACGGCGCGTGGCAGAGCGACGAGCACTGGTCAGTTGTCGAAAAGTTGCCTTTTTGCAAGTACAAACATGCTTGCAAATATATTAATGGCCAGATTTTTCTCACGCTTTCTGTTTACAGAAACTGAACTTGCAGTGGGAAATGCTGTCCTAAACATTTGGTGAGTCAAATCCTTTAATAATTTATGACAAGCTGTCCACCTTTAACGCATCTGAACGCGGGAACAATGTCACATTCATAAATTCTGCTGTTTTGGGATCAGAAGGAGAAGATGTCCATTTGGAGCACTGATAAATGATTCATGATCAGCTCAAGAAATACTTTGCACGTGTTGTTTCTCCAGAATCGGGGTTAAACTTGTTTAATGTCAGGTTCAGTCAACCGCCCGCTGTGTAGGACCTGACTTCGGCTCTTAAACACTTAAAGATATTTCTGCCTTTAAAATCAAAGACCCTTTACACTCTGGCCAGCTAACCTGCAGGCCAGAAAACACTCCAATTGACACCTATTGCTTTGTGGGCCCGTGCACAAAAACAAATCAATGTAACCCTTCCTCAAACCAAAACAATCACTTAAAGTAAAACCTGTGAATGTGTGAGCCTGTGCATTGTGTGACTCACAAATTTACGTTTGTGTGCGGTGTGTGTGTGATGGGAAGAATTCTCTCAAACCACAGTCACTACTTTCATCTGAGGGTTACGGGGGTTCAAGCGTGCCTTCGGCTTCCCTTCGTGCATTGCTGTTGTGTGCTAAATTCTCTACAATATTGCATTGTGCAGTGAGATGCCTGTGGATGATGAGAATGGACAGGAGGAGGAGGAGGTGGAGGAGGAGGAGGAGGAGGAAGATGTATCATTTCAGGACAAGGATGGAAGGCTGGTGCATAAGAGATAGAGAAACGTTCGAGATGTCTTTCTCATGTTTTGGGCATGAAAGAACTGCAAAGCAGCTATCAGGAAAAACTGGGATGTAAAAAAATCAAAAAACCCTCCAAAACCCTTAATGACAAAGTCATTGCTTCAAAACATTAAACACACAGAAGACACATGTACACTCACTTAAAAGTATGTGAACGGGCACTTCGCACACTTTGGGTTCTCCTCCTCAGCGTTGTTCAAACTGAGTGACCACTAAATCTTTCATGGAGCGCTACCAAAAATATCCCACAAAAAGCGCTTCCCTGATTCCTCAGGATACAGCCCTGAGCCACAACAAACGTTCAGAGATGCTCAATGTATGCACCTATTCGCCCAAGAAATAAATCCACTATTGTTAGAGCAAACAACACACGGATCGTGGATAGAAAACATGACCAGTCACAGCTGGTCAATAATAAAATAATTGCAAAAACAATGGAAATAATGTCGCTGCAAACGATGTCTTTCTGGTCAAAAAGAGGCAGCGAGCCAATGACCTCCCAATCTCCAGCTCCCACCTCAGCTTGCCCTTGCCTTCATCATCTTCTGCTGGAATCTGCAGTAACCAAGGTGACCCACTGCACTTAGCATACATGAACACTTAACAGCTTGCACATTCGCAAGCATTTACACAACACTGGGAAGATTTTCCTTCGGTCTGCAGCTTGTTGTTCTATCACATGCATAAAGGGTTGTGGGAATATCAACTCATACCGCAGAGATAAGATTCAGAGCAGACTTTTCTCCGGCAGCGGCATGTGGACGCTGACGAGTGCCGCCACTAGATGTGCTACAATTTAAAAGCCGAGCAGGGTCCCTTTAAGTTAGTCTGGCTTTCGAAGATTGCATTAACAAAAAAACGAGGGAATTCACATCATATAGAAAAATGTAGTCTCTGTTTTGTTTGTCTTTTCATCTGGCTGTTGAAACCCAGCCTGTGAGATATAGCGCCGCAGGGACAAGAGTAAGAACTGTGGAAGAGGGAAGAAAAAAAACTCCTTAATGCTTCCACTTGTGCATGAGGGGAAGAGCTCCACTCCGCAGCTGCACACGCTTCACTGAGCCAGCATCCTTCTCTACCCAAGATCTGACTCATTTTCGGATGTGGATTACCCTGCAATATTGTCTTCCTGTTAGTTTCTTCAGCTTAAAGTCATATATTTAGATATCTAGTTTACAAAATTATCGTGAAAATATCCAAGTAGATAAAACTCAAGATGCTCAGTTTTGAGCATCTTGCCTTTCTCTGTTAGGTAGAAAGGCCTGTTTTTCAGTAAATTATATCCCTTTGCATGTTTTATGTATTTTACAACAGCCAAAACCAAAATAATCTGCAGCTCTGTGGGTGTCCCTTCCCCAAACATGACAAACCTTATAAACTATTCAGCAACAATTAAGCAAACTCAAATAGTCCAAAGCAAAAAAGGATCAGCTGAACATCACTAAAAGCTACACATATGATTTGCCTCACAGCAGTTCATGGGCTTGACTCACATCTTCCCAGAGCTAACGCATTCAAACAAGCAAAAAAAAAAACAAAGAAAAAAATTTTGCCTCTGGCTAGAGAACAATGTCCAGAGATAGCTGCAGAAGAATAAAAAACAAGCATGAGGACTGAGGTGACCTCTATTCAAAAATCAAATCAAAACATCGCCACACACAAGAAAGCATCAGAACTCTCCCCCAGTTAGTCATACTGGAAAAACAAAAAACCTGCATGTCAGACCGGCCTTCGTTTGATTGACAGATGAAGCAACGGCAGCGTTGGTGTGATTAGCAAAGCCAGGTAGGCCACAAGTGGTCTTCCAACATTTGAATCAGCCTACTCTTCGTGCTCAACATCCCCCGATAAGCGAGTCATAGTGTAGGCTGTACAGGATAAGCACACACATGCCCACACACACACAGCTCTCCCACTCATCGATCTCATTACAAACAAATCATATCTCTTAGGGACCATGTTATGCACCCCATAGTGTTCAAGAGCAGGACAGTAACTCACGACAAGAGGGTTTTGTAACACATTAAGACATGACAAACTTTACATGATGTTAATAGCTGGTAAAAAAAAAAAAAAAAGAAAAGAAAGAAAAACACACACACACACTTAACTGCCAGCTCTTTTCTGTCTTTGTATAAGGTGAATAAAATCGCAACAGGGACTTTTTAAAAGTGTTGAATCAGGTCAAGTATGTCTGAGAGCTTTTCAAAGCCGTGCAAACTGAAATGAAAGAGAGGTGGTACAGGTGTGTCGTCCATACAGGTATGATTGGCAGGCTTTCAGCAGGGGGGTCTCACTTGAGCAATTCCTATTCTTGTCATTCCTGCTGCTCACTGTACTGACAGTGATGAAATGAAAAGGCCATAACTGGGGCAAATGGCAGGTGATGGCAGATTACACACTGCAGGGGGCCCGATGGAGGCAGTGCTTTCATACGCTGTACTCGCGTTGTGGTCGCGTTGGACACATGGCCAGAAAAGGCAGATGGAAAAAAAAAAGTCACTTATAACAAGATGATTGTGAGATACGTGTCCAAAAAACAGGAGTGTGATTAACATCCTCTGCGTCCGCTTTTGATGTACCTGCTGTACGTCTTGCTCTCTTGCGCAATAATGCTCAAAAGACTGCGAGAAAATGTGGCGAGCTGAAAAAGTGCCAGCTGGATTTTGAACTAAAATGCTCAAGCGTTTAAACGCGTTACAGGGTTTAAAATACTGACTTTTAAAAAATGAATTATTTCTCAAAAGAAAACGGCCCAGATTGGGGCAAAGATAAAATAACCTGCATGATTCAGAATCCCTTCCCCAATCCCAACAACTCATATTGCTTGTGGGACCCCCCAGCATATTTTTTGTGTGCAATTAGCTGGAGTTCCTTTTGCTGCCAAGTAGCTGAGCAGCAGCAGTCTTTTCTCTTTTTTTAACAGGACAAGGCAAAATTGCTCTGACATTTAAAAAGCATATTTAAGTTACACTACAATTAGAATTTACATTTCTGAATGTGCGATCGCCAATTTCCAACACTGCTGTGCTCTCAGTTTTTGCTGGTTTACGATGACCTTTGGCAATGTCACAGACAATAAATTATCACTGTGAGACACTCCTAAGACCATCATGTCTCCCCATCAGTTTGAGACCCACTCACTCACACAATACAGCGACATGTGGAGGAGCAATATTTGCGGAACATGATACGCTTTTGATTGTTTGCATCACACAACTGCCCCGATTAACACGTTTCTGCCTCCTAATCGTTTAGCAAACATTAATGAAGGTCTCTTGAAGGTCTTTAGCATAAATGTAAAACATTAATGAGACCGGGGACATTAATATAACACTATGGACCACTTTGGTCCATTTATGCATGCCTAAACATGTATAATTTCAACAACAAAAAAGAAAAGAAAAGCTGCATTGTGTCCCTCCTGTAATTTCAGATTTTGCCAATTACTGTTCCAACATAATGACCCTGAAATGACTTTGCTAACAGCTTCTTGCCAAATAATAATAATGATTAAAATAAAAAAATAAAAAAATTTGAATGGCTCATAAAAATGTGTAAATATGTAAACTTATGTTTTGATGAAAACATCTGCATTTTGTTTGCATTTATTTATGATGCTGCAAAGACACAGATGCACACAGGCGGCTGGTGATTAACGTGGCTTGAGCCTGGCGCCAACAAGAGAGGAGTGACTGCTGGCTTCTAACTTTATTTATTTTGCATGGTACCATGCAAATGACTTTGAAAGGTTTAATGAGAAGAAAACAGAGGGGAAATGAACAAAGATGAGTTGCCTCAAGGAAATCATTACCACACATCATTACTCTTGACTACACACTGCAGTGAAAGTGGATGCTCTAAGATACTCACAATCCAGAAAAAAAGCATTTAAATGGGGCATTTAATTTAAATTTTCATTGGTTAATTTGCCCATATACATTCAGTCATCCTCCGGTCAGACAAGGGACAGACGTCTATGAGCTTTTAATGTGAAGAGTCACAAAGCAACAGCATCCAACAAAGTGGACGCAGAGGGACGTCCCAGATAAAGCACCGAGGAGTCATTTGTAGCGCAAAATAATAGCCCCACCTCGTCCCTCAGTGCGTGCAGGGTCTGCCTATTATTCTATTATATTTTGCTGTGTTTTTGTTTTGCTTTTCAGAACCTGTATTTAGAGCAACACAGAAAAGAAGAGTGGCCAGTATTTCAGTCTTCTCTACTGAGAAAAAAAAGGAAAGAATTTATAGTGGGGGATGAAGATGAAGAAGAAGAAGCTTAATGAGAATCAATTTAGGGTTCTTTTATTTCTGTGTAGTCTTGGAGTAAAAGGGGAGGAAAAGCAGAAGACAAAGTGGGGCAGTCATCGAACAATGTTCAGGTCTGGGTTTGTATCCAGGACATGGTTTGTAAATGGCATGCCCTTTAATCAAGAAGCCGCTAGAGACCTTTACCTTTAGCCCTATATGTACTCCTATACACTGTGTCTGCTTAAAATAGCTACATGAAAAAGTGAGTCTGATCTACAAGCAAAGGCTTTAGTGTTAAGGTTTGACGGGCACTGGTGATATACTGGTTTAAAACTGAACCAGGAAGCCTGGTAAATTTTTATTTTATTAAATTTTTATACAGCTTTAGATTAAAGTGGATCTGTTTTCTGTTTCCTTCTTTTCTATAAACATATACTTTTACATCGGGGGAAATCACAATAAACATGGCCAAAGTTTGAAATAATGAGATCAGCATATGTCGGTGTTTGTTATCCCGGTGAGGCACAAGCTCGGGCTTGAGACAGCTCTACACACTTTCTATTCTACAAGAAGTCAGAGAGAGGGGATATCCCATCTAAGGCACACGGTTCTGGCTGTAAGCACCAAAGTCCCACTCCCTTCTGCTCTGAACTGTCTGTTTAAAAGGGGCAGCCAATCAGGACAAAGCTAGCTTAAAGGGAATCCAGATCTAAGAGTAGAAATATGGACCTGGAAATGAAAATGTTGCATTGACTTTGTGACTTTTTTCCAAGTTTAAACATTAACCTTCCTGTCTGAGTTTCGACAAACAAGGGGAATAAACCTTAGCAGAAAAATAAGGCCCAGACTGGTCCTTTTGTGGTGTCCTATGGGATGTGTAGACATTCTTATGAGGGCCTATCACAGGATATCCTCTGCTCTTTCAGCTGTGAACATTTTTTAATCAGTCTCTTAGAGTTCTCATTATTTAGCAAGGTCAGCGCGACATTATGGCCAGAATTACGCTACATTAACAACTGATAACTGTCGTATTATCAGTTATGTGACACAAACAGAATATCAGCCTCATCACGGGGTCATATGTTTATAAACCAGAATTTTTTCAATGTGACAAAAAAGAAATACGTCCTTAAAGATTCCTGATTTATAAGCATATAAAGCCTTAATGACTTTTCTTTTAAACCCACAGCTCTCCTCTAGCATATCCACAACACAAGACTCAAGAGAATATCACAAACTTTCCTCAAAGCATCTGAATCTCCCTTTGTTAAAGATTCCCATCAAATATAAACTGACACAGGAGTGCCAGTAAAAATACAAAGAGGATATGCTGTCATTTTAGAAAGGAGCATGGGCAGTAACAATTAATAACATGGATTTAAACTGATACAACACTGCAAAAATCTTAGTTTGACCAAAAGGTTTTTTAAAATGTGTGTAAACCATAATTTTACTGTTAGATTTTACAAACAGAAGCTGAAAATCTACCTGTTTGAGAAGCAGGAACACGTGAATGTGTAGCATTATTTCACTAGCTTACCTTAAAAAATGAGTTAAACATGGATCAACATCATATGTTGCTGCCGTTTGAGAAAAAAAATGATGTTCAGCTGTAGTATTCTTTTGGTTTTTCATCACTTTTGCAAGCATTACATTTGTTGAACATATACGGGGGGACGTGAAGATGAGCGACAGAGGTACAAATGTGGCCAGACTTCACCCGGGAAACCCACTGAAAAGATGTGAACTAAATATACACCAAATAAAGAGGAAGAGTTGATCAAAATGCACTTTTTTAACTGTCTGCAGTCACTCACATTGATCACAGTCTGTAACAGAGGAAATCGTGGTCATTTCTGATTCCATATGTCTCATGTTCTTCCTTAAAAATAGCACTGTATGCTAACATTGCCCACATTACACTATAGTATTACTTTTAACAGCATGCTAATATTCAAACTCTAGGGAAACAATCTGTTTTGGTGCTTCAGTTTAAAAAAAAAAACAACCATTAGTGCTCATGTAGACACGGGTATCTACTCCACCAGAGAAATGGGCTTAAAATGTCAGCATCTGCCAAGTCTGTCTCTCATCCATCAGTCCCCTCACTCTCTGTGTTTCTTTCCTATTAGTCCCCTCTCCTCTGTGGCCACGCATAGGCCATCCCTCATCCTCACTGGATCCAGTAATTTCTCATTCGTTTTTAAATCAGACATGATGCACACAGCGGGCTAGAGCAGCTGAGCATTTCCATCCTCTTGATGGAAAGAAGCTCAAATGCAGTCAGAATCTTTCTTTCCTCATCAAAAACACTTGGGACTTCCTTTTTTAAATTATTTCCGTTAGTAAATAACAACAATAACCTCCGCTCAATTTCATTTCTTCTTCAAGTCTTTTGCTATATTTCATGTATTTTTTAAAAGCTCTAAATATTAATTTAGTGGGATAAACCTCTCTGGGATTGAAGGGCATGAAATGAAACCCACTCTATTTAATTCCCACCACTTCCTGCTTTTAATACCACAATAAAATGACTGCGGCCCGCAACGCAGAGCTGCCACTTCCTGTTTTTAATCACATTTCGCTACAATCACATTTTGAGATCACTAGGTGAGCCCGGCAGTCAGTGACAGGTGGTCTGAGCACCGGTTTTCTTCTGCATGCAAAACACACTGCACAGCATGCGTAGCTCATAGCCTGCACTCAATGACCCCAAAGTCACAGCTGCTCTCACCCAACCCCGATCCACTCTGTAGCTAGGAGTGGTTAAGCCAAACTGCACAAGAGATGCTCACATAACTGACCCTGATTATGTGCATCTGTTAACCTAAGCTAGATTTAAATGAACGTATAGGAAGATTTTGGTCTTATTAAGCTCCAAGGTCAACTGGGACTGGCTAGTAAATAGTGTCAGTCTCAGTTTCAAGCAGTGAAGTATTCAGTCTTGCTGGTCCAGCATCTTTAAAGGCAAATGATTACATTAATTGCACATTCAAAGGGGAGGCCTTCATTATTCATGTTGGGACTGCTTTGTCCTTTTTAAATGCTTTTATTTGTTTTGTGGCAGGCAGTTAATACCTACAATAAACTGTATGGATATTCCATTTTCTTCCAACATAGCTTCCTATCTGTAATATTTTGAAGCAGTCTAATTACAAGTTGTTTTTTGGGGGTTTTTGTGTTTTCTTGCCTTTCTTCTTCTTTTTAGGGTGGACTGTGACGAAGAAATCTCTCAGCAGGAGTGCTGTTCAGAGGCTGTTTAGAGGCTGTCACGCCCGGAAGGCGGGTGGGGTATGGGTTGAGGGGGGGAGACATTGCTGACTAGCCTTAATTTTGCGTTCAATTCACAACTTCTCGACGCTTTTGAATCGTCTTATGGAGGATCTAAGGAAGAACACTGCGGCAGTTGATCGAGTATTAATCACCAGATGGCTTTCCCTTTAGAAAAGAGAAAGAAATCTAGTGATGTGGCTCCCTCCATCCAGACGCCTGCCTCTCTCTCCCGCACCTCCAAGACGCGCCAACACATCCTCACCTGGATGCGCACAAACAAACGCACACATACACACACACGTCACCCCTATACTCACAATCAGAGTATTACCGCCCGTTCACACACGCACGCACGAACGCACACTCAAAAACACACAACCGTGCTGCATTTACGGACTCGTATAATCCGTAAACATGCAGATGTTTCCCATCAGGGCCATGCAGATTAAGACGCCAAACACTGCCGCCCCTGTCACCGCTGTGCTGTAGATATTTTGATTAACAGCGCCGTGCATGCTTCAGCGTCAATAGTCAGCTGATGCGGGCTTGTTTTCTGGTGAAATATTTATACGGGGAAGTCACGACTGTACACGAGCTGTGGGTTGTTACTGCGTGGCGATGTGGCGATATCTGCACGGATCTTTTACGTTTGGGGCTAAAATACGGGCCTCGCATTGAATGACGCGAGCCGCGAGGCTTCAAGGTTGAACAATTTGGCTAGTGAACACACGGCGGCTCGCTGTCACCCGTGCACTCTGGTGAAATTTACGCGTAAAAATGCCCGACGTCCCTCCGCAATATACCATGTTTTCATTTGCTAATAAGGCAGACCATAACCACCATAACCACGACAGCTCTCTACGTGGGCTAAACGATTTTGTGATTTATGCAGCAAAAACAAAACACAAATGAAGGTGTGATACCTACCTTGATAGCTGTAGAGTCTACGGCTGGCGCAGAGGTAGACTGTGCCGATCGCCTAAACCAGTTGCCCAGACTCGTAAAAAAAATCAGACAACAACAAAACCACGCCGGTTGTTGATGACACAGCTGTCTTGGTAAACAGAAGGGAAGGGAAATGAATCCTTTCCCAGATGTGTCAATTGACGTGGAAATAAAAAATTAGATATTCAGACGCCGATCACCGGACTGACGCCTTTTCTTGACGTGAAAGGTCTTCCATTTTTAGGGGGATAAACGGCGCACTGTACTACCGAGGATCGCTGTAGACTGGCCGGTGCGAGATCTTATTGAAAACCAATATGCAATTCAATGCGACGTTAAAATGCTCCCCAGCCGACATCATCCTTGTGTCTGTGTTTCTTTCAAAATCATCCGCAAAAGAAACACGCTCACAAATGCGGGGATGAACAGAAAGAAGAAGAAAAAAAAACGTCAAAACAAAAAATGCGCAGATGTCAGCGCGCTGTGCTGGTTCAAGCGCTGGGCATCCTCACTGAGCATTCGCATCCATATTAATATTCATACAGTACTTCCTGAGAGCAACCCAGTGGTTGTTTTGAGAAAACTGATTCCTGTTATCCTGCTATTTATCGCTCAGTGAAAGTGAAAGCCACAGAAACTGCTCATATTAACAGCACACTCATTAAATGTCCTTACTTTTTTTTTTTAAAGGCTTTTTATGCAAACAACAAAAAGCCCTTTTATTTCACCAGAGTGCTGTGATGTGCAAAAACAAAGTCAGCCTGCCATATAAAACATTGTAGGAGGATCGCGGTGATGTAATGGAGGATAAAATACTATTAAGTATAAAATAAGCTCGCCAAAAAGCCCGCGCTGAGTACCACAAAGTAGGCTAAGCCGTCAGAGGAATATTAACATTTTGTATTAACTGCCTCCAGATGACCATGCAGTGAAAGCAAAAAATATTAGAGGACATCATAATATTAAATGTGAAAATACCCACTGTTTAGTGCAGATATATTTTCTTTCATATTTCCCGGTGATGTGATCAAACACTGGCATTTTCCTTTTTCTTTCTTTTTTTTTTAAGGTCGTTGTCACATGACCAACTAGCCAACACATGGCCTGTGTGAGGCTGACACGCCCCCTAAAGTCAACGGGAGACTATATGGGTGACTGGGTTGGAGTTAAAAGTGAATCTTTCAGATATCTAGATTAGGAGTGCTCCCTCTTGAGAAACACGCTGTAATCATGTGTATCGGTGGAATCTTTGGACTGCCACAAGTGGAGCCGTGAATCCAAAGTCCAAGTTTAGGTTTGATTAAAACTTTTCTAAATATTGATCAGTCACTGTGTTGGATGTTTATGTCATATGCATCTATCGCTGTTGGAGCCTAAAGATGATCTGCTGGGATAAAATCTGGTGTTAGCCCATTTAGGATTAATCTAACTTAAAAGCACATGCATGCTGACCGTACACCTGCACCTGACACATTCCTTAAAAGTCATGTCCATAACTAACAGATTATTATCACTGTTATCAGTCAACAGTGATATTGCAACATTAGCAGCATAGGTTCAGAGGCCCAACCAGAAGAAAATCCAAGCCTTTAATGTGCAGTAGACAGGACATGAAACAAAATAATCAAATTTTTCTATGTTTAAACGGCATGGTGCTGAGCCTGGACTGGCCAGTACAGTAGCAGATGACAGAAACTTCTCCACTGCACAGGATATATAAAGTCAGTGAAATAGAGATGGACCCAGTGGGACTTTAGCTCTTTATATGATTAAGGATCAGAGCAGTTGAGTGGTGGTTAGTGTTATGAGAAGTGGTGTGGCAGTATATCTACAGTACTTCAAATGTCTGCTTTGTGTTTTGTATTCATGTTGGGGTTTTTTTCGTGGATGCTGATGGAGAAAACCGCCACTTGAGAAAGTCAGATTTTTAAAAATTGCTCCCCTTATTCAAATTTTTCAAAATAAAGTATAAGATTTTGCATTAAATCTTTGATTGACAGGAGCAAATGTGCAAGAGGAGGAGAGCAAGGTCTGTGCTGTGGTTTATTTCTGAATGTCTCATTTTTAATATCAGTTTGTCAAAAAAAACTAACTTGATCAGTCTGAATCTAAGCCTCACTCTTTCCTTATTTGATCCTATATGCCAAACTATTTCACTGTTGCTATACCAGTTCATTATTCCTCATTATTTTACAATAGAAATCTCTCAGTGCTGCATAGGGCACAATCACTTGACTTTCCTGAACCATGCAGGAAATGCTGAGCTTTCAGGGCAGAGCCTTATCACCAGGCAGGCATGTAGAAATGATCTCAGTAAATCAGTGAGCAAGAACAACATTTAGGAGAGAAACACATTCATGACATTTACAGTAGCAGGAAAATCAGCATCAGCTCATGAGAAGACTTATAGGGAAGTCTGCTTTATGTAATTTACAAGTGAAGTGGCTGTGAAGCTGCATGAGACGATTCCTAGAAATAACACCAGCTAAAGAGACTGACATGTAATCCTGATGATCACCACACCAAAGACAAAAAGGACAAAATCAAATTAAATCACTGTATGTAAAAGTACAAAGATTAAATAACTGCAGTATCTTATCAAATCCCATTAACGTTTGCTGTGTTTATCTCTGACATAAGTTACTTGTGTCACAAAGTATTGGGTGGGTGGAGTTGTTATCAGCAGCTGTACACGGTCTGGTCAAAGTGCATAGTGCTGATCTGCGGGGAAGCAACGAATCTGCATCCATTCAAATTAACTTTGGAATTAACTCTACTAAGGTAAAATACAACATTTTATGGAACTTTGCAGCATAAAAATTGCTTTTGGTTAGGGTTAGGTCTTGTTTTACGCCGTTACTAGGCTGGGCTGCTAATAGTTTAACTTTTAAGCAGGTTAAAAAAAAAATCTAGCATGTAAGTTTGCCTGTGAGCTTGTTCATAAGCGAGTCATTTGATCAGGCTCCTGCATGTCTGCCAAGGTTTCAAGCCTCTTTCTTCCCTAAAGGAAGTTTAAGAGCACATGCTTATGTGCTGGTCATCAATGAAATCGGTTGTCTGTCATAAAGTCATCTATTTAAAATTTTATGATCTTGGATAAAGCCACTTTTGTCGTTTCAAAGGCCATACGCTATACTATTCATTACAGTCGTGACCTTTACTAAATGAGAGTCCGCATTAAAATGTTATTGATAGCTGAAAAATGATGGTTTGGCCTCCAGGTTGCAAGAATGACTCGAGAAAAAACTCAGCTGAAGGAGTTTTTAGAGTCAATAAGTGTTCTGCAGTGGGTGCTAAGCTTTCTCCTCTTGGGTAAGAAGTTGCCATACTATCCTTTTTTAATGATTTCCTAACAAACAGTGTATTAATTGCATTATTAATTAACTCATAAAATAAATCTCTTGCTCCTTCCCAACTCCAATGCTGGTCGACATGGCATGAAAAACATCCATCTCCAGGAGTGGCTTGTATCATACTGATGGTGTATCTTATGTTTACCTCTCTGTGGCCGCTGTCTGCTCTCTACTTTGTATGGTTGGTGATGGACTGGCATAAACCCGAAAGAGGTAAAGAAATTCAAGTATGCATGAAAATAATGACGATACAAAAAACAAAATATGCAGTTTATACACTAATAAAAGGCCTACCTTTTAAAGTGTGTAACAGCACACTCAAAAATTATGATTTACAGTATATGCATGTATACTGGCTACATTAAATGGGTTTGCTGCTTAAAAATAGCTTTATTTTAGTTTTACCATTGTTTTTATAACTCTTAGTATTTAGTATACAGTTTTTGCATACCAGTGATCACATCAGGATACTCTTTAGCTTTGCTAACGTGCACTGTGAAACTGGGACACTCAGTGTTTCTAAGGTTTTCAATGTCTCCATCAGGGGGCAGAAGAACGAGGTCTGTGAGAAAGTGGAAGGTATGGGAGCACATGAGAGACTACTTTCCCGTTAAAGTAAGTTTTGGGTAAATATCTTTAGATCTGTTTATTTGCTTCTAACACACAGATGCTTACTGTGTACAGGACAGCTAATATTTTCAAAAATCTCAAACCCTATGAAATGTCCAACTGAATTCCATGTTGGGATGTTTTTGGGGTACGGAAAGATACATTTTTACTCCAGTGCACACTTGAAGCACTGGAAACCTAAAATCCTGTTATTAGTCTTTACAAAGAGCATATTATATTTGAGGCCCTCACGCAGGGCACGCAGTCAAAAGCCTGCAAGAACAAGCGTCTAATCTTTGCCTCAGTCAGATGAGTGAAAATGGGCATGGCTGTTTAACAGCAGCAACATCCGTGCTCACCAACATTAACCCTCTTGTGTCAATGTTCTTTCTTAGCTGGTCAAGACAGCAGAGCTGAATCCAAACAAAAACTACATCCTAGGTTCTCACCCACATGGCATCATGTGTACTGGAGCCTTTACCTGCTTCAGCACGGAGAGCTGTGGCTTTGCTGAGGCATTTCCCGGCGTGCGAGCCAGCCTGGCGATGCTGGCGGGCCTGTTCAGGATACCATTCTTTAGGGAGTACATCATGAGCGCAGGTATTTATTGCATGTTTTAGCAAGGGGACTAAACTACTCCGTTTCTTAGTCCGAGAAGCATTTTGCATTAGGCCGAAACAGCAGTTTATTGATCATACTACAGTATACAGTTCATGTTCTGCAGAAAAAAGTGATTTTACTTTGTGGAATGCAAATGGAAGAAAGAATACCTACATGTTACTGATGCTAACTGAATTTGAAAGCCTGTTGACAGTGTAGACCTGCATGTTACAGCTTAACAAAAAAGTCCCTGTTATGCTCCTGACCTGAACTACTTCTGTTCTTACTCTGTCTGATAAGGACTTTACCCAGTCAGCAAACCAAGCCTGGTCCACCTCCTTTCAAAAAGCGGCAAAGGGAATGCAGTGGTAATTGTGATAGGGGGCGCTGCCGAGTCTCTGGCATCCTCTCCCGGACTCAACACAGTGGTCATGAAGGAAAGAAAGGGATTTGTCAGACTGGCCCTTGAGTTGGGGTGAGAATTATACACTAAGAAAGAAAATATACAAATATGTAAAACACTGAAACCTGAACTCTGACCTTCCACAGTGTTGATCTGGTGCCCGTTTATTCATTCGGGGAGAATGAGCTCTACCAGCAGGTGATTTTCGCAGAGGGCAGTCTGTGTCGCAGGTTACAGGACTTGTTTAAAAAAATCATGGGCTTTGCACCGTGTCTCTTTGTCGGTGAGCGCTTTGTTCTCATGCCCTACAGGACTCCAATCACGACTGTTGGTGGGTATTTTATTATTCTTTAAATAGCCAATACCACTTTTATGTACTGAGCCCATTTTATTCTCACACTGTACTCTTTTCAGTGGGAAGTCCAATCTCAGTGCCAAAGCGTGTCACGCCCACAGACGAGGAAGTCGACCATTATCACAGACTTTACATGCAGGCCCTTTCCAAATTATTCCACGAACACAAGGTCAGCTGCGGACTTTCAGAAAATCACGAGCTTCGGATAATTTAGATATTTTGACATAAACTGTTTGCACCAAATACGACTTGGAGTCACTATGGATCTGACGTGATGGACCTATATTAACATTGAAGGTTTCCTGTGATCATCAGTCTATAAAAATGTGCCTGTATTTAAAACTGCTCATCACATGTTTTAAATAATTATGACGTGAAGCCTTTATGTGGCACTGCTGTTTGTATGGAAAACACTGGAGGATTATTAGTTTAATCATGTTTGGCAATAATTTTAACAACATATTGAAAAAAATATTCTCACGTGTTTCTGAAAGCTGTACATATTTGGAATGATTCAATTATTATCTCATAACATGACATACTTTTCCTTTTTTGTTTGCATTATTAAAACAATCCCACTAGTTTTCATGAACAAAAGAAAAAAATCTTACTGGATATTGTGTTGTTTTGAGCTGTACCCCCCCCCAAAAAAAGCTGTGTATTATTTAAGATCCACTAAAAAATTATGATGCGCTTTGTCACAGATTACTTCTTTTTATATCAGATCGACTTCACAAGTAATTTAATACTTATTACTGTAATTTGATCACAACTTTATTAATGAATCTGTTTACAGCAGTTCTGGTTGCACAATAATTACAAAACAAGCCTTTTAAGAAATGAAATAATCTCATTACTCCAAAAAGCAGGCAGAACACAACACTGGTAAAGAGCAAAAAATGTGAACCTTCTAAAAGAAGTCCATATCATCTGGTGCATCCAGGTCACGGTACTCAATGATGTTGCGTGGGTCACCTCGTGACATTCTGCAATGGATGGCAATGCAAACAGAAAAACAGTAGAAACGATCTTTTAAAGGGAGTTTCAAACTTCCACATTAGCAGAAAAAAGAAAATGTTTGTAGCAAAATAAAGACACGTACAGCGGTCTCACCTGATGTTGCGCGGCTTACCCAGGTATTCACCTTGTCCGCGGAAGTTGTCATAGTTGCCTCTGCCTCCACCATATTGGTTGGGTGGATAAGGAGGCCCACCAGCTTCAAAAAATGATTTTAATTTGAAAAAAGAAAAAGTGTTGCGACTTGACTGGAAAGCACATTCTCATTTTTAGTATAAAAGGGTAAATTCAGAACATACCACCGTAGCCCATCAGAGGAGGACGAGGCTGTGCAAAGCCCATTGGACCCTGAGGACCTTGGGGAGGAAACGGCATACTGGGACTGAGCAAACCTGCGAGATGAAACGGGCCCAGTGTATCTTTTTCTTACTATTCTGTTTATCTCTGTTGAAGAATATCTGTAGTTCTGGGTTTACTAGACAAAAATCTCAAACCGACCTTGGCTTGGGCCTGGAAGAGGAGGAAGTTTCATCTCTGGCAGGGATGGCCTCTTGGCATCCATCAGGAAATTGTTGAAGAAACTAACCTCCTTTTTCACTTCTTCAATTTTATCCCCATGTTTGTTGAGGATGTGCTTCCGTACAAACTCTGGACCCTTGAATTTGATTTGAAATAAAAAAAAATAAAAAATATATACAGAAATAATTCTTGATTATTATTTTTTTTAAATTACAACAGAACTTCTAACAAAAACTACTGGTATATCTCCTTTGTGTTTAATAAAATGCATTGACTGTGGTCATGCTGTACAGTCCTGAATACTATTCATTCCAAGTGCCAACCTTAAATTTCTTTCCACTTAGAGGGCAGAGCCATTTATCTTTTCCCAGTTCTTGTGTGTTGGCAGACACAAACTTCTCCACTTCTTCTTCAGGGTCCTTGCGGCCCATCTTCACCCCCTCTTCTTCAGACAAGACTTCTTTTAAACTAAACAAGGGGGCCAACTTCTCCTCCATCATTTTCTCCCACTGTTGCACTGTTGAATGAGGGGATGTCATCTTATTAAATTCTGAATCAACACTAAAACTTTAAAATCCTCACTTAAACTTTTTTTTGCAATCTGCATTGCCTACATTTGGCACTGTTTATGATAGGTGGCAAAATAGTCTAAGCACAGCAAATGTTTAGCTAGCAAACACAACAGTTAAAATTCACGTCAACTTCAGGATGTTGGAAGATTCATTTTCACTACAGCTGAGTCAACATTTACGTTTTCATCCCAGAGGTCTCTTTTGTGTCACGTAACATGAAAAGGGAAGAACACTGACCTTCTCCATGTGTGATGCGGTTGGGAGGAATGGGTCCACGTACATGAATCATGCCGCATCGGTTGGGCATTTCATCCTCACTGGGGTATTCACAGGTGTTGTAGTAGTCAACTGAGTGCACAACACGGAGGTACAAGACCAAACGATCCAAAACCTGAAACAACACATGGTAAAATTGACAGGCCTAGCACAGTGAAGATACAAATGGAGAAACCCACTTTTAAAAGAGAAGATCAGATGGATATTATATCTTAAACTGTTCTAAGTGTGGTAAAGGAATGACCTTGACAAGTTTGTCATCCCTCTCAACAGTCATCTCTGCAGGGTTTCCTTCCTTGATGCCCTCCTCAGAATCCATTCCACTCCCGGAGCCCAGAAGCTCCTCCTCCTCAGCACTGACCTCCTCTATCAGGTAATCGGTAATATTCTTCAGGATGGGGTTCTGCGCTGGCAACTGTGGAAATAAAAAAACCCCACAAATGATGATGATGGTCAAATAACTTGAGAAAAATCGGTTAAATTGCATGGGTACAGGTACTATACCTCACTGCTCTGCCCTTCTTCCTGGGACTTGTTGCTCCAAAGTTCCCCTTTCTCATCTAAGGCATGAATGAGCTTGGCAGCCAGCTTGATGTCATTGCGGAGAATCTGCTTGTGCTGAGTAATGCCATTAACATTACGCACCCTCCGAGCCAGGTCCCTGTTCACCCCCGGTGCCAGTTCACAGTCTCGCAGCTGTGAAGGGTAAAAACAGACTGGTAAAGGCCTCAGCTGAAATTTGAACGATCTCTGCATCTCTAAAGCCACCTGCAACACAAAGTTATAGCAGTGCCAACACTTATGACTGGTGCACTTACCCGAATGTTCTGAAGGTTCCAACAGACTTCTTTGATGTTGACGCTACGGTCAAATGTCACCCAGCAACGTCTGAAAAACCTGAGACGGTGCAGGTTTCATGTCAAAGTAATGAATGACTACACTAATCCAACCATTTACACTTTAGTGTAGCAAATAATGCCAAGTTTTCATTTTTCATACCTGCGCTCTGGATGGGGATCAGACAAGCAAACACGCAGAAACCCAGGGTAACGTCGACACAGCTGAGAAGAAAAAGAAACCACGCTCAGTTTAAACCAGGACACGTATCTGTTTAGTGCACTTAAAGATCTGGATCTGATAGGTATGCTTCTTTTATACAACTCACAGCAATAATCTCAGCCTTGGAGATGGTGGGAGCGATGCTTCTCATGAACAGAGAGCAAGTCCTGTGGAGAGGCCGTGGTCTAGGAGAGTCGTCTTTGGGCTTTTTCTCTTCCTTCTTGTCCTCCTCGGAGTTCTCCTTGGGTTTCTCCTCTGGATCATTAGACAGGAAAGGGAGATTTATTTGATGAGTGCTAAATTACAGAAAGATACATATTATACTCCTGAAAATGTATAACCAGACACTACAGGCATGATTTCTCACCTTCACCTTCCTCTTCCTCCTCATCCTTGTCTTCCTCTTCCTTCTTCACTGGTTTGTCAGAGCAGTTAGAGTTGGAGTCTGAATCTGAGTCCGAGTCACTCTCTGAGGCGCTGGCTTCATCATCGCTGTCCCCGCTGCGCTTCCTCTTTCTTCTTGGCTAAACAATCAAATTGAAAAACAATCAGGCCAGTTCAATTTATTTCTTTCTCTTGGTAAGAACTAATTCAGTATCAGAAGGAACACTTACTTTCTTAGGTTCAGGAATTTCTTTTGCTGGTTCTTTCTCTGCCTCCTCTTTCATATCCTCTCCTTCTGCTGTGGCAGCTTTCTCTGTGCTGGCTGAGTCACTACCCTCCTGTGCCACAGTTCACTGTCATCAACAGAGCCTCATGAAATGTCTACCGCCTGTCTAACAGAGCACACATACCTTCTCATTTCTGTCTTTCTCCACTGGTTTGCAGTCACTACCCAAAGCTTTGAGGTCTTCTCTCTTGGAAACTTCAGTGCCCCTGGAAATAGATGCTGACTTCTCTCTGTCTTCTTCCTCTTCAGATGGCAGATCCAAGATGCGAAGATCATGGTCTGTGCCCCCTTCCATTTTTATCACAGCTGAAATGCAGAAAGAACGTTATGGTTCAGCCATAGAAGTAATCTTCTAAGTACCATCCATGCAATTAGGTCAGATCATTTTTGCTTTTATTGTAAAAGCAGACTTAATTGTAGATACAAATGAAAACTCCACAGGTTAACAATGCTCTTTAAGTTGTTTGAGACCTCACCTGCATCCAAAACTTTGATGATGGCTGGGGTCTGTTCAATGTCCAGGGAGACATTATCAAACCAGCCGTTCTCCATTAGGAAAATGAACACATTCAGGCGGTTGTGCAGAGCCCTCTGGGCCTCTGCCTTAAGTCGTCTGGCCTCATCAGGGTGGTACTTGGATCGGAACCTGTGTCCAGAGTTGGGCGTCCACAACAGATTGGGGAGAGAATGATGGGGGTTGGGATGAGCGGGAAGCAAAAGTTAGAGAACAAATAAATATTACAAGCCTACGTTACATCTGTGTATTTTACACTTTTTTTTTTAAGTTTCTTCTAATCACATTTTTAACAGAACATTTATTCTGAATAGGGTTTTTTTATGTTAAACAACTCCAATTCAATAAGTAATCTAGCATATGACAAAACTTTAATTTGTCTTCAGTATATCCTAGTTATTATAATTTTCTGTAATTCTATGTTTTGACTGTGGTCTTCATAGCCAATTACTCAACAATGTTAGAAGATTTGAGATTAACTCACCAAAAAAGAAAGAAAAAAAAGGCAGGAAAAAAACAACAGAGATGATCAAATTAAACATTTACATATTCAAAATGTCACATTAAAAATGTTAGCATTAAGTGGACTACAGTTACCTTTTGTTCTGCCAGTTTAATAACAAATAAATACAGAGAGCGGGGTCTCTTCTGTGAAAGTGCGCTCCACTTCACCCCAATGGTGTGTCTGTATGCACACAAATTCGGTTTTGGGATTTGATCCGAATATAAAAAGAAAATTGTGTCGAAAAAGGATAAAACAAGAAAAAAAAAAATTTCCGTGTGCGGACGACTACATGGCTGTCTATCTAAAATCCCTGTTACTGTGTGTCTAAGAGCAACTGCATTGTGCGCAGTGCATGCCCTGTCTGTCTAAGACCGATTCTTGCGGATGAGCTCCACTTTTTCTCATCTTGAAAAAAATCGTCGTCAACGTAGTAGTTGAAATGAAGGGAAGAAAATGGGTTATGACAAAACAGAATAATTTTGCATGATACCTGTGAAACAAGTGTCAAAGCATTAACAGACAGCACACAATTACGAATCTTGTGTTACTCCAAATAAGACAATCAACCCAAGGAACAAAGACGTTTTGGTCAAAGCACCAAATGATGACTTTAAACAATTTCGTTACATGAGAGTGACAATAAACAATTAACACACATTACTTCCTAGATTTTTTTTTCTATACCCAATGTTTGACTAGTGATAATATTTGTATTCCTGCCTAAGGAGCTATGGATATTTATGGATAAAAAAAATTAAACTCCTAAAATACATTTATAACAAATATAAACTAATGTTGAAATTGGGTTGATTTTCTTATTTTGTCAACAAGTACTATAGCAACAGTCATTAGTTATAAATTAACTGTGTGTGCCTGGTCCTCGTACTGGGTGAAACTGTCATACCAAACGCCTTTCCACTGCTTTTAATTTGTGTGCATTAACAGCACCAGAGTTTAACAAGAACATAACGGAGATGGCATATACATGCACCTTGTTTTAATGTACCAATTTCATTAGCCATCAATTACAAATAAAAACATCATCTGAATTTTTGAATAGAATTCTAAGATAAACCCACCAAAAGGACCAGGCTCAGCCTATTATATTTGCCTTTAAATAGCAATTAAACCTAAAATGATGAAAAGGCCAATAAAGAAATAAAGAGCCAATTATATTTGGTGAGGACAACAAAAAATAACAGCTTAAGTAATGCTAATGGATCTGTCGATGCAATAATTATATTATGACTATAATAAAAAAATTATATTCTTGATAAGGGCTTATGTAGTAAAGGCATCTGAGATCGTACCACTCTTCATCTTTATGAGCCAAAAAGAAGTCCTGCATCTGCTGTCGCCGGAAGTCGATCTTGTACTCATTGTAGCGTTTGACGGCCTCAGTCTCATCCACAGAATCATCTAAGGACAGCAGAAACTCCTTAAAGCTCTTCATTATTGGAGGAGGAGGACCTAAGTCCAAGTCGTGGATGTTACCAAGCCTAATGAAAGAAAGATATGTTGGATGGAGCTTTGACTAGCCAAGAAGCTAGTTGGCAAAAAGACATATCTGAGGTAACAACATTAAAAATATCTTTAAAGATATGTAAAGTAACATTTAACTTCAAAACTGAACTTAAATTAATTACCTGGCCTGAATGGGGATGCCTTGATGAGGCTGCATGAGGTGCATGTCGGGATGGCCCCAATGTTGTGGTGGTCCATAGCTGGGCCCTCCTCCACCACCATAACCCAAGTCATACCCACCACGGTAGGGGTCTCCACCATGGTCATCCCTGCCAGGAACGGATAAGGGGCTTTAAGTAAAATAAAAGATGGTTACAGACATTGTGCAATAGTAACATTGCAAATCCTACCAGTCTCTTCTCATGCGTTTCTGCTGGGGACTCATGTCGTGTCTGGGTGGGGTAAATCTCTCCCTTCGACCTCTATCATAATCCCTGTACTCTCCACGACTTCGCCGCTCCCTGCCTCTATCCCACTCCCTGGACCAATGATCACAATCAGAGGAAGGAGAGAAAACATGAGGAAAGAAAAAAAAGGTAAGAAACACACAAGTCTATCTTTAATATCCACTTTACTCAGTGTAAGAGCAGCAAAGAGCTACAATTTATTAGCATTTAGCTGTTCATCTGAATATGATTTGGCTGTATCAGGTTTCACTGAATCTGGCGTGTGCCCAATAGCATCTCTCTTTTTAACCTGTCATTCCAGTCATCTCTGCGCCGGTCCTCTCTCTCTCTTGAACGGTCATAGTCACTTCTCTCCCGTCTGAATTTGTCCCTTCTCCTGCGATCATGGTCATCATCACTGTCTCCCATCTGCACGAAGAAAGAAAATCCAGATCACGTGTAGTATCCATTGATTATTATTAAGATGGCTACAAGCAGAATCGTTTTAAGGAAGGTTTTACTTTTTATATTAAGACCTGATAAGTGCAAAGCGAAAGTTTATGATTTACATCTCAAAAGAAGAAACTGCTCTGATGTAACACAACTCAAAACACATGTGCATCTTCCTTTTAAGTGACAAGTCAGTAAACCATGTCAGCAAAATGCCCCCCATGAAGATTGTTCTCGTTGAATATTGTTCTCATTATAAGCCAGGGAAACTGTTTCCTTTATTTTGTCTTCAGTATGTGGGGTTGCCACATGGAGACCGGGACGGTGCTTATAACAAGTGACTATTAATATTTGACCTTCTAATTCAAAAGGATTTTGGTGACGGCAGTCATTCAAACAAGGGGGACCGTGAACAAGGAAATGCAGATAGTCTGTCACAGACGACGTGCGTAACTTGCCGTAAAGTAATTCCTTTGTCTTGCATAATAGCGATCATTGATATCATCAGACTGGGATTTACAAAATTTACAAAAAACAAAACAAAACAAACAAAAAGAAAGATCAAAATTAGTAGCTATCCGGAGATACAGGTTTGAGTCTTTCAGTCGAAACAAAACCTGTAAATTCGTGTTTTAGGGCGAGTTAGGACCCTCGATAATGCAGCCATGTATCGTTAGCCACTACGCTAGCTGTGTGTTAGCTGAAAATAAAATGAAAGAAATAAAATTAAATGAAATAAACTGAATTACGGTCTCATTCTACAGACCTGTCTTATTCTAAATAACAGACCAACTGATATAACTGAGGAAAAGTCAATAATTACGATAATACCTTAACAATTACTCGTTGGTATGGTGATCTCGTTCGTCTCCCTCTTTCTCCGTAGCCTTCACGTCTTCTTGTTCTTCGCTTGGAAATTGGTGAACAACTAAACATGGAATTAGCGCCACCACCTGGTTTGGAGTGTAAGCCACAATTTATCACCTCCGCCTAGGTAGCGTTTACGTGCGTGTCATTCTTTTTGGTTGTAAACACAACAACTCGAAACGTTTTGAATGACTTTTGATCGAACTTTTTAGGAGTGTATACTGGGGTCACATGACCAAACCATTCAAATCTGGCTTACATCCTCCAAGGTCTTCAAGGTCAAATTAATGATTTATTGGTCAAAAATAGACAAAAATCCTTATCACTTAGAAACTATGATTATTAAAAGTGCAGTGTGTGTTGTCAACATATAGAAAGATTTAAAATATCATGTCACATTTGACCTTATCTTCAAGGTCAATAGATTGATCTGAAGGTCAACGGGATAATAATGCTATATAGAGTTATTTAAAAATATGTTTCTTACTGCTATTCTTTCTACTGACCACATATAGGCATAAAGGGAATGATATATGGGGATTCTAAATATTACATTACTTTGGATTTTCTTTAAGGTCAAATAAAGTCAAACATTCATAAAATGTCTTTTATACTGCATTTGTTTGTACTGGTAACATTTAGGAAATGCTACTGGTATATGAGGATTTTAAACATCACATTATAGTTTGCATCACATTTTATATTTGAGCTCACTATTACGTTCCGTATCTGTCTTTCTTTCAAGTTGACCCTAAAATGTGTTATATCTTTAAAGAAAGTAATGTAAAAAGCTATTTAATAAGTTCAAGTTATTCATTTCCAGTTATTTACCTATTATTATACCTATTATCTATTACCTTTCCTAGATAATTTTTATGACCAGAGAGTGAACTGACTTGGTGGAGGTTTGCACCCCAGAACGCTTAGTTTTCCATCTTTCACACCGTTTAGAAAATCTTCTGTTTTGATAGTATGTTTACACATAATTTAAAGGGAAAGATTATTTCAGCCCACACCAGCCATGGTTTTCATAGACCCAAACCAAAAATACATATACAAGAGGAATAATCAAGAAAGGGAGATAAAAGTGAAAACCCAACACTGCAAATGCATTGGAAAATATGGATAATAAATGGAACGTAGGTCTTAAACATGTATATTTATCCCCTCACCTTTTTCAGATCAGAATTTTCATTCTCATTCTCTACGTATAACACACAAATTATAACACATCAGTACTTCTTCAATATTTTTTATAGTTTTCCCTCTCTATTCACTTCAGTTCAGTTCAATTTAATGGATAGATATAAATATATCCCCTTAAATATAGGGGAGAAAGACCAGACAAAAGACACACAGTGGAAGAGAGCCAGAGATGAACAATAACAGCGAGTGAAAAGAAGTGAGTGAGGAAGAAACGCTCGGTGCATTACAGGAAGCCCCCAGCAGCCTAGACCTATTGCGGCATACTAAAGGGAGGATTCATGTCCACCTGATCCAGCCCTTTTTCTTTTATCAAAAAGGAAAGTTTTAAGCCTAATCTTAAAAGTAGAGAAATTGTCTTTGAAACCATGCAACCTGAAGGCAATGCCCCCCGCTTTAGTGGTCTTCTATGGCCTTTCAGGTCTCTTTGGTGTTGCTGAGCTGACCAGAACTTCATCAGAATTCACCAGAATGTTGGTTTTGCAAAACAAGCTTTTGCTGTGTCTTCACCTGCATCAACCTCTTGAAAAGCTACCAAATGCCAAACACTTGGAAACAAGTGTTTATATTTAATCTGACAAATTTGCCACGACGTAATAAGGGAACAGGTCCAACTTGGCCATAAAACTGCTTTTAGATAATTGTCCACTTGCCTTTGAGCTCTGGAAACAGGAGACTGTGTATGAAGAAAACGACTGGATACTATTAGAAGAAATAAATTAAATCCAATACATTTTGCTGGATTTGCTGTCTTTAGGGTTCTATAACTCTTATCCAAGATGAGTCCATTGAAAAATGTATACAAGACATAATGTATGACTGTAAAATTGCTGTGGGATTACCTTATTTTCTATTGAACACTCATCAATACCATGTTCCTTGAAGTGTTTCTATAATTTAAAATTAATTGTTGAATCATATATCATCTACATTATTAATGTGCTTATTCCAGACATAAGCCGTACCCTACCTTTCAGTTTTATGGTTACTCATTAAGACTTGATTCATTAGGGCTTTATGCATACGATGAATTCAAGCCATTTAATCCTTGTTAATTTCAGTATTTCATGTCCCTTTAATGATGTCACCTGCTGTGTTAAAGAAAAGCCAATTTACATTTGAGCTGAATAAATCTTTTTATACCCCGGATACATGATAGCCATGCATAGGTTAGCATCATCACATTTAGAGTTCTCCTCTAAACCAGAAGAACCTTTACAAGACTCTTCGTCAGCAAAAAAAAGCTTGGATTTGCTGCAAAGAATCTCGAAAACTCTTAAAAACTCTGAACTTTCTCTGGAAAAGATGCCATCAAGCTGCTCTTTGCTGAGATCATCTTTCCTGTTAGTCTTAACTTTAATTATGCTTCTGGATTCCAGAAAGATCTCCCAGGACGACAATGAGGTAAAGTACATTTTCTTGTGACTTTATTTGCTAACTTTCATCACAGAAATAAAAACCAGAGGTAATTTATTGACTGTACCAAGAGAACTTACACCCTAGTGTGATATGCATTTACTTTAATTTTCATTTCAGCAGAATTATTCCTTGGGCGAGTTTTAACTTCCCTCTAAAATAATTTAATCTGATATTATTTTACAAATTATGTTGATATGAAACAAACAAAGTGGTTTAAGGTTCAAAGGTTTTTTGAAATTATCAAAAAAATGCAAACAGCTTTTTTTTAACCTCAGATGAAAGTAAGTTATTAGATCTGGTTCTGGTTATATCCTAGATGCCCTGCACTCCTTCCATAAGCAGCTTTAATTAATTCTTTAATTGATAATATTATTATCAGTGTATTGTCAGGCAATGCTTTTATTATCCTAACAATAATCATAATAATATTGTAGAAATAAAAGAGAAAATAACAGTTTTTACTATTCACATGTTCACAGGCTTTTCTGGGGAGTCCTTATCACCTGCACATCATCTCCACTCCACTTGCTATCCTGGACTACATGAGGCACCAGTTAAGGTTCAAAGGACGAACAAAGAAAAGCACAAAGAAAGGATATATTTGGAGGTTCACGGTCTAGTGAAAGTAAAACGCAATAGTGTGAGATCAAAGGAGCTTGCAAAGAAAAGCGTCTGGACTTCTTTAAGTTGCTTGAAGACGTTTCACCTCTCATCCGAGAAGCTTCTTCAGTTCTAAGGTCAAATGGTGGAGAGTCCCAGATATAAACCTAGTGGGAGTGACCCCCCACAGAGGGACAAAAGGACCCCCTGATGATCCTCTAATCGCCTGAGCCAAGGTGGGAAACTGGGTGTGGGTCCCAATCAGCCAGAGTTTCGGGTGTGTTCATTGTGAAACCTGGCCCCACCTTATCATGCGAATTCCTGAGGTCAGATGGCCCAGGATGTGAGTGGGCGTTAAGGCGTCTGGGAAGGGATCTCTAGGTTTATATCTGGGACTCTCCACCATTTGACCTTAGAACTGAAGAAGCTTCTCGGATGAGAGGTGAAACGTCTTCAAGCAACTTAAAGAAGTCCAGACGCTTTTCTTTGCAAGCTCCTTTGACTACGATGACCTGGATGACTGAGAACCTTCACAGACAATAGTGTGAGATCTAATAAACTACTTCTTAAATGTCATCGTTTTCTGTAAGTTTTTTTTCTACATCTGTTCTATAACATCTCTGATCTGTTGTTAAAACTATTTGGACTTTTTCAGATCTTAAATTCAATAAACCCAAACCAGCTGTAGATAATCAGCCACATAAAACTGAAACTCGTCAGGCATTTCAGGCAATTTTATTTGAGGCAGTGTTTAGTCGAACCAGAATCATCTTTCCCAGTTGGAGCATAGACTTACAGCCATCATTTGTTGGATAATGACACACCTGTTTTATAGCCAGGTGAGGCCTGTTCCTTGTTATTTCGTGACAAACAAAACATATATAATATTTTAAATTGCTTCAAAGTGTTGAACTTGTATTTTAGCTTCTTTTTTTTTTAGCATTATTTCCATAGTTTGAACAAAGAGATCGCAATATGTAACCAAGAAACAAAACAAAAAACATCTAAAGGAGATGAAATTCTAGTGAAATAATATAAATAAAATAATAGTAAAAAAACCTTTTGTTAGATTAAACGAGGATGATAGAAAGACAGAATTATGAGAAAGGAAGAAAGAAAGAGCTAATGAGCCACGGCTAACCACAACATCTGTCAAACATGATGGAGGCAGTGTTATGGCATGAGGTGCCAGAGGGACTATATAAATTGTGTGTGCTGATGATGGGACTGCTGATAGAAGGAGCAGGATGGACTGTGAAGTGTTCAGAGCTGTACCCTCTGCCCAGATTTAGCGAAATGCTGTAAAACTGATCAGACGATGCTACGCAGTGCAAATGGATAACAACACAAAGCAAACCACAAAAACAACAGTTTGCTAAAATGGGATATTCGTCAAAGGCCACATCAGTCACCCGACCTAAAGCCAATACAGCATGCTTATGCTTAACATTATGTTGCGTTGTCCAATTACGTTTGAGCCTCTGAAAACAGGGGACTGTGGGTGTTAATGAAGTAGTTTTGCAAAACCAGCAAAAAGTCTGCACTTGAATCACATCTTAACTGTTTAATCTGAAATGCATCGGGGTGGTTTTCAGTGTAATTATGCAAAAAACCCAGGGAAGTAACGTCAATTAAGGTTCTACTCCTCTCCATGCTCCAGTCAAAGAGCGCCTTTAAGAAATCAGCAGATGCATCTTCAGATGTAATTTGCACCAAGAAATGTCAGCTCTGCTGCTCTCTTGACTAAAGTTGCATCAGCTGACCATGAGCACAGACTCTGCAGGAGGACAAAAATGAGTAACTTTGGGAAAACATGGAGGAAAGGAAGCTGATTAATATTTACTATATAGGAAAAATATGTTTAATAATGCTGTTTTTTTCACTTAAATTCAACTTGGATCATTAGTAAAACATTATTTTTAATGATTAACTTTAAAAAACAAACAAACAGTGAGGTGGGGGTATATTTTCCCCCTTCTGGAGGACTAGAAGGAGACTGAGAACCAGAAGAGTAACTAACGAAAACGTCAGATGAGAACAGCTCAGCTGATAAAAGCATGGTTTAAATATTATTATAATACATTACTGACCTTACTATATTGCAAATATTTATAAAAGATAGCAGGTGTTCTAATAACAAAGTAACAAAGTCAAAACTTTTCAAGTGGCTTTATTAATAAAATGATCACATCAATAACCATTTGTAAGGAAGATCTACTTAAGTGTTCTCATTTAAACGAACAGTAACACAGTCCTACTTTAATATCATTAACCCTTCCACAAACAAGATCTTTATTGCAGCTTTTCACGGATAGTGTTTCAACATCTGAAAGATTCCCAATCCTGCTTTACACATGGAATTACACTTGACACTATACATTTATTATTTAAGTCTGATAACCTAGGCACAGTCTAAAAAACAAAGAACAAAGAATGAAAAAATGAGTGGGCATTATAATGTTTGAGTGTTTCGGTGAACAGTCTCTAAAACTGAGACATAAAGAGCAAAAAAAAAAAAAAAAGTACAGTACAAAAGATAGTTTAAGTATTTTGTAAAAAGGAGGAGTTTCTATATTTTACAATACAGACTATTGCAAACAAGTCCCAAAGAGATCTTAGAAGTGTCGAGTCTTTTAGTCAGTAATGAAGGAATGTATTGATATGACAGCCCTATTCATTCAGAAACAGATTTAAAAGGTTTCCAGCTGTACGTCTCTTTGAAAAACATCAAGGGCAAAGACCTCACCAAGTTCATCTCAGAAAGTGGAGAATCAAACCACAGCTGCTCGGCTTTCAGGTGCAAATCAAGCATGACTATGCGAGCTTACGTTATCGTTACAGGAGCCAAACATGTGGAAAGCAAGTTATTTTTGATTATTTAAAAAAAATGGCCTGTATTTATATAGCGCTTTACTAGTCCCTAAGGACCCCAAAGCGCTTTACATATCCAGTCATCCACCCATTCACACACACATTCACACACTGGTGATGGCAAGCTACATTGTAGCCACAGCCACCCTGGGGCGCACTGACAGAGGCGAGGCTGCCGGACACTGGCGCCACCGGGCCCTCTGACCACCACCAGTAGGCAACGGGTGAAGTGTCTTGCCCAAGGACACAACGACCGAGACTGTCCAAGCCGGGGCTCGAACCGGCAACCTTCCGATTACAAGGCGAACTCCCAACTCTTGAGCCACGATCGCCCAAGAAAAACACACCGACAGATGTTCACACTGATGAATAAGAGCAGTCTTAAAGACAGCTCGATAAGAGCAGTGTGGGTGGAGAGTCAATCAATCTTGTTCAATTTCCAGACATTTAACACAGACATGTAGATGAAGGCCAGTAGAAGGCAATGCTCTGCTTTTCCTAAAACCACCACCTGTGTCCCAGTTTCTCACATTATTGTTCTACAATTTTTTCTTTTCTATTTTGTTGTATAAAAAATAAAAACAAAAAAAAAAATGAAAGAAGAAAAAACTTAATTACATACATTTAAACAGATTCGAGGAAAAACGCTAAAACACTTTACAAGACCACAACCCCATTACCTTATTCTTATCGCCACCAACAATTTATTGGAGTGTAAACCTGAGTTTGATCAACAAACTGTATAAAGCTAAAAAATAGTTTCCTTAAACTGTCCACAACCGCAGAGTATTAACAATGTAAAAGCAGCAGTAACGTTACATATCTCCTATATTTTACTGTGACTTAATTCAATATTAACTTCTCATATTTCAGAAAACTTGGATGCAAAGTTAAAATGTGTGAAAACAGAACTGGGGGTATTACAATATAAAAAGAAGACAAATATTACCCCATTATCCTTGTTAGAAAAAAAATAAAAGACAGGAATTATTAATTTTAAGACAACATAAATCCTTCATACTCTATACTAATCCTAAACAGAACCTTGCACAAGGTAAGATCCCATCCCATTTTTGCACAACTTTGGCCACGAAGACGTCATCTATGGACATTTCACTCTTGCCTAAAAGGGAATCGGTAAGTGATCTGGACATTTTGTACTGCACTAGTGATCCAGTTACAGCGGACATCATGCTTGAAAGCTAATGGACTACAGTAAATGTGTGGATTTCAGTGGTTTATGCTCAACATTGCACTTGGTAAAACTGACCAACCGCAGGTTCTGCATTTGTTATGACACTTGAAAGAACTCCACTGGTTATTGGGTGACAGATTTTTAACAATCAGCACTAAATCAGTGAACTAACTAACTGTCAAGCTTGCCACAAATCTGAAAACAATTTAATTTTTTTTTCCCCAATAACAATACGTATGAGGATAGAAACTTTTTTTGTCCTTCTGGTCAAACTAAATAATCTCATTGTAGCTAATTTCTGGCCATCAGATCTCCTCTCAGTCCCTACCAATGAGCTGAGCTGTGTCATCGTCAGAGTGGTGCCTGCCCTCTCCTGTGTCATCACATTCTGAGTCTGTGTCCTCCACCGGTGAGTAGCAACCTTCATAACCTAGGATGGGTGAGTTGCAGTGTGCAGGGGAGGTGAGGCACTGGGCGGTAGTTGTGGTGGTGGTGGCTGAGTAGGCCCCTGGGCTTCCTGTGGGTGACCCCGGGTTGGAGGGTCGAAGCAGAGGAGTGCGCTCCGAGTCTGCGTCACCTTCTGGTCCTTCTTCCTCTCCACGTCCTCCAGTTTCTGTCTCAGACTCAGACTCGGACTGCTCAGGGTTGTTGCGGGTAACGCGCTGTTTGCACACTGGACACGTCTTCTTGGTCTGTGTGAGCCACGGGTCTACGCATTTGCAGTGATAGGCTGAAAATCAAAAACATTTTGAGGAACTTATGAAAAACCTACCAGAGGATGACGATTAAAATACTAAACAAGAGTTTTTAAAAGATAAAAAATTCATATTTTAGAAAATAGGATGGGATTAGATGATTGAGCACTTAAAAAAAAAGTTCAGTGCCTCATCAACACAGAATATCAGATATTTACCATGTGAACAAGGCAAAACACGCAACTTGTCCCCTTCTTCATACTCATCCAGACATATTGCACACACATCATAGTCATCCCCTGAAAGAGACTGAATGTTACCAGCTCACATCATTAGACATAAACAGGCATGTAACTCTCAACGCACGTAAAAGTCTTCCCAAATGATTAAAAAAATAAAACGCAGCCTTCAAATTTACCGTCACTTCTTAATATTTAAAAAAATTATTTATTATAATAACAGCAAAAATGGTTACCTTTACTGAACTTGTGTATTGGAATGCGTTTCAGCTGTTCCTTGGACAAACGATTTTTTCTCAGCCTTTTTCTGTATTGTACACATCGTGTAATCTGAAATATGGAAAAAAAAAAGCTCAGTTTTATCGATGGAAAAAAGATTTACAGTGGCGTCTCAACACTTCCCTTAACCCTCATGGCCTGCCTCCCTAAGAAATAACAAATAAATAAATGGGGGAGAACTGCTTAATGCTCATGTACTCATTATTACAAAAAGGGTCGTTTCTCTCCTCTGATGCGTTTGTGGCAGGCTCTATTCATGTGTGCTCTTCTTCATCTGCCCCTCACTTTGCCACACATTAAGCTAAGCTGAGCAGAGAGGCGAGACCGATAAAGTGAAGGTGACATTACGCAAGTGGAAAATAACCAGATTCATTTCTGTAAGTTTAATAAAAGCTGCCTAATAGACATCACTGGGTTTGTTCTTTGTGTTCATGTTTGACAACTATCATTAGATACTAAGAAGCTGGATTAGAATAAACACACAGAGATATGTTGAGCTACAGTTAGGTCACTCTTTTATAACACAAAAAGCCTCTACTACCTCTGGTCTACTTTCATCATGTGTTATTGTATAAACAACCCAGAAAAGATCAATTCATGCATATACTTACGAAAACAACAGACATCACAAGAATGATCAGGCACACTACTCCGGTGAAGGGAATAAGGTAGTAGGAAAGCGGAAAAGGAAAGTCTGGCTTGAGAATCACATACGCCCTACAAGTCAAGAAAAGAAAAAAGTAGAAATATGTTTGTTTCTGCAAACCTAATACATATAAACAGATCTGCCTACAGGTTATACATTTCCATATGTAAATTCTGTAGGCAAAGTGTCTGTACTGGAAACCTTCTGGTTTCCCTTTGCAATCTAAGGTCTGTGGACCAACAGTGTTTGAGGTTGCAGAGCAAAAGAGCGAAAACTTTGCAGAAATTCAATCTCAAAAGCATTTGACAATCACAGATGCAATTTGATTAACAGAATTCTCTTTCTTATTTACCTGCATTAGTCACGTGACATGATAACAAAGATATAAGCTCGCTACAGTGGAAAGTCTGAAAACTGGCCTTTGCCTGAGAAACTAAATCAGCAGCCAAGCCAAATGGTTTCCAGATTGGTACAAATCTAATGCTGACAATAAAAAGTTGGTTTAATCTACAGTTTATGTTTAATATTACTGGTATTGTTCTTCCTTACCCCTGTTCCGGAATTATGTAATTCCTAAGAATGTGCGAGGCATAGTAGCTGGCGAATACAGAGGGAATATTAATCTGTTCTGCAATAGTTTCTGAAAAAGAAAAAAAAATACAAAACAACAGGAATCAGACACACACAGTAGGACAGTACAATAGCAAATATTTATATTTGTAATATTTGTTTTCCCATGTTTATAATAGCACAAATAATTACCATTGCTGTAGTTCATATTGAGCAGAATTTCTGAATAAATGTTGTGAACGATTGCGGCATCGTATCCAGCTTGCTGTGCATTTAAAACCTGAAACAAGTTCCTTACATTAGAGCAGTGTGCTTCTCAGACAACAAATATTCAGTGTTAAACTCTGCTTACCTTTATATCAAAGTTACAGTCATAACGTTTGATGAGAACAACAAATTTGGTAGTTGTGGCATTAAAAGATGGGGGCAGTGGTGGGGGAGGGTCTATTGTTGTGCAAGCATTAGCTGGATGAGAGGCAACCAAAACTCCCTAAGATACAAAGAAAAAAAAAAAGCATCATTATAAAAGAAATCGACCTGCATTTTACCATCTGTACTCCTCCTTCAACACTCAGTTCTCACCATTATTCCATCCTTTGGAAGTGCAGATCCAAACAAAGCAATGCGGTCCTCAAATGTTTTGGTAATATTGCTATAATGCTGTAAATACAATATACAAACACTATAAGAACAGGCAAAAGTTTCATAAGAGTCTGAGGCTCATCTTTCCAAACAAAGGTTACCAAATTATATGATTTAAAACTCCAATTCTACTTACAGCATATATATAGGCATCTGTAGGCAAGGGGAGCAGTATGCTGCAGAAAACCAGTATAAGCACACTCAGTCGAGTTCCCATGCACCGACAGCCAAGCTGCACCATCCTTGGTTACTTACAGTTGAACTAATCTATAAAAAAGAAGTAGTCATGTTGAACTAGAGATTTATGCTTCAGCAGGAAATCTACACCATAGCTACATTGTAACCACAATCCCTTCTGAAACCCAACAAAGTGACCTACCCCATCATCTGACGGGCACCTCCCTACAAATATTGTAGTTGGGTGTGCACAGCCTCCAGCTATTGTGATTGGCCTGTTCAGTACTGATGATTCCTCCTGTGCATTTCTGGCTACCTTTTCAACAGTTTTTATTTTATTTCAGAGAATAACAATCATGATCTAGATATGAGGACAAGTAGTTACAGCATTAATATAAGGACTGTGGCTCCCAACATCCTCTAGCAGATCATTACATGAAGGAACCTTTTAAATACAAGCGCACTCATGCTCACAGGTGTACACACGGGTGCTCACACACACAAACTACACCCTTTTTGGCTCCTACCTCAAAGCACACTGTGCGCTGTCGATCTTACGTGCTGCACAATAATGTTTAGTATTTACTGTGATATTCCCATAGATCATCGTGATGTTGTTTATTATGTTGCTCTTTTTTTTTCTTCTGCTTGTTTTCTCTTTTTTCTTTCTCAACAGGTGATCGATATATGTATTTTTTGTCTGTTTATTTTGTTTATTTTTTGCCCTTTGCCCTTTATCCCCGTCCCTCTTCCCCGCTGTTTTTCTTTCCCTCATTTTTTCTCCCCTTCTTTTCCCCAGTCAAGTCTGTCCCGTATTTAGCAAGTGAAAATAAAATAAACAATAAAAGGTGAATCAAATAGACCAATACGGTAAGGCTGGGATGGTCCATTTGGTAAAGTAAATCCGTTGGGCATCTTTCTTCACCTTTAGACAATAATTCTCTCAAATGTCAGCAAATTCCACAAGGGAGATTGCTGACATTGTTGGGATGGGCGTGATAGAATGAGCAAAGTGGAAAAACTAGAGGAGCGAATATTTTTGCCCTGGGAAAAAAAACAAAAAGAAAAAAAAAAACTGACCAGAACAAAGAATGGAGAAAGAGGAGGGGAAAAAAGTGCCAGAATTTTATTTGTTTCTACTGGATGGCACCGCACATAAAATGTGATAATTAACACATGACGCACCACGCACAAGCATAAAAGCTGGCAGCCATCATGTAGGTTACGTCGCAGGCTCTGCAAAGATTCACCACAGAAATCTATGTGATGCCTTATTATGCAAATTCAAATAGTTCAATCTAAGTAAATCTGTAACCTGATTCATCAACAAAGAATGAAGTAACCCACCATCACGCATTTACACGAACTAGATTGTTATGGAGTAGCAAGACAAGTACTTTTGGAAGTTATTGCCATGTTGTTGTCCTCATTTGACTTCTTTTAACCCAAGCTAATTGGCATTTTCACAAGCAAAGGAGCATGTTTACATAAAACACTTAAGTTCACTGACTGTTTGCAGTTTCCAGAGGTTTGCTTTGTTGACACTCCACTTTTTATCACTTTAACACAGATAAGTAATCTAACCAGTTGTTTGGAAGCTTTGTGATTTACCACTCACATGCAAATCAGAAGAACCACGGATCTGAAGTAGACTACATCTACATATTCTCCACATATCACCCACAAATAAACACCCTTTTACATGGAAAAGTATGAATACGCACAGTATACATTCAAGGCCCTTATACTGGTACAGATGAAAACAAGCCAGTTGACTCAAAGTGTACTCAACAATGCGGAATCTGAATGCACGTACATGTATACGCATACCTTCAAGAAAAAGAGATTTTAAACGACAACACGCTCGCTAGGATGAGGTAAAACAAGTGAGATTCTTTTTAGCAAGATAGTAACATTCCCCAAAGGCCACATATGGTTTGTGTCACTAGTTAGCCATTTAACCCATATAGAATAGAATAGAATAGAATGATCCTTTAATTGTCCCACAAGGGGAAATTTGGGTGTAACAGCAGCAAGAAAGACACATATACAAACAAACAGTACACAAGACACAGAAACATACACAATTTTTACATATTTACATCAATTATACTGTCTCCTGTCTTTCTAACAAAACAGGAATGTAGCAACTTTTTGTCGCTTTTGTTGTTTACAGGAAGTTAGCCTGGTATCTTTGCATAGGCTCTGTCGCAACAATAAAACTCATGACTTAACTATGCAGTTAGGTCAAAGGTCAAAGTAGACTGACTAGCTGAAATGCGATTAGCATACAGTTAAGGTCAGTTTCTCCTTAACTCTGACCAAAGCACAAGTAACATTATCTCATGTGTTTATAGTGTGGGAAGGACATACCTCAGTATTCCGCTAATAAGTGCAGTGGGAGGTTTGTGACCTCACCTGAGATTCTCACATATAACCGTGTTTTTTTAATATATAACACTTATTTTGCTTTTATACTCCCCAATTATCTCTAAAGAGTTAATATTTCCACGACAAAACGACAAACACAGCGAGGATTAACTAAACGTTAGTTGCCGTCTGGCTAGTATTAGCTGACGTTAGATAACAGCTACGATGTCTTCGTAACAGATACTCATATATCTATTGCGCAGCCCATTCACAACGTTTTATAGAGAACTAACAAAACAAAAACCGATGATACGTCGAATAAAGACAACATACACTTCCACCAAGTTGTGTTACCTTACAGCTGCTAGGTTTGTTTGTTATTGCTTCTTCTTCGGTGTCTTCCTCGCTCGTAGTCTAGGTTCTGTTGGTGGTTGGCAGACCAGCGTTCAGCTGCTGTACCGCCACCTATTGGACTGGAGTGTGAAACAGTAGACGGGAGTTTTGCAAGCTCTATTGAGTGTTTAAAACCTTTGGTTACAGTAAAATGAAAACAAAAATCAATTTCAAGTACAAATATAAGATTTCAACATAGAACGAGTGCATGAAACTAAATTCCTGAGTGTGATAATAAATGAAAAAAGATGCTGGAAGTCATCAGCTTTATTGGCCAAATATAGTAATCGGGCTAAGTTTTTATCTTTGCTCTCAGTGTAAATAGCATAGAAAAACAGACATTACAGACAATAGCAAAATGTATAGCATATATGTGCGATGTGCAAAGTGTAAAGGTATTGGAATAAATTATTAAATAAATAATGGATTGCTAACTAGCTGGTTAAGATATCAATAGTATACACGGATCTCACAGTAATGATATTCAAAACAAACTGTGTTAAAGCATTTCAGTCTTGCCTAAAGTGAGGCATGTGAGACATCAAAAAACACTTTACATCCTTTACAATTCTTTGGTTTTAAATTGTTATGTTACTGTGTGGAGAAAATACTCATCAAAGGTCATTACAATCACCGTATGTATTGAAAAAACAACAACAAAAACAAAACAAAGATCCATGCGAATTGTTAGTAATGTAAAGTTTTATAAACAAATTGATCCAATTTTTTAACAGTAAAATTCTTTAATTCAAAACAGCATGAATGTAAGGAATAAATTGTTGCCAGAAACCATTCAGAAATTGTTCTGTGATAGAGATGAATGGCTACAACTTAAGGGGTACAACAAATTCTAAGATACAAAGAATTTGGACTACGAAAAGAACTTTTTCTATATCCACATGTGGCATAAAATCATGGAACAGTTTAATGAGGGAACAGTTTAACAGTGGAATTAATGGTCAAGCATTACTCAGTTTACAAACAAATATAAATAGATTATTTTAGAGGGAGGAATGTAGAGGGCTGATAATCACACAGTGATTATTCAATGTACAAAATGCAATTTTTTTGTCTTTGTTGGTGAAGTATATAATGTTTTATGTGTGTATTGTGTGTAGACTATGTACAGTTATGTTGTACGAGGAAATAAGGTTTTAATTTATCCTGCTTAAGGAAGTCTGCTGCATGTGGATAGTACTTCAGTGCTGCCCTCAAGTGGTAGGATCTCTGTAGTATCACATGCAGTGTTTTTGCTGTTGTCAGTCTGATGCCAGGACCTTATCTTCAAGGGAAATCAGCTGTAGTACAAATAATAACTCCAAGCAAAATAAATAAATAAAGCTTGCATATATACTAGGAAAATGGACCCACTCTCTTTTGTGTAAAAATGCAGCTTTTCACCAGTAGTGTCAGGCTAGTCATAGGAGTATCAGAGCACAGCGGTTATAAAAGAATGACAAAGAATCTACATTTGGATGAGCTTTTGGACAAAAATCAGCAGCTGTATTAAACGTGTCCATACACTGTTAAATGTTAAATTTCTTTCCCTATTTTTACCCTGTTGCTTTCTACGATAATGATGCTGATAGCAGTGATTTTCTTGCTTAAAAACATAGAATCCGTGCATGCTAATAGCTTGCTTTTTGACACTAAGGAAACAAATGACACTGGGGATATGAAATTTTGCATCATGATGGCCCCAAGACTTAAATAAAGCTAAATAAAATAAAAAATAAAAATAAATAAAGAGGAAATTATGCTTAGTTTTAGTTTTATTTGTTAGTTTGGTTTAAAAAAAAACAACAAATATTACAACTTTCCTGATGAGGCTTTGATGGACGTGTTTATTGAGACTCTGAGTGAGTCAGCTGCTTTCAAAAGGTTGAGTTTTTATTTTAATATCTGGACTGTTTTTCCTGAATGGCTCTCAAATGTACGGCTCCATTAATAATAAAAATGAATAAAACTAACACTGAAACTAAAGATTTTCCCACAAGAAAAACTCAAATGAAAGAAGAAAATTCGCTGTGGAAACTAAGTGAGACTACACTAACTTAAAAACAAATAGTGAAAGGGAGATATAAAATGTTTATGAGTGAAGATGGTTGTCTGTCTCTCTGTGATGGACATCATGGTGGTGTCCATGGTGTACCTCGCCTCTCGCCCTACGACTGCTGTGAAAAACAGCCCCCATTCTTCACCACGACCAATATGCCGTGGTGAAGAATGGGAAGGATTTTTTTTTAAATTGATGAGATAAAATGAAAATCGCAGAAAGTGAACAAACGCATGAAGGTTCATACATAAGGTATCGTAATGCACTTAAAGCTTTTTGCACTCTTTATGAGAAGATTGAAGGAACTGTTTTATGAATGTGTTTCTCTCCCTTTTGTTACAGCAACCTGTCTGTGCAGCTTTGTCAGCATACAGCAAAGTCTAAAAACATGATAAAGAAAGCCACACCTCCTAAACTTCTCTGCAGTAAGCTACTTACCTTTGGAGTTATAAGCCCATCACCTGAGATGCAGTCTGCTGTAACAATCCCAGTGGCTCAGGCTCTTAAAGCTCAGTTATGTGCACAGACCCTGACTCAAAGGGGATTAGACACTGACAGTAACTATCGGGTGAAAGCGTTTCTTGAAATTTTGCCATATTGTTTATTTGTTGCAGCCAGAAAACACTAATAATTTCATTTCATTTCATTTATTTATTTATTTCACACTTGGTACAACAGATCAAACAAACCAACCACACTTTCTATCAATAAAGCACTACAACCATGTGTGAAAAGGAGCAGGAAGAAGAAAATATTCTTATTAAACCCTGCCCCCTATCTACAATCCAACTTATATTACAAGTGGGCACCAAAAATCAGGGAACAAACTAATATTAACATTTCTCTCCGGTCCTAACCCAAACCAAACAACAAATTTTGTAAATCAGAATATACCACTCCACATAGTAACAAGGAGAAAAATAAAATTAAATAAATAAAACAAAAAATTATAAAGGATCCTTTTTCAATGAACTCCAATTTCATTCACATTCTTCATATTGAGTTATCGTTTTAAGCACATAACACTTTTTAAAACAATGTAAACTTATACAATTCTTTAAATTATAATGAAGAGAGTTCCACAGTCGTATACCCCTAACCGTTGTACTCATTAATCTTTGTGTTTTATAAATAATTTATTTGTATGTTCTCTATATTTAACATTATGAATCATTCGTATCACTTTCTTCTGTAATAAGTTTAGAGGTTTTATAGTATTCTCATATGTATTCCCCCAAACTTCAACACAGTAACTAAAATATGAGAAAAACAATGAAAAATATAAAATACACATTGTTTTATAATCTAATAAATCTCTTACATTTCCCAAAATATAAATGCTTTTAACCATCTTCTTTCTAATATACTCAATATGAGATTTCCACGTCAAATTTTCATCTACTACCCAAAAAATGAAATTCAGTAACTCTTTCAATCAATTCTCTATCAATGGACATAATGACTTCATCCTCCTTTACACGATTGCCAAATATCATGAATTTCGTGTTTGTCAGATTCAAAGATAATTTATTTACATCAAACCATTTTTTAAATCTTAACATCTCAGAAGTCATAATTTCAACCAAATCTTTCAAATTCTCTCCAGAGCAATAAAAATTTGTGTCATCTGCAAATAAAATAGAATTTAACCTTTTTGATACGTCACAGATATCATTGATATATAAATTAAAAAGTTTAGGTCCCAAAATAGAACCTTGAGGAACGCCACATACAATCTCCAATCTTTCAGAAGTATTGCCGAGATAATGTACATATTGCAACCTATTTTCTAAATAACTCCTTAACCAATTCAATGCCACTCCTCTCACACCATAGTTATACAATTTAGAAATCAAAATAGAATGTTGTAACGTATCAAAAGCTTTTTTTAAATCAACAAATACCCCCACTGTATATTTATTATTATGGGTTGCAGATGAAATATCGTCAATGAAAGTCAACAATGCTAATGCCGTTGATCTATTCTTACGAAATCCAAATTGATTTTCATTTATTAGTTGATATTTTTCAATAAAACTATCAAGTCTTTGCGCAAAGAGTTTTTCAAGCACTTTTGAAAACTGTGACAAAAGAGACACTGGCCTATAATTGTTAAAACTATGCTTATCTCCTGATTTATATAAGGGTATCACTTTTGCCACTTTCATTCGATCAGGAAATACTCCTGATTGTAGCGAAAGATTAAAAATATAGCAAAGAGGAATACTTATACAATCTAAAGTCTTTTTAATTATAACCATGTCTATACCATCACAGTCAGTAGATTTTTTATTTTTAAAATTTTCTACAATTGCTACTATTTCTTTTATGGTAATATAATATAGCAGATATCGCTGGATTTTGTGTTATAAACAATCTTCTGCCATAAAAAATATTTCAAACTGCAGGAAATCAAGTAGAAAATGAAATTTATAACCTGAGGTTTGTTACTGTGTCGTTATATATTACGGAGCAGTGTTGTGTGTACTGTAAATTGCACTTGTGGTAATAAACTGTCTGCCATGAGATGTAGCTTTGGCTATTAATGGCCTTGTGCTCCTATTTTACTGAAAGCATGCAACTTATTGAATTAGATCAGCCATATTATCACGGTTAAAAAGGTTCAGGTTGAAAAGGATTCCCATGGAGGTATCTTCAATTATTAAATGTGATATTTATGGGAAAGTAGTTCTTTTTTTTTAATCCACATTCTGTGTTTTCAGGGGCCCCAAGTCCCCCTTTTGATTGGACTTAATGGATAATCAGAATCAGAATCAGAATCAGAATACTTTATTGATCCCTGGGGGAAATTATTTTTTGTTACAGTGCTCCATTTTAAACCATAAAAAGCCCATATGAGTTAAAATAAACCAAACCTGAACATGAGGCAGAGTATTAGAAGATTTCTTGTTTCAGACCAAATTTGAATCACATTCTTACTAATAATCCAAAGTTAGATTCAAAAAATACAATCAAGCTAAAATGTTTTTGTAAGAATTCACCCTTAATTTAGCTGCAAAAAAAAAGCCCAACAAGTTAACACAAGAAGTTAATTTAATATTACAAAGTCTGCCATGTTACATAGAGTTAGAATGCTAAATTCAACCCTCCACAACAGTGCTTTCTGTTTGCCTCATCCTCTGTCAGGCTTGGTAAGTCATCTGGTATCTCTGACTTCAGAAGTGCAGATACAGTCCAGACATGCTTTCCTCATAGAAAGTGAGACACGCAACACCTAAGAATAACATTGAAAAAGTGTGTATTAGCAACTATACATATACAGTGATGTACTCACATGCTGCACATGAACATTAACACTTACAGGAAGCCTTTCCCACAGCCCAGAGGTCCAAAGAACAACTCTGTTGGGAGGCAAACCTTTCTACATACTCCACTTAGACTGGGGCAAGACCACGGGAAGGATGCAGCCTCATTTAGAGCAACTGTAATTTAGAAAAAAAAGAAAGAAAGAAATTTACTGTAGTTTTAGGTAAAATCCTTTTGCTTTAAGCTTGAAAAACTTCAACCCCTCTTGGTCATAAACTGGGCAGAAAAAAAATCTGCAGAGATCTGCAGAAATACTTACCATTTAGCAGTAAGACAACCAAAAGTGCCAAAACAATCACACGGTAACAAAACATTCTCGCGTCTCTCAGTTTTGCACCAGAAATGACGGTTCGGTGTGGATCTGTCTGTTTCAGTCAGAACGGAGCAGAGGACACAATACGAAGCAGCACACTGGTCACTGGGTTTTATATTATGGAACTACAAGCACTGTTAGGAGTTCATGCTTTCCTCAATCACATTTAAGAAAATTAGATTACTGTGCCCACCTCGTGTCTAAAAGTCATGAGACAAGAATCTGACTTATAAATGTAATTGAAAGCATGCACAAGCCTTCACTGCTTGCTGGCATTAGCACACAGGCCGTCTCTTTCTATGTTAAATGACTGAGAATGCATTCTCCCATAACACATGTATTTCTGTATCTCATTTCAACATTTACTGAAGAGAGTAGCTTGTAAACAACAGTGATTTTTCCTTGCAAAGCACGAATGTTTTCCAGCATATTTGTTTAGGTTTTATTATTTTTGCACACAAGTTCAGTGGAAGTCGGGTGACATGAACATTTGTCAAACCAGTTTTAAAGAGAATGTTTAATCAAATGTAAATTGAATCATAGAAAGTGCAGTTGTCGCCATTAGATCACATTACAGTCTCTTATGCTGTGTGGTTGTGAATAGATCAGTGCTATGTAAAGCTTAAGGGAGCGTGGACTCTGGTCAGGTTAGGTGACAAGCCTAAAAAAATGAGAAGAACTGTGTGGGCGGTATTCTTTAGTGAAGCAGAAGCTTTCGAATTACGGACAAAGATTTAATTTTCCATTTCTCTTGGTTAGAGAGATGAGTTTGGAAGTTTGATCGTCCAAAGTGGTCTTAAAGAAATCAGTGCCTTGCTATGCTGGGCATTTTCTGACTGCCTATTCTCTAATGTGAGCACCTTAAACACAAGGTTCTGCCAACAGACTTTGAGATAAGCAATATCCCTGAGCTAGAACCAAATAGGTTCACGTGTCTCCATTTTTTCTTTTTCTCTTTTTGTGCTGCAGCATCCAATAGCAATCGATTTCTTTGTCTCATAAGCCAGATTACTTAGATGAAGTTTAGATTTTAGTCAAATTAGTTCACAGGCTCCTTTCACCCTGAATTATCTGCACCCTGTATATTCAGCCTCAAAAGAGCTGTAGTAACCCAAACATCTTCGCTTTAGCCAGCAGTTAAAGAGGGTTCACTTTGTTGACACAAAACTTAAAACAGTCTTATCTTAGGAAAAAGTCTCTTTTGAGAAGCCCAAAGCCCACAGACATACACTGTGGCTGATTGCTATTTAATTGGCAGTATTTATCTTTAAATGTCACTAGTAAAGCTGAAGGGGCATAAACCTGCATAGAAAGCTGATCACAGTTTAATTAAAGTTAATATTTTGAACTTTTTGAGCTTTCCCACCATGCTTAGAGTGGAACTAAAGTTTTATATATATATATATATATATATATATATATATATATATATATATATATATATATATATATATATATATATATATATATATATATATATATATATATATATATATATATATATATATATATATAAAATGAATAGCTAGAAATATAAAAGTTCTGCTGTCAGCGTCTTAAAAGTTATTGTTGTATTGCATTATCTCAAAGGTCATGACCCTTTGGACACAGTTTCATCAACGTTGCATCATTTTTTTTCCCAAAGGGATGTCATTACTACTGTTTTCCTCTCAGCCCTCGTCTCCATCCTCCAGGTGCTGTCCAAAGAGGTCTCACCTGTGGCAAAACAGTGGTATCTAATTGCTTTCTAGAGGAATAGAAATACAAAGTGGACTAATGACCTATGATGTGTTTACCTGTTAATGTGTAACTCTTCAGATTTAACTTTTTTTTAGTGGCATCATTGGCAGATGATACCTTGTGTACCCTTCAAAATACACCAAAAAATTATGTAAAAAAATGTAACTCGAATTTAAAGACATATATTTCTGTTTCAATCTTTAGTTTATGGAAACCGAGTTAATAAATCAGGTTTTAAATGAATGTTTTAAACACAAGCTGCTGATATTTAAGATTCTGCAAAGTAAGAATTTCATTGCTCTGCATAACCGTTTGTGTTTTGCTGGGTACATGACAATAAACTTCTTGAATCTTGAATTATGTTTAATAAATATATTCCAAATCGTCATTTTCAGAAACTCTTCAACAACACAGAGTCAGGCATGAATGTATGGAATTCCTTTTAAACGCTTCGCGTGGCCTTAACAAGTTATGATATGAGGGCCAAGTCAGGCTGGTTATTTTTATGGAGGCCTTGCCTAAAAGCTCAGTGGAAAGTGAACACAACATGAGTCCTCCTTTAGCTTCTATAGACTTGATTTTTAAAGGCAATCAGCAAAAGATTTCAGATTTGACTTCTCTTTCACAGAACGGACAGCCTCCTTACTTAAGGTTTGGCTGTTGCAAGACCAGCTTTGACACTGAGGCCTGTTTTGCTATTAGTTTTTGTCTGGTTCTTGGGCACTGGGGACCTTTACTAAACCTTAGAGCACAGAATGCTGGAATTAAAGGCAATGCAAAATTTAAGATGATGAGTGGCTCTGAGCTTCATATGCAGGAGCCAAACTTTTTATTTCTCTGTGTGTAAGGGGGAAATTTGATCTGGATCCTGGCACGACCCGGCGCTGGTGGAAAAATAATAGTGGGGTGATATGTGTTTGAACTAGTAAGTAGTCTAGCAGCAGCATTCTGCCAATTCTACCCAAGGGCTGACTTGGTAAGTAAAGAGAAATGTGAACTCCGATATTATAAGAAGAGCTCAAGGCATGCACGAACATTTCTCAAATTCTTTTGAATCTACACTTACTTTCATTGTGATTCTTTGATAGAAAGTGGTGAAGCTGCTTAATGTGTGCACCAGAGGACATGCACTGATCAAAACTAGAACGGGGATAATAGTGCTGCATGGTCACAGGGGCACCAGTCCAAAACTCCATCTACTAAGTGTTGACTTGTTGGAGATCTTTTTCTCTCTCCCTGTCCAGTCTCTTATAGCATTAAAGCTGTCTAGGAGCCTAGAAAATGTACAGACCCTATCAGCAAACACACAAACACACTCTTACCAAATTTGATTAACAGAAAAGCTTCAGTTTCCTGCTCTTAGCTGACAGGAGTGACACCTGGTGTGGTCTTCTGCTGCTGTAGCCCAGACATGTGGTGCATTCAGAGATGCTTTTCTGCATACCTTGCTTGTAAAGAGTGTTTATTTGAATTACTGTTGGCTTCCTATCAGCTCTAGGCAGTCTTCCCATTCTTCTCTGACCTTTGACATCAACTAGACATTTTCACCCAGCCCTTCTTTTTTCTGTCAACCCTGGAGATGGTTGTGTGGTAAAAGTAGTTCAGCAGCTTCTGAAATCCTCAGAACAGCTTGTCTACCAGCAACCACGTCACATTCAAAGTTACATAAATCACCTTTCTTCCCCATTCTGATGCTTGGTTTGAACTTTAGCAGTCTTGTCCTTGTGTACATGCATGAGCATAAGTGAGTGTATAATATCAGGCTATAGCAACCATACACACACAAACACACAAACACATGTGCGTTAGGTTGTCCACTGCTTATAGGTCAAATTTGGGAAATTAACAATACTTTTAACTGTCAAACTGCTTCATTTAATCAGGCCGACAAATGATTCATGGCGAATGATTGAGCAACGCAAGTAAGAATTAAGACTTCAGCAAGCTACGTTTATGTGTTTTCAAGAAAATGCAGCATAAATGTAAAATACAGCAGAATGGAAATAAATGTCAAGCACTAAAAGCTTTTAAATGAAATGTGCAGTCTCCACTGGATGTGTTGTTAATGTATCGATTAGTCATTTAATATCTATATCTATTTGCAAGACCTTTATGGTATTTATATTATGTGCATAGGAGGAAAGGACAGTTGAAAGGGGTTTGTGAAGCAGAGGGACGTTTTTTTTTCCACCATGGTAACAGGAGAGATCAGCACACCACTAACCCACCCTGAGCTGCGATAAAAGGCTGCCCACTTAAGTAGCGCACTCTGCAGTAAGGAGAGGAGGAGAAACAGGTACAGTAGGCTCAAAATAGCTTCTAAATGCTCTGTATATTCCTGCTCACTGAACCTGTAACTGTACAGCTTTATAACTATGAACTTCAGTGGCAAATCTAGGTTAAACTCAGCACCATAAAATCAATAAATCAACAAATCATGATTGAACACTTTAGAAATAACCGATCATGCTGATATCTTTTACTGTGTCCAGTGTGTATTTTATGTGTCATTAATATGTCATATATTTATTTTGAAGTTCATGTTTTTTTTCTTTTCAGAACTGAACTGAAACATGGACAACACAACTGCAGCAACATTCAAAATGACTGCGTATGCTGTCATGGAAAACTACAAACATGGGCTGTTTAGTGTATTTTTCCTGCTCTACCTCATTACCCTTGTTTTGAATGTACTGCTCATTTCTGTTATACACCAAAACAAACAGCTGCATCAGCCTATGAACGTGTTCACCTGCATGCTGTCCCTTAATGAAATCTACGGCAGCAGCGCTTTGTTACCTGCAGTCATGGCTGTGCTCGTATCAAAAACGCACGACGTGACCGTGAAGTGGTGCATGGCTCAGGCTTATTTCCTGCACACATATGCAAGTGGGGAGTTCTGCATTTTAGCTCTTATGGGATATGACAGATATATTGCGATATGTTCCCCACTCCATTACTACAGCATCATGTCTTATTCAAAAACATGCAAGCTCATTGCATTTACAGGTCTATACCCATTTATTGTTTTTACATCTTTTTACTCCCTTACCTTACAGCTTCGCTTCTGTGGAAAAGTCATGCCAAAATTGTACTGTGTGAACATGGAACTGGTCAAAAATTCATGCAGAAATGCACAGTACATAAGCACTGTAGGACTTGCAATTCTTGTGCTTTTTATAGTCCCCCAATTAGTGATGATAGTTTTCTCTTACACACACATTTTAAGAGTATGTAGGACATTTCCAAAAGAATCTCAAGCCAATGCTTTTAGAACGTGTGTCCCACACTTGTTGTCTTTGTTGAACTACACTATTGCTTCCCTTTTTGAAGTAATCCAGACCAGATTTAACATGAGTCATGTGGCTGTCGAAGCACAGATCTTCCTGTCTTTGTACTTTATCATCATTCCACCCATTGCCAACCCAGTGCTATATGGACTCGGCACTCAGACAGTGAGAGGTTGCATAATGAAACTGTTTATTAAAAACAAAGTCATGACAACAGTGCTAGCAAAGACACTGACTGTGGGTTAGGATCTGATATGCATTGCTTTGGCAATAATTGTTAGAGATTAAAAAACTATAATGACAATGTTTCTCTTTTATCTCTCATCTGGCCAAATGGATATTTATCCGTCTGTGACCTTTAGTCCGATGAAAGCTGATTTGTAAATCTTTTCATATTTGCTTGACTTCACATTTCATAACCATGTGTTAGGGGGGGTTAATAATGTAATTGGTAAATGATACAACAATTTCTCGTATGTGTTCATTTTTCTGTTAAATAAACTCTGAAATCACAATGTAATTTTTATCATTTTAACTGAGATGGAAAGTTTAAAAGCTTCACCTTCAAAACTTGAAGTAAAATCAAATCAAATCAAAGGTAGTTTCTTGTTTGCCTATCTCTATGGGTCTTTTTAAATTTGCTGTTAATTTTAATTCACTTTTAATTTGCTGCAGCGAATTTGATGCACTCTTTTTTCACAAATCTTTCTCCTGTGTGCCTTTTTTCCCCAGATGAAGCATTACTCAGACCATGAAGTAAAAGAAACAAAAGAATTAACAAGGCGAAGCCAATTGTGGGGGGGGGTAGTCTGTTCTATTAGCCTGGCCATTGCTAGTCATGCACATTCATTAAATCAAGTTGATAACACCTATGTCACGTTAAGAGGATATTACCAAGTACTTAAAGGCTTAGAGTGGATTCAAGGAGATTAAAGACCTGATTCTACTACGTGGAAGAAGTGCTGCCGAAATGCTTGAAGAAAAAACTCCATATCAAATCTGTCCGCGTTAACAAAAATGCGTTTAAAAAACACATTTTTGCCACTATTTTTAGCTTCTGTAACTTTGTCAAGTTAGACGTGAGTGGGTAGAAGTTCAAACTGACTGCAAATGGTGGTGAATCACTGGCAAAAATGGTTAGGCATTGAACACAGAGCTCACTACAGGCCAATGTGACAACAAAAGCATTCGTAAATTAACTTTCTCGGGCCCAAATATGATTAACAAAGCTTCCTGACGCAGCTCAGAATAGATGCCGCATGAACAGAGAGTACTGAATTAGAAAATATGTGAGTCATTTTGGCTGGTATGTAACGTCTGGCTGAGTCTGCACGTATGAATAGAGTTTTGTTTTCACTGTTTGCATGTTTCTCATTTTGTAAATGGAAAATTTTTGCATGGAATTGTTTGCAGTAACACAGCCCTTCCCTGGATGAATCCTGAGCCTCATCGCAGCTGTCGCAACATTTTTGTTAAGATGCCTGCAATTATGCAGTGTAATTCCTGTGTTATTGGGCTGGAATTTCACTATTTTTCCTCATACACTTTTAGGAGTATCTATCTATTTTATCCAAAATCTGATGATCATAAATTACTAACTTTGTAATTTGTGTGTGGGAATGTATGTGAATTTTTACTGTTACATCTTATTAGTATTTTAAGTATTCTATCTATTTTATTTATTGAATTTTATTTTTTTATTTATATTTTGATATTGCTAGGGATGATGCAATGATCGGGGACCATTCTTCATTTCGTTGTTCTTGTGACAATGACAATAAAGTTTCTGATTCTGATTCTGATTCTGATTGTAACTGCTTAGAAAATACAAAATGGATACATGCAATTAAGGCACAGAGGAAGTTATGTTGTAATACTTTGGCTAATATCCCCAAATATATGAAGTCCAAGACCCTGTGAGTGAATATGTGTGTGTAGACCTTTTTTGTGACTCGGTTTTGGCCTAACCTAATAACAGAAGCATTGGACTTAGAAATTTACACTCAACAAAAATATAAACGCAACACCTTTGTTACTGCTCCCATTTCCCATGGGATGGACGTAGAGACCTAAAATTCATTCCAGATACACAATATAACCATCCCTCCCAAACAGTGGTCACAAATCAGTCCAAATGTGTGGTAGTGGGCACATCTGCTATATTGAGATAATCCATCCCACCTCACAGGTGTGCCACATCAGGATGCTGATCTGACATCATGAGTAGTGCACAGGTGTACCTCAGACTGCCCACAACAAAAGGCCACCCTGGAATGTGCAGTTTTTTGCGCTATTGGGGGTCTGGGGACCCAGAACCGGTCAGTATCTGGTGTGACCACCATTTGCCTCATGCAGTGCAACACATCGTCGCATGGAGTCTATCAGATTGTCAATTGTGGCCTGTGGAATGTTGGTCCACTCCACTTCAATGGCTGTGCGAGGTTGTTGGATATTCGTGGGAACTGGTACACGCTGTCGTATACGCCGGTCAAGCACATCCCGAACATGCTCAATGGGTGACATGTCCGGTGAGTATGCTGACCATGCAAGAACTGGGACATTCTCAGCTGCCATCTGCCCTGAACAATGTGAACCATGATTCATCCGTGAAGCGCACACCTCTCCAACGTGCCAGACGCCATCGAATGTGAGCATTTGCCCACACAAGTCTGTTACGGCGACGAGCTGGAGTCAGGTCAAGACCCCGATGAGGACGACGGGCATGCAGTTGAGCGTCCCTGAGACGGTTTCTGACAGTTTGTGCAGAAATTGTTTGGTTGTGCAAACCAATTGTTCCAGCAGCTGTCTGGGTGGCGATCTTGGAGGTGAACCTGCTGGATGTGGAGGTCCTGGGCTGGTGTGGTTACACGAGGTCTGCGGTTGTGAGGCCGGTTGGATGTGCTGCCATATTCTCTGAAACGCCTGTGGAGACGGCTTATGGTTGAGAAATGAACATTCAATGCACGGGCGACAGATCTGGTTGACATTCCTGCTGTCGGCATGCCAATTGCACGCTCCCTCATTGCTTGTGGCATCTGTGGCATTTTGCTGTGAGACAAAACTGCACATTCCAGGGTGGCCTTTTGTTGTGGGCAGTCTGAGGTACACCTGTGCACTACTCATGATGTCAGATCAGCATCCTGATGTGGCACACCTGTGAGGTGGGATGGATTATCTCAATATAGCAGATGTGCCCACTACCACACATTTGGACTGATTTGTGACCACTGTTTGGGAGGGATGGTTATATTGTGTATCTGGAATGAATTTTCGGTCTCTACGTCCATCCCATGGGGAATGGGAGCAGTAACAAAGGTGTTGCGTTTATATTTTTGTTGAGTGTAGTTCAGCTCATCTTGTCAGAGTTTAGAACAAATAGCTCAATTGTTCACATCACAAACAGTTGCATTGTTTTAACACGTGTCAGCACTATGATTTAAATTTTCTGTTCAGTCTGTTTTATCCTATATCTGTCTTTAGTTTTTTAAATGTAGCAAACAAACAAATAAATAAGAACTCCTGTGAATGGATGATGAGTCTTATTAGCAGCCAGTATTTTCTATTTATCTGGATACGATTATGACCTCCTTTACAATGAGAGTGAGATGAAAGCAAAGCTGACCTGTTAGAAGTACCTGGAGAACAAATGATCCCGCTGTGTAAACACAGGTTATTACCTCTGATGTTCTAAAGGGGGATACTGTCATGGTCCGGGTGAGCACGGGGTTTTTCCACTCCGCTGGGTTCTACCTTCAGGCAGAGACTCCAATCAGCTTCCACACCTGGTTCCAATCAAGTCACCTGCATATAAGACCAGCATTCACAACAGACCTCTGCCAGATCTTCTGCTAACCCATGTCAGTGCTAGGCTGCGAACCCCTTGTGAGAACCCTCAACTACTGCTTTTCCCTCACCGTGTTTTTCTTTGTCATAGGACCCACCTGGCAGTCACGTTTCCCGAACTACTCTCATCTCCGCCTGGACGCTGGTTCTGTCATCTGGTTTCTTCCTCTCCACCATCGGACTACACCTGCCTGCCTCCCTGCCAAGTCCCTCACTCCACGCATATTCTGGATCCTCTCTGGACACTCCTCACCCGGAACCCCCTGGACACCCCTTCCTCGCATGACACTTTAAACCTGCAACGCGTAAGCCCTAACCTCCATAGCCTAATCCTGCAGCTGTGATTCACTGGACTGCCACTGACTACTTGTCTCTTCTCATTATAGTGACTGCGTACCTCCATCCAAGCCGCTGCCCCTTTTTCCATCCGTGAAATCCAGCACCTAGCCATAGCACTCAGTTTCATGTTCACAGTTTGGCCTCACAGTTCACAGTTCATAGCATTTCATAATTCATAGCATTCATAGTCTCCTGTTGTGTAATTTCACTAGACACTTGTAAATAAAGCACTGTGTTCACGCCCGTTTGCCTCCCTCTGTGTCTGCATTTGAGTCCACACCCACAGCCGGGCCCTCTCGGCCGTAACAGTTACACTGGGAAAAAGGCATCTAAATGAGAATTACAAGTTTGATTTTATGACACTGAGACTTTTGTGCTGAAATCTGGTGAAGTAAATATTGTCTGCATGCAATCGTGGTTGTTTTGCATGTGTAATGTAATGTATAAAATACAGATTGTAGACACAGAGGATTATTAATAAGGAAAACACATAATGAGGGTTTCTTGGTATGAACCAAACATTTTAATATGGAACATGATATAAGAAAAATGCATTTAATCATGTGTGTTTTGACACAGTAACAAGAATATTACTAAGTATAATCGTGGGGTAATATTTGTGGGACCGCTCCTTAATTTCCAGTCGGTAGCAGCAAAATTTGTACTTGCAACATTACTCTAAGTCATGCAGAATAAATGCAATATACATCACAGCAACAACAAAAAAGTCATTACTATTTGAGGCAGTGTGAAACCTGGCAATTCAATTTGGGGTATTCTCTTCCACTCTCTGTTAGCTTCAACTACAATTCAATCACAAGTCCCATTTGAATATCTCCATATGGCCATAGTGCAATACCTTGGCTACACAAAGACAGTGGGATGGAGTACCTGGCATCTGCAGAAGGACGTGGCAAAAAATTAAAGGCTGTCTTTTTTCTGTGCCTTGTGGAGGTTGACTGATTTTTTGTCAACAAAGTTATGTGTAATGACACTGGATTTTCCTACCAACTGTCATGCAGAGATTCACAATGGGCACACGTACAGTGCCGAGCAGTGCTGCTTCTACAAAGGCTTTTTCTCTTCTTTAGACCAGTAGTAGCATACCTAAATAAACAGTTATACCTGCACTAAACAGAGCACTATTCCCACGTGTTCCATTAATTATATATTATGAGAAAACCTGAAGTTTCATGTAAATTGAGCAGCCTCATCATTACTGAGGGAAGTAGAAAAAGAAAGAAAAACACTCAGCAGAGGTTCTCATGTATGTACTTTATTTTAAAAAAAAATGCAGCTACAATATGGCACAGGTGTGATATGTGAGTCACATGGCTGGGTACAATGTTTTAGTCTTACAAAGCATGCTTGCACATTAAACACTTAATAAATACGGTTATTCTGCTTTTTACGGCGCACAATCAGAAAGAAAATGATTCAATTTTCTGGGGCCGTTTGTATAAGAATTAAAAATACACTGTGCCGCTTGTGTGCATGAGTGTGTGTGGGTGAGTAAGGGACTGCGGGTGAGCCGAGGGGTGGAGAAAATGTCTTACAAACAATCAGGTAGACAGCATGCATACAAAAATAGACGACTATTCTGATCGTTCATCTGTAATTTACAATACGAGTTCATTATTGCCAAGCCTTTTATTTTTGTGCCTCTGGTTTGAGGGATAGCTTGCGTTCTGTGTCTTCTCTGACCTCTCTTGGAAAAGTACAATGTACATTCACTATCACTGAGGCACAGCACTTGATTTACAATTTGTATAAGTAACCCAAAACACCGTGTAGTCACTTTTGCTGTAATGTAATATCATAATATCTGTGTGTGTATATATATATATATATATATATATATAGCATCCTGTACACTCGTACAACAAACATACCCATGAATCAAACACACATGCATAACCAAATGTTGTGCACAATGAGCAGCTGCACACAACTCCAGCATAATGTTCAAACAACTCAACAGAAGCAAAGGGACGTGGCCATGCACTTGAGCAATGATTTAAAAACCTCTCTGACAAATTTCTGACATGGAATCAAAGTGCTTATTTGCCATAAACCCTGGGGGCCTATAACTTATTTCATCAAGCCAGGCATCTTTTTTTGCCTTTTGTTAAAGCCCTCATCCTAAAAAGAAAGCGATGAGGCAAATAGGGATAGCGAGTCTTTGTGCTCCTGCAAGTGGACTGCAGTTGAAGGTGTTGTAAAGGAGAGGAGATGGAGAACCAAGAAGGTAAACAATGGTTTTTGGTGCCTTTCATTTCTGTCACTGGGACACCAGCTGTGTGAAGTGCAGACAGAGGTGTTATAGCTTAGTTGTCACCGCCACACCGATTCTCAACAGGCTACCCTAAAAAACCCAACGATCGATTTGTGTCTTGAAGGGGGACGTTCTGCAAGAAAATAAAAGCACGAATCAGAAATCAGCAAATGCAACTCATTTATAAAACAATAATTCATGCTTAAATGTGTTGTTATACATTGAGTGAACTGTGGAGAATTCGTAAGCGGTGAAGTTTGTCATTCAGCAGGGGGTCGTTAACTCGGCGGACAAACGAGCGCTTGTATTCCAGGCGGTTGGCTGGTCTGTGATCAGACAGGTTTGTCTGCTCCAGGGCACGGTACAAATCTACCAGAGAGTCCGTCTGCATCCTGCAGTCACGTCCATGGCCTGGCAAGACACAAAATGCACCAAAAAACATATATTAGTAAACTAAAGTCGAAACTGAGATTTGTTACCTTTTCACACCCTCTAACAATGCTCCCCCTAGAGTGATTAAAAAAAACCATTTTGCTAATTGGATGAATCAATTCTAGTTTTCATTTTTTACTGATTAGCCTATTGACTAATTATGTAGCCTATGGACGTCTCCCGAGATGAGCAAACATTTCTTTTGTTTTTAAGACATTAGTCAGAGCTACATGTATTATTTGTGCTTTTTTCTTCAGACAGCAATAAAGGAAGAAAAAGGACCTTAAACCTAGGAAACTGGAATCTCATGCATTATTCTAATAAGCTACCCAAACCCCATTTGTCTCCTGTTTTCATGCACTGCCCCCTGTTGCCAACACTCATACACTGCACTCGGGCTCTGATTATGTGAGTTGTCACACACTGTTTTGTATTTTGGAAGCAGGGTGGTACATTCTGAGGCTTTTGGGCTGTGCTTTGAAATGTATCGCGCTTTGTTTGCCGCCTGTTTTGTGTCTGCTTTCTCATCCCTATTGGAAGTGGTGGAGAGACCGAACCCACGGAGCAATAGATAAATGAGGACAAGAAGAGAGGGGCCTTGGGCGAGCTTCTTTATCCCATTCTGAATTCAACATTAACTTGGGCTGAAAGGATTCCTCCTCGCCTCGCCATCCAAACACCGCCGAGAGGCACGACAACATCTCGATCAGGCAAGAGGGAAAAAGGAGAGAGAGAAAGCGAAAGAATGAGCTAGAGAGTGTGCTAGAGAGAAAAAGAGAGTGGGCTGCCAAGATAAATCAGTATCAAATAAGACAAAATTTCGTTTCACTTAGACAACTTCCCCGGAGGACTTCAAGGGATGGCGAATGGGCTGGCTTTAAATCCAATCCAATAAAGCAATAATAGCGAGTATTCAACCTCTGACATTTGCTGGCTCTGACTGCCTGTTAGCAGCTTTAATAAAATAAATGATGACAAATAAGCGCATTTGCACAGCCGTGTGCTGATGAAAAGACTGATCTGCATATAACACTGAGCAGGAGAGGCTCTCACAGCAGGACCATTCAGTGATGCTGTTAAGTGTGCAACGTCTTCATCTCTACCTCAACATTTTTGTACCCCCACAAAACTGTCAGATTAGCTCTAGGAACTCTTCATCGCAGCCACCTGTCAGGCTCCAAATGTGTTAATCTGAACTGATTTTCAGTTCAGAGGTATTTAACGCTTTTGATTAAACGTAAGTGGATATTGTTGTTGACCTCTCTTGAATACAGCAGACACGGTGATTATAGCATTGTTTATTGTAAGAGGTGGTGCCTGACTGTCCAAATCGAAGCAATATGCCTCAAATTTGTGAGAAGAATGTCAACTTGTGCTAATAACGAAAAAAATCTTCCCAAGCATATGTGAATACTTCAACCCATCCATAGATTTCATTCATTTTAACCAATTCAGGGTGGAGTTCAGTGGGGTCACAGCCTATCCCAGCTGTCATAGGATGAGAAGTGACGTAGCACCTGAACAGATCGCCAGTCTGGGCTAACGCACAGATTCAGCCAAGTTTTTTCACAGTCATGAATTACCCAACAAATTGGACAGAGAGGCCAAAGCATGCACAGTGAGAACATGCAAACTAAAAGTAGGAGGGCCCCGTCCGGCCAGTGGACTCAAACCCACAACCTTCTTGCTGTGAGGCAGCGCTGCAAACCACTGCAGTTCCACTGCCCTGCCTTTTGAACCATATTACCTGCAGCAGTGAGGCAGGCAATAGTCTGAAGGCAGCTTGCGTTGCACTTTCCAGTTTCACTACCAATCAGTTTCTAGTATTAAGAGATAAATCAATATCTTCCATGCAGACTGTGGGCAGCAGCGGCAATCTACCAATAAGCAAAGCAATCACAAGGACTTTTTTTGTTGCAGTGCCCTCCTAGCAACTAGAAGCAACCACCTGCCAATCATATCATTCTCTAGCAACCACAGGTTGCTAGAGGGTTACCAGCTGTGTGACTGAGGCCTAAGCTTTATTGGTATATAGCCCAAAAATCCATCATTAAACAGTTTTTAGGAAAATAATTATTTTATTAGTTTTTCTGTTAGCTATAGAGTGCAGCAGGATTTTACAGTTTGCACATCTCATTCCCTCATCCATGGTCACTTTGGAATAGGATGTTGGTTTGATGCTGGAAGTAAGGTCTTGGATGAATACGGGGTTTAGACATTTGGTTCTGTAACATGAAATATATAAATAAAAAGCCCACTTAGAGAAGCGTTTTACTTGTCCCAGAAAAGTTTCCAAAACAGTGATTAAATAAGACTTGTTGGGGACACTGTGATTACAATTGTGATTACATTAGCCATAGCAGCATGTTGCTATTGCTTTATAGCCTAATAGTGTTATTAAATCATAAGGGGCTTTGGTGAATTCAAATCCTGTAAAAATGTTATAAAATAAATACAAAAGAGAAGACTGCAACTGTTTGGCTTCTCATGACAGGCAGCATACTGTAGTAAATCTGAAAATTCATATAAGGAATCTGACCTGCATCCCTGGACCGGTCCAGTGGATAGTGCTGCGGTTCCCCCTGATCAGAAGCAGCAGTGGCAGCCAGGATAGCATGGAGGCCGCTGTCCCTGGGAAGTGTGAAGCTGCGAGGTTTTCCTCCTGCCTCTGAATCAATACTGGCCCTGAGGGGCAAGGGCAGGGCTCTGTACTGTTCCTGCAGCAGACTGCGCTGTGCAGGCAGCGTGGCCTGCCTGCGGTACTCCATCGCCAACTGGTCCCTGTCCTGGGATAACAAGGATTCCTCCATGGGAAACGTCTGGAGGTAGTGCATCCGTGTGTTGCTTTCCATCTGGTCGTGCCACGAGTTTCGATGGCTGCTCGTCTTTGGCCCGGGGGAGATGCCATTGTTGCTGCTGCCTTCCTGAGGCTCCGAGCGGAACTCCTCGTGAGAAGAACGAGACTGAAAGGTGTCAGAGGAGGAGAGATGCCCGCGTTTCGGTTCAAGGTAAGGACTCACCTAATTACAAACAGACGTAAGAAAAATAAGGGACGTGTGCCACTGAGGAAAATTCAGTAAATCAACCATAAATTTCTGAACTACAGGCTGACAGACTCACTGAGGATGCTCTGGGATAGGTGTCATAAGGTGGTGGTGGACTGTCCTGTTTGGACATTGAGGGCATTTCCATGTCCTCATGATCACTCTCACTCCAGTAATCTGTCATGTACAAAAGTACTGTTGAGTTAATACTTCTAGGCTCAAGCAAAATCAACTGTTTCTACATGCAGCAGAAAGGGGTAACTTTTCTCACACGCATACAGTTTGCAATCTGAACACCTGCATAAGGTCGGAAAAATCAAACTCTGACTAACAGCTCTGACAAGGGCACTGTGGCAGGAGTGTGGATGGGTAGGTGTGATGTACAAGTCCGGGTCCACTCTGGAGTGTGAAAAAGGATGAATCTAAGATGTGAGAACTTCCTTATAGGTCTTCTGGAGGTGTTATGGTTCTAATTTAGAAACTCTTCTGTAAAGCAAAAGACCCTGTTTTCATGAAGCTTGTGATAAACCTGCTCTCACCCACCCACCCATGCAAGGTTCCTACGTAGGCTCCTCTAAATAGCGCAAGGGTTAGTTACATTATTTCCGGTCCATCTTTAAGAAGCTGAAGAAGTTATTCAGCCCCTTAAAATTACTATTTATACTCAGCACGACGAAGCGATTCTTGAATCTGATGTAAAGCGGAAGTACAACGCCTCTGCTGCTGATCTAAATCTGTATATTGAATCCTCTGCATCTGGTCTTGTTTTTCCAGGCCATAGCATCAAATTTACTCTGAGCCAAGTTATAATTTTCAAATCCCCAATTCATTTCCTTGTAATTCTTCTAAACTTTGACAGTCAAATAAATAATTAATGAGCTCATCTCCCAGTGGAAAGATTCAGACAAAGAAGTCTTTACTTTAAAGCAAGTGAACCAAACTAAAGAAGCAAGAATTTAAATGGAGTCATCTCTACAGTCACTTTTTTTTAAAGAAACGTTAATGTTGGAACAACCAGTTTTGTCCATTTGTGGTGCAAAAGTTGTTGCACCTCCAGTTCTAAACAGTAAAGACAGGAGCTTAATTACTGCTGTGAGCCTCTGACAGCAAATCAAAACCTCTGCCAAATGAAGACTAGGCAAAATAATTATTCACGCATTTGTTTCAACTTTTATGTACGTAATTCCTCAATCGAAAAGCAACAGCGTGACGCCCCACTGCTTAGAAATCATCAGTTTTATATAACTGTTGACCTGTAACAGCTGAAGAAATTCTTGCAGCACCGTGAACACAGACTGTGACTAATCTCACCTTGGTCTTGGCGCATTTTCTCCTGCTGCTCAGAGTAGCCTGCCACTGCCATACTGAGACGACTAAGCCACCTGTGGGGGAGAACAACAGCACTGACGCACAGCAATTCAACATCCAATGAAACATCTCATACCAGTGTGTGTGTGCGTGTGTGTGTTCAACTGGTTGACTAATAAACTTACAAAACTACTTTGTTTCAAACAGAGAGGGCAGTCTATTAGTAGGGGGATTCAGTTTGCAGACAGTATGGGTTTAAATGTTTGGGGAGTGTGCAATACGGCTATAAAAGCCTCATTAACTCACCGGGACATGTCGTCTACATTTTCCGCAGCAAAGTAGAAGGTCTTTATCTTCGGATGGCAAGCCTTGAAAGCACTAAAAGGGACATATTTAATCACACGTAAGCAGAAGGACAGCAACGTATGGCTCGCATTTCCATGTGAATGCTGTCGACTGGAAAAATAAACCGACACATGGCCGTGCATATACTGATTCATGCTGACACCAAAACAGCAAGACTGCGCGTCATGAGATAAAGCGCTTTGATTATTTTGGGGAGTTGCACAAGTTGGAGTCAGCCTCATGAAGTACGATTCCATTTATATACAGTCACAGTCTTCAACCCAAAAGCTGAAGGGCATCATTAAGATAAATAATTAAGATAGAGCCATAATTATTAAACACAACTCCGAACCCTGTAATATTCCTGTTGTTTAACTCAGTACTGAACAGCAACTCATCAAGTCATACATCCTTCTGTTTATCTCATTCGTGGTTGTGGGCGTTAGAGAATATCCCTATCACTCGGTGACAGGCAGGGGGCACCCTGCAGAGGTCGCCTGTCACAGTGCAACTACAGAGAGACAGACAACCGCCTATTCATGCTCAGGTTTACCCCTATGGCCAATTTGGAATTGCCAATTAATCTCACATGTCTAGACTGTGGGAGGAAGCCAGTATACCCAGTGAGAACCCATGCAGGCACCAGGAGAACATGTAGACTCTACACAGAAAGGCACCAGCTATCTAGCAGATTCAAACTCGACCATGAGGCAACCATTGTACCTACTGTACCACTATGACAAAACCCATCTAATCCTTCACTCCTAATGATTTTAACTCTTTAAGCTCACAGTAAACCGCCGCAAAACATCATTTCGACTGTTGTAAACGGTCCGTGAGCCAAATGCAGCCAAATTTGATCTTAAGTGAGCCAAACCACTGAAACATTTAACTACACTTCAATTAGTAAACTTAACTACACATTAATTCCCTGATACATAAATATCCAATTTAATTCAAATGTTGATTTGTCACCAGTTCAAAACAACAGTCACTCCAAGGCCTTTTATATTCAAATATAATATAAAGTAATATAAGAAAAACAAGTGCCAGAAATCTCTCAGGAAGACTGTTTGGGCTTAAATTATAAGAAATAAATATATAAATTTACTATTTGTTTCTGGTAGCACACTGACTAGACAGTCCTCTCATTCAAAAACATTAAAAACAAACATAAAGGATGTATTATTTTTGTTGACTGACTGAAAATGTTTTATTTATTTATTAATTAATTAAGTTAGCTTGTTTTGTTACTGTGGGCCAATTGTAGAAATGTTGGTGTAACATAAATAGTCATGGGCAAGGTATTTATCAGTAGGAAAAGCTGAAAAACTTACGCCCTGCTTAACAGTTTCCAAAGCTGTTCAGTGGGCTGTATTGGAGTCATTTGACATCCCTGGTCTAGACCAGCAAAATTTTGGAGAATTTTCTTTTCTTTCAAGTTAAAATTAGAAAGAATAGCTCTTAAAATAACCAAAAGTTAAATTTATTTTTCTAATTATACAGAAAAACCTAAATAAATTTCTTCCCTAAAACATAGTACAAGCTATAGCTCCATTAAGCCCACTGTAGTAAAGGAAGGTAGTTATGCAATGATACCAAACGCAATTTTTGTGAGGCAGCCATGCTCCAATTAAGATAGAAATCACCTTATTTTCTAATCCTGCACACAGTTTGCAGTGTTTCGTATCTGCCTGTCTTTATCTTAAAACTTACAGTTTTGCCCCAATCATCAACTACGTCACAGCCTTCCCCTCTTACTCAATTACTAAATGCATGTGCACATACTCATCACGCTTCCAGCCCTCCATCTGTAACCAGAAAGCACTCCGGGCCCAAAAAGCCCCACAAGAATTTCTTAGAATTATTTCAAGTTTGACTCATAAAATGTGTCACACCCTTCTTCAGTGACATTTTCAGTCAGCAGACTTTTTAAAGATCTTTGTTACTGTAATATTTCATGTTGTAGTAATATACCAAAAACTATTAGTACAGCTGCTGCTTCAGCAATTTCTCTCTTGTCTTCATAATTTCAGATTTAAATTAACATCTTAAACTAAATAACATCTGCTGTGCTGTCAGAATATTGCCTATTTGTGAGTCAGGCACTCGATCCCACCACTCTGAATGGTCAGTCCATTAAATTTTCAGTATAGAGCTGTATGAAAAGCTTAAACAAATTACATATTTTGCTCATTTCTCGGGTGAAAAGATAAAATCTGGCCCAAAACAGACATTAAGAATGAGCCCATTTTCTTGCCAGGAACCAGTTTGCAGAAGATAACCGCTTAACTGATGTTTATAGGGCTGTGTACAAATATGTGACATGCCTAAATGCAAAAGAAATGCACATTTATATTTGGTGTTCAGGTAAAAACAGGCACTCACAACTTCCTTCTGCATTCAGTGGCACGATCTATCTTAAACTCTGGTAGGCTGACGAAGCCCTCCGCCTTCTCATCCTGAGATAAGCAAACAGAGAGTCAATTCAAAGTTCAGCTTGAAGAATGAAGTCTAAAACGTATCAATTGCTCTTTTATGGGAACGATCATATTCACCTCCTCATTCATGTACCAGTACAGACACGTGTCTTTCAGGATGAACCAGTACTTCTTCCACTTCTGCGAAAAATAGGTTTTAGCGTCTTTCTTTTTCCACAGCCAGCCCTGACAGTCGCCTTGACCCAAGTCCCTGCAGGAAATCCGCCGTTTGCTGATTGAAGTGAGAGGACTTCCAGCTGCAGGCACCAGCAGGGGAGCAGAACAGAGAAGGGGGCTCAGAAAACTCTACTTATGAAGCACCTGCTTATATAAGGATTTGAGTACAAGTGAGCATGCACGTAAAATTCAATCCCAGAAAAATGATCCTACCTTTACCCTTTTTCTTTGATCTTGAAAGCAATGAGGATCGTTCAAAAACCTGCGAAATTAAAACAAAACACATGACGCCATGAAATAAATCCCGGTGTGGATTCTGACAAAGAATGATTTCACTTTTCGTGGACAGGACAGACTAACGTGATACAAGGATGCAGAGTCAGAGCTAGACGTGGACCGGGAGACTTCCATCTGGAGGGCAGGGACGAGTGTGTAATGGGTCGGGCTGGCTCCTCGCTCGGTCTTCCTCCTGTTCTGACTCAGGCTGCGACCCAGGAGGAAGTCTTCGTGTGAGGTCTTGTCTTCGCTCTCAAAATGCATCAGAGAATTCTCTGCAGGGACACAACAGAGGCAGACTATTATACACATCACAACAACCCAAAACTGATTTATATTTTTTTTCCTTAAATCCTAACGACACGCTCTTACTAACGTCAATAAACACCGAATCTGCTGCCTATCGGCAAGACTTTGGTTCAAGACTTTCCACTTAAAATATGTGAAAAGTGTTAAAACATCTACCAAGGAAGCCGTTGTCAGGCAGGAAGCCCTCAAAACTTCCAAATACTGCCTCTTGTAGATAAATATAGCTCCATCACTTTTTCTGAAAAGCCCAAAGGAGCAACATATCAGCAGCATCCTCAGAGGAAACAAACACATCACTCAAGTCGTTGTTTGAGGCTGAAATAAAGCAATTCAGTCTCCTCCCACTCCATTTACCACCTAGCTCAACAGTCACCAGCAAAATGTGAAAATCTTAGGAAAATATATTTATACAGTTGCCAAAGCAACAGCGTACTTTTTATATCCAAACTCGGAGGCACGGCGAAGCTGAGAGGGAAAAAGAAACAGAGAGAGGGATGAAGAAGGGGGAGAGCTGTGATAGATAATGAACATATGGAGGAGATACAGGCAGGAGCTGATATCCAGCATGTTATCAGTTTTGACAGGCCAGCTTATCCTTCTACTTTTTGGCTGGGAGATCTGAGAGGGTGAGGATATTATGAGATCTCCTCCCACTCACCTCAGCTTCCTCTGTCCCTTTCTTCCTCCCTTTCTTTTTCTCTCTTTCCCACTGCCTCCCACTCACCTCTCCTGCTCTCTCTCTTCAGCTTGGCCAGGTCTTCGTTGTCTCCCACCCAGTTGTATTCCACTGGCATTGATATGGGCCTTAGCCTCCCTAGAGCAAGGAGGCACAGGGAACGGCAATATTACACAGCCTGCCCCCACACACAGACACACACGCACATACACACACACACAAATCAAAAACACCTAGAAACATTAAGACGTCACATCTGCACGGCTTTAAATTCTTGGCTCCCACGATTACAGCGGTGAATCCTCGGATGAGGCAGAGGTCTTACCGTAGGTGGGCGTGCTCCCCCTGCGGACTGAGGCACCCTCTTGGTTCTGGTCGTACTCGTAACAGTACAGTATAGTATCCTCCTCCACCAGAGGAAATCGCCTTCGACACTCCTGATCCAAGTAGGAGTTTGGTGACTCAGATCCCTCTGCCACATGGACATCTGATTGAGGATCATCATCCGGCAGACTTCCCTTGTCATCTCTTCGGTAACAGAAAGCAGGAAGTCATTTTATTGTCAGGGTTTGGAATAAGATCAGAGAGAAGACGTTGTTCTGCTCCGAGCCCATCTGTCCCCATTGGAGATATATATTTTTGTATATACTTAGATTTCTTGGGGCTAAATCATTTCCACTGCCAATGTACTTTAGTTTTGAACAAACATTACTCAAACAGGAGTATATTCAGCTGCAGATTCCTACACATTTTGTGCTCTAGTTTTTATGGTATTAGGTAGTGTTTACGCAATTACACGTGTATTAAGTCAAACAAAGCACAGCACAGAGAAAATAATCAGGGAAATAGCAGCAGGGAAAAATAAGGAGCACATCTCCCCATTCAACACCTTTTTTTTCTCAACAGCAGTGGTCAATTTATTATCAGTTTTGATGGTTTTAATGGTACAAGTCCAGGTATTTTAATGGTATTTATTCATGATTTAAAATTCATAACACATATTGTTGTAGCTATATTCCCTTTCTTTAAACCAGTTGCAAATAGTGATCACTAACATGAGATTTCTAACATGCATCCACTGAGGACAAATACAAACTTCATATATTTAGCTCAATAATGCTCACCAGCCTGATTTGGCATTTGGGGATATCCAAAGTAAGTAAGATTCATCCTCTTGGGACAATACATTCAGTAAAACATTACACAGAAACAAATATCTCTGGGTAAACAATACTAATCGTGTAGCTTTATTAGTTATTATCTGTAGTCGCGTGTTGGAGCTGACCCTGGGAAATCAAAGCTTTCAAGCATCAGTCAAAAATTCACGATTTCTCTATGACTCTCAGAGGAGAGCGTTTCTTTATCCACAGAACACGATGCACTGTGTTTGTTGTTTGCATATGAGAGAAGCTGAAATCTGAGGAGGAACTAATTATTACTCGTGTCACCAGTCGAGCCTTTCAATATGTGACATGGCTCCGTTCTTGTGGGAACTTTGTGACAAGAGTGTGGGAGAAGCACCTGCAGCCACCGTGAGGTGCAACAAGCTGTCTGCATGTTCAGAAGTTTCACTGTAAAGCTTATCCAAATGTTGCGCATCATATTTGCTACCAAACAAAAAGGAAAACAAAGATTCTCACTGTCTCATTTTCTCTCTTAGTCCCACTCATTCCTGTAGAGTTAATCCAAACAGCAGAGGGTACAGCTAATGAGCTAGGCTAGATATTGTAGTAGAAAACTCAGACTGATATCATTCAATAGCAATGAATGCAGCAAACTAACCTATTTAAAATGGGTAATCCTGTGAATTTCATTGCATGGCATCATTTACTCTTTTTATGTATTTACAAGTTGTCAAAAAAGTGGCAAAGTGGCAAAAAAAATGGGTGAAATTAGACTGAAAAGTTTTGACAAATCAAACTGATGGGTAAAATTTAAATCACCAAACAATTTTCTTGGGGAAACCTAACATTTTGTCAGCCAACACATGGCTTTGACTTAATGCATTAAGACACGTAGACATAGTCAAGAGAGCGCGCTGAAGTTCCAACCAAGCATTGGAAATTATTTATGTGACTTTAAACGTGGCAGGGCTGTTTGGTGCCACACAGAATGATCTGAGAATTTCAGAAACTGCTGATCTGCTGGGATTTGGTACGGAAAAAAGAAAATGTCAAGGAGCACCACTTCTCTGTGTGAAAATGCCATATTGATGTAATTCTCCTCTGTCAGGGGCCAGAGGAAAATGACCAGTGCGCATCGAGCCAATAGCAACTTTTTAAAAACCAAGGTATGCGGAAGAGGTCAATCAAACCCTGAAGTAGACAGGCAACAGCAGAAGACAAAACATGCTGCCACTGCCAATCAGCTAAGAACAGGAAACTGAAGCTACGATTCACACAGCCTCACCAAAATTGGATAAGACTTGGAGAAACATTGGATGCTCTGATGAGTCTCAGTTTCTGCTGCAACACTCAGTTAGTAGGGTCAGACCTCACATGAAAGCATGGAACCATGCTATATTAATAGTTCAGGCTACTGCTGGTGGTGTAATGGTGTGGGACATATTTTCTTAGCACACTTAGTGCCAATTGAGCCTCATTTAAACACCATAGACTACCTGAGTATTGTTGCTCACCATGATTCTGATGGGTGCTTTAAGCAGGATACCACCCAATCACAATCCCACCCATCACACAGCTCAAATCATCTCAAACTGGTTTGCTGAACATGACAACGACTTGACTACTCACAGTTAACAGATCTCAGGCCAACAGAGCATGTTTGGGTTGTGGTGAAACGGGAAGATTCAAATTATGGATGTGCAGCTGATTTGCAGTTTGCAACAACTGTGTGATATAATCCAGTTAATATGCACCAAAATCTCTGAGGAACATTTCCAGCACCTTGTTGAATCCATGCTATGAAGAGTTAACGCAGTTCTGAAGGCACAAATGGGTCCAACCTGGCACCAGCAAGGTGTAATTAATGAGTCAGTGGTTGTTTTACATTAAAGATTTCTCAAAATATGAACTGTGCATTCCTTTTTGTTCTTTTTTTCACATATTTTTCATTGTTTTTCACCTCTATCTTTTAAAACAGACTCCCCTCCTCTCACTGCCATTGTTGATACAACGGTACACCTTCACTCAATAAAATAACATGACTGTGTCGTACATAATGTGCACATAAAAACACTGCCCTGTAGTCACACTTAGAGCAGAAAACTCTGGTAGGAAAGCTTTTGCAAAGCAAGCAAAGTTTTCTGTGTTTTACATCTGCGTTCACCTGGGGGTGTAGGGCTCTGCTGGAGGAGGGGGAATGTAGAGGTCCTGCAGGGCGCAGCTACTCCTCCTGGACGGAGTGCTTAAAGTGCTGGTCGGCGTAGCGACACTGCTGCTGGGGCTCTGAGGGAAGATTGGCTGTGTGTAAGTGAGTGTATGTGTATGTGTGAGCATGTGTGAAAGACAGAGAAAAAGGCAGACAGAGAGAAAGAGCGAGAGAAACAGTTACAGGGACCGACACAATGAAAATTTGGAGCTCACAGCAGTTCAGTCAGTCAGTTCGGGAGTGTTCACTCTGTTCAGACTGTGCAGCTGAGCATCTCAACCATGAAATGAGCTGTGTACTGTACGTTTCTGATGCTTTAGTTCTAACTGGTGCACAGAGGAAGAGAGGCTGGCGTGCGGTCTAGTCATCCCTCTTAGTCAGGTCAAGGAGGATCTGGCCGTAGCCTACTTTGCTTGTTATGTACAGTAGACTGTTTTCTAAAGAAAACATGTCTTTGTGTTTAAGCACCACAATGTAAAACAAATTTGCCGAATGTATTGTAAGAATAAGAATATGCAACATCGTCAGCTTAACTTGAATAGTCGGAGAAATGTAATCCAATCGCAAGAAATCATCGACTTCCAAAAAAAAAAGGTTTTTCAACAATAGAATACTAATAAGACATTACTCAAACTATGCTGCATAAACTCAGCGCTGACCAATAGCTGAGATGTAACACTGAGTGGTCTGTGTGCTCCATCATAAGACCATTATATGAGTCACCGCGCAATGTTCTTTTCAATAACTTAGCAGAATACCTTGACATTTTAAATTTTAGTCACAGCTCAGATCAGAAAACACCACAGTCTCTGGTTGGCTTTTTTCTTTTTTTTTTGCCCCAGAAAAATGCCAGCGACATAGCAGATTCGATTTAGGTGGAGAAGAAGAATGTGAGGACGTGAAGGGGGAGGAGGCTGAGCAGCACTGCGCTTCAGGGCCTCAGGGGGAGAAAACATTTTCTCTGGAATGGGACTCAAAGAAAGGCTGGACTACTTTAATACACGTCCCTCTCATTTCCACCCATTCTGGCGCAGGCACACGGTCCTAATATTGTAATTGGTTTGGCTGAAGTAGGACAACAGATGCCACTTAGGGCTGAAATGTCAAAATCTGTATGGATCATGCTGGGCATCAGTTAGTCAAAAGAAGAGTGTTTGAGATTTGTAAGGTGCATTACAAACATGTAATAATTGATAAAAAAAAAAGTGTTAAAGTCGAAAGTTATGATCACAAAGTGGGTGGAGTCAAGTGGATTAGTTTGGACGCTACTCTACAAGCAGATTCATGTTACACTCTCATTTTATATTCTACCTATTTTAGGGTGATCGCATTTTTTGGTGTTTAGCTTTGTACGTTTATATTCACCACAGGCACAGAGATGAACACAAGCGAACAACATCAACAGCCACACAGAGACATGAATGAAAGCTATATCTGTGGAGCATGAAGGCAGTCATCATACCTGCAGAGCTAATGGTTTCCATCTCATGTTTTTCAGCAGAGCAGGGGTTGACGTGAGCGTGCTCTGGGGGCGTTTCTTCAGCGTCAGGGTGACACCTGCAGGATCTCCACGCAACAAGTTCACCAGATTTTTCAGCTGCCAGCCCACCTAGTGTACAAGAATAGCTCAATAAGGGTTTCCTCAACCCACACGGGCATTTTAATGCCTTAGACTGCAGAAATAACTGGAAATATTGCCTAGACTAAATAAACAGGGAGTGTTTTGTTTTTGTTGTTTTTTTGCCATATGTATTAGTGAAGTTTACCTTTGCATATTTGAGAATATGACCGTCATCATGTAATCAGTTTTTTACTATTACACAGAAATTTTCATATAACTAGCTGATGGACTGTTAAGCTATTGCATTTCTAAAAATTCACCTTCATCTGCCAGATGCTCATGCTGCAGTATCTGTCTCTGTAGACTCACATATGTAGCGATCATTATAGAATTTAATAGGTGGGCTCTAAAGTTTGTTATCTGAACAATATTGAAATATGGTTGTAATGTATCCTTAAGTTCCAGAGTTATGCTCCTGAATAATAACCAGAAGAGTTCTTACAGAAAAACTTGACTAAATTTGACATTTGTCCATTACTTTATTACTTTATCATTCAATACTATTAGACATTTATGTGAAAAATGTAACAATTTTTGAGTTTTGGATCCAACCAGAACATCAATGATACTAGTAGCTCACCCAGTTCAAGATTCATGACAATTAACAGGTTAAAATGCCTGTAAAAAGGACAAAGGTGACATTAATCTTGAGAAGAGTGTGGGCAAAGACCCGTTAGGTGATCATTGTGTGTAAGTTTGTTTAAATTCTGACCAATACTTTAGCAGGAGGCGTGAGTCTTATGAGCTGTGGTTGGACAAATGGATGGGTTATCAATGGACCCCTTACCATGGCATAAGCTCATTGGTTCTTGAGCCAGATGAGCTTAAAAAGCATGTTTTGTTTTTTTTAAATGGTATAAATGAACAGCTGGACCAAACCTGAACAAATTTCTTCAAAAAATTCCTGAGACAGTCTGATCATGAAAAGGGGAAGGATGCGGGTTTAAAACATAATGTCTTCAGTGATGCTATCATCAGAGAGGAGGCATAAGAAGCTGATATTTCAGTGTAACAATGCCACATTTAGTCTTCTTATTAACTGTCTGTATTTCAGTATTTCAGTATTTCTGTGGACTCATTCCGCTTCCTGGGTACCACCATCACCCAGGACCTGAAGTGGGAGCCCACCATCACCTCCGTCATCAAGAAAGCCCAGCAGAGGATGTACTTCCTGAGGCAGCTGAAGAAATTCAACCTGCCAACACGGACGATGATGCAATTCTACACTGCAATCATCGAGTCCATCCTCACCTCCTCCATCACCGTGTGGTACGCTGGAGCCACTATCAGGGACAAACAGAGACTGCAGCGTGTTGTGCGCTCTGCTGAGAAGGTGATTGGCTGCAGACTCCCATCTCTGCAGGACCTGTACACCTCCAGGACACTGCGGCGTGCAGCCCGGATCTCAGCTGACCCTTCTCACCCTGGACACAGTCTGTTTGACCTGCTCCCCTCAGGCAGGAGGCTCCGGTCCATTCGCACCAGAACCTCTTGCCACAAGAACAGTTTCTTCCCCTCTGCTGTTGGACACATGAACAATAACCACATGACTGTCCCCGCCACTAACACATGACCCTACGCTGTGTCACTGCATCATTTCATGTTTGGCACTGATCACCACCTGCACTCATGTATATATCTTTCTACGTAGCACTCATAATTCTTATTCTCATGTATATATCTCATGTATATATCTCATGTATATCTCATGCACATATCTCTCTTTCTACATAGCACTTTAATTCTTATTGTCTGCACTGAAGCACCGCAGCAATTTCCTAATGTTGTAAACCTCAACATCTGGCAATAAACCCATTCTGATTCTGATTCTGATTCAGGTAGTTTCCATTCACGATTTGAAGTCATTTCTTTATGTCTAATCTTTTTTTGAAGTTCAGTTCACCAGAAAATGCGAGCTGTTTTATTTGAGGTGCTGTTACTTTGTTATTTTGGTAATGCACATGGATCCTGATGGTTGACAACTGTAGCACAGCCTGCAGCCCTCTGAGGTTCATGTTGATGATGATGTTTAATGCAAAGCTGGATGCCTCAGGGCATCTTGCACGCCTCCTGCCATGTTGTGGTACAGCCTGATGTTGTGTGTTGCGAACAGCTGCATGCCATGTAAATACTCTTTAACCCAGTTTTAATGATATTTGGCACGAATAGCATCCCGCCCAGAGAAACACTCTCTGCTGCTGAACCAAATATGCCAGGTCCAGTTTGGGGAGGAAAATAAAAAATTCCCCCGCTCGGTCAACCGCACTGAATTTTCAGTATGTCTCGTGTATTTCAAGCACCCTGAAGTACCAGACATTTTTCAGCCTCTGACCTGGCAATCACTTTGTTCCTTGCCAAGTAATTTTTCACCCTTACAGCCACTACACAGAAATTCTTCACAGAAAGTGCATTAAAGACATAGACTGACTGAACAGGCAGACAGACAGACACTTTGCTTTTATTCTTTATTCTATGGTAGAGAAAAAAATGTTCTTCTGTGCGAAGACAAAAAAGTGTTTATTTAAAACAGTAAATCCCTGATTTTCAGCTTTTTAAGCTGTTTACTTGGTAAAGAAATGCTCTGCTTTAAAGTGTTTCTTATACAACATCAAGTCATTGGTTTCTTCCTTTTGTTTCATCTCACTGGAAATTCAGATAAAACTCGTGAGCGTTAAAATGTACCATAGTGTATGTGATATTTTATGTGTTTGAAGCTTTTCATTTAATGGCCATTCCTGCACCAGACTCTATCACTGTTGTCACGAGTTATTTACTTCTGTGTGCACAACACCACCAAAATAACCTACAAATTAGCAAACCCTTAGGTCTTTCTACATGTTTTCAAGTTAATCACAAGGCAGAGCATTTTTTTTTCTTCATTCGTTTCCTTTGATGTAACTCGTTTGCTTTAGCTGCCATTCCTACATCCACTTCTTATGAAAAAAGATGCTCAGATCCAGTGAACTCTGCTCTGTGTCTTTTTGCTGGAGTACTCCCTACTGCCTTAATTATAAATCCCTCAACTATTTATAACATGCCTTGTTTTTTTTCACTTGGTGGTGTTTTCGTCCTTGAGTATTAAGATATTTAACAACTTTTCTTTATGACTTGTTATCTCATTTTCCTGTAAGAAGAGATGGTGGCAGTAATCTGGGCCATCACAGACAAATCTAGTTCAATGCAGTTTCTCTAAACCATCAAAGGAACGTTTGTGAACAATCAGCCGTAATTAAGTTGCTCTACACTGTGCCATAATAAATTAAATGCATTAACAATGTTTAAGCTGGTTTAAGCGATGTTTATGAGTAACAGTGGAGTTTTAGCTCAGCATGTAACTCTACTGCAGTAATGTATTGCCTACTTAGGCTGCTGCAAGAGTCCATCCTCTGTTTGAGAACACCTATTACTCAGTCCTACCCCACATACTAATTTCGGGCAACCAATACATCATAATCGTGTTGTTTAGAAAGAGCTGAGAATGTCTTGCAAATCAGTCTGCAAAATCACTCAAATCATTTATACTATACTTCAAGGCCCTATTTCAATTAGCTGTTTCTGTGTTGGGCTTATGTAATGCTAATATTTACATTACTATGACAGGCTAAAATAGCTTCCGTAGAAGTTTTGTTTGAATACATTGCATTTTCCTTTGGTGCCCCATGAGGAGCATGACTCTGACTGACGCATGCTTCGGTAAAATGAAAATCAACTCTGCATTTCCACTTTTTCTCCAAAACATGGCTGCATTCAGTGGGTGACTTGACTGACTGAAATGAATCTGACTTGAGCTGTGTAATTATCATAAATCTCGCTGTTGCACACACAAGTAGCAATTATTTTAAACAATGGGTGCTATATTTAAATTCCACTCTACGGAAAAGTGAAAGTTGAAAGTTTTTTCCCTTTCATTTCTGCTCATCATGCTGTGTACGCTGCAGAAACAGACATTTTATGCAGTTATGCCTCTCACTGACAGAAACAATGGCAATTACTTTGGCTGATAAGTGCTCATGCTGAATCTGGGGACAGCTGAGAACAATTTGAGGTCAAAAAGCCATGTATTGAAATAAAAAGAATGAACAGCAACATCCCCACTTTGAGCCTGGATTATACACTTTATTATTTCCATTTCCCATCTGCTTTTCAGTTCTTTTCTGCTATCTATTAAAAAAAAAGAAGAAGAAGGCTAAAATTTGGTAGTTGCATTCAGGTGCATCGCAACTAGCAAGAATCGTCTAATTATCAAGAAAAACAATGTGTGTGTACCACTAGTTTCTAGGAACGAAAACAGAACTCTCGCTAGCACAAGTTACCTTTTTGAAGCAGGTACCTCTTGATCTGCTTTTAACAGAAAATCCAACTGACCCCATGATAGCCCTCAAAAACTACTACGAGAGACACTACAGCCAGTATCCTAGACAATAACAGTTGAGCTGCAGTGGCTCATAAAAGCACTGAACTGCAGGAGCGTATAAAACAACAGCATGCATTCATAATTTCTTTATGTATGTAAAAAATATGTCAAAATTAAACAAACATTTGCATAAATAATCTGCAAATGCAATGCAAATAACGTGCAAATTCAAATAACACAAATTTTCTTTTAAAAACAACAATAATAAGGCAGAGAAAGAACACGACCATACCACTGTCTGATGATTGACCTGAATGACTTCATCTCCAGCATGGATTTTCTTGCAGCGGTCAGCCAGTGACTGATGGAAAAACAGAGAGACCGAGTCATTAAAAGCAGCTCTGATTCAAGTAAAGTATAAATAGTGAACGAACAGTGAGGTGAAACTCTGCAAAGGTGAGCAGAAAGACATTTGCACTTACTCCCTCTGTGGTGCCGGTGATCACATGCAAACCATCATATGTTGATTTGATATACATGCCCTGTGGGAATATAGCAGATATGTAAATGACTGCCTTGTAAAGCACAGCATTAGGAGTCAGCATCATCTGCACCTCAGCTCAGCCCCGCAGTCATTTACAGTACAGACTACTCCATATTTGCAAATCTCCATTTGTTTTAATCTGCTTGTGGTGCAAAACTGGTAGAAAATCTGGGTTTTTACTCAGTGAAAGCCTGAGAGGGAAAGTGCTTTTATACACATCTCAATTTGTTTCAGTAGTCTTAAACAACTAGAGGAAAGTCATAAAATATCACACGGGTGCACTTTCTTTAAATGCACAGAACACTCTGCAAACTTGTGTCATGTAACGAGTCCCTCGCAAGCAGATTAAATCAAAGATAAATGATTGTTTATCTGCAAATACTTTTAGTCTGGTGCTGCAAAAAGAAAAAAAAAAACCTTCAAGGCTTTCACTAAAAGGGGTCAAAAGTACAAGACAAACAAACACACAACTATTTACACACAGATATGCATGAAAATACATGCATAACTATGTGACACACACACACACACACCGAGTCACACGCAGAAACGTAGAAGCAGCATGCCAGTCTTCAAGATGAGTGGAAGAGGTTTATTTTTAGGCTACTTGACCCACTGTTGTGTTCAGGTTTCACTGAACGGATGAAAGAACTTCCATGCCCAATGCTAGCGTTTATGTGTGGGGGGTGGGGCTTTCACTGTGGCCCCAAGCAAGGAGCTTGTGCCCGAGTGTAGGTCAGTGCAAAGATGGAGTCCAACAAAGGGGAGCGTTTATATACAGTGCAAGAAAAGTATTCTCTGCTTCTAAACAGTTATATACAATCCTAAAAGTAAGTGCTAACAGAATTGCCGGTTGCTGTATTCTATTTGCTTGCATTTCACTCATCTGAATATGGCCAATATGTTGTTTTTATGTCACATTTTATCCACTGACTCACATGCCCACCAGCTCAGCAAAACCTAGTTTGGGGTCAGCTAATGTGAGTTACATTAGATATCGTGCTGAAAAGCAGCACGCAAGGTTTAAAATCTACAATCCATATTTCAGATGTTCTGTTTGCTTTGAAATGCAATTTTGGTCATTCCCAGAAAACTTGACATGACATTATTATCCCCAAGTTGAAATTCCAGAGATAGATATGACAAAAAAAAGTAATCAAAAGAAAAATTGTATGCCTACTTCTTGATGCCTCTACAGGTATGTACAGATAACCAAATATATATACAGCTGTAGTCAGGCTTGACCAAGCCTTTAATGAAAATAGCCTCTGTATGCTTCAAAAAGTAAGTGTGTGCTGTTCCATTAGAAAACTGTATTTATAAAAACTTTAACTGGAAAATCAGGCAAAGTTAGTACTGGGCTTGAGCAGAAATATGTTCGCAGTGAGTAAGAGAAACGCTTAAGAGAATTTGCACATGCCATATTTGTATAAAACAAAATACTCTGTCATGCTGTTTAATCGTCATTAGTACGATTCACATTAGTAAGTTTTGTACTTTACTGTTTTGGCTTTTCCCTGTGTTCATCAAACCTGAAAAACAATTTAACATCTTGATATTTTAAGTATATTTCAAGTTTGTGAAAAGTATATTGAAATACTTGTTATGTGTATTTGTTATGTACGCCTTGTTACGTATAGTGAAGTACAAGGTGTGTATGCCTGGGATTACTGTGTGATAGATGAACCACTCCTAAGAAATACCTACAAATTTCTGCCTTTCCTGTAATTATTAGTTAATCAGCTATGTGGCTATGTAGTCTACATAAAATGTGTCATTTATTTGTTGACTTATTATAGTATCTTTTCAAACTAATAAGAATTTATTACGTACTTATTATTATTTTACAATAAAGCAGCATGAATGTTTCTGCTGGGTTTCTGAAGCTACACCAAAAAAATCCTTTAAAAAAGTTCTTTCAAATCTAGATTTCATAAGTCTTGAAAAAGTGAGATACAAAATCTGAGCTGGATAATTAAAACCGAACCCCTTTCCCCAAAACGGGTGTGATTCTGAGAGTCTGAGGGAGGGTCACTCTTACCAAGCCTTCAGTGGATTTTATGTTGGGGAGCTGCACAACCTCCAAATGTGCAGACTGGGACACCATGGGATCCGAGGAGAGCGAGATAATTTGGTCGCACACTTCAGACAGTGTTTTACACTGCGGAGGACACATTAGGGATAAATACAATCTTCAGGCTTGCACATATTAGTTTAATTATTTCTTCGATAGAACAACATTTCAAACTCACCACATTCAGGATCTTGTTTTCTGTTTCATACACAGAGCAGTCCTGAGGAATATTCAGAAAGCACTGTTACCTCAAGAGAATTTGTCAAAATGAAGTTATTATTGGCATTTCTGCTGTAGGTGGATATAAGCAAAAACCGAGCAGCTTGGCACCTATAACCCCCAACACTCCCACACAGGCAGGCACAAACACAAAACAAATGAATCACCAATGCGGAGGCACATCTTTCCCTCTCTCTTTCACTCTGCCAGTCTTCCTCTCTCTCAGCCTTCAATTATTTTCCCTTTTGCCCTCTTTCACTCTCACTTTTAATGTTTTCCCACTTTAATTTTTCTCTTAACTCTATATAAACATTATATTCCACAGAGCCCAACCTAAAACCTGTATAGTTCTCTTAGTTTTAACTGGTCTTTAGAGGCTCTATATGACTGACAGACCCAGATACAATAAAATGAAACTGCAGTTTATGATAAGCATCTATCATTTCTATCACTTTAGAATATATTTTTAGGTCACTCTTTGAGGTGGCTCTAATTAGGATGCTGCTTTACATGAAAGCATATCTGACAGATGAGAAACAAGTTGTGAAGTAGTCAAGTCCAATTTCAGCTTCTCATTATCACTGACAGCTGCAAAATCTAAAACTAATAAAAAAGCAGGATGTACTGAAAGGGGAAAAAATTGTGTAAATGTATATCTGCTTTAGGGTTTAGAAAGATTTTAAATTTATGCAGGGAATGAAGAAACATTTTTGAGATTTCATTTTAAAAATCATAAGCACATTTACCAAAGAACCAGGTATTTTTCCAATTCTGCCGTTATACTTTAATATGGATCAGCTTCCTTTTTTCTGACAGAGGCTTTGTGATGATCCCAAGTTTGCTCTGTACAGTATGAAGTAATACAGTACAACAGGATATGATACAATAAATCATTTCATATTTGTTACCTGTTGTACAATTGTAGTGAGCTCAAGACATAGCTGGATAACATTGTTTCTGGTCACAGAGTAATCTGCCACTGCTGCAAATGGAGATCTGAAAAAGAAAGAGCACCTGGAATGAACCATTAGATCATTCTTCCTTTGAGACTCAGTCACTGGTAAATTTTACATATTTTTTTTACCAGCATTTCTCCCTTTACATTTTAGGATTCCTCACATTTCTGCCTATGTTAGTCTGTTTTGGGGTTTTTATTTTGGAATGTGACGTCTGTAATGCTTTTAACACATTTAATAATATTCACATTTCTCCTAAGGCCGAGAGCAGCTGACGTAGAGCAGAGATTATTAGTTGCTGTTCTGCTTTTTCCAAATAACCTCACAAGTGCGTCCTATCCACTGTCAACAAACGCAGCGTCGACTCCCACGTTTCTATTTGTACAATTTGGTCAACAATTAAGCATTTTCAAACATGAAATGAAACACGGATTAGTGAATTTTAATTGGGATGAATGCTGTAAATCATGTCAGCTATAATGGGGGAAAGGCAAAGCAAATCACTTTGTTATTTTTGCTGAACGTTGTCAGCTTTGAACTTCCAAATTCATCAAACACAAACAGACACAAACACACAGACTGGCACAATCCCACAGGGAAGCAAGGATAAAGAGACATATAAATAGACTTTCTCGGTGTCTTTTTGGCCACCCTGTCAAAATCTACTTATATAAGACTTTTACTCATCTTTTCTTGTCAAATGATTGGTCATGGACATTACACAGAAAAACAAAACCAGTCTGTATCTGTTAAAAAAACAAATCCCAAATCAGACTACATGTACCAATGCATGTAAACAGGACTGTCTCATTCCTGTTTGATGTCAGTTATATATTTATAATTAATTCAAATTATTATTATATCTTTTTGCTTGCAATTAGCACGGTTGTAAGTTTGTATCTAAGACGAATCTAAGGAAATGTATGCAAGAATATACCCAGTATGCATATAAATATGTGTCCATGTGAACCTGTATTTATGTGTTTGTGTATGTAGTTGTAAATGGGACTAGTACCTGAATCTACACAGCTCTGTGGGGCCCTTTTTCACAGTATGCGTCCACATGTTTACACATGACTTACCAAATGTTTAAATTCATCTTTTTGCAAATCTCACCTGTCAAGCCACGCCAAAAGGCTTTTGGCAGCAGCAATGAGGTCCACCACTGAAGTTAGAAAGTCGTTGGGCAGCTTGCGGGTGGCTCGGCCGTCATAATGGCCACTGCGCCGCCTGCCTGTGATGAAATTCTGCAGGTTCTTGGCAGATGCGTTAAGCTTATGAGAAAGCGTTTTGAGATTCTCAGTCTCCAGCCCATAATTCTAGAGGGGAGAGGAAAGTAAATTCACTGTGTTTGACCAGTTTGTCAGTGTTTGCTTTCACTGTGACACATTCCAAGAATATCCCCAGCCTGGAGATAGAAACCAATTGTTCTCTGATGGCACTTTATGAATAGGAATACTACAGCCGACCAGCCCACCACGCTCCACAACAGAAAGGCTCCACATATGATGAAAATGTGTGAAATCAGCTGTCACTTTGCACGCCTGAGCATCGTTGAGCGCTCATTACACTTTGCGGCTAACTGCACGTGTAGGCCTATGGGCAGCTATCATGTCATGGGTTTCTTGGGAGGGGAGAGCGCAGCAGGAGGGCCACTAATCATATTTAATACAGCAGTGCCTGAGAGACTTAAAACTAAATCCCAGTTACATAAGAAGCTTTAGGGCTGAAGCAGGGCCCCCTGTGCAGCGATGCAGGATGAGTGGACTTTAGATTCAGATTGCATCTGTGACCTTAGGCTGGTAATCTCCACCCAGTTTTTCTATAGATCTCAAGAGTTAACACAAACCCAGGTCCAACTTTATTGCACCTTGTCTCTGTTATTTCTGCTTCTCATTTATCATTTACCATCTTTTACTTTTATATTACTGCAGTCTAACTTTCTTTGGTTCAAAAACAGAAAATTTGAATTAAATACTGGAATTATATGTGCAAGTGAATATAAAAAAAACCCTCAAAATAAAGGAAATTATTAGGAGAGAAAATTATTTAGCTGGATGCTAAAGACACCTTACAAAAAGACTTTACATTTTCATTTCCTCTTGTGGTAAACTGGACAGCATGGCCAGAGTAAGTATTCTCAATTAGATGCAAAGCATTTATATGATTCACCCTTACACCCCCTACAGTGGGGCAGGGATAGCTCAGTAGGTAGAGTGGTGGCCCCATGATTGGAAGGTCGGGGTTCGATTCCCCTGAACAGCTACCCTGAGGTACCCCTGAGTAAGGTACCGTCCCTACACACTGCTCCCCGGGCGCCCAATGGCTGCCCACTGCTTCACTGAGTGAATGGGTTAAATGCAGAGAGGGATTTTCCCCACGGGGACCAATAAAGTACACTTACTGAGCATCCAATCCAACACCAAATAGTTCTTTCGTGTAGTTCCTGTTATATAAAGTGAAAAGTTTCCAAACCCCAACATAATCAGTACAAACTGCTTAACGGTATTTGTCCCTTATTTCAAACAGTTATTTTATAAATAATCTAAGAGTGAGTAAAAGAGTAAAAAACAATAATAAATTACTTCATCAATCAAATCGTGTTTTCCAGAGTAAATAAATTGTAACATTTTCACTGCAAATTTTAAGCACCAATATGGACACTTTTAGTAAGTAGGGTCTAAAAATATGTTCACATTGACGGACAAAAGAGAACATTTGGGAACAGCTATCCTGGGAAAACCTCCATTTAAGAAAAAATGTTCCTTAAATGAAGCAAAGCCTCCAAGCTAGTTCAGAAACACAGCTCAAGCTGCTCTGCGTCACTCTCCTTGCATCATATACCAAATATACCTTCCTGATCTGGTGGTCTATTTAAGCTACATAACTTTCCATCTCTCCGTCTGACATGCTAGTGCCGCTGCCGAATCGCCCCTTTACGCTCCAGGGATATATTTGCTCATGAGTCCCCAGTTTTATATGTAACATATTTGCACACAGAGACCAGAATCTGCTTCCAGTGCATTTTTTAATCTGTAGCATGCTTCTGATGATTGCAGTATATATTCGTTCATTTTAATGCTGTTCATTTGGCCATTACATGACTGACCCCTAAATCTTACATTCTCGTGTTAGAAACAAGTCGAGGTCTCTACTCTGTATGCAGTAACATCCGGAATGAATATTATAAGGAGAATAAATATTATGCTTCAGCTACTCCAGCTGCACATTAGCCAAATCAGCAGAACAGCAATCTATCATGCTGACACTAACAAAACTTGTGTTTTGGGAAACTAAGAGCAGAAATCCCTTCGAGATGAAGCAGTAATCCATGTCAACACTAACGACAGTTGTAAGATTTGCCTGTGGAAGATCTTTTGGCCAGATTAGTAACTCTGGTAGATTTGCTGTGATGTTTAAAAATTGGGGCCTAAAGCAATCCTATCTACATCCACTTATTCCTGGAATGACTGATTTCGTTAACTGACAGTCTTTGCAGTGATAATAACAATATAGAAATTGCATCATTACTAAATATATCAACTGCTTACTGGAAAATATCTTTATTCTGTAACTTGTTATCTTCACTGACTTGTTAAATGATTTCACAGAGCTGCAGAGGTGCCAAATGTTCGACAGAAACTTCATCCGACAGCACTGACTTTCCAAAGTGACAGTAGAAAGTAGTGGGAAGATGGTGTGGGAAACTTGGACTCACCAGAGCACAGAGTAAGTCCACAGCCTCCAGTATCAGCTCCTGGTGGCCAATTCTGGATACTCCCAAATCTTCCAGCTCCTGGTGGGTGATACGCAGCAGCTGCTCCCCCCCTACTTTCTCCTTCTCAAAGGTCTTGATGTACTGCTGCAGGCAGTCGTCCAGCCCTTGGGGGAACACAAAGGACAAGAAAACTTTCAGCACAGCTCAAAAGCATGAATTTTTATTTGCAGACTGCATCAGATTTTCAGATTTCTTGTGAAACCACTGTTTGCATTATGCATTCTAACAGGACTTGATATCACTTGCTTTGCCAGAATATGTGCTGTAAATCTGTAAAGTGTGAGCACAGGTTGTATTTTGCTGTGTGCGAGTGTGAAGCAGTCTGTGTCAAGACAAGAAATCTGACACACTCCCCCTCGTCAACAGTTCTGAGCTGCATTTTCAGCTTCAAACCAGAAAACGCTTTCAGCTAGAAAGAAGTTACGTAGGTGTGCTCGAGTTGTTTTACATATTCAGCTACTGCAGCAGGTGTGAAATCTTTTGGAGAAAGAGTTGATGAAGTGCAGCAGACGAAAACAAACTAAGTGATTCTGTAACTTCTGTCTGCGTCAACAGACACCCTGAAATGTATGACTAGAAACTGTTTTCTAAAAAGTATATACACAGGGTAAATCAAAAACTTACAAAAAAAAAGAAAGTCTGTTACCAAAGCATCCCAAGAAAAGCCTTCAAAAAATACCTCAAGCCGTGATGAGGGGGCCGAGCAGTTCAGTAGGTGATAAGGGGACCTAACAGTCCCCATGGCAACTTATTTTGATCATGTTAAAAGCATGGCTGTGAGCTCTGATTGGAAAAATGTGTTTTTGCTTATTGCACATCCCCAGTGGTGATTTTTCTTCACGAACAACCAAAGGAAGGACTGCAAAGTCCATACACCTGTTCTGAAGAAAATACATGTTGCCACTGCCTTACGATCTTACAGTTAGGTTGAAAGGTCTCATAATTAGTTTTAAGGCTAATAATTCAAGAGGTATCTGCTTATTGGAGTCCCAAATAATGGTAAAAGCCACAAATTTGCAAACATGCTCTGGAGTCCACGTACCACGCTTGGTTTTGGTTTTGATTGATCAAAGCATTGAGGAGGTAAGACCTCACTTCCAGTTTATCAGTTTAGCTAATACTTAGGCCAGTACTTTTGAAAAGTTAAACTAAAAAACTAGGCTTGATCTGAAGATCATCTTTGCCAGTTTTTGTATAGACTGTTTTAAGTCTGTCACATTTTTTGTGATAATCTAATATGGCAGCGTGTCCCCGGAGTGCGATTTGAACTTGAAAGGTTGATCTGAGGACTTGATCATATGGTTGAATGGTTAGGAGAGGAGTGCATAAAAGCAACTCTAACTTTAACTCGGTACCTCAGCAGAGCTGGCAATATCATCAAGGACCACTCTCACCCCAGCAACCAACTGTTTGAACTATTACCGTCAGGCCGACGGTACAGGTCACATAAAACCAGGACAAACAGATTCAGGGATAGCTTCTTTCCCAGAGCTATCACCGTAGTAAATAAGCACAAAAACAACTGAACCTATTCCATACCGTCACTGTCATTATATTATGCTGCTATTCATACTGTCATCATATTAATGCTGCTATCCTGTATATATTGTACATACTATTGTTTGAGTACTTACGATTGTTTTTTTTGTACTTTTTATATTTTACATTTATATTTATTATTGAAACTTGCACCAAGGGAGTGGCACTCCAATTTCGTTGTACTCTGTACAATGACAATAAAGGCTATTCTATTCTAACCCACTGGTCCTCGAGGTGTTAGCATTAAACATTGAAAAGAATCAGGAGACTGCCGCAGTTATTGATGGCGTGTCTCTGTAATGCATGAAAGTATTTACTTCAGAAGCTGCACTGTGTCCCGATGATGTAAATTATGTTGCAAATCGAGCATGCAGAATCATGTTGCATAAACTAAACCACAATTTGATTTATTTTCTATATGAAATTTGATTTGATAATTGATGTTTCTGCCTCAGGCTTCCTAGAAACTCATTTACTTATTTATGTTTTATTCACTTTCAGATCAAGCAAACACATTAATAAATGAGCTACAAGGGAGCAGCTTTTGTATTGCTTTTCCTATACATTTAATCTTCTCAGGCCCTATTTCTCCCTTTTCACTCTCTTTCTCTTTAACACACACAGGGTTAGTTCTTTCCTCATCCTGTCTTTTTATTGCAGTGGACCAATCATATACATGTGTCTCAGTGCTAAGCTTCAACCCCATCAAGCATTCAGATCAGGTTTAGCTGGCAGCTAAACGGTCGAGAGGAAACATAGGGAGTTTCATGGTTTTGCATAACATTTAAAGGCTTAACTAATGAGCCTCTTTACCAAGTTAATTGAGACTCATCATGTCAATGAAGTATTCCCCATGTTGCCATAGAAACCACAAAGCAGGTTTTTCGGCAGGGGTTCTCGCTGACCGTGGGGTAATATAAAGAAATAAGAAAAGGGAGAACATGATAGTTTGCAAAAAGTGACTACATGCTAGCATGAGATATTGAGCTGGTGAAGTTATCAGCTACTTTAGCATTTTATAACTCCCAGAGCGTTTCACATTTCTAAATGACATTATAAAGCATCTTGTGGATATGTGCTGTATAAATGATTTTTACTATAAATAAAAGGGGAACATGGCACAAAATGGCACTAATAGTCTCTATTCTCTATTTTTCCATTGAAATCTGCCATGTTTTGTTTCATATTTTGCTGAAAGCCTTATGCAAAAGAACAATGTGCAATAGAAATCCCTTTTTGGTGGAATGGAAAGACATCTCAGCCACATCAATTTTCCTGTCTCTTGCATGTCAGTCAGATTATCAGGCACGCTGAGGAGAAATTAAAAGCACAGCGTTGACACATTATGATCTTCATTCTAGATAATCCACTGGCATTGTAAGGAGAGAGAGCTCTTTAGGGCGGTTAAGCATTGTTATTATGGATCTGTGTTGATCTGACTTGTCATTGATCGCTGTCGTCGTCTGTGTTAGACAAGAAGACAGTGAGGGTTTGCACTGAAAGATAAAAACTGATATGCCTTGCAAGACAACAAATATGTTTAAAAACACCCAGACGGTACAAAGTGCAACACTGCATTGAAATGCACATATTTTATGTGTTTGCACTGATACCCTTCACCTAGTAAGAACCAATTTCCAGTCAAGCTGGAATTCTTTTCGCTTTTGTGATGAGGATCTATTCTTTAAAGCAGCTTGGGAATAAAGCGTCTAGCTCACACAAAACACTAACAGGGGGTGGAGAGTGGGACTGTGGGAAGGTCACGGGGTGCCCCTATTTGGCCTCCTGTGACATCACGGAGCGGGTATGGTAATAATGGAACCTGTGAATGCTAACGACAAAACGCTGCCAGTCCTCCGGGTTCGATAATGGATGCGAGACAAGAATGAAACCCCCTCCACCCCATCGTTTCCTCTGTTTCAGTGTCTCTCCGTGCCACTCACTCCCTCACTTTAAATTACCATTACTGGGCTCTAGGCACAAGAACTGTCTCTGCTCCACTTGTCAGATGTGGGACACTGAAGAGTCCTCTCTCGTTTCCAATCTCCACTCCTTGCTCTTTACATACCTCACTTGTGCCACCAGCGTATTTACAGATCATCTTGGATCTCATTTAAAACTATTGCGGACATTCAATTTCAGCCCATCTCAGCGTCTAATCATCCCTGTGTGTCTCTATAAATAAAGCTGCACATGGATCTTGTTTCCTTTCTGAGCAAGCATCCAGTCCTAAACAGCCTGTTTATAAGGCCACATCAGATTGAGGTACAATCTGTAATACACAACTCATACTAAGAACCGTCTGATCCTTGCAATCATGACATATCTGAGCCAGCAGAAAAGGCCTACAGGCTTAGAATAATAATGCTCGCTTGTGTGTATGTGCATATGTGCGTGTGTGTGTGTGTTGAGGCGGTAAAGATGCAGGCCTATGGATGTGTATGTTTCATCTGAAACAGGCCATTGCCTGACACGTGAGCACGTGGCTTTGAAAAACAACACACATCGCAGGAGCGCTTATGTGAGTTAAAAGACAAATACACAGGCAGATCGCGTCCTCCCACTGAGTTTAAGGTCTCCTCTTACATTTCTATCACATTTCCCCTCAAAGTACCAACTTTGTAATGCAAAGAGACAATAAAGCAGCATGGCTAATGAGAAATCTGTGCCCTGAAAGTATTCCTGACAGTCTGTGGAAGTAAATCCTCCACAGCTGTTTGGGACATTTATAGATCTTTGGAGCCTGAATAAGCGGACAAATTTCCTCAAAGGAGCCGCTCATCCGACAGCTGTACTGAGACTAGCGGATGATGAATTAATTGCAACAACAACTGTATGTCTATCTAACCCCTTTCCAGTCCTCAATTCAGTCTAAATGTCACAGTCTCTTTCTCTCAAGAAGAAAATCTTAAAAGTGCTTCATCACCAAACTGAACCTCATTATTCTGCTGGAGGATCCCTGAAAAATGAAAAAAAAAAAAAAGAGGAATGTTTTGATTCGCATTTAAGTGATTTTTGTGGGGATTTTATGTTTGTTTTGTTTTTTTTGAGTGAATAATCTTTATAATAGGCCTCAGGATTTAGGTACCCTTGGGAGGTTTTGAAACTACTAGAAGCTCATCTAAGTCAGCTGTGACTTCTTAATGACTTGAGCATCTGTGGATAAACATATCACAGATGGCTGTACAAGCTCTGATAGTGTACTGCTCTCCCAGCTCTGTTTTTATTCTGTGCACATGCAAAGCCTGGTCAATAACTCGAACCTCTTTTTCTTTCCTCCTCCACACAGATTCTGCACCCAGATCCAGCGAGAGGGGGAATCATTCGTGTGTAATTACTAGATCTCCGCTACAACCATCTGCGAGGCAGCCTTATGTTAACAATGACCACCGCAGGACACAATAGACGGGTTTTCCGTGTAGAGCTGTTTGAATCTGAGAACATCTTTTTTAAAAGGAGTGGGGGGGCAAGACGTCTGCAAGCTAGAAGTGCTTGAAAAAAAAAGATCGATTAACTGATTTAAGGCTGTGATTAAAAGCTTCCCGAAGCTGCAAGGCGACGAGGCGAAACCCCGAGGCTCAGCAGGTGTTTTGGCATCTCCAGTCAGTCTGTGTTGAAATGCATTTCAGCGCAACACCACACATGCGATTCACTGCAGCGCAGCAGTTTAATGGTCATCGCGTCTGATGCCTTACCTTTCATCCAGTCAACCACCTGACTAGAGCTCCACTTGCTCACGGGCTCCATAACCAGTGCCATGGTAGAAGTTTGTCTTCGCGCTTGACAAAAGAAAAAAAAATCCCACGCACACACACTCCCCACAAACCAAACTCCCCACCCAAAACGTTAAAAAAAAAAAAAAAACAAATAGAAAGAAAATTAGAAAAGATATTAAAATAGGCTTGATTCAGTGACCATCTAAAGTCTTCTGTGATTGGTTTGAGTATTTACAAACAAATCGAGGTAGGTCCAAAAGGTCCAAAATGTCGCTGTGAGAAGCCCGAGTGCAGCTCGGCGGACTTGTGCACATTCATGTGCTCTTCACTTGCTTGAAAGAGCTCTTTTACTTGTGATTCATGTCAGGCTCGGATGCTGGTGGGTCGCTGCTGCCCGACCCCTCTTCCAAAATGCATCCCAGTACCATCCAGAGCGGAGAACAACGCGCAGACTGTTACTTCACACTGGCGTCTGGGAAGGATGGGTTCGCTCCGAGCATCCTCCCTCATACACAGACATGGAGTCATAGCTTTCACCGCGCGGAGTGTACCCTCTGTATGTGGTGTGATTAATGCCACAAGAAGCCAGGAGGAGTGCGAGCAGGGTGGGGTGGGGGCTGTTAACGGGAATGAAGGGATCCAGATTATAAGGGATTTTGATAAGAAGTGCTGGATCCATGTAAAGCTTTTGGAGTGGCAGAACTTATTTGCCATGTTTTTAGCAAAGCACTCAACCATCAACCACAGCCCACAGGAAAGCAGTGGTAATAAAAATGTAAATAAAAAAATTAAAAGCGATTTGTATATTAGCTTGTATTCTTTAATTAGAAAAACCCTACAAAATCGTATCTAGAAAATCGTGACTCTAGTCAAGTATATAAGTTTTGATAAACATCTAGAAAGATAAAGATACATAATAGAGGTCGGGACTTAATTCCAAAATCTTTCTGGATCATTTGAAAATTGAATTGTACTTTTTATTTCTTTTGGTTAAATATCAATAAATACTAATTTTACCGTTTATCTTCAGGGGGCTACAGTTCAAGAAGACACCCAGACCCACGAGTCACCAGTGTTTAGGCTAGAAACTAAACCCCGCTGATTAATCAGTTGGCTAATTTTACTGACCAGTGGTAGATATTTGTCAATTATCTATTGACATGGTATTTATAACAGCTGATAAATTAAAAATTGAAAAGTAAAGAAGAGATGGAAGAAGCATTCCATGAGTGTTGAGATTGCATAGTTTGTCCACCAGAGGGTGTGCTGCATCGCCTGTTGGCCATATTTCTTTGTAACACAACAGAATCAGGCAGTGTGTAAACAAGTAAATTAATAACTACAGACAACAAATATTACAGAAATCAGCTCCGTCTTCACCACAACAGATTTGCATTGAGGCGGTCCAACTGTAAATCTACTTCTCCACTTTCTCATCACTCCTGAACAAAATCTTGAGACTCCTCCACTTGGGGCAACGACTCATTCCCAGCTTAGGATGCTGTTTCCACTCATTCCCAGCTGAGAATCAAAGCCTCTTTAAATCTCATCCCAGCCACTTCACACTCAGCTGCAAACCAATCCAGTACGAGCTGAAGGTCTTCGCCCCATGAAGCCAGTAGCGTGTCATCTGTAAACAGTAAATGTGTATCCCGAGGCATCTGCGTTAGACATCGAGCAGTTTTGGCCAATGACAACTAGAAATGAGCCTTAGCATATGTATCATTTTTTATAAAAATATTTTATAAATACTTTAGTTTGTATTATTTTTAGTTTCAATAAAATGCTAGGTCCAAAAAACACATTAGAAAATCTAGTACTCACAGAAAGAGCCCAATGAGACACTGTCAAATGCTACTGAACTGAGGAGTCAATGCCACACTTGACCCTATTCGCTATTATGCAATAAGAACCTGAAACCATGTTTTCAAATGCAGATGTGGTTGTCTGTGTTACTGTGTTCGTGTCCATGTTTCCATAACAGTTTGCCAACCACACCACTGTGGTCACATTTAAAAAAAAAAAAAAAAGTGTTCCCTAAATTAGTTACACATATAATGTTTAGGAAATGCTGCACTTAAAGGGACCTTTGTCGTTAATATCCTATGCTTTCCCCCACAGGGAATAAGCTTTAGCAGCACTGATAACAGGCATGCTGCTTGGGAAAAGAGAACAGCCTGCTTTTTGTCTTCTGAACACTGCCGCAATCTGACGACGACGCGTCATTACACATGCCACTAACTCCACTAGGCAGAGTGGGTATTCTGGGAACCACTTCTCCTCTTTTCCTTTCAGGCCCTGGGGCACTAATCACCCCTCATACAGCCCACTGTTTCCTCCTACTGTCTTTGTCGCTGCTCACGCCTCCATCACACAAAGCGCAGTGTAGTGGAAACAACGATCACCACCGAGACAAGGATGCTGACATGTGCCTGTGTTTTTTTTTCATGTATGGTAAACAGCTTCGGGGGGAAAGCTTAGTGCCTGGAAATGGTAATTCTGCATTTTAACTAAGTGCAGTAACATATAAATACACATTTTTTTAAATTAAAATATAAATTAACTGATGAGCGCATATTTCATTCGGTTGCTGTTGTTTTTTACTTTCTATTACATTAATTCACATTCATTAAAGATTTTATATATATATATATATATATATATATATATATATATATATATATATATATATATATATATATATATATAATGAAAAATGGCACAAAAAAATTGCAGGAATTAAAAAAAATACTCCTCTTAAGCTTAATGAACAACATAATGTTGCTTTTTTTTTTTTTTGATGTCAGAATAAGCACCCAGATAGGCGGAAGTAGATTAAGCTGGGATCCAAGATCATTGCAAATAATAGTGGTACTCCCAGAAGAACTCAGTGCTATCAGGAAACAGTCCTTATCATTACACAATTGCAATAAAGCATTTGCATTGCACTCATGATATAATGTATGAATTATATCAAAGCAAATTATGAATTTACTTTGTTGAGGTGTTTGTCCTCTTTTTGTTGATATCTTTTTAAAAGGAATCATGAACTAGGGAAGACCTTAAATTGGTGTGGGTGGGTGGGTAAGGATGGGGGTGTAACCTGTTAGGTTGCCTGTTTATTTTAAATTTTTAAAAAAAATGGCAGCAGTGCCTCCATAAAGTAATGCAATAGGAAGCAACATATTATGCTGCCATGCCAATATCTTGCCCCATCGCTCAGCATACAGAAAGTGTGAAACTTAATCATTTCACTGGCTACAGCTCCTTTAAGCAATGTTGGATTTTTTTTTTTTTCACCTTTATGACTCATATTGTGCAGCAGGGACACAGCCGAGGGAAATGTGTGTATTACTGTGCAATGAGCACGAGCTCTCACAGGTTTGACATTCAGTATTAGACTTATATAACAGCAGGGTCATCATATAGTTCAAGATGACACTGATTTGCAAGAAGTGCAGTGATGGAGGAAGTACTCATTAAATTCATTTGCACACCACTCTGTGCAAATTTCAATACCATATTTATCTAAAGGTATAAGAATAAATCAACAATTTTGTAACAGTGGTGGCCAAAGTTAACGTGTCTATAGCATTTTAAAATGTTAATTATCATTATTGTTAAGGAATTCATCTGAATCCGAATACTTTATTAATCCCTGAGGAAATTATATCACCTACTCCAATAGATCAGATTCTGTGACATTGCTTTATATAATAGTAGTAGTGCTGTCCTGTGAGAACCACATGTAGTTTTTCATGAGCTCAGAGAAACAGGAAATTAAAAGTTTGGTCGGGAAAGGTGTTCAAAATGAAAGCAACGAAGTGGTACTCTACAAACATTTCGCATCTGATTACATGGGATGCACCCAGTTACTGTTACTGGTTTCAGGTTTGTCACTTGTCTCAAGTGATGTTGTTTAAGTCTGCCTGAGTTTAAAGTCCACAAGTTTGAAAATGAAAACAAAAGTAATCATATGGAGCTAAAAGCTTTGCACGTCTTTGCAGTCCAGTCATCATATCAGCTTGGAGTTGGCTGTTTAAAGTTACATTAGCTGCTGGCATAAAAGCCAAAATAGTTAACAGTCGGCATTTAATATAAAGACTGTGGAAAAAATAAAAGACTGTGCTGCAGCAATTTTCTATTTGTCATTCGAATAACTGTGCGTGGAGAGTCCAGCAGTGAAAGGACTGCAGTTGTAAATTGCTGGGTGGCGAGCACATCTCTGCGGTAAGTTTTCCAGTCCTTTGGTCACTTATAATATAACTCTAACAGCCAGGATCAGAACACCTAAGCAGCTAAATTTAAGCCATGCAGTGTTTTTCCACCAGCCCTGTACATTTTCAGGTTTTCCTGTGTAATATTTTCTGTGGTGAAAGCAAAGGTGAAGAGTCAATTTTACAGGCAGCTTAGGTGGAATTTATTACACTACCACATTTATTTAGACATTGATAAGATTTACATACAAAACCGATTGTCAATTGTGTGTGTATAGATAGATAGATAGATAGATAGATAGATAGATAGATAGATAGATAGATAGATAGATAGATAGATAGATAGATAGATAGATAGATAGATAGATAGATAGATAGATAGATAGATAGATAGATAGATAGATAGATAGATAGATAGATAGATAGATAGATAGATAGCGTTTTGTGGGAGAAATGTTTCGTCACTCATCCAAGTGACTTCTTCACTGAAGAAGTCACGAAATGTTTCTCCCACAAAACGCTATCTATCTATCTATCTATCTATCTATCTATCTATCTATCTATCTATGTCCAGATGAACAGAATCAACTTTTTGGAGATTTACTTTCCTGGATGATTGAGAATGCATCAAGACCTCTGTGTACTGTACCACACCTCCACTACTCGTCTTTTTTCTCTTGATTTTCACATTTTATCCTGTAGGTGGTAGTGTAGGCCTAGTGAGGTGTAGTATAGCCATAATAAGAAGAAGAAACTTAAGACGAAGAGGAAGAAGAAACTTCCAGTCACGGAGAAGGGTAAGCTATTCACTGTTCATTGCATGCTTCTAATGTAGTAATAATGTATTTATTTTATAAACAGTGAAATTGCGTGAGATGATTGAGTGTCGTGAAAGCATTTGTCATCGTTTTGTGTAAACGTCGTGTTCCTCGCTGCTTGTTGGAGTCTTCTTATTGCGCTTCATCGAGTTAGCTTATGTAAATCTCTAAGTTCAAAATCAACACGGCTAGCATTAAATCATTCAGAAAGACATTATGAAAAGTCGCGGGCATAATCTTATCATGGTATGTAGAGGCTGCTGTAGGTCAGACAGGTGCCACGAGCTCCCATTCATAACATGAAGAAAAGGAAAACGCAAAGCGGAAGAGTTCCCAAAAATGTCAAATTAAACCAGTTTCTACTCTGCTTTATGAATGTAGACCTCAAACAGTTAGAGTAAGAAAGGCCAACAAATTCCTGTTAGCCAGCACATGGATACAGTAGCGAAACAAGCTTTGCTTTAAGCAGGAAGAAACCTGCGGCATGACCAGGCTCGGCGTGGGCGGTGATCAGCTTGACAGATAGTAGGAATACATGTATAACAATAAACCAGAGTTGCCTGCAGGAGTGCACAGAAGAAGAGAGAGGGAGGGGACAAAGAGCAAAGACACAGCATATTAATAGACACTGGTAACAAAACTGTGCTGATAGCTCCAGGCTCCACCTCCCAGTCTACTTTTCAAAACTCAAGGAAGTGTAATTAAGGCAAAGTGCTAATGTGATATGAGACTTACAAATGCTAGCAATTGGTAATGCTGTGGGAAACGTGATCACTTTGATACTAATAGCACCCTTGCTGCACCTCGAATTGCAGTAATCTAAAAAGTAACAAGTGCACCGTTATTTGTTTCTACATTCCTACTTAGGACTTATGTTACTTATTTTTCATGGGAATGAGGGTGGGTGGCGTCTAGTGAGAGAGTTTAGGTTTACACATAAAAGAAGCCATAATTACAAAATAATTGGGAGCTGTCCATCCATTTTCTTCTCATTATTCGGGGGTCACAGTGTGCCTGGAGTCAGTGTATCTGATATCCCTGTGTTGGTGTTGTTTCTGCATCACCATAATAATGTCGGTCCAGGATCAACATTGCAATTGACCAGCCATGCTGTTGTTGTCATACCTTTGCAATGTGAGGGAGAAGGAAAGAAATGCTAAATGAATGCTCAGACAATGTGATTGGTCAGTTGCAATTCTGATCCTGGACCACAAGTGTTATGACGGTTCGGGAACAACACCAACACAACAATATCAGATCGTGTCCAGGAGCCTATTCCAGCAATCATAGGCACAAAATGGGATGCACTCTAGACAGGTCATCAGTCATCCTAACATGCATGTCTTTAGACTGTGGGAGGGAGCAGTAGCAGGTGTAGGGAGAACATGCACACTCCACCAGCTGGCTAACCAACAACCTTCTTGCTGTGCTAACCCCTGCACCGCTATTCAAACCAATGTAGGAGCCAATGTCAGAATATTTGAAACCACAGTCTTTTATGCTTATTAGTTACTTTCTCAAGACCTCTAAAGGAAAGTTGTATGATTTTCTTTTGGCAAGGCAATGTCAAAAGATTACTAAAGACATCTTTAACAGCAGAAATGTGTTGAATAAGCACGAGTAGAAAGCTTAATATCCGTCTCCTTTATTTCCCCAGGATTTTTCTTCTTCTTATCAGTGCTGCTCACTGACCCTCTCCATGACATCATGAGCGACGTAGACGAAGCGATGGGCACGCAATCAGAAGGCTCTTCCATTGGGGAAGCAGCTTCTGGAAGACCGGAAAGTGGGCTTGAGGAGGAGGTAGAAGATGAAGATGAGGACCTCTACTACATTCCTCCGAGAAGACCTTCGCTTGACCTGGGACCCAGTCCAATGGACACAACCCACTGGTATGGAGAAATGTTTGACTTGCAACCCCTTCCTGTGCTTCTCTCACTCTAACACTGTGTTTTTGTAGTGAAAATGCTTTTTAAGTATTGTTAAGTGAGTAAAATTTATGCCGACCTACGCTGTGACTGTCTGTAATTTCTTAGGTTACATTACATAAAAATAAGCATCACTCAGTTTGCAGTGGGATTTCTGGTCTTGATGTCTTCAGCTTCAGCTTGGTTTTTTTTTTGGGTTGTTACATGTACAACGTTACATGTTACACATGTACATACGTAATTTATGCATCCATCTTTGTTTTCTTTTCTACGCATATTTAAGTTGAAGATGTCAAACTATGTCTTTGAACTTTTGGTTTACTACCAGTGCATAAATACTCAATTACATTCAGAAATGATTAAAAACCAGACTAGTTACATGAAACTGTTAATCAATTAGTTATCAGCACAGGCTAAAGACAGGAAAATTGAACGCATCATTAATAGTGAGAATTTCACTGGGTTATTGACCGGTCACACTACTAAGTGGTTGTGATTCTGCTGACAGGGGATTTTCCCCTCATAGTTGAAGTCTGCTGAACTAGAATTTCGGGGCCAAATAGAGCACAGTTTATTTCTACTTTATGCATCAGCACCTGCTCAATAAACTACAGTTTTCTGACATATGTTGAAAAATATTTGCAGACAGTGAAGTTAAACTGGAAATATTGGAAACTCCAGTTGTTCTTGATTGCGTCATTGCTTGGCTGTTTTTGTGCGCAGGTGGGATTTTCAGTCTGCAACTTTGGCTGTCTTTTTGCTACATCACATATGCTGAGTCTTAGTAGAGTCACTCCAGTGAAGGAATGCCCTTCCATCATGCATCATAATTGCTCAATATCCTCAGTTTGAATAACTTAGACTTTTCTAGATACGTGAGAAAAATCACAGACTGGGCTATTTTGCATGATGTCTGGAAATTTACTTGCCGTGTGGTCACTAAGTAACTAAAAGAACTGTCATTCTACCATTCCTTCTTTTTTAGGTATTACGTGGACCAGGCCTTGTCTCCAGCTCAGAGCTACAGCACAATGACAAGCGAAGAGTCAGACAAAATGGGAGAAGATGACACATCTTCCACAAGGTGCAAACAAGTCATGTCAGTTTTAATCAGAAAGCAATTTTTTTAAGGGGGAAAAAAACAAAAACACTAAGTTGAACCAAAGTACTTTCCAGTTAAAGAAGATGGATTAATAGTCCAAGCAACCTATCCAAAAAATACACAAGCTTTTCATTAAGAATATTCAGAGGGGACCAAATCTGTCTCTGTTAAATTAATTCCTGGAAAGAGAGTGAAACACTTCATTTAAACACAGCTTTGTCTCCCTGTTTTTAGTGTCCGCCGACAGAGAGCAGATTCGTACTCCAGCTGTTACTCCGTTGACAGTGACGACTGTGAAAAGAAGATTCGCAAGTAAGAAACTTGCACATGTTACTGTGTGTGGCTTTTTCCAGTATTGTCACTAAAATATTTTGCCACATTTTCACTGTGACGTCACTAGGGCCAGGAGCAAAGAGGATGTCCCTGAATCTTCTGACACAAACAAGTTAATCGAAAACATAAGTGAGAAAAGGCATCCATCTCTAACAATTCCTTTCACTTTTAAGGTCAGTCACTGTTCTTTTTTTGCCTTTGTCCATTTTTTGTTAAAGATAAAAACAAGCACTATATAGACATAGTTATATTTGACTGCTGTTTTGGGTTTAGGCTATCTCAAAAACTCTTGGAAAGCTGTCAGAGTTTGAACTTATGGGATTCCAAAGGAAGCTTTGGAAGTATTACCCGCAGTCGTTCAACACTCCTCCACAAAACACGGACCTAGTGGACCTGGTCGACCGCTTACTCGAGTGTTACAGCCTTGAAAATTCATTCCAGATCACCAAAACCGTACTGGCTGAGATGGGGAAAAAGAAGCTGGTTGAATATGTCGATACTTTGTGCCTTAGAAGTAAGTGCCCTTGAGTATGCCTTAATGTCTTGTTTTGGCTGCTAATTTAACCTTAATGAAAGCAATGATGACACATCTGCACAAACTTCTTCATGTATGCACATTTTCTTTTCTTTATTTTTTTCAGATGAAGTACGCTACGAATTAGCCGAGTGTCTGAAGCAGAAATACGGTGAATGTGAGGATTATGATGGTGAGAAGAGGCCCTTTGACGATGTTCATACTACTCTCAAAATTGTTTCCACGTGTGATAATGGCCCCAATATCGAACACGAGGTCATGAAAATAGGAAAGCTGGACAGCAACCAGGAAGCACCCAAGGAGATTTCTACTGCAGATATTTTAACTCCTAACTATCTGGAGACCTCAAGTTCAAGGTTTATATTGCTCACTGGAGTGGCAGGATCAGGGAAGTCTATGGCAGTCAGAAGGTTAGTCCTCGATTGGATTGAAGAACGAGCACACGAGCACGTGACTTTCTTGTTTCCTTTGCCATTCAGAGAACTCAAACAGTTTGAGGGCGAAAAACTTTCCTTGGTAGGCTTAGTTAAAAAACTCTACCCGGCAACAGAAAAACTGAGAGATGGGGATTACAGGTGCGACGAATGCCAAATGATGTTTGTCTTAGACGGACTGGATGAGTACCACTGGAAGATTGACTTTGAAAACACAGAGCTTATGACTGACCCCACAGATACCAGAAATCTGAAGGTCATCGTGGTCAACCTCATGAGAGCGAGGCTGCTTTACCGCGGCCTGTTCTTGGTTACTACTCGGCCATATGTACACGCCTGCGTCCCATGGGATATGCACTACAATGAGATAGAAGTACTTGGTTTCCGTGACACTCAACGGGACGAGTACTTTCAGAAGAGGTTTAAGGACTCAAACCAAGCAGCTCGAGTTATTGATTATATCAATTCTACCAAAACCCTCCGTATCATGTGCCACCTGCCCTTGTTCTGCTCTATAGTGGCCGATGAGTGCCAGCACGTATTTAAAGAAAAGGGCACACACGCAGAGCTGCCAAACAGCATCACCTACATGTACACAAAGCTGCTGTTTGCACTCCTGCGTCAGAATCGCAAATGGAGAGCTCCAGAAAACAGCGTCGATAAAGAGAGAGACTTTCTTATTAAACTTGGAAAGCTGGCCTTCTCGATGCTGGAACGCGGCCAGTACAAGATAACACAGACTAACTGGAAAGAAAATGGCATCAACGATCCGGAGGCAGTGCCCTACACAGGCCTGTGCACGCAGTATGTCACAAAGCCATACGTGCTGGTCAACGAGAATGTCTTGAGCTTTATCCACCCCACCATGCAGGAGTACCTGGCTGCTCTTTATGCAATGCTCACCTTCGCAAATCTCGGGAAGAATGTTTTCGAGGAGAAACCGAAAAATAAAGTTAAGGGGATGTTCAGGGGGCCCACACCCTCGGAGATGTACAAGAACGCTGTGGACAGGAGTCTGCAGTGCGAGGACGGCAGATTGGACATTTTTCTGCGTTTCCTGTTTGGAATGACACTTAAAACCAACCAGGAACTTCTGCAGCCCTTCTTCACCTCTCCCTTAAAGTGGCCAACTGCCACTGGAGATGCTGCTGCTCTCATCAGGAAGAGAATGAAAGACAGTCAGAATCCTGAGAGGAATAGAAACTTGCACTGCTGCCTGAAGGAGCTCGGGTCACAATCACTGGGCTCAGTGTCCAGTTTAACTGACTGTTAAATGCTGATGACTGCGTAGAATTATTCATGTCCAAGTCTTCAATGAATTCAAAAAGCTGGCTGCACAGTGAGCTACAGTCTCTCTACATTATGACAACGTGATCAGTGTTCAGCCAACGTAAACACTATCGAGTTTAAGGGAGCTAAACTAAGGGTACAAATGCTTATTTTTAGACTTTTAAAATCGTCAGACATAACAAGGATGTGTAAAGCGAAGATTTTAAAGTGATGTTTGTTTTAGAAAAGGTGTGAGATTAAGGTGCCTTATATTGGAAGTTTGGGGTTTTTGTGTTTTTGTTTTATTTTACATAGTGCATCTAGGATCAAAGATTCTTGATAATGTGTAAATTCTTTTGTCAAGTGTGGGGTTGTGTTGCTGCTGTTGCTGTGCCTGAAATGTGTTAGTCTATAAAAATAATCTACCTTCTAAAATCTGCTTAAAAAATAAGGATCAATATTATAATAAAAGTGTCTGACTAATGCTTTTACTCTGAGTTCATTCTAACTGCTTGTTGACCTCTTGCATTATTTAGTTATTCATGCAGTCGTTACGCTTTTATTGTGATTACATTTTTTTTTGTTTTTAGACAAACGTGAACATATAACCGTAATGTGAAGTATGATCAAGGAGAAAAAAAAGAAAAGTGTTCTGAAAGAAGGAAAGAGGCAAAAAGCAGACAAGAAGGGGAGATGAACAGCCAAAGAGCAAAAGATACACTGCCTGGCTAGAAAAACAAAGATCACAGACTCTAATATTTCACTGGACCGCCTTTAGCTTTGATTACAGCACGCATTCACTGTGGCATTGTGTCAATAAGCTTCTGCGGTGGATTTATTTCCATCCAGTGTTGCATTAATTTTTCACCGTGCGTTAACGATGTTAGAGTCTGACCATTCTCCAGCACATCCCAAAGATTCTCAATGGGGTTATGGTCTGGACTCTGGTGGCCAATCCGTGTGTGAAAATGTGTCATCCTCCCAGAACCACTCTTTCACCATTTAAGCCCGATGAATCCTGGCATTGTCATCTTGGAATATGCCCGGGCCATCAGGGAAGGAAAAATCCATTGATGGAATAACCTGGTCATTCAGTATAGTCAGCTCACCTCATTCTTGGAGCACATACTGTTGCTGAACCTAGATCTGACCAACTGCAGCAACCGCAGATCATAGTACTGCCCTCACAGGCTTGTACAGTAGACACTAGGTATTATGGGTGCATCACTTCATCTGCTTTTCTTCTTACCCTGATGCGCTCATCACTCTGGAACAGGCTAAATCTGGACTCGGACCACATGACCTTCTTCCATTGTTCCAGAGTCCAATCTTTATGCTCCCTTGAAAATTGAAGCCTTTTTTTCCGGTTTGCCTTACTGATTAGTGGTTTTCTTATGGCTACAGAGCTGTTCAGACTCAATCTCTTAAGTTCCCTTCGCATTGTGCGTGTGTAAATGCTCTTACTTTCACTATTAAACATAGCCCTGAGTTCTACTGTAGTTTTTCTTTGATGTGATTTCACCAAATGTCTAAGTGAGCGCTGATCACGATCATTCAGGGGGTTTTCTGGCCACATTTCTTCCTCGAAGACGATGGGCCCCCAATATACTTCCACTTTTTAATAACACGTTGGACAGTTCTTAACCCAGTTTTAGCAATTTCTGCAATCTCCTTAGATGTTTGCCAATGACTTGACCCTTCTCAAACACACTAACATCTTTTCCACAACCACGACGTGTGTCTTTCGACATGTCATTAAGGAGTTCTTCTATAGCTTAAACTACATAACTAAAAAGAATATGGACTCCTGTAGCTTTAATCACATTTCTCATGAATCTGCTTCAGATATCAATATAAAGACCCGGTGATATTTGATAACTAGTTTTAACTCAAGAACAAAATCAATGTTAAGTAAAACTCTTTTTTTATTGTTTTTTCTTTTCCTTCAAATCAAATTAAATGAACTGCTATTTATCAATAGAAATTACATCTGCTTTCAAGCATAAATCTAAAAAAGATTAAACACAACTTAGACATTGGCATGTTGACTGCGTCTACAAAACTAAATCTAGTCCCCAACAAAACAAGGTTGAGGAAGAAAGCTGCTTTGCTGACCTCTGCTGCACAGATGGTGGAAATGCTTACTCAGATATTAGGAATAGTGAGCAGTTGGCTTATTTCAAACATCTAAGTGTGAATAACAGTAACTCTCAAGGAAAACATGGTTATTAATTTAAAAGTATCTAAATTTAATTTTCACTATATTTTTTTTCAGCAAGTACAGGAACCGTACACAGGCATAGAAAACAGTTTGCTGACACAACATTCAACACATTCACTGTGTGGTACAGTCGTCTAAATGACTGTAAGGTGGGTAAGTGTAGTTACAACTGGACCACAACACTGCTACATCAGATGGCGCCTCTGTATGTTTGTCAGATTGATATAAAGGAGAGCAAAGGAGAGCATTCAGCAGCTACTTGCTTTACCTTTGAGCGTAACTGGAGTTTAGGTTTTGAACCATCCAGGGCCCTGTGCTTCGTACGTCGCTTACTACATCCAAGATCAAATGAAACATCCAAGACCAAATCATCGCGCTAACTCTGAGCTCGCTATTCCGGTTCCCCGAACACACCTGTTGTTGACGATTAGTATAGCTGGATGAAGTAATGTGAGATCACTGGGTGGCCCAACAGGGGCTACGCATCGATAGTAGAAACATTGATCGGCCACCCTTTGATTGGTCGGCGAAAATGTCGAAGGAGCGCGCTCGGTATTTTTCGGCAGCAGAGCAAGAACTCTTGAGTGAGGGATTTCAGGAGTTTCAGAGTTTAATTAAAACGCAAGGGAACACTGCAAAGGCTGCAAAAGCAAGGAGAGAGGGCTGGCAGAAAGTTGCTGACAAATCAAACTCGTAAGTAATTCAATAATAATAATAATAATGGATTGGATTTATATAGCGCTTTTCAAGGCACCCAAAGCGCTTTACAATGCCACTATTCATTCACTCTCACATTCACACACTGGTGGAGACAGCTACGGTTGTAGCCACAGCTGCCCTGGGGCAGACTGACAGCCAGGCTGCCATATTGCGCCATCGGCCCCTCTGGCCAACACCAGTAGGCGGTAGGGTAGATTTATCATAGCACACCATATTATCCAATATTATATTACATTATATTATATTATAATATGTTATATTATATCCCCTTTCACATTAGAGCCACAACAGGACCCACTAGAACATGGGAACAAGTAAAAGTGAAATATAAGAATATTCTACAGAATGGTAATATTTATCACTTATATTGCTTGTCGTCTCTTGGAAAGAGACCCTGGAATACTCTGTTTGTTTGTTCATAACAGCAACCAAGAAAAGGGCAGAGCAAAAACAAAGACAGGTGGTGGTCCTGCACCCCCTCGTCAACAAGTTGGTTAAGTGAATAATACCCTCACGGGAAAATCGATATCTCTCTATGAGCACACTGTCGCGCTGAGCTAAAGGATCCTGTCTGTCCCGCAATATACGCTGAATTCTGAGGACTCTCCTTATCAATCTTGCACCTTCCGCAATGGGTTGCTCGCGTAAACGGACAGGATATGACTGCGACAGGCTTCCCAAATCCACCTTCGCTTTTATAGCCGTGGTCTCTCATCTTGATTACACGAAGTAATTTACAATTACTACTCTGAAATATGAATTACATCTGTAATAATCACATACATGTAATAGAATGTTAATAGTACATTTCCCTTTTTTAGGAAATGACCTGTATGTATCTGTGTGACATCAATAAAAGGATCAAGTGCTGCATTATCTTTAGTTACACTGATGTTATTTATTTATGGTGAAACAGTGGTGGAATATCGCTGTTGCTTTCGTATGAATGACGCGGACATACCTGCGTGGCCGCGATCTAATCCTGTTTACATAAAGTAAACCTGCTCCCCAGCAGGTTTACGCTTACGGCTCTGTTGCTATGACAGCAAGTCCCGGATGGGCTTCGGGGAACCGAACGATCCAGGATCACGCGAAATCGTCAACAATCAAATCCAGCTAACTCACTTAGCGCGGTACGAAGAACAGGCCCCAGCTCTTCAGCAGAGTTCATCCACAAGTTGCCAAACAAAAGTATTACATGAAAATGCTGACATGCAATGTTGACTCTTGACAGACATGACTTATATCACAAGGCAGAGGACAGAAAATCAAGATCTTTTACACAGTTGTCATTTACTATCTTCAGTCATTCACGTGTTGATATTAATTTAATGTGTTTTTGGGCCACTCCCACAGCATTTGTCACAACGCACGTGAAGGTGGATTTGAGGTCCTCGGATGTGATGTTCTTCAACAGCAAACTCCTCTGAAGGATTGCACCCTCCTCTAGAGTGGATCTAATGAAAACACAGCCATTACAGCCCAGCTACAGACTGTTTTAATTGTTTTAATTTAATGTACACTTCCACTGTAATTGTAACAAAGATACTCACTCATTAGATTCTCTTATCCTGTCGCTGCTGGGGGCGTCTTCGGGGAAGGTGTCATTGACAAGCCAGTAGATTAGAGTCATATCGTCCTCACAGTTTACAAACGCATCACAGTGAAGCACCAGCGGTGCACCTAGGAGGCAGAACACATCCATACATCGAAGAAAGGTTTCACAACTACACAGCCTGTCCCATCAAAAGAGGCTTGATGCGTTACCTGGATGAGTTTTTATTTGGACAAACCCTGGTCCAATTATCTCTGGAGATTCATCTTCAGAAACTGCAAAACATTCTAAGGTTAAAAATCTTACTACACAAAAAAAAACAAAACTTTTTTCTATTACATAACTATTTTGTACCTGGAAATCCATCTACGAGCAGCAGACACAGAGATCCCAGAACTGTTAGAGAGACAAAGCGTTCACCAGCGAATATAATGCAAAGAAAAACAAACTTTGGTATCATAATAAGTCCTTACCTTTCACAGCAGATGAGAGCTTCATATCGATTCCTCGAGTCTTTTGCTGCTGACCAGTGTTTCAGATTACTGTATATATATGTATGCGGGCACACACACGCACTTAACTCAACTTCCCTTTTCACCCACACAGTACAAATGAGATGTGCTGACTAATTCTTTGTGACATTATGGAGGGTTGTGAATGCTACCTCGCAGACATATGGACAAAACACACATGATCGAAGTGACATTTATTAATCGGTCTGGATCAAAACAAAATGATCATATTTTGGTCTGGTTACACCCAGTCCTTTTATCATTTAAGCTGGTGGTGAGGTGCACAAATGGGCCCTAAAACAACTGCTTTATGCATTTAGTCTGACAGGTACCCACAAAAAGATTACCAACCATTCTCTTCCAGAAATTTCAGGATGGAAGATAATGCACATACCACGTGAAAATAAGACCGTCCCCATCTGCATGCTCACCGGTTAAAGGATCATTCTGGGATATTTTTCATCTTAAATTTAATTTGAATACTTTTGATGGATTTTAGTTCAGTTACATTATAACTTTGAATTGTTTATTTCTCTCCACACACAGTTTTGACTTAAATTTGCCTCCCTTATCATCATCTCTGCTACACCAAGACAATGCAAGGGAATTTAACTTAGCACTCACATATGCTGAGACACTGGATAAAGGTCAAACCAAAATGACTCTGTTACTACTTGGCTAAAGATTGGTGTTTCCCTAAAAGAGGACATCATGGATTCCAGTAACACTAGAATTTCCATCGTAAATGTAGGAGGTACCGTTCTTACCAATATGAGTAGTACTTTCTGACATATGATTACAACTTGGCTCCACGAGGCATATGACAGGCCCTTATGAAACTGGTGCCACTTGTGGTCAAAATACGTGACCGATGTGAAGCAGGAATTGCAACTAAAGCAGATGCGAAACTAATGTCTGTGGATATAGTGTTCATATATTTAGGAGTCCAGAGGAAATACTTATTACTCATGTTTGATAACCATCAGACACAAGGATGACACATTCCAGTATGATCCTTTAACCTTTTAACACTTAAGACATAAATTAGTAAAAAAAAAAAACCCTCTAATGATTTCAAAAACCGCTTTACTAGGCCATGAGATACAGACCAATCAAATCCTGGGAAAATGAGACACACATCCAATTTTAGGTTACTAAGAAAATTCAAATAAACTGCAAATACAGATATGTGCCTATAAATATGTACAAAAAGTATAGACACTTTTTTTTTTTTTTTAAACTGGTGTTTTAGTTCAATGTTAGGCCCTCAGTCTTTTTGAGCCAGTGCATAATCTTCTCCACATGGTATGCGTGTCCGTTTCTGCCGGTTTTTGCCGGCTACTCCAGACCCAGGACGTAGTTGATACCTTGCACAAATCCAATAATAACAGGTTGCCAGGCCACCAAGTACCGAAGCCAGTCTAAAAGTTGTCCGTACATGACGTGCGGTCTTTCCCAGCTAGAATAGAAATGGTTAAGGAAATAACCCTTGACAACAATCAGAAATGATAAATAAATGGAGAACAAGAGGTCAACATGTAACCACAGTGATAACGCAAGGAAGCAGAAATCTTCATTAGCTCCTGAGAAATCATTAATTATATATAACATGTATTTGTCAGTTATATAAAGTGTTTTTCCAACCCACAAAAAGGAACAGGAACCTCGTATACAATTTATGCTTTGCTTTTGTTTGTTTGAAATAGCCTGTACTTAGCAGTCTGGAAAACACACACACACACACACGCACACGCACGCGCGCGCGCGCTGTGACTTGGCATAATTAGGTTTCAGTGCTTTGTCAGATCTCATCTGTCATACTTAGTTTTGGACTTAAAAGTAAATTCAAAATCTTCACAGGGTCTGTTTTTGTCAGCATTTTTATGCAGAAAGTTATTATTTCATTAGAATCTTTGAAATTACAACTAATTCAGGAATCATTCAATATTTAGTTTAAAAAAAATGTAACTAATGCAGACAAAATCCCAGAATAAAAAGGATACGGGTTACTGAACATCCTCTTCAGATCCACCTTCTCTTTGCAGTACGGACACATCTGCTTCTTCCCGACGATACACCATCCTCTTATGCAGAATTCATGGAACCTGGATTTGGAGTTAAGGCTCAAATACTTAATACTCGGAGATCTTTGAACATTCATCCAACATTAATGCTCTAATACCAGTCAAAAGGACAACATTCATCTGATACTAAATTTTATACAAAACAATAGTACAATTTAAGGACAAAGGATAATTTCCTGCGCTAGTTTAACTACAGATAGCACTGCACTGTAGGGCGAGACACTTGTACTGCACTATTAATTAATAATTACATTTCACTTTGCAAATATGTGTTTTTTGTTTTTTTGTTTTTTTTATCTAAACCTGGTGTTGCTTTTATGTGTAATAAAAGAATAATCTTCAGGTGTGGATAATGCATTTTTGATCACATCTTTTTGTAAGGAAATAAGATAGAGGTAAATTTTAAACAGCATTTTAAATAGAAAGTTGATTTCCTATAAAGAATACATCAAGGAACGTGTCAAACTTGATCCAAAACAAACAAACAAAACAAAAATCGTGAAATGGCACTGTGTATCATTTACAACACACAACAGATCCTTGGGGAAGTAACAGAGACATCAACAGTCTGGCATAAAGGTCAGGTAAACCCTGGCAATTCCTCTTTAAGCTGTTAATTTGAGTACACAGTGTAGTTCCATGCCAACCCACGACATACCTTTTATACCAACAGAATTCTCCATCACGCACCTGAACTTCTCTTTCAGCGGTAACCATTAAAGGCACGAAAATGTGTCAGTAAATGTCACAGGAAGGATACACATGGTTGCAAGATAATCGATATGTGTTCTCAATGATCCCTTCCTCACTGACATCGACAAGGATGGGCTGACCGCACACAGCACAGATGTTGTCTGAGAGGTGTTTGGTTGGCATGCCAGATGCACTGTAATACTGCGGGAGGGAAAAGCTACATTAAATTTTAGGTTACAGCCAGGAGAAAATATACAGTTTTAAATTTGCGCATTTACCCCAATGGTTGAAGCCATGAAGTCCGCACACATCTCTGCAAAGTCCCTTCCCAGGACCCCGTAGTACAGTCCATAGAAGAGAAGTGAAACACCAAAGTCCATGGCATCCTCTGGACTTATCCTGGACAGAGAACACAGTACTGAAATCATCTGACTGATAATGTTGTTATTCAACCTGAAGTTCAGTTTGCTCCATAAGACGGGCAAATGCTTTACATTTTGCATGAAAGACTAGACTATAAAATTTCAATTTTCTGTTTTACTGTGGCTTTTTTCCCCTCTGTTTAAAAATAAATAAATAAATCACTATATTTCACCAAGCTAAAATTAAAAATTGTTAGAAATCTATCCTTTTATGATGATCCCAGAACATCAAACCATAAACAGTGATAACAGTGAAACAGAGCAGACAAAATATGACGTTTTCAAACTGAAAATTACATTTTATGAAAGCACTGTACTATAAAACGAATCAACTGACAGTTGTAATTCACCTTTTTATACATAAAGTGTCGGGAATAATTATTTGATCCCCGGTTTAAGTTGCTCACAAAGAAATGAACAGTCACTAATTCTTATGGTAGTATTTTTATTTTAATGGAGAGGACAGAGTATAAACCAAAAACAAAAATGCACTACCTTAAAAGTAAACTGGCCTCAGCCACTGAGTCTGTCACTGAGTGAAATGAGTATTTGATCCTCATGCAAAGCATGAAGGTGAAGCCTCCAGATAGTAAGTCAGTGTCTGTAATTGATTGACTAATCTGTGTGGAACATGGGCACAGTGTCAATCTGTGGGAGCCAGAATTCTGCCTGCGTGGTACAGGACCAAATACTTATTGCACTCAAGGACAAATCAATGTATAACTTTTGTAATGTGTGTTTTAATGGTTTTTGGTGCTCATTCAGTCTCAATTACAAAAAAATGAACAAACTCAGGAAGGGCTCAAATAATTATTTCCCCCACTGCACACGTGAGGCCTGTTAAAAAAGGCAGGTTTAATGAAAGAGAGATTTTGAATGGTAAAATCATCATCAAAGTAGTCAGTCAAGTAAACAGATACTTTTCACTAAAGCTTCTCCTTGTAATACTCTCAGCTCTCAGTTACGCTGGAAAAAAAATTTAATCGCAGTGTGTGCAACATCAAGTACTTTACTTCATAAATTAGCAAAAAACCAAATCACATAGATGGACAAGTACGAAGGAGGAAAGAACTCGTAATATGGAAAACAGCGCCATCTAGTGGCAGCCAAGTGCTAGAGGATGCATCCAACCTATCACAGAACCTCAGAATGTGTTTCACTGAAAAAATATTTCTATAGTCTCCCAATTGAAGGGTTTTAATTGCAGTAGATTGACATTCACTGACATTTTTAAAAAATTGAACTAATGTGCAATACATACCTGAATATTAGGTTAATACCAAAAAGTGTAAACATGACGACAGTGTAGCCAACTATTCCCGTGGCATAGCTGATTTTATACAGGAGGAGGAACCACTTGTACACCAACCTACACAAACAAAAAAGTTGAATCAGAATATATCAGGAAATTTTCCTGACAATTCTGTTCCCACACAGAGAGAGGAATGGGTATATTTACAGGAACGTGTGAGTGTAAACAATGGCTTAACCTCGGTGTGGTGCAGGCCAGTGGCTTACGGGTAGCACGGAAGGAAATGTACGCTGTGATTACAGAGAAGATAAACCACGTGGTCAGGAACCTCCACCAGTGAAGTTTGGTAGTAAAGTAGAGAGGAACTACCCACATCTGGAACAAAGTCACCAACTACAAGACAGCAAAGTGTGTGCGTTAGAATATTCATGCAGTCCTGACTACCATCAGACAGTGCAAACACAAAAACATATAACTTCAAATTTTTGATGATGTGGAAGAAAATAAGAAATTACAGGATCTCTCTTTGAGAAAACAGGTTTAACTGGAATTATGTATGACAACTAAGAAACCATAAAAACCACAGCATTTACTGTACACTTTCACTTCCCATTCTCTCTCTCTCTCTCTCTCACACACACACACACACACACACACACACACACACACACACACACACACACACACACACACAACTGTGTTAATTCAAACTGAACAATTGCCAAATTATCAGTGTTTCTTTTGTGCCTTACATTGTATGACTTTGGATGCCTCTGTTTCCACTGCACGAGGACTAGCTGGGCGACAACCAGGGTAACAATGAGGATCAGCACCATCTCTGCGTGCATGGCCTCATGGCCTTTGTGTTTGGCATGCATTCTTGCATGCTCCATCCTGTGGAAAAACACAAACTTAATTCAGCAACTGGCAAGCCTGATTAGACTGTGATGCCTTAAACAAAACTTGAATTAATGCGTAAAAGCTGTTCCAAGATCAACTCTACATCTTCAAGTAAAAAACATTTTGTTATACAGATTAGTCAACCCCTTGATATGGGTCAGCAGATGGATGAGAGTATAATGTCCAATATCTTTTTTTTTTTTTAAAGAGTGCAAAAGATATCCAAAAAAAGAGGGATGAGTAATTTAGAAATGGTGTCCTGATAGTTTGTTCAAAAGATAAATTACACCTCTGACTGCACTGTGTACAACAGTCTCAGCACTGTCTGTAGCAGTGTATGCATCACGGCTAACCAGATAGTCATGCTGAGTCAAGCAGCATTATTACATTATGCTGCTTCTCTTTTCAACACAACTATAAGACATTGTATGGATAAAAGAAGAAGTCACTCGGATGAGTGACGAAACGTTTCTCCCACGAAACGCTACGTCCAGATGAACAGAATCAACTTTTGGAGATATGGGTAAAAATATTTGCAATCAATATCTGATTTTTCAATCCCTTAAAATATAATAATAATAATAATAATAATAATAATAATAATAATAATAATAATAATAATAATAATGGCCAAAGAATCCAGAATCATATTAGGAAAATGTATACATGCATGGCAAAGACACTAACCTCCACTTCTCTTCTGGTGAAAGCTTGGACAAATCATACTAAAGAAAGAGAGAGAAAAATAAGTAACAAATTATCAAACTAAAAGCTTGCATGATATTACATCCTTCTTTTTTTAAATTGGGACATATGATAGTGTGCACACTGATCACAGAATCGTTTTAAAACTCCTATAAAACAAGTCAATCCCACCAAACTGCAGCATTTGCTTCACCTTTTACACAGTTGGCTCCAAACCCCAAGATCTTACGCTGCATACTAATTACAGAGCAGCTAAAAATAAAAAATAAAAAAAATAAAAAACTGTAATGGGACTGAAACATTTAGGTTTGGTTGAGCAGCAAGATATAAGGCAATTGCATCCTGAAATATCTATATTTAAACAACAAGAACACTGGCATGATTAACCGGTAGTCCCTCCCATGTTGTTGAGCTTGTTAAGCTACTATCCCTGTATTCAAAACAAAGAACTGTTGATGACTCCTCTATTTATCATCTGCTAAATATGGTATATGAATAACAGACACAAATACACATTTAAGGGCTCACATCCATATAGTACGATGTTCCTTGTAAAAAAAAAAAAAAAAATCAGTTTTTACCTTTTATACCTTGTTACCATGAAAACAACACATTTTAGGTATACCTGCCAATCATTAGCGTCATTGCATTTTACTCACTTAACAGATTAGCTCATCTACGTGTTGTTTTTCACTGCACATACTAAGATGTAATACAAAAATAGGTCAGTGTGCCATATTAAAGTTCCTACTGAAAGATAGATAGATAGAGTGAACTCATCAGTGACGGATATAAAGACCTCTTTGGGATTTATTTCAGGTTGTGATGCCACTTTTGCATCACAGTAAATGTTCTGCCTCCTACCACCTGCTCTTCACATCTCAGACTTTGAGAGCTTTTATCACGGACTCGGTTTACACCGTGACCTTATTTAGTTTAGCATCTAGCTCGATTAGGTTTGACCAGAATGTTGAAATCCCACAGGAAGTGATGTAGTCTTTTCTTCTGTCTGACTTGTCGCGGCTAATGCATTTGGTGACCTTTGACCCCAACAGCCACATCAGCTTTATTTGTAGGGTTATTAATTCAGACGGTCACATATCTCACAGCTCAGATCAAACAATCGCGAGTGCACAAATCTCGTATGAAATACAGTATTTTTTTATAAAAATAAGTAAACTTTGGTGCTACTTTAGTCACATGAAAGTAACTAACAATAATTAGCTTGGCAGTTGGAAAAAGAGTCCTTTTACGCTTGCACTGTCGCTTTGACCAGTGAACAGAACAGAGCATTTTATACACACACCTCTGCTCAGTAAAATATGGCTAACAAGCAGTTAACAAGCAGCTAGCTACTTACCGGAGTCTAAGCCCAGGAGTAGCAGTTGGGTTAGCAGCAAGTAATACACCACATCATAAATCCGTTTTATTGTCACAATACCTCAGAACGGTCCGTTATTCTCACCTGGTTCGGTTCATCGTGATGCTCCAGTCCATGATCGTGCTCAACACCATCAACCTCCACCTCAAACACCCCGGCCATCTTCGGAGTGCTGCTTTATCGTTCCGGGTACATTAGCATTAGCGAAAAACCGGGCACATCCGGTCTTGGATGTTTTTCTTCCTTCAAAATAAAGGGCGGGACATGTTCAGAATTTTTAGCTTAGCCTTTTGTTGTTCCCTCTTGAAGTCATAGTTAATGTTTGAAAGTCTCAGGTCGTCACCGTAAAAATTTTCCCCACATCTACACGGTGTTTTTTGGACGGCGCCCTGTATTTTAACGCTATAATTGTGTAGCAATTTGCTCTGAAGATTAGATAAGATAAGCAAAGATTAAATAAGATAAGAACAGATAATCCCACAAGTTTTTACAGCAGTTAAAAATTCCGTTCAACGCAACATATAACAGACCTGCTTAAATTAGTAGACTAGTATATAGCTTACTGAAATAAAACGGGTACTAAATACTGAAATATGATATGACAAAATAAATGTAATACAATTGTTTAAAAAAAAGATAATTAAAAAATAGAAATCAAAATTAATAGAACAAAGCTACCCAAGTAAATGTATAAAAAATATGCACAGTCCAAAGACATGCAGTTAGTGGTGGATAGGTTAATTGGAAACTATAAATTGCCCATAGTTGTACCCTGCTTCTCGCCCTGAGACAGCTGGCTCCAGCCCCCCTGCATGGATGCATATATACAAATACTCCTCTGTCACACACAATTCTCTGCACGTACTCCTTCACTACATTCATGAATCTTCTATGTGGTCTTTCTCTTCTCTTGAATGGTAGGTCCATCTTCAACATCCGTCCACTGCACATGTGCAAACCACCTCAACCTTGCCTCTCCAAAAAGTTGAACCTGAGCTGTCCCTCTGACAAACTCATTTAAAATCGTGTCAATACTAGTGATGTGCGATACCACTGATTTCCTTTCCGATCCGATACCAAGTAAAATTCAGGGTGGTATCGGCGATACTGATCCGATACCCATACTCTGTACAAAAACTTAATCTTTCATTGCATTTCATAATACAATATATAATTGTATTATGTAATTGTAATAAGAACATAACCATATTGCTTCATAATGATTAGAGGACATCAGACAACTTGTTTTTATTGCTTAATAATGCAGAATAATCATATAGAAATTAAAAAAAAAACTGACGTTGTGCGCTATTTGAGCATGTTGCCTGCCTGCAGCACTAAAGGACTCTGCGAGAGACGTCTGTGTCGCCCTAGCAGCACCTGTCCCTGTCGTCCTCTTCAGTTCGCCTCAACATAAGCTTATCATATTCTGTGATGTGATTTACTCCGAGGTGTTTGACGACGTCAGTGGTGTTGCCACAACAACTTGTCCACACAGGAGTCTGTTTGCGCTCAGCCATTGTTGTGAGTGTGCACGCCAGGGGCGGCCACACATTTATACAGCCGTATTCCGCATATGACTATGAAAGGCAGATGTAGATTTCCTAGAGCTATGCTTGTGGCACATATAAATATGAAATTCGGTGTTACAACTTGTTTCTGGTTTTCAAGACGTTTATAAACACGTCGCCAAACTGCACGGACGAGCCAGTCCTGTTGTAGAAACATAATTGCATGTTCTACTGTTGCATCCCGCCAGATTTTTGGTCCGGAAAGAGGTCACCGGAAAACGTAAAAGGACGAACGTGATTGGTTTAGAAGTCTATTAGTCTCGTGTGATTGGCTGAGCGACTGACACACTTTGGTGTAACTGACTTCGGGCTCTTTGGCGCGCTCAGTTTGAGATTCTGCTGTGATGCTTGATTGTTCTCACAGGGTTTATAAGCTTGTTGTTAGCTACTTTGCGCCACAGTTTCTTTAGCTCGTTTCCAGCATCCAGCTGAGAAGATACCAACAGCACCTGCTTTCTGAGGAGACCCGCCGCTTCATTTGTCATCATGCATGTTATCAAACGAGGTACTGTAGCTAACTTTAATACTTCCATTATCAAAGAGGCTGATGCAAACCCGGTCACCGGCTTTGGTACAGTCGTGGGAGGGGGAAGCCTTGAAATGTATTTACGTTGCAGTAAATATTAATAGCACAACGAAACATTGCACATTTTGTGTGCATGTGTGTTAAATACACGTTAAAGGTGCTTTTGTTTCTTTGTGTGGTGTTTCCGTCGAAACGCCAAACAAAGACTCCCGAGTTATGAAAGGGCAGAAGAAGCGGACAGAACCGGTTGCTAATTTTCCCCCGGCTTCTTATGTTGTTTTGGTCTTCTTTATTTACATATGTAACATTTGTATTCAAAATATACGGAGCCCCCCAGGGGACATGGGAGAAAAAAAAAATTAGGGAGGAAAAAAAAAAATTAGGGAGGAAAAAAAAAATTAAGACGGACTTTTTGCGAGCGCTCGCAAAAGTATTGCGAGATCTCGCAATAAGTATTGCGAGCGCTTGCAAAAGTATTGCGAGATCTCGCAAAAGTTTTAGCCGCATTCTTCGGAGGCCGCCAGCTCGAAGCCGACCGGGAGGTCGAGGCACGATGTGCCGGGAAAGCGGTGTTCCTCCCGGCTGTAGTAGGTCTCGACTTCCCGTTAGCTTCGAGCTAGTGGCCGCCAGCTCGAAGCCGACCGGGAGGTCGAGGCACGATGTGCCGGGAAAGCGGTGTTCCTCCCGGCTGTAGTAGGTCTCGACCGCCCGTTAGCTTCGAGCTAGTGGGTGTCAGATCTCCAAAAACGTCGGAGCTCTTTTGCAAATATGTGATGTCTTGTAAACCGAGCAGGTATCTGACGTTTACACAACTACATTCACGCCTCAAAATATCTTAAAAGTGTATTTTGTGACCCAGAAAGAGTAATATTACAACTAAGTAGCTGCCGCCATTGTTGGAGTTTTGCGAGATCTCGCAATACTTTTGCGAGATCTCGCAATACTTTTGCGAGATCTCGCAATACTTTTGCGAGATCTCGCAAAAGTCCGTCTTAATTTTTTTTTTTTTCTCCCTAATTTTTTTTTTTTCCTCCCTAATTTTTTTTTCTCCCATGTCCCCTGGGGGGCTCCGTAAAAATAGAAGCAGGACAGCTGAAATTTTAAATTTGTTTTACACCATGTCCACAGGCTTCCCTCTGTGACAGATGTGTGTGTGGGGAGGGCGCTTTTGGCGTGTTTTTATCATCTGTTTTTTTTGGCGCGCAGCAGCAGCGAGGTGTTGCCTTTTGTTGACACTAAATGGTTGGGCAGCTGATCACTGGGAGCCTCATCTGAGCTAATGAGTAAACTGGGGGAATAAATTGAGCAGGAGAGTCAATTAGACGGTGATATGCGGTGTGTTTAAGACTAAGTTATATTAACTAGCTAGGATACTTTACTTCAGATAAACGACCAAAGGAGTTTGAAGACTACTGAATTAAATTTGTGTTATTTTTGTTTGTTTGGTTTTCAGATGGACGCCCTGAGGCAGTTTCCTTTGATAAAATCACTTCTCGGGTCCAGAAGCTTTGTTATGGACTCAATTGTGACTTTGTGGATCCTGTAAGTTGCTAACACCCCCCCCCCCCCCAAAAAAAAAAGACAGAGAGAGAGAGACAAAGAAAGGTCAGGTGATGAATTAATATAAAAGCTGATATCTTGTGTTTCCGCAGGCCCAGATTACCATGAAGGTGATCCAGGGTTTGTACAGTGGAGTCACCACAGTGGAGCTCGACACTCTGGCAGCAGAGACTGCTGCCACTCTCACAACCAAACACCCAGACTATGCAGTCCTGGCTGCACGCATCGCTGTATCTAACCTGCACAAAGAGACCAAGAAAGTATTCAGTGGTGAGTTTCATTAGTCCTTTATTTATCCAGGTAAAAAATCTCATTGAGATTAGAAATTGGTGGCACGGTGGGGCAGCACTGTTGCCGCACAGCAAGAAGGTCCTGAGTTCAATTCCAACATCTTTCTGTGTGGAGTTTGCATGTTCTCCCCGTGTTTGCGTGGGTTCCCATACTCTGACACTTTGATCTTAAGTAGACTGGACCAGTGAAACTACATGATAAATCTAAAAAATGACACGCACAAAAAAGTTCTGGTAGTTCAAAGGACAAAGTCCTATAGTGGAAAGTTTTATGTCATTTAATTAACTTTTTAAAAAATTACTTTGGTGTAGTATGAATAGCAGTAGAGTCTTTATCATTAAGAAACACTGCAAAACTTCTGAAATTATAATTAAAAGTCAAAATCTATGCATTACCATCCAGTGGGCCAGATTAAAATCTTCTCTGGGCCGATTCTGGCCCCTAGGCCTTATGTTTGACACCCCTGCTCTGCACCAACTTCCTGAATTTCTGTGCATTTCATGAAATGTATCTATAGGTATGACTTTACATTGAAATCATAGCACCTGTAGTCTACTATAACACCCCCTGGTGCACATCTTTTGTAGTAACTAATAATGCTGCACACAGGAAGTTGCTTAGCTTTTTAGGAAGACTTAAATAATCAGCACTAATATTGAACTGACATTCCTCTTTGCTTGTGTAGACGTTATGGAAGACCTCTACAACTATATCAACCCTTTAAATAAACGTCACTCTCCTATGATCTCCAAGGAGACGCTGGACATTGTTCTTGAAAACAAGGCTGTAAGTGGGGTTTGATTTTATCCTTTGTTCGTCTCCTCACAGTTAAGGTTTGGTGAAGCTTTTTAACACATTTTCCTCAATTTTTTGCAGCGCCTCAACTCGTCAATCATTTACGACAGGGATTTCTCTTACAACTTCTTCGGGTTTAAGGTAATTTCTCATTTTACCCTACATTTAACATCCTGTCCATTAGACACACATATTACCAGAATACGATACTTTTGCAATGTTTAACATGTTGCATTATGCAGAATATTTTACCAACACTGTGGTTTATCCCGGTTTTTCAGCTGCAAAATATGTCGTCAAAGTTTGTCAGTATCTGTCCACCCCCCCCCCCCCCCCCCCCCCAAAAAAAAAAAAAAAATAATTTTATATATATATATATATATATATATATATATTTACTAGGGGAGGGGGGTGTTGCTAAACCAATGGTGTCACTAAAACCTGCCGTACATGTTGCCATAAACCGGCATCAGTCTGGTACTAAATGGGCTGAAGCTGACAATAATAAGCAATCTGTTACTGATAATACAGGAATTAACTTATAGATTGTCAAAAATCACATATCTGTTGCTGTTTACATAGAGGAAAAAATCACATTATTGCATTTACGCTCAAAAACCTGTTCCAAAAATTTTGTGCCAGAATACAACCACCTGGCAGCCAGTTGACTCGAGTCCCCTTGAATTGTGTTCACTGACAAAGATTCATTCAGACTGATTGCAACATGTTGGCAATCTATCTGTATTTACAAATCAGACAGGGATTATTTGCAAGCCTTCCACAATCTCTGAGAGTGATTGAAGGAAAGTTGCCTCTTATCAAGCAGTCATTGGTGTTCAACACCCTCAGAAGCTCTGGGCAACCATTTAGTCACCACAAGTTGCAAAGATGACAGAATTTGGAAAAACTATTTTCATTATCTAATAAAATATCGAAATTATTGGGATACTGTGAAGTATTGACTAGTGGTGTGCGGATCGATACTGAAATATCAATTCTTCCGATACCAGCAATTTATGTTCTAGAATCGATTCTCATATTATAATATCGATATTTTAGTACTCTGGGGTAAATTTGTAGTTTTTCCATTAAAATGAACGCAGTGGAAAGAAACTATACAATTCGGAGTCTAATTTGGAAGGAACTACTTCCTCTTACGCCTTTCATAGTCATGTGCCGAATACGGCTGTATAAATGTGTGGCCGCCCCTGGCGTGCACACTCACAACAATGGCTGAGCGCAAACAGAGTCCTGTGTGGACACGTTGTTGTGGCAACACCACTGATGTCGTCAAACACCTCGGAGTAAATCACATCACAGAATATGATAAGCTTATGTTGAGGCGAACTGAAGAGGAGGACAGGGACAGGTGCTGCTAGGGCGAGACAGACGTCTCTCGCAGAGTCCTTTAGTGCTGCAGGCAGGTAACATGCTCAAATAGCGCACAACGTCAGTTTTTTTTATTTCTATATGATTATTCTGCATTATTAAGCAATAAAAACAAGTTGTCTGATGTCCTCTAATCATTATGAAGCAATATGGTTATGTTCTTATTACAATTACATAATACAATTATATATTGTATTATGAAATGCAATGAAAGATTAAGTTTTTGTACAGAGTATGGGTATCGGATCAGTATCACCGATACCACCCTGAATTTTACTTGGTATCGGATCGGAAAGGAAATCAGTGGTATCGCACATCACTAGTATTCACCCCTTTTTTTTATTCTCTGACCCCTATTGTGCATACACTATGATTATGAATCTAATTTGTGCTTTTTTCTCTAACAGACTCTTGAGAGATCATATTTGTTGAAGATTAATGGCAAAGGTGAGAGTTAAATTCCCTACAACTTATTGATAAGCATGTTTATGGGTGCAGGCCATCAGGGACTAACAATTTAATGTCTTTCTCTGTAGTTGCCGAGCGACCCCAGCACATGCTAATGAGAGTGTCAGTCGGGATTCATAAAGTTGACATTGATGCAGCCATTGAGACCTACAACTTGCTGTCAGAGAAGTGGTTCACTCACGCTTCTCCTACACTGTTCAACGCTGGCACCAACAGGCCCCAGCTGTCCAGGTAAAGAATTTATAATTGAGGGTGCTGATACTCTCTGATACTGTGGGGATTTTTCCACCTAATATACTTTGTTTGGATTTCTGCAGTTGTTTCTTGCTAGCCATGATAGATGACAGCATTGATGGTATTTATGACACACTGAAGCAGTGCGCGCTCATCTCAAAATCAGCTGGAGGTATTGGAGTGGCAGTTAGCTGCATCAGATCTACAGGCAGCTACATCGCTGGGGTGAGTAAAATTTTGACGAGTTGCTTTCATTTATACAAATGTGTTTTGTTTTTTACTTAAAGTGGTGCGTGTTTGTTTTGTTTCTTAAAGACTAATGGCACTTCCAACGGGCTGGTTCCTATGCTTCGTGTGTACAACAACACAGCACGTTATGTTGACCAGGGTGGCAACAAGGTAAAGATGAGATTTTCCCATAAATTATGGAAGATGTGTAACAACAGTGTAAATAAAATGGTGCTAATCGCATGGCTTGGTTTTTGTGTACTTTAGAGGCCTGGGGCGTTCGCTATGTACCTCGAGCCGTGGCATTCTGATGTGTTCGAGTTTTTGGAGTTGAAGAAGAACACGGGTAAAGAAGAGCAGAGGGCGCGGGACCTGTTTTTCGCCTTGTGGATCCCAGACCTTTTTATGAAGCGAGTGGAAACCAATCAGGTGATTACTGGGGGGAACTCCATGCTGGCCAGAGTTGACTTTAGGGTTTTATTTTTTCCTAAATGGTGAACAAATCTTATCCTTCTGCTGTGATTGTAGGACTGGTCTCTGATGTGTCCCAGTGAATGTCCTGGATTGGACGAATGCTGGGGGGAGGAGTTTGAGGAGCTCTACACTCGGTAAGATCAGCACAACAAACTCTGTTCTCAACAAACAGCTTTTTTTTTTCCCCAGTGCTAACCTGTCCCAATGATGGTCTTGGTTTTCAGATATGAGAAGGAGGGCAGGGCTAAGCGTGTGGTGAAGGCTCAGCAGCTGTGGTACGCCATCATTGAGTCGCAGACAGAAACTGGTACACCATACATGGTTTACAAGGATGCCTGCAACAGAAAGAGTAATCAGCAAAACCTGGGCACCATCAAATCCAGCAATCTGTGCACAGAGATCGTAGAGTACACGAGCAAAGATGAGGTGAGGGGTAAAAGATGTACTGGTCACAACAAATTTAGCTTTTTGGGACAACTATGTGTATTATTCTGTCAGAACTTGTTTTCAGTTTGGTTTGTTCTCCTAACTCAGGTTGCAGTGTGTAACCTGGCTTCCATCGCCGTCAACATGTACGTTACACCAGAAAAGACCTATGACTTCAAGAAACTTGCATCTGTTACCAAAGTCATTGTCAAGAACCTGAACAAGATTATCGATATAAACTACTACCCAGTGCCTGAGGTATGACTTCCTTTCTGGTGTTGCAGCCATGCAGCTGGGTTTCATAAGCTCTATGTAAACATAACTTCTCTGTCCCTCTTTTCAGGCTGAAAGGTCTAACAAGCGTCACAGGCCAATTGGAATTGGTGTGCAGGGTCTGGCTGATGCTTTTATCCTCATGCGCTATCCGTTTGAAAGCCCAGAGGCCCAGTTGCTCAACATTCAGATCTTTGAGACCATGTACTACGCTGCCCTGGAGGCCAGTTGTGAGTTGGCAGCAGAGCTTGGCCCTTATGAAACCTACCCCGGCTCTCCTGTCAGCAAAGGAGTGAGTAGATATCAGAGTGTCTCAAAACCATCCTGGGATACATTTTAGCAGTTTGAGATCAAAACCTAACAAACACGTTTGTTTTTTCAGATCCTTCAGTATGAAATGTGGAATAAGACTCCAACAGATTTATGTGACTGGAAAGCACTAAAGGAGAAGATTGCCAAGTAAGTTTTCCTGAATGCCTGGTTTTCAATTTACTGCTCACGTTAACCATAAATGGTGGCCATAGTTCTTACTCCTGTCCATCCTCAGGCATGGTGTGAGGAATAGCCTGCTTTTGTCCCCAATGCCCACAGCATCCACTGCCCAGATCCTGGGTAATAATGAGTCCATCGAGGCATACACCAGCAACATCTACACCCGCAGGGTGCTTTCAGGAGAGTTTCAGGTGAGTGCTGAATGCATCTGCCGACTGTGTGTTAAGACATGTGCACAGCAAAGGCAAGGCTACTATGTGTGTTTTCAACCTGTCCTATAGATTGTGAATCCTCACCTGCTGAAAGACCTCACAGAAAGAGGACTGTGGAACGAGGATATGAAGAATCAGCTCATAGCTCATAATGGATCCATCCAGGTAAAAGGCTTATTCAGTTGTTCCATTTCACTGCTCTAATTGTTCCTATAATTAAGCCCAACTTCACTTGTGGAGAACAAATAAAATGTGAATTTGTCCCTCTTCTTTTCAGAACATTGATGAGATCCCAGATGATCTGAAGCAGCTGTATAAAACTGTGTGGGAAATCTCCCAGAAGACGGTCCTCAAGATGGCAGCAGATCGTGGTGCATACATTGACCAAAGCCAGTCGCTTAACATTCACATTGCTGAGCCAAACTATGGAAAACTTAGTAGCATGCACTTCTATGGCTGGAAGTTGGTAAGTTAAGACCAACTGATTCATGGTTGAGGTGGAAATGGAGAAATATCCAAACAGTGTTTGAAACCTTCCCTTTTTTTCCTCCCTCCACAGGGCCTGAAAACTGGCATGTACTACCTGCGGACAAAGCCTGCTGCCAACCCTATTCAATTCACCCTGAACAAAGAGAAACTGAAGGAGGGCCAATCGGCTAAGAGCGTGAAGGAGGAGACCAAAGAGCGCAATACCGCAGCCATGGTCTGTTCCTTAGCAAACAAAGACGAATGCCTGATGTGTGGCTCTTAAATGAAGTTTGCTACGCTCAGACAATCGCATTACTAAATCACCTCAGCTTTGCCACTTAAACCTCTTGTAACACTGGTAGTGCAATACTAGACCTGTTAGTGCTACTTCTTGCCTTCTTTGCATGTAGTGCGGGCAGTATAGTTACCTTTAACCACAGTACGCGGACAGAAGGGAAATATGGACCAGATCAGACAGGTTCTAGATTCGTAGGAGCCAAGGGTGTATGACAACAGAGGACTTGTACACAGTAGGTGTAGAAAACACAATTGCATTTATTAGCAATTATTAAAGTTGTGCACATTTAACAAAAGTAGAGCGCGCTTCTTGAAAACAAAATAAAATAAACCCCACAAATGGTCGACCTAAGGATATATTGTCTTTTGTGTCTTTTTTTTAAAAGTCAATTTCAGTCTTTCAATGTTCAGTAGTCACTCAGTGTGTTTGTAACCAGTCGGGTTACAATCTACCAGTTCATCCGGCTCTTTGGGCTGGGCTCGCCATCCAGTACTGGAAAAGGGATCCTCGATTCTTCTCAGGTCCTCAAAACCAATCCAATCCAAATAAGCAAAGGAAAAAACCTGACCATGCAAAGCAACAAATGCTACACGGGGCTTCACAGTGCTCACGTTGGCTCACGGCCTCTGGAATACAGTATCACTCTTATTATTCTCGCCGAAAAAAGGACTTTCACTATCCAGCTAGCTTCTTCGCCGCACGGGTAAACTGATCTTTCACCGTCTGTGTCTCTGGCGTATCTTACTGGCGCACGAAGGCACGCACAGGTGTCTCAGCAGCGCACAGACTGGGGGGAGGGTCAGACCGGCCAATGATTGGTCGCTCAGTGGATCTGACAAACACACTCTAAAGGACTAAGTCCTGCCCCCACACCATCTATATACCACATATACATATGTACATATTAAACTTATGTTTACATGCTTTTTATCAGTATTTATTATAATTAATTTTGTTTTTATCAATATTTATTCCCATCGTGAGAGTATGAATATTTATACTTTTAATCCCGTTTTTAACACTGGGTTACACTATCCCCTCTTAGAATCATGCAAGTCCCTTTGCATGGGATAGCTAAACGGTAATGACAGGGGAACCAGCCTTCATGGGGATGACCACAGAATCTTGTTCTGTCAAGGCACTGGTAAAAGCCAGGCTTAGACCTTGAAACAGGGACTGGGCAATGGAAACGAGAGGATTTCCCAACCGACTATATTGCAGTCGTTCTGGTTGGGTTCTTGTTCTCTCTGAGCGCCTTACAGTCGCTGTGGCTTCACTCTCAGTATTTGACTGACTTGAGTTTGCTTGATTATCATTTGAGTTGTCTTCTTCCACTGGCCCATCACAGGTAGATCCATCGGGTAAGTTGGCATCACTCTCGCTTTCATTGTCAGTGGTTGAGTGTTCCACCATGGTTTCACTCTCCTCTAGGCTTCCATATCCAAGTGGATTTCCACATTCAGGTAAGTTGTCACATCCGGTTAAATTGTCAGCTCCAATCAAGTTGTCATGTTCATGTAAGTTGTCTCCTCCAGGCAGGTTGTCATGTTCATGTAAGTTGTCTCCTCCAGGCAAATGAGTTTCAGTATGATCGTGATCATTAGGGTGTGTCTTTGGCTGGGGAATCTCATAGACTCGAGTGACCTTTATGGGCTCTTGAAGAGGTTCCTCTCTGAACCAACAGATATCCTCATCTTCCAGTTCTGAATGATCACATTCCTCATGTTGTTTAGGTGATTGCCTTGTTTTTGGTTTGCGTACATGAGTTGGTTGGACAGGTTTCTCTTCAACAGGGGCAAGAAAACCACAAGGGAGCAAGAGATCGCGGTGGACTGTGAGAGGTAAGGCAGCTTAGGTGCTAATATTTCAACGGCTGCACTGGACTCGAACTCTAAAATCTGGCTTTTGTGGAATGCAGAAGAGTCATCATCGACAGCGAGTACTCTACGAATAGTACCATGTTGCTCCAGAAACTCAAATACCTCTTTGTCTTTCTCTCTATCTGTAACACCGCTAACAATAATGGCATTTGGTACTTTAACGGCATACTTCTCGACAAAATCCATTTTCACAGTATGTGAGCATTTGATCAAAGGTCAAAGAGGATTCCAATGTTGTCACACAACACTCTAGGCTCCTGGCTGGCTCGCCACTTTTACTTATGTAACACTGGTGGTGCAATACTAGACCTGTTAGTGCTACTTCTTGCCTTCTTTGCATGTAGTGCGGGCAGTATAGTTACCTTTAACCACAGTACGCGGACAGAAGGGAAATATGGACCAGATCAGACAGGTTCTAGATTCGTAGGAGCCAAGGGTGTATGACAACAGAGGACTTGTACACAGTAGGTGTAGAAAACACAATTGCATTTATTAGCAATTATTAAAGTTGTGCACATTTAACAAAAGTAGAGCGCGCTTCTTGAAAACAAAATAAAATAAACCCCACAAATGGTCGACCTAAGGATATATTGTCTTTTGTGTCTTTTTTTAAAAAGTCAATTTCAGTCTTTCAATGTTCAGTAGTCACTCAGTGTGTTTGTAACCAGTCGGGTTACAATCTACCAGTTCATCCGGCTCTTTGGGCTGGGCTCGCCATCCAGTACTGGAAAAGGGATCCTCGATTCTTCTCAGGTCCTCAAAACCAATCCAATCCAAATAAGCAAAGGAAAAAACCTGACCATGCAAAGCAACAAATGCTACACGGGGCTTCACAGTGCTCACGTTGGCTCACGGCCTCTGGAATACAGTATCCCTCTTATTATTCTCGCCGAAAAAAGGACTTTCACTATCCAGCTAGCTTCTTCGCCGCACGGGTAAACTGATCTTTCACCGTCTGTGTCTCTGGCGTATCTTACTGGCGCACGAAGGCACGCACAGGTGTCTCAGCAGCGCACAGACTGGGGGGAGGGTCAGACCGGCCAATGATTGGTCGCTCAGTGGATCTGACAAACACACTCTAAAGGACTAAGTCCTGCCCCCACACCATCTATATACCACATATACATATGTACATATTAAACTTATGTTTACATGCTTTTTATCAGTATTTATTATAATTAATTTTGTTTTTATCAATATTTATTCCCATCGTGAGAGTATGAATATTTATACTTTTAATCCCGTTTTTAACACTGGGTTACACTCTGTTTTTGAAACACTTGGTGCTTTTTATCTGTATAAGATGTAACATGTGGTTTATAAATGCTGATGTCTTCAGATTACAAATATTTACAGTTTTCATAATTTAATATTTTTTTTGGATTTTAAAACATTTTTTCTGTTTTCTTGGGGGTTTTTTTACATCATGAAGCATTGCATGCGTGTTTTGTATAGAATTAATAGGTTATAATGAATTAATATTTCTTTTAGCTTCAGGTGGGTCATACTAATGAATTCAGGTTGACCTGCATTTTAAATGAATGGAAAATAAAATATTATCCATGCTCTGAGATTCAGCATAATTATTTTTATTTTTTATTGAGAGACAAGTGTACAGTAGTTTACAATGACAACACAATCTGTGCATAATTATTTTTAAAGATACTGCATACAAGTTTTGGATTTTGCTACAAGACATCAAAACCTGTTGGACAGCAGCGCTGGGCTTAAGTTGGGCTGATGAGAACAAAAACAAAGTTTAAGGAGACATTGTGATAGAAAAGGTTATAAGCCAAGGTGATTTTCCAGTGCAAGAGTTTGGATATGTGCCATGGGACCGATGCTGCTGCAGGTGATGAAGTAATGAGCCAGTGTGTTCCTGCCTGAGACCTCATGGGAGTATTATGTATAAAGCAAGCTGAGACCTGTATTGTCACAATGTAGCAACGGGTATAGGTTAGCTGCCTGATGGAAATAAAAGGAGGCGACACTTTAAGACAGGAGAGTTTTATTTCAATGAATGTAAATTGAAAACTTTAACAGCAGTCTGTCTGATAAATAACTAACAACCTAAATGAAATGGAATAGTCTTGGGAGATGAAAACAAGCTCAGAAGCTTCTGGGTTTTGAGAAACACATTTCCAAGTTTGTGCACAGGTATCCAGAGAGCTACAGCTGCTACACACATCTGCACTCAAACATCCTTAAAGCTCATTTATTAAAACTTTCAACTATACTTTGTTTGATCTGCACAAAAACTGCAAGACATTTAAAGAGGGGTTTTCTAAAGGTATGAAGAAGGTCTAAAGCATTGCTGGCAAGCCTCTGCAGTTTTCATCCTTGGGCTTAGAAATAGACTACATGACAAAATGTTTGGCAATCTAAAGATGAATGGATAAAAGTAAATGTTTTTAGGTAGTGGAAAATATCTTGCATGCAAACTGACAGTTTCTCTGCTGATCCTTTGTTTACTTTTTAAGACATGGGGAAAAAGTGGACATCTCAAAACTCTGATCAACTGCACTTTTGTCAGATATTGCATAAAGTGACCAATGAGGCAGCAAGGTCACCTCAAAGGTTAAGGTCTCACTGGTGTGCCATCGATCGATTCTTCCCCTTCTTGGGAACCAAAGCCCATGTCCTGGGAGCTGCTGCTTCCTGTAGGTGAAGGAATCATTTTCTTCATTTCAGGTTTTTCATTGCTCTTCTCATTGTGAGGCGTCTCTGCTACATTATGCTCAGGCTTTCTTCCCTTCATCCAGCTCGGTTGTGCTGCTTTTTTTTCTTGCAGCTCAATGTGATTGAACTTGCAGATTATTTTTTGGGTTTCTATCTTTTCGTCACTCACTTCGATGCTCTCGGCATGTGCAGAGGTCATGTGTTCATCCGGCACTCTTCCCTCCTTGTTCATCCCTCCTTCATTTAGGGTTTCTGCCTCTTCATCCGTGGCCTCGTCACTCAACGTTTCTTCTGTGTTAGTAAAACCGTTTCCTCCTTTCTTCTCCTCTTTCACTTTATTTACACTAATTTCACCTTTGGCTGCTTTCTCCTTCTCATCTGAGTTAATTTCCTTCTTTTCCTCTTGTTCAGCCTGAGCTCGGCCTTCCTCCATTTTCACCACAACAGAGTCAGGAAACTGTCCCTCGTCTCTACATTCATCCACCTCATTCTGTTGAATGTCTGATTCCATCTGTGCTTCAAACTTTTCTTTATCCAGCTTTTCCTCAATGCTGTGCACAGTCACCTTAAGATCTGTGCATTTGTCATCTTGTCTGGTGGTAAAACCTCTGAAATTGTTCTTGGCACCAATGATGTATTTCCCCAGTACAGAGGAGCCATTCTTGGTCGGTGCATCGCTTGTATCGTTTCCATCGTCCATTGCGTACTGCTGGGCGACTTTCAGATCGTTGTGCATCCTGGCGACCGCTTTGCTCAGCTCAGTCATTCGATTTCCAATATCTGAGGGAAGAAAACACTTTAGTCACACCAAAAGCTTTTTAATGATTAATAATTTACTTAAAACTGAAATCAGTGCTTAAAAAAGAAGAAGAAAACCTGCTAAAATCATAGAGCTGATTTATAGAATATCAGGAAGTCAAATTACACACTATATGGACTGAAACATTAGATCAACAAAAGGTGCCTGACCATAAAATGAAGCTTTTGTGCTGATGTTAATGTAAGAGAAGGTTTGGAGCTCTGGTGTTACTGAGTCAGCAGATCATTGGCACAATGACTTCTTTAGAATGATCCATTATTTCCTCTTTTGTTTGTAAAGGCAGACTGCATGCCAAGATGCTTGATTCTATACACCTGTGATAATGGAACTGAAAACACCTGAACTTAAGATTAAGCGGTGTGGCCCAATACTTTTTCCATATAGGGTATATCCGCTCTACAAAAACGAATCAAGTGCTTACTGAAAGAGTCTTTACCTTTCCTCTTGGTCTCCTCAAACTCCCTGTGAGCTGACTCAATGTAGCGCTGCACCAGTGCCGTGATCACCTGCTGACGGTACGATAACTGGCCATCTTCAGATCCCTTATCACTGGACTTTTTACAGAATACAGATAGCATAAAACATGTTAAATGCCATATAGAGTATAATTAACATATATTAAGTAAAATGTAAAAGATAATATATTCTTTTACTAAAATCCAATTCATACACACTTACTATAGAGGCTATGGGGGGATATTTTTGCTCAGAGGAACAAGTGCAGCAGCAGCAGATTCGTCTAAAGATGCCCCTTGAATGGAATTTTTAAAAATATATATTTAAAACATTTTTTAAAAATCAGAATAAAAGGCTGTTTTTCTAGTTTAAAATCTGTATTTTTGCAGCTCACCTTAGGATGTAAAAAATGGCTTTGGGGGAGGGGATGATGTTGAAAGGCACAGGCATAGTGAGGCCCTCTCTGAAGTAGCTGAGGTACAGCTTTGACCTGGCAAATTTCCACTCAACGTCCGCGTCATCCTGAATTAAAATAAATGCACATCAGTCAGTGCGCATCCCAGAAGGGGAGGGGGGGGCGCTTTTGTAGACGTTACACAGGAGGATGGTAATTCTTTACCTCAATTTTCTGAAAGGAGTTTGTTATCATGGCAATAAGCATGTTGAGAAGTACAATGACAATGACAAGAGTGAAGATGCCATACAGGACCCTTCCTACAAATTCTGCCAACACAAACTCTGGCATGTCCACATATTCCTGGTTTACAACTCCAAACATGGTCCAGAATAGGAAGCGGAAGGTCTCATTAAACCTGTGAAAGTGAAGAAAGGCACAGGCATGATGTGAGGGTTGTTTTATTTTATTTTAAAAAAAACAAGACAAGTTATAATCAAGCTATAATATCAGGGGGTTGAACAATAAAGCCTTTGTGACAATTACCCAAAACTGCCAAGATGTGCAGAACAAAAGGGTGAATCTTTTTATAACTCATCTGTTTTAAGAGTTAAGTTGTGCATTTTTATGGGACATGAGTATTTTGAATGACAGGTGACTCCCCCGGTGAGCTGTCTATATGTTATATACTGAACAGTGGATGCAGAAAGTGTACACACCAATGGTAAAATGCTGGGGGGGGGGTTTTCATGATGCAATCAATACAATTTTTCCCACCTTTAATGGTATACAGTATGTCCCCTGTACAATTCAATTGGAAAACAAATCTGTTAGGGAAAATATACACTACAAAAGTACAATAAGCTTGTTGCGTACACCGATAATCTAGGACTTTGAAGCATCTTTTGAGTCTTCTTGGGTACATAGCTGCCATCAATTGGAGACTCTGGTTAATCCCAAATAAAGTTCAGCTGTCCTAAGAGGATTTCTCTGAGATTTACTCAGTTGCCTGCTTCAGCCAAAGCCATGGGTTGCAAAGGGCAAAGCCTCAAAAGGATCTCACTGTTGAAAGGTATCAGTTACAAGAAGTGTACAAAAAATGTTTTCACAATATTTGAAATTTCATTGAACAGAGAAGACAGCCATCAAAAGGTAGAGGGAAAAATAGGACACTAATTACACTGGAAAGAACTGGACTTTGTTGCAAAATGAACGAAAAGACGAGATGTAAACCGGTCAGAGAAGTTGCCCAGAGACCTACAGCAACACTAAAAGAGCTGAAGCTCCAGTACTGGCAAGTCCTTGTTGTATACTACATGTGACAACAATATCCAGTGTTCTCCTTATGTCTGGACTATGGTGTAGGGTTGCAAAATGGAAGCCTTTTCTGATAAAGTTTGGTATGTTTGGTACAAAAATAATTCCTATGCATCACCAATAGAACATCATACCCACAGTGAAGCATGGTGGTGGTATCATTTTTAGGTTGCTTTTCTTTAGCTGAAACCAGGGCTTTAGTCAAGGTGGAGGTAATTACAGCTTTGTACACCTGTCGCTTTTGACCCAAATCCTTTTGGAGTCTACCAGACAGCTGAAGAGGAATTTTACCTTTTTAGCATGACAATGACTCTAAGCATGCAAATCAAAAAGATAATGGCTTCACTAGTAGAAATTACCCTGAAGATGGTTGTGCACAAGAAAGGCCCTCAGAAGCTGACAAAAGTGGACAACCAAGTCAAGATGTAGCATGCTGGTAGACTCCCTTCCCTAACAGATGATTCAATTGAACTGTACTGGTTATAGGTCACACGAAAAGTGGGAAACACTTTTAAATGATTTATTTGGATCTTTTTTTTTTCAATGACAAAAACTGGTATTTCAACAGAGGTGTGTACACTTTACATTCAGTGTATGTGGCTTGATAAGTATGAGTTCCTTTGAGATTGACAGGAAGTCTGTGTTCAGGTTTTAGTTGGAGAAATTATTGTATTTCATTTATGCGCAACTTAGCACTTTTTCAGAAGATATCACCTGATAACTTAAGCTTCAAAAATAGAGTAAAAAAACCCATTATCCCATATTATTAACAAGCTTTGAGAGCTTAGATATTAACTGTAAGGGCTAGTCTACATTTCTGTAGATCATTTAAATTAGAAATACTTTTTACTGCCTTCAGAAAAGATGATGTAAAAGTCTCTCAAACTCTCTCTAGTCTTACCTGCCAAGATTTGGAGAAATGACATAAGGAACATAGATATTGTTGATGCCACAAAGGAAGGCGGTGCCAATGATCATCAGTATGAACATAAATCTAAAAACAAACAAACAGAAAAGAAACATTGACATAATTCTGGTTCTGTATATTCAGATGTAAAAATATAAGGAATCAGATATAAGTGACCTCATCATATCATCAATCATCTTTCCAATGGAGATCTGTAGTGTTCCCAGAGATTCGTGGGCTGGCAGGATATATGCCAGCCGTGTGAAGCTTAACATGCTGGTCACTGCAAAGAGGACCTCGGCAATCAGCTGAGGATCTTCCTGGTGCCAATTGTCACGTGCTGCAAGACAATTTCACAGAGTCAAAACAAAACAAACAAACAAACAAAAAAACAACAACAATTGAGCATTGAGATTTGTGACATTCATTTTGGATGAATGATTTTTTTTCCCCTTACAAGTCTGGGTGAAGTAGACACACTCCTCTGTGCCATCATGATCATGGCAGAGGAAGAAACCTTTGAGCAAGATAAGCACACGTAACGCAAAAGATGCCAGGTACATGCTGAGCACCATCACGTCCAAGCAGTTCCACCAGTCTAGGAAGTAACTCCGAAGCCCCTCGATCCACACTTCCTTACACTCATACCAGAAGAATCCTTTAAGAAACAGACAATCCAAACCCTGTTCACATCTAATGGCTGTTGTCTAAAAGTTAAAACTAGAGAAAGTGCACCTACCGACCACCCACACCATGTGGAAGGAGCTGTGCAGAAGGTTCTGCTGCCGGGAAGCAAATGTGTCCTGATATAGCTCCATGGTTATCGATTCCCCAAGTAATGTAATGAGAAACCACAGGTAGGATGCAGAGTGAAGAAGAAACTTGATCACAGGAATTCTTACTAGCTTTCCCAGCTGGGGAACAAACAACACAGTCAACTTAAAATTGAAATAATACCTCACATAGGGATGGGTACCGGTATCCATGGCACCGGTTCTGACATAAACGGTAGTAACCAGACCGAAAAGCAGCGCACATTTCGGTGCTTTATTTTCCTGAGCTGTGATACACTTTAGATTCTAGCCAATCATTTTACGTTTCCGAGGATAGTAGGCGGGGCCAGGTACGTACGTTCTTTTAGAGCAGAGCTACAGATTAAAAATGTCCAAGGCAAAGCAGTCAAAAGTCTGGCTGTACTTCACAGCAAAATATGCAAACTCAGCAGCCTGCAACAAGTGCTTTAAGCCGATACTGATACTGTCAAAGGAGGTAACACCTCAAATCTCATGAAACACCTGGCGATGCATAGCGGGTTTTTTTTTAAAGCCGAGAAATGCGCCGTATTTGATAGCTTGCTGCGAGACCTCACGCCGTGCACATCTACTGCGGGTGTGGTGCCTGTTATCGGACCCGCAGTTAGCAATGTCCCCCAAAAACACGAAGAGGAGAGTCCTGGCCCCTAGCCCTGCCAGTGTAGCAGAAATGATGACGGATGATGATGGCAGCAGCAGCCGCTCTTCTCTGCGTGAGTAGCTTAATGTTGTTCGTGTGTAATTTACGTTGAGTAGGCTAACCACGTTATTACATTAATGCATGTAAGGTGAACTAGCAAACATCATCATAGCTACATGCGGCTGTCTTCTTGTTTGATGGCAGATACTCCCTTCACCCTGGCCAAAAAGGCTAAAATGACCAAAGAAAAAGTGGAAAACAGTTAAACATGAGAGGTTTTTGGACAAAGTTTATGTTTTTTCCATTGTTTAAGCACTGCTTGCAGCCAAGAGTGATACCATATATGCCCCATAGCTGCAGAAAAGGCTAACATTGTTATCTTTTTACAAAAAAAAAAAAACAGCTGAACATGAGAGGTTTTTGGACCAATTTTGTGTTCTCCATTCTTTAAGCACCGGTTTAAGCACCGGCACAGTTTCAAAAGTACCGGTTTGGCACCGGTACCGGATAAAACCTAAACGATACCCATCCCTAACCTCACATGACATATTTATGTACATCCAATATCAACCTGCTACTACAGAGTGTGTGACCTTTGACTTTGGTGCAATCCAGTAGGCAAGGCAAAGAAGGGGCATGGTAAGAAAGATTCCCATAGAGACAAACAGCTTCCAGGCCGTTCTGCTACCTCTCCAGCCTGCCAGTTTCCCACACCAGATAGAGGACAGAACCTGCTGACAGATTGGGTGCGCCACAAACTGCCACAAACAGAGAGAAACAGAGAAGACAGGAATTGATTGTTTCTTATCTTACTTGTCTTTGGTTGGCATCAGTTTCTAATTCTAGCTACCTGCTTCTGGTTGTAATTGACTGCAAGCCGCAGGCGAGACAGGCTGGGGATTCCTTCCTCAAAGGCCTGTTCATCCAAGGAATCCTGAGTTTCATTTCCACAGCTGTTCAAAATAGTGGTTACCTCGCTCTGGTTGCGACACATGCCCAGCAACTCCACGGCAAACTCCTGACAGATCTGCTCCAGGCTCAGGTACTGAGGCTGTAGGAGAAATTAACCATAAGTCAAGAAGCAACAGAGACACCCGTAATGAATAGTGAGCAGGGATAACTATGAATCTCCTCAGACCTTGAACTCTGGCTCTTTCTGTGACAGCTTACGGAGTTCTCTGCTGAGACTGAAGGCGCTGAGCATGGCATCGTCAGAGGTGATGGACAGGTAGGCACGGCTGGCAATGCCACGATAAGTATTGATGCGAGACAGGGAGAACTTCAGCAGGTCATACTGCCGGCCGTTAGAACACTCCAAACAGGCGCAGGAGATCTTATGTGGCCACGGGATGACGTGGCCTTTCTGGGTGAGCATGGTAACAATCTCGTACAGGTCTTTCTGGCAGGCTAAAGTCAGAGGGGTCACACCAGGGGCAAACTGAGAGTTGTCAACAGAACGATCAAATATGGCCTGAGAGAAGGATCGTACGTCCATCTTGTTCCCTTTCTCCTGATCCAAGCGGTCCAGGAGACGCTTCACCACTATGGGTTGGTTGGTGTCCACGGCGACTAGCAGAGCCTCATGAATCTGCCGGAAGTCAAACTTGACTCCTTGCAGGAGGGCGTCCATGGCATCCTCGTTGCCCAAGCGGATGGAGAGGTTGAGGGCCTCCCTCCACTGACGATCCTCAGACTCATCCAGCTGACGGGTAATGCCGTCACCTGTCTTCAAGAGTCCACACAGCAGCGCTGTTTCCCCCTCCTGAATGGCACTGATGAGCGCTGGAGAGAACCGCATCTTCTTGCTCATAATCTCTCGCCATTGCTCTGGCTGCAGGACAGACCGGGAAAGTCAGCAGCAGTCTCAGATTCACACACTCGAAGTCTTTGATTTTAAACCATTTTATGCTGTTTGATTATGTTTAGACAACAAAATTACTCAGTTAGATTTGAGGGAAAAAAAATCATGGTTTGCTTAAAATAGACTTTGAAAGCTTTAACCACAAGGCTTACAAAGTGAACAAAGGTCTGAGGGTAAGCTTTTCTGTTCTGTCAAGATTTTTTTGGCACTGAGGCCAAATACACGATTCAACTGATCCTTTGATAAAATAGCAAGATATACTAGGAATAAAAGAACATGCAAATAGGGAAAGATTTGACTTGGAAATGCATGACATATATGAACACAAACATTAGTAAAACAAAGAATTCCAATTTATTTTTTTTAAAGCTGTTCCAGTTTATATGAAGCACAGTAGGGTTAGACTTGCTTTTTTGTTTTTGTTTTATTAACCCGCAACTACTTTTTTCATATCAAATAACAAATAAAAGCCACGAGCCAATAAAAATCTCCTTACCGTTAGTTTTTCCATTCCCAATCACAAAACAACACGATTTCGAGAGGCAAAAACAGAAGCAGATTCACTGAAACTTCAGGGATGAAGATATTGGCAGATTGCACAATAATTCCAAAAGAGGAGAACTGAGAACTCCGTAGTCCTCTGATCATGTGCTATCGGCTGACTACTGAAAAATCAACGTACACAAACTCAATAACAAATTTCAAAGGCCCTCGGGGCTAGGCCAATTAAAATGTTACCGGTTCAAAGTACTTTATGCTTGGCTGGGCCCAAACCAAACTGTGACTGCATTCAAACAGAAATTAATTCCGGTCTCTCAATTGGAAACAGCACCATGGCACAATTAAGGCAGCTGTTGCTGAACACACAGCAGCTGTCACCATTTCTCCCAGAGGAGCTGTGAGGAGCAGTGGGAAAAACAAGGAGCTGCAAGTTAAACATTTACAAATTTTCACGGGTCTGATTTAAATTTTTTCCTGGAAGTCAGATTTTGTCCATTCATTAAAAATGCATGTTATAATTATTGTCGTGAAACACATAAAGTTTCCCTTGATTTTACACCGATCATGTTTATAGGGATTTTTCAAAATCACTGCAATTTTGCCAACATTCTCTGTATATTGCTGCTAAACTCATAGCTCCAGCTACACTGTGTGCGCTCATGGCTTTGGTCCAAATTTGTTATTTCGTTTACGTTTACTTTAGAAACAGAAATACATCCCTATACTCCTTTACTACAAAAATGTCTACCAAGCAGCTGATGGTACCGCACTCGTAAAAGAAAGCATGTGCTATGTTTAAATGATGGTCAAACAAGTTTTAATGTGTAGTTATCCATGATGTAAAATGATTGTCAGAATTAATAATCCTGTTAGCAGCACAGAGAAAACACTTTTATATCATTGGCTACAAGAGGATTTCTTTATCACGTAGAAAAGACTGAGACACACTGTTGAGAATGAACTTCTTTTTCTTATATTAGGATATCTCAAGGATTAAATGTGTAGTTAAACTTCTGTACAGTGCTAGAAAGTTAGAGTTTGACTAGTCTGGCACACTGATTAACTGATTAACAGTGAAACCGACTGACTTCAGCTTCTTGCAAACATAATTCTGAACAGCAGAGGGAGTAAAACTACCTCTGTAGACTTTAAGATGAGCTCTAAACTGAGACTGCTGTTCTTCTGGTTGAACAGGAACAAACACAAGGTCGATATGTTTTGGTCAAAGATTTAGTATTTATTGGTTCATAATTACAGCAGAATTTGGTGAAGAAAAGGGACTGTGCTGGTTTGGTCTAAATGCCCTAAACTATAATCTATTTGAGCTTTCATGTTAGCACTGGGGAGATCTAAGACACGACTTTCAAGATGAAGCTGAACAAGAAGTAACAAATATTCTGTGGTTTATTAAAAACGTCTACACATTTCCAAAATGGTACTAAAATCTTATTTTCCCCACATCCAAAGCAAAGCAAAGCAAAACTAAACTGCCCAATAACATGTCCTCTCGCGTACCTTCACAGGGACGTGGGAGTCTATTATGAGTACACACAGTGGTGCTCTTTACTCTATCAGGTGGTCACTGCACACCACCTTTGGCTACTCTATGCTGAATGAAAACACATGGCTGATCTCTGTGGTGACCTGTATGTACTACACTTCAGCACATTAAAAACACATTTCACTTTAAAATTAGTGTCTTCATTTTCCCTCCTTTTCTGAGAATTCTCCTTATCCCCATTTGCAAAAATGACAAGAGCCAATCTAATGAGTGTAAATTATATAGAAAACATAGTTCTTTAACTCATAACAAATAACCCCTTTATTTGCATTTATTAACCATCCCAAAAAGAAAGCAAAAGTTACCATAAAACTACACATTACACCGAAGGGAAATCATCTGAAACTACAGTGAAAATAAAAACTTGCACCTGAATTAGTGGGATTTTTATCCTTAGATTACTCAAAGCATAGTATGATCTTCAGCCATGTCAAAATTATAGACAAAAGATATTTCACTAAACATACAAAAACAACTGTACTTCTCATGCTTTCACTGACCACACAGAATAGACACCACCGACTTGTGCAAAAACTACTCTGAGGTGTTACTATTGAGGCGATTGAAAGTGTGGGTTGTCCCTTTCTATAAGTCAAACCACACAATGTCTGCTCTTCTTAAGAAAGAGATACTTTGGGACAATGTTCGAAATTAGTGTTCTAAATGTTCAATGTTCTAAATCTTTTGGCAAAATGCACACAACTACATCTGGAGGAAAGAAATGCAAGGAAGATATTTTGTTTAAAAAAATCTAGACTGTGAAGCATGGAGGAGGGATCATCGTGGCTTGTAGCTGCCTTTTTGCAGTGAGGCTGTGTTGGAAGAATTTAGGTAACAATTCAAACTTATACCAGAAATTTTACTAAAGAAGTCAAGACAGCAGCTGACCTTAACTAGGAATGTCTGACTCTTGCAACAAAATAATACAAAGCAATGACAACATCACAGAATCACCGATGAATTAAAACTGGTTTGCTGGGGAGAGTTGTTCAAGTTTTCTCACAGTTGTCTCATAAGCAGCAAGAAACATCTGGTAAAGGTTGTTGGTGTTTCCAGCCGGTGTGTTCAATGAAAACATGAAAATGACTGTTTTTGTTTAGTTTGACTGTGTTCGTCTGATAATTGTAGCTCAGATAAAGAAGTAGTGGTGCAGAAATCTTGTCAGGATGTCAGACATTTTTATGCAACTCAACATGTTTTTAAAACAAATTCAATTTTCCTACTCATTTTATGTCACCAACTTAAGAAGACATTATGTGCGCTGCCAACTGAAATTATTACTTTAACAGTAAAAACACTACATTAAAAGACATTCGGGTGTCTCTCTGAGGCTGATATTTACTCCTCTTTACAGAGTAACCATGATTTAACACTTGAATGTGACATTATGCTTGAGACGTGAAAAGTTCTGGAGGCGGAGAAAACCAGCAGTGTGTGTCAGAAGCTATCCAGACTACTTAAAACATGAGTGAAGAGGAACTAATAGCACTGAAATACTTAAAACCAAACATACTTAATGAAAATCACTGACACAGCCCTAATTCATTAAAAACACTAAGATAAAGCATCAACAAAAAAGGTGAACATCCTCTATATTCACAAAAATCTCCTCAAAGTTAAATAAAAAATAAAATAGCACTTTTAAATGTACAAAAAACAGGTGTGTTTCACTTCAGGTGTGAACAGAAAATAACGTTCACATTGTGACAAACAGTGCAGGTCAGCTGAATAGATTTCAGAGTTCTTCCATCCTCGACTCAGCATCCTCCTTCATCTTTTGCTCCTGCATGCGACTGCGAGTGGAGCCTACGTGAAAACAAAAGCGATGAAAATCAGTCTAAATAGCTAAATTACAGACTATGACATGGATGGAGCCAGCATGATGTCGCACAAAGGGTTTCTGGATTTGGATTTTTCAGGAATCAACAGTCCACATATATGGTCCGGTCTACTTATATATGTACATGGGACATTTTAACATTGAGTCTATAAGGATTTACTCGTTTTCGAAGAAAGCCTCAAGTAGGGATTGGAGGAACTGTAGTTTTTGACAGACACGTTTAGCTTAATGGGGGGTGGGGGGGTTTAGCCCCTGAAGCCTTTTATTGATACAAATACTTACTCATCTCTGCAAGCTTCTGAATCAGTGTAGAATCTCCTCCAGATTTGCTGTAATTTAGATAAAATAAAGAAAGCGTTAATGAAATCATTCTTCATACTGCAGAATCATACAGTGAAAACAGAAATTTTACATATTAATTGTAGAAGCTGATCTCAAAATGAATAGCTGTTGTTTTTAAGTAGTGCAGTGGCACTTTGGGGACACTGGAATGTGCTGTCGTGCATATCTGTAAATAAGTGTTCATCAAGTGATGCTAATAGCGCTTGTAATTGATTACTTAAATAATAAATATGCAGCTTAGGGCTGTTCGATATAACGATATATATCGGATGACGATATAAAAACGTCTATCGTTTCATTTTACGCCATCGTTTGCTTCGTGGTGTTGCAAAATAAACTGTTTATGGCAATATTTTTTCATCGTTTTGATGGTCACTGTAGTGGCTATATTAATTTCTTAAAGTTCTCTCTTTCTCTTATATTTAATATAACCACACTAAGGACGGACAAGCGCCTGTTTTTATGCATTGTCGTTAACAACAACGACGGTAAAACCATCACATGTCCGCTTGTTTATTTTCCACATAAACCTTTCACAATAAAGCTCAAGATCCTGTTGAGACTTTTCAAAATAAACTGAATCACATGAAATAGTATGCAGATATTTACCGATGAGAAGCAAAAAACAGCCGTCAGGTGCTAAAAAATAAACCTTAGACTCAAACGTTAAAACGGGCTTTTCCCTGCAGCACGCCGCAAAGAAAACAGCGACCGTTAAAACCTATGTCTAAAAATGTTTCATGCATTGGTAAAACACTCGACTCCAGATACACGACGCCCAGCTGGAAACACTTCAGCTACTCAAGATTCACAGAATTTACAGAAAATGTTACATTTTTGTGATTTATATCGTTATCGGACGATAAATGTTTTATATCAGGATATGAGATTTTGGTCATATCGTATAGCAGCTTATAAAGAAAAAGAAATATATGTATTAGTCTTTTAGTTTTAGCCATCTGACTATTTGCAGGGATATAAAGGAAGAACACAATAAATGTAACTATATGTCTGTGTTTTAATGCGTGCGTGACGTGAACAAGTCTCGCAGGCCACGCAAAAACCACTTGCACAGCAGGTTTGTGCCAGTAACACAACATGATGAGCAATTATTCCTTCTCCCATGAAAAAGCTGGAGTACTGCAAGAACTCACTCAAGGGAGGAAGAACAAGCAAGCAAACAAACACAGACAGGCCACATCCAGCAAAGGGAATTTGAACACAGGACATTTTCACTGTGAGGCAACAGTGTTAACCACTTCACCACTGTGGTCAAACTTATGCTATATCATGCTCCCAAAATTTAGAAGTCTGACGGGGAAACTCCAACAAATGCTGAGCCTACACCTTTCAGTTGTAAAACTGACACCGTGCCTCTGGAGCGAAACCTGACACTCGTTCTTTAAAGTCAAAACAGGGTTTTGCACTGGTGAAGGCAATGTAGACCCCTAATATAGGTCAAAGAGTGTGTTCTTGTGGGACGATGTTGGACAATGTTTGACAATATATTTGACAATTGCCCATTATACTTGCTGCACTGGTCAAACAGTGACGTCACCACAGCTTTGTACCATTTACGAGTACTCGGTGCAGTGCTGTACGTAATAACAGATGTCGCCACTGAGACAAAACCACATCAGCACTGGTATGGGAGAAGTCATCAAAAATGGTGACTAGAGTAAATAATTAATTAAAAATGAATTACACAATCATCTTAAACAAGCGCCATCAGCTGTGGCACCTGTTCAAGGTTACAAAAAGTGAGAGGTGAAAACCAGCAGATATATGATGTCACTTTTGTGATGTAGTGCTTTTGGTATAATGAGCCCACAGAGAGGTAGTCTGAAAAACTAAAATCTACACACAGAGTTTACTGTTTAAAGATTTGACATCTATCAAAGACCAATTATAGGCTGCTGCAACTGAATGCAATTTTATAAACTTTTCACACATATAAGGAAGCTAAAAAATGTTTTTTCTGATTTGTGTACACATGTGCAGTCCCTTTCTTTCACAGTAATTGTAAACTGTTATTTCAGTTGCTGTTCTGTCAGCTAATCATCTTTGGCTTTTAAGACAGACGAAGCCATTGGTTGGCTATTTTTCACTCTTGTGATTTTGGTGAGAGTGATGTTTTGACTTATGAAAACTACAGCCAATTAAAATAGTAAATCATGTCTCATATGAGACGGGATAATGGTGCAAAAATGCTGTGCTGCCCCACATGATATAATATAATCTGGCACACAAGCACCATTTGTGACCAACCTGCCGTCAGCTTCATCTTGCCCGTCCACATCAAATCGTAACCTCTTCAGAGGCTTTGGCGTGGAGCCATGATCCAGAGTCCTCTTTAGGGATCGATCACTGCTGTTGACCATCTGGTTGATCTTCTGGAAGCGATTTGATGGCTGCAAATGAAGACAAAACAGAAGTAAGAGTGAGTGAGGAAACAAATAAATGGCACTGCAGCTGCTGAGAGATCAAACCAGCCCTTTGTTACACTACAGAGCAAAATGTTTTGATGCATGCTTGATAATCCAAGTAAGAAAATACGAGAAAGTTGATTTTGTACATCCAGACTAAGCAATCAGATGAACAGAATCAACTCTCTGGGTCTACAGAGCAAACTTAAGATGAACATACCCCAAATGATTCGCCGATCGATACCAGCATTCTGCAAGGGCAAAAAACCCCAATGAGCATTGTACAAAACAAACAGGCCTTCATTTCAAATCATTCTATAATATCATTCTAGTTCAGGAGTAGCGTTGTCAAAAATTATTTGACAATGAATATTATGCAGGACTTACTTGGATCGAGGGGTCATGATACCGGGAGACATGCGTGCGCTTTTCAATGGAGAGATGTAGACATTGTTGCTACCGGGCACACGCAGAGGCGAATTAGGGAACTTGTAGGGGCTGCAGGGTATTTGTGGGATTGGCGAGAGTGTCGGAGGCTAGAAAAGAAAACAGCAGCAGAAACAATGAGAGAAATTTGTAGAAATACTTTTTTTTTTTTTATATATATATATATGTGCATTAAAACCCCACCGTCACCAATGACTACTGCAGATGTAGCTCACCCTGGTAGAAGCATACTGCAGGATGTTTGTTTTCAGCTTCTGCATAAACACTTGGTTGTAGAAGACAATGATGGAGTCGTAGTGGCCTTCAGTGATCAACACGTGCTTGAAGGTCTGCAACATTCAAAGTGTTTTGTTACAGTTCTACATGAAACACGATTACATCAGCAAAACTTCAGCCGACTCGGTGAGTTTTTATGGAAACTGTAACAGGCTGTTTTACCTCTTGGCTGGTGTTGGCCATGTTTTTGTATGCTGTGACAATGGTCTTGAAGCGCAGATCAACGCTCTTCACTTTACATATGGCATACATGGCAGACATCATCAACTACAGGAACATACAACGTATTTAGCAGAGAAAAATAAATAAGAAAAGTGGAGGAGGGCAATAACAGGAGACGAGGGACAGAAACAAATAGTGAGAGCGACATATTTCCAGCTTACCTGATCGAGGTGACGGTCTCTCATCAGCTCGTACTCATGCTGCAGAGTGTGCTGGAACAGAGTCCATATTATGGGCTCAAACTCAGGGTGGGAGGACAGCAGGTAGGAGCAGAGCATCTTCAGCCTTGTATAGGCCAAACGGTACACTACAGAGAAACAAAACCAGAGGATTAGAGCGTCTAGTGTGATAGAATAATGAATGGAACCTCTTATCTTAATAAAAATGTAACAATAATAATATAAGAATAAAAAAAATTGCTTAATGAAAATGTGGGGACACCTGACTGTATCTGCAATACTTTAAAGAAAATATCAAACAATGTTATTTTATACAATTGCATTAATATTTTCTCCTATTAACTTGTTATTTTTCCCATTATTTACTCCATCCATCACAACATTACTACTTTAAAAGATTACTTTATTGCTAGGCAGGACCACCACCATCAATTATTTTTGACTAGTGCAAACTCTACCAGTGACTTACATTTTTTATAGAAGAGGCTGAGAGAGTTGGACTTCAGGGGTCGTGGAGGTTGGCTGGTTGGCTGTGAGGCAGGCTGAGAGGAAGTTTGACAGCTGGACTCAGGAGGTAATACACGCAGGCCTGGGCGCATGGGGGACAAATATCTGTGCGGGAAGAGCACAGGAACCAGTTTCATATGTCAATAAACATGAAACTTTCCCCTAACCACGAACCTTAAATGGACGGGTAAAACAAAAGAAAGCTCTTCCTCAAAGCTAAAAAAAAATCAAAGAAAGAGGGGGGGGGGGCTGTGGAATTTAACAAAATATTATTGATGCTTATCTGCTCATCTATGACGTATTCATCAAGGCTGTGCTGTTTTGATTAGTCAGTAGTTTCACAACTCTTGTAAAAAGGGTTTGGTGTTCTTTCAAAATCAAAAGACAAACTGATCGAAAGCCGCGGGATGACTTACAGGTCGGCTGCGGTGTGGTTGTGCTGCAGCGGTTGACTGAAATTAGCTGGGGTCTCCACCTGCTCTGCTCCTCCGCTCTCATGTTCCTGTTTCAGAAGCTCAAATAGTGGGGAGCCCTGCAGAGACACAAACATTTACTTTATATTTAACCATTTCCATTTATATCCTGTCCATCACAACTTTCATTTTCCTTTCATTCAAGCAGGAATTTTAAAAAGGTGCAAAAAGAAATTATTTCATTTGGCAATCACATAATAATGTAATATAATAATCCTGTTAGGTTGGAGATCATGTCTTGATCAGGCAATTAGTTCCTTTTTGGGTTTTTTCCTGGTATATTAAGTAGAAGACATGCAGAAATGATGTTAGAGGTATTTTACATGTGAAATGTCCCTTGCAAAACAGCCAACTGATAAGTCAAATCTATACATGTATTATAAATCTGTTCCTCATTTTATGTTGACCCAAGCACACACCCTACAGTATCCTGTCTGACTCTGAATGCATTTGACTGACTCGTTAAGCTTGTTAAACAAATAATAACTTCAAATTAAAAATACATTTTCTCTAAATACCAAAGAAGAAAAAAAAAAAAAAAGCTAAATCTATGTTAACATGCACAATTCTAAATCAAGATGAAAAGACAGTGAAAGTGAAGGTTGCACGTGAATCTCAGCACGCAACCGTCACACCAGTAAAAAAGCAAACTGATATGAGCTCATACAGGGAAGTGAGGAGTGGTTTACAACTCAGCAGCTCCCACAGTAACTGCGAGTATGGACTTGTAAGTATGGCTTATGGTACATTCATGCATCATGCCTGCCACACCCCGCTTACGCCACCAACATTTCAAAAGTACATTTGGATAAGAACATTCGCTGACATCTATCAGTGGTTATCTATCCTCACAGCTGATTATCAGGTCGTAACATATTACAACACTACATAATACATTCAACTACAGATGAGTCATGCTCTTATTTATTTATTTTTTTTAATTTAAAATACTCCAAATGACACTAGTAAGAGCACTGAAAGACAAAAACATGCACTGTGCTATTAAACAAATAAGAAAATCTCCTGATAAATGCTTTGATGTTTCGGGAAGATGATGAAAAGACCCCTATGGCAGGCAGCAAGGACAATCTAACACACACAACAAAAAACTTACTAAAACTTATCTTACTGAAATGTGAAAATTACAGAACACATTTTATTGTTCCATTATTCAAATGCTTTTTATTTGCAAAAGCAAATGAAAGACATTTGAATGGGAGGACTTTGGCCCCAGCGGTGGCTCCTCCCAGTGGTTCGACAGCCTGCTCTGTTCCCTGTGTCAGAGGCTCTGCCATCCAGGCTGCTGTGAGGTTTCTGATTTACAATCCAGCAGGAGCAGAGTGACGATCAGCACGTGCCTTTGGGACTTCAACAACACAGAGAAGAACGAGACAAGTGGAGACCCACTAAAGTGTTCACAGAGCTAAAGGGGGGAAAAAAGCACAACTCTTCTCTTTTAATACATTTGTTTTGTGAGGACGACTGAAAACAATGAAAGCTCCACTTAAATGACCATCGCTGCACATACAGGACAGCTGCCACAGCAGGACAAGTAGATTAAAAGGACTTTGGATGGTATATCAAGGAGCTGCTGTATACCTTCTTTTTTTCATGGCATAACGAACACCAACTGTGAGTAAGGAGAACCTTTTCACTCTTTCCACTGTAAGTGTACACTCTGGTTTAAAGATGGATAACAGCACGGACTGCAACAAGAGTGACAACTTCAAGTATAATCTCTACGCCTCGGTTTTCTCCATGGTGTTTGTAGTCGGACTTACCTTCAACGCGGTGGCTGTGTACATTTTTGGCTGTACGCTGAAGATACGGAATGAGACCACGACGTATATGATGAACCTCGTGGTTTCGGACTCTCTCTTTGTCCTCAGCCTGCCTTTTCGGATTGAGTACTTCATCAAACGTGACTGGCTCTTTGGAAGTGCGCTCTGTAAGATCTCCGTGGCCCTATTCTACACCAACATGTACGGCAGCATCCTCTTCCTCACCTGCATCAGTGTCGATCGTTTCCTAGCAATTGTGTATCCATTTCGGTCCCAAACAATTCGTACGAGGAAAAATGCCAAGCTGGCCTGCCTTACAGTTTGGGTGATCATTCTCTCTGGAGGTATAACCACTGGGGTCTTTTTGGACACCACTTCACCGAACAATACTAACTCGGGTTCGGTAAACTCAACGCCACAGTTTTGCTTTGAAAACTACTCAAAAAAACAATGGAAGGCTGAGCTTTCGTGGGTGGTGATGTTTATTGAGACTGCAGGCTTCCTTATCCCACTGATGTTGAATGTGTTCTGCTCTGTCATGGTGCTAAGGATACTGAGGAACCCCAAAACCATCAGCCGCGGAGGAAACCTCAACAAAGCAAAAATCCTGAGGATGGTCTTTGTGCATTTGCTCATCTTCTGCTTCTGTTTCATTCCCTACAATGTGAATCTCATCTTCTACACCTTGGTCCGCTCCAAAATCCTAAAGGGATGCTTTGCAGAACATGTTGTAAGAACCATCTACCCCATCGCTCTGTGCATAGCGGTGACCAACTGCTGCTTTGATCCGGTTGTCTACTACTTCACTTCAGAGGCCATTCAAAGCTCCATTAAACGAAAGTCTTCAGCATGGCAAAATGGTGCCAGGCTATTCGAAAGACTACAGATGGACAGCTTGCAAAGCAGCCCAAGTTCAACGCCCAAGAGTTTGACGCTGAAAAGTCTGAGACCCAAAATATTTGACAATGAGTCCACGGTCTAAAGACAGCCTGGTAATGTGAGCTACAAATTTGACTTAAGCGAGTATGGCTGACAAAACTTGATTCAAATCAGAGGACATGGGTGAAAGCAGAGTGCCTTAGAAAAACAACATAAACAAAATGGTTACTAGGGAGTCCGGCTCACCTATCGGACACAACAGAGACTTTAGACCGGAAGATAATGATTCAGTCAACAATAGGTACTAACACAAAGAAAGAACTTCTTTTACAGAGAAGACTCACCTTTAAGAAAAACCCTAATTTGACAGTGCTGAACCAGTATTACAACTCTTTACATCTACTGCCCTGTACGGTTTTCAAGTATTTGTTTTATGTGTATTGAGGTTTTTAAGAAGTTTTTAGAGAATCATGTTCTATAAAAGCTTTGATTCCCATTCTGAAAGTGAATTAAATATTTTTGTAACATTTTGAAGTGTTGTGTATTGAATTCAATACTTGTTTGATCAAGCGGTAGGTTGTGAAATACTTGGCCCTATCTTGGAAGAATTTTTTTCCCCATGTGGCTTTCACTGTTCCCAGCTAAATAAGTCATCTAGACTGGTTAGTCATATGTGTGTGGTTGGCCCCTCAGTGCACAATACATTTATAAAGTTTTAAATTGTTTCATTACATGTGTTGGTAATAAATGAAAAGTGTTCCAACAAAACTGATGGTCTTTAGAAAAAGAAAAGTGGGTCAAAATGTCATCATTTCTGCATATACAACAACACTGGAACCGTAAAAAACTCAACCTACACACAATATAGATTTTCCAAGTTCCTAAAATTTGTTGGAAATCCTGAAAAACTAATTTAGACCGGATCCAGGCTCACACTGTGTGAAAACATAAGTTTCATAGCAACGATGTGTATATTTCTTCCATGCTTGTGACAAGCTGTGTGATGCAAGACTGAACACTGCACATACCTGCCGACAGCCTCAGGGTCTGTACTGACATGGTTAGACTCATCACCTCACCAGCAATGATGAGAAAGGGCTGTAAAACTAAAGCAGGCAAGAAACAACTTGCCTCTTGAGGGAAAGGGTAATAAAACAGTCTAGAGGGGGTTTTTGTAGAGCAGTATTTGGTCAGATCATTGTATGCTGATCAACTTTCCAAAAAGATAAACAAATTTTATACAAACCATAAGAAAAGTTCTGCACATTACAGCACAAGAACATATTACAAATACAAATAATAAAACTTTGTATGCACTCACAGGGATTTTTAATTTTTATGTGTTCATGGACTGACACGCAAGTGGCACTACTGCTTACAGCCCCTTGTTTCAGTGAATTATTGCTTTTACTTTATGAGCTACAGTTTATGATTAACTCTAGTCACTCACATAAGTTCATAACAAGGTGTTGTAAAACGCTTTGAGTGTCTAGAAAAGCGCTATATAAATGCAATCCTACCAGAACGCCTACAAAAAACCCGAAAGTTAATCTGACAATTTTCAGGTCAATGAAAAAAAATTTAAATTGACATCTGACAACCTGTAGGCTAAACTAGAGATTAGAACTCTTGTATCCCTCTAAAAAACGTCATTAAAAGTAATCAGTCAGCTATAAATTAGAGGAACAGGGCGAGAGAGAGGGCGAGAGAGAGAGAGAGACCCTGACCTGTTGGTGTCTAGGTGTGAACTGCTTCAGTCAGCGGCAGATTCCCAACTGCAGCATCCTGACAAGCTAGCCACAGTTAAACACCAGCTGACTGGAAAAATACCTTTAATCACACTGACAATGCTCCCATCCTGCTACTGGTGAGTGACTAAATTCTACCTTTAAATATTCTCTTTGGTTGTGGCAACTGTAAAATTAAGTATAATCTTTTTCTCTAAATTAAGCATATTAATTGCTCAAACTTTTGCAGAAAAATTTGTAATATCCATACAGATTTAAAGATGGGGTCCTCTATTTTAAATCTGACAGGTCATCGAATTAAAAACATCTGTCTTAATAATAACGCTATGAGAAAGAGAATTTGTCACCTATTTTAATTTTGAAAAGTTATTTCCAAATTTGAATTAAAGTTAGTTTTTAGATATTAGAAATATATATATTTTTTATTCTTCTATTGATGCTCATTTTGTGACTGAATCGGTTCTTTAATGACCTACATTATAGATGAGCTGGCAAGAAAAAAAAGATAAACTTTAATCATGATCACACACAACAAACAATTGTAAAAAGCTATAATCAGACTCTGCCTTTACAACCGGAAAAATGCTCACCTGATTGCCTATGCAGTGCAAACTTAGTTCAATTATAAAATCTCAATTAAAAAAAAAAAAAGATTGATTTTATGGGCTCTGGTAAATGTGTATTTAATCTGTCAATGTAATGAAATACATCAGTTACAGTGGGGCAAAAAAGTATTTAGTCAGCCACCGATTGTGCAAGTTCCACCACCTAAAATGATGACAGAGGTCAGTAATTTGCACCAGAGGTACACTTCAACTGTGAGAGACAGAATGTGAAAAAAAAAAATCCATGAATCCACATGGTAGGATTTGTAAAGAATTTATTCGTAAATCAGGGTGGAAAATAAGTATTTGGTCAATAACAAAAATACAACTCAATACTTTGTAACATAACCTTTGTTGGCAATAACAGAGGTCAAACATTTACTATAGGTCTTTACCAGGTTTGCACACACAGTAGCTGGTATTTTGGCCCATTCCTCCATGCAGATCTTCTCGAGAGCAGTGATGTTTTGGGGCTGTCGCCGAGCAACACGGACTTTCAACTCCCGCCACAGATTTTCTATGGGGTTGAGGTCTGGAGACTGGCTAGGCCACTCCAGGACTTTCAAATGCTTCTTACGGAGCCACTCCTTTGTTGCCCGGGCGGTGTGTTTTGGATCATTGTCATGTTGGAAGACCCAGCCTCGTTTCATCTTCAAAGTTCTCACTGATGGAAGGAGGTTTTGGCTCAAAATCTCACGATACATGGCCCCATTCATTCTGTCCTTAACACGGATCAGTCGTCCTGTCCCCTTGGCAGAAAAACAGCCCCATAGCATGATGTTTCCACCCCCATGCTTCACAGTAGGTATGGTGTTCTTGGGATGCAACTCAGTATTCTTCTTCCTCCAAACACGACGAGTTGAGTTTATACCAAAAAGTTCTACTTTGGTTTCATCTGACCACATGACATTCTCCAAATCCTCTGCTGTATCATCCATGTGCTCTCTGGCAAACTTCAGACGGGCCTGGACATGCACTGGCTTCAGCAGCGGAACACGTCTGGCACTGCGGGATTTGATTCCCTGCCGTTGTAGTGTGTTACTGATGGTGACCTTTGTTACTTTGGTCCCAGCTCTCTGCAGGTCATTCACCAGGTCCCCCCGTGTGGTTCTGGGATCTTTGCTCACCGTTCTCATGATCATTTTGACCCCACGGGATGAGATCTTGCGTGGAGCCCCAGATCGAGGGAGATTATCAGTGGTCTTGTATGTCTTCCATTTTCTGATGATTGCTCCCACAGTTGATTTTTTCACACCAAGCTGCTTGCCTATTGTAGATTCACTCTTCCCAGTCTGGTGCAGGTCTACAATACTTTTCCTGGTGTCCTTCGACAGCTCTTTGGTCTTGGCCATGGCGGGGTTTGGAGTCTGACTGTTTGAGGCTGTGGACAGGTGTCTTTTATACAGATGATGAGTTCAAACAGGTGCCATTCATACAGGTAACGAGTGGGGGACAGAAAAGCTTCTTACAGAAGACATTACAGGTCTGTGAGAGCCAGAGATTTTCCTTGTTTGAGGTGACCAAATACTTATTTTCCACCCTGATTTACGAATAAATTCTTTACAAATCCTACCATGTGAATTCATGGATTTTTTTTTCACATTCTGTCTCTCACAGTTGAAGTGTACCTCTGGTGCAAATTACTGACCTCTGTCATCATTTTAAGTGGGGGAACTTGCACAATCGGTGGCTGACTAAATACTTTTTTGCCCCACTGTAAGTGCTTTTTCGGTTGGCTTTATGCATGTAATGACACCAAATGTTTGCTTTGTTTCTTTACAAGCAGGAAGCTGCTGGTAAAAATTTATTGGCAAATTCAATTTGTTTTCTATATAACATACAGCGGAATATATACGGATGTGTATTCGTGTCATCTCAGCAAATTTGCATTTCAATTTAAAAAAAAAATTGTTTTGTTTGATTAAGTTTTAACTTACTACACGTTTAACTGCTCCAGCAGATCTTTCGTCACATATGCCCTCTTCAACCGATCAAACCCTCCTCCAGATATAAGACCATAACAATTTGACGTCCTGGAAGTGGTCAAATCATTTTGAGACATGGAGCAGTGGAATATGACTGATTTGACAGCCAAGCCGGTCTCACTTTTGTCTAACTGTACTGTCGATATAAGCTACCGCTTCACCTTCTACAAAGTATCCTACAGTGTCATCTTCCTGCTGGGGGTGGCCACCAACAGCCTGGTTCTGCGCAGACTGTGTCTGTCTCCCTGTACCATGAACAGCACAGCCATTTACATGGCCAGTCTATCGACGACTGACTTGTTTTTTGTCATCTCTCTACCTCTGAGAATCTACTACTACCACCAAAAGGCTCAAGCCTTGTCCTCCAAGACAGAGGACAGCCCCAGTTGGACTCTTGGGCCAGCTTACTGCCAGATCACATTCACTCTCAAATACATCAGCCTGTATGGGGGCATCTTCTTCCTGGTGTGCATTGCTGTGGACCGTTACTTTGCTGTAGTGCACCCCCTGGCATCGACACTGCGCAGGTTGCGTGCCGCACGGGTGGTGAGCGGAGGGATCTGGTGCCTGGTTCTGGGGCTCAGTGTGTGTCTGCCTGCGCTGCGGTTAGCGGCTTCTCACCAGAACAAGGCCTGTCTGCTGGATCCGTCCTCACGACACCATCGCACCCTTATCCTGTTATTCCTGGGCATAGCCCTGGGGTCATTTCTGCTGCCCACTCTTGTACTCCTCTACAGCTACTGCCGGGTGCTGAGTGTCCTTAGCAAGATGAGACACCGCTGCCGCAGCAACCGCCACGGCCATCTGCACACTCTAAGGGTTATTTACTCAGTGCTGGGTGTGTTTCTCCTGTGCTTTCTCCCCTATCACATCAACCTGCTGGGATATACTCTCACACACATGAAGCTGTTGCCACATTGTGGCCTGGCCAAGGCGACCAAGGCTATGCATCCTGTGGTCCTTTCCTTAGCCAGTTTCAACTGCTGCCTCAACCCACTCATCTACTATTTCTCCAGCAGCCCGGTGCACAGGGAGGTGCCCAGTAGTGGAGGCAGTGGTAGCCGGTGACACAAGTACTGTAAGACCTCTTTATTAACAAAAGCATTAGATTGCTTTACTGTACTTTTGTCAATTTGCAAAAAGTATCCTGTTACCTATATTTTTTTTTCCGTTATAGTGAAACCATAACCACCTTTGTGTATGTTAAAAGTGTAATCTGTTGTTGTTTTCAGTTTCCGTGTGTGTGTGCCCCACGTGTGGAGCAGTCAGAGTAAAGAAGCACTGTGAAATCATTTTATTTTTGGCAAAGCAGCTTCGTATGTTTGGGAAATGCTGACATGGAATGAGATCAGTAGTGAAAGCAGGATTTATGTAGAATCTCCTTTTATTATTCTTATTGTTGTTATTATTATTATTATTATTATTATTTAAGTGACTCTTAAACAGTGACAACAATCTGCTTCTTTTGGGCCAATAAATCCTAAATGATTGATATCCAAAGCGTCTCTATGTCATGTATACATCAATCTCTGTGAAATGCTGTGATATTATTGGCATCCTAGTCTAATAGCAATGAAAGATCAAACTGACCGTCCTCCATGCAAGTCTCTCCATGATGAGGTTCTCGCAGGTCTCCAGATGTTTGACGATCTCTTTGCTTAGCGTGGGGTCGGCCTTGATAAAGCTCTCGATAACTTTATAGAAATCAAAGGCGGTCAGGTTGAACACATTTAGTATCCAGGGGAAACACACATCTGTTTCGGCTGAGTCGGCTCCTCCATGGCTGTACCCTCCATTTTTGAAACTGCTCTCTAATCATGTGGAGCAAAGAACAACATTAGAATTGGTCACACGTAAAAGATGTGTAAAACTTTAATTACTGATAACAGATGACCAAAAATACAGAATACTTCATAAAGAGCTATATTATTATTCATTTATAAGAAAGTTATAGGACATGCCTCCATATGTTGCCATGACTACCTCCAAAGCACAAGCCAAAAGCGATGTGTGGAATGTGGAGTCATTCAGGAGTTTACTGGAAAGGAAATCAAATGACTCAGCTCCATGGAAGAAAGTGTGTGTCAAAACAATAGAAAGCATGCATGCAATTCCAATGCACCAACATGGATTAGAGTCATAATTCCCACTATTCTGATAAAAGTGGAGAAAAAAAAAACATACCTGAAATTTTGCACAGACAGGCGCTTCTCTTCCTACGGAAAAAAAAACAAAAACAAAAAAACACCCAAAAAAAATAAGACCTCAACGTTAAGATTTACCAAAAATATTTTCTTCCTAGAGTGGGATTTATCTTTTAATTGATAAAAGTTTAAATAGGATAAAAGAAAGAAAAAAGAAAACTCTTGTATAATAATTTGTCTATAAATCTTATCAGATAGATTTGAAATTAAAGGTAAACATCCAAAACAAAACAGTAAAATTCTCTTAACCCACCAGTTTAAAAAAAAGAAGGGAAAAAAAAAAACTGTACCGATTTCAGCATTTCCTCCATTACTCTGTAATACAGTCTGACACCGAGGGTGAATCTCTGAAAGAGAAAAGCAACTCAATTCAGATAAAAACAAAAGAATATGAGGGACAACATGTTGCCATTGTTCCTCCTTTTCGTCTCCATACCTGCCTGCCGTACACTACGCAGCGTGGGCCGACCGCCTGACCGAATCTTTGACTGAACACCTGTCCAAGCGTCTCCAAGCGCTTCTGCACATCCTGCGTCGGATCCACTGTGCAGTGCTGATGAAGGGATAGCGAGAGGGAGAGAGAAAGGTATGTTTGAAAATCTGCAGTTTTATCTTTTAATTAGAGGCAAATTTCTAAAGACCCACTTTGAAATATGTAACCAAATTAGCAGATGGCTGGTCCCCACTGGAAGTGAGATCACCCCTCAGCAGTTGAATGGAGGTCATGGCAGCTCTGATGGGAGATTAGAAAAGAAAAAGAAAAAGAAAAAAATCAGACAAGGACTATAGGGTCCTTTTCAATCAAGTAAGGTTATAATCTGCATCTTAGAGATGTCATTTAAATTGCTGGCAACTTAAAGGGAAATAAACAATCATCACAGAAATGCACAAATGTACATATTGAGAGGTGAGTATCTAAACAGTGCTTAAACCCCCCCCCCCACAATACTGCAGAAGCAAACATGAGACCTCTGTCCTTTCCCGCTAGACAAAGAATGATAGATACAGTCAGTGAGGAACTGCTAAGTGCCCACCTGATGGGTGTCTGAGGAGGGACGAGTACTCCATCTTCATCTGACAGGTTCTTCTTTGGTGTTCTCTCCACTTGTGATCTGAATGCAGGAAAAGATTATTGAACATCTTCTTTAAGTTATTTTAAGAACTCAACATCTAAACACTGTACGCTGAAGAAAAAAGGGATTACATCTTGACTTTAGGTGCAAGAACAGTCTCGTCTCCATTGAAAAACATTCGTCCGTCAATGTCTCTGCTCTTGAGGTAGTGTTCTTCATATTGTTGGTCGACATCATTCACCTGGGTTGAAAGTCACAGCAAAAAGTAACGCGCGGTGAGGCAGAAGCCAACAGACACAGCTCTCAAAGGTTTCCGATTCAGATTACAGCTGATTGGAAGAAGGCAAAGCTTTGCTTATTCTACACCTGAACCAGACAACAGGCAAAGCAATAACCAGCGCCAAAAACTCATCGAAATCTTTGTTTTTTCCCCGAGTAACCCAGGCCTTTTGATGACAGCCTATCATGGTGACATTTGTACATTATTTATTTAAGACACCTAAGCAAAAATGCACACCATCTGCCCGTCACCGTGTTCACTATAGTCGTTTAGAGGAGTGTACCACTGTCAGCAAACAGTAGCATCCTGTCTCTGCATTATAGTGACACACTACAAAGGACCTCCTGCTTGAGTGCACATTTACCCAACACGATATACGTGAAAACAAACACATATAGGTAGCAAATAGCGCAACCAACACCTGCCAGACGTTCAAACGCTCTACAGCGGCAGAAGCGGGCAGGAAGAGATAATGAATGGAAACTCCAAATGCAGTTAGTGAGAATAAAACCAAACAGTGGAGCAGGTGTTCTGACAATGACGTCCTACCTGAGGAAAATCTGGGCTTCTTGAAAGATCCATCGACTCTAAGAAAGCCATGAAACTGGTTTGGTATACATTCTTCACCTGCAAATAAATTCACATAAATACATTTTGAGTTGTGTTTGTCCAGTAAGACTATGAGATTTTTTTTTAAAGTCTTCACACCTCTTCTGCACTGCATTCATTCTCTTTGCATAAGGTTTCGAGAAGCTGTACATCAACCTCTGGCTCCACAGCTCGGGATTTAGTTTTGCTCTGGTTGCGACGAGATGTTCGTGTTGGGGGGCTCTGAATTTTGCTGATGGCTGATTCTGAGAATAAATAAATAAATAAATAAAACCTCAAGGAGCTTTAAACCAAACTTTCATGACAAAAAATGGTAATTATTAGACTTTACATTTACTTATTGTACAATCTGAAGTCATAAAAACATTAAAAGCAAAGAACGTGTAAATTAAATGCTACTGAAGCTTACTGTAAAGAGGCTGCAGAAGGTCTGGAGAGCAGCGCTTGATGATTAACTCCAGCGTACAAAGAAGCAGCTGAAATGATATGACCAGGTCATCCTCCATCTGTAAGGCCCTTCCTGCACGCAGCACAGATGCAACACATGAGACGCATCGTCACAACAATTCCGATGCCTTCTTAAAACAACAAAACTTAAACCATGATTTTCCAATTCAACTATTATCTGCAGCTGAACACGAAGGAGGAAGGAAGGGTGAAAAGAAGATGACAGAGAGGCATGAAAACAATTCCATAACGTGTGTTAACAGCTTGATTCTACTTGTTCTTGTTGTTGTTAATGTATTCATAAGCTTAACCGACCTTTGGCCAACAGAAACATCGTCCAGCAAGTCCGCACGGTTTCCCTCTCCCTTGAAAATGATACACCAAATAATTAATCACGCAGCAGCATCAACCTTTCATAACAAGTGCAAAACCGCTAACACACAAGACAATAAATATCATAACATAATCAATGTCACCAACATATTTCCCACATTTAGAAGTTTGCAACTTACTTCCCATCAGACGTCAGATTGAAAATTTTCTTGCAAGTTCTGAAACAGAACAAATTTGCATTTTTTTTTTCCCATTTACACTTAAACTACAAATATTTTTACATTAATCCAATGCAATCTATTTGTATGATCACTTACTTCTCAAACCTCTGGTAAAGAGCCAGCATCACATCATACTTCTTGTCCAGCCGTGACAGTGCAGAGTTCACCTTGGTGCTTATCGTATCCAAGTTCACATCCAACTTCCTCACCAGATCTATAAATTGTTTGACGCTACAAAAGAAAAGATGGAATTAGCATCGAAGTAACTTTCATCCATTCGTCCATCAATCTGTTTCACAAACTATCCAACTGAGAGATGAACAGTGGACCTGGAGCCTATACAGTGGGGCAAAAAAGTATTTAGTCAGCCACCGATTGTGCAAGTTCCCCCACTTAAAATGATGACAGAGGTCAGTAATTTGCACCAGAGGTACACTTCAACTGTGAGAGACAGAATGTGAAAAAAAAATCCATGAATTCACATGGTAGGATTTGTAAAGAATTTATTCGTAAATTAGGTTGGAAAATAAGTATTTGGTCACCTCAAACAAGGAAAATCTCTGGCTCTCACAGACCTGTAACGTCTTCTGTAAGAAGCTTTTCTGTCCCCCACTCGTTACCTGTATGAATGGCACCTGTTTGAACTCATCATCTGTATAAAAGACACCTGTCCACAGCCTCAAACAGTCAGACTCCAAACTCCGCCATGGCCAAGACCAAAGAGCTTTCGAAGGACACCAGGAAAAGTATTGTAGACCTGCACCAGACTGGGAAGAGTGAATCTACAATAGGCAAGCAGCTTGGTGTGAAAAAATCTACTGTGGGAGCAATCATCAGAAAATGGAAGACATACAAGACCACTGATAATCTCCCTCGATCTGGGGCTCCACGCAAGATCTCATCCCGTGGGGTCAAAATGATCATGAGAACGGTGAGCAAAGATCCCAGAACCACACGGGGGGACCTGGTGAATGACCTGCAGAGAGCTGGGACCAAAGTAACAAAGGTCACCATCAGTAACACACTACAACGGCAGGGAATCAAATCCCGCAGTGCCAGACGTGTTCCGCTGCTGAAGCCAGTGCATGTCCAGGCCCGTCTGAAGTTTGCCAGAGAGCACATGGATGATACAGCAGAGGATTTGGAGAATGTCATGTGGTCAGATGAAACCAAAGTAGAACTTTTTGGTATAAACTCAACTCGTCGTGTTTGGAGGAAGAAGAATACTGAGTTGCATCCCAAGAACACCATACCTACTGTGAAGCATGGGGGTGGAAACATCATGCTATGGGGCTGTTTTTCTGCCAAGGGGACAGGACGACTGATCCGTGTTAAAGACAGAATGAATGGGGCCATGTATCGTGAGATTTTGAGCCAAAACCTCCTTCCATCAGTGAGAACTTTGAAGATGAAACGAGGCTGGGTCTTCCAACATGACAATGATCCAAAACACACCGCCCGGGCAACAAAGGAGTGGCTCCGTAAGAAGCATTTGAAAGTCCTGGAGTGGCCTAGCCAGTCTCCAGACCTCAACCCCATAGAAAATCTGTGGCGGGAGTTGAAAGTCCGTGTTGCTCGGCGACAGCCCCAAAACATCACTGCTCTCGAGAAGATCTGCATGGAGGAATGGGCCAAAATACCAGCTACTGTGTGTGCAAACCTGGTAAAGACCTATAGTAAACGTTTGACCTCTGTTATTGCCAACAAAGGTTATGTTACAAAGTATTGAGTTGTATTTCTGTTATTGACCAAATACTTATTTTCCACCCTGATTTACGAATAAATTCTTTACAAATCCTACCATGTGGATTCATGGATTTTTTTTTTCACATTCTGTCTCTCACAGTTGAAGTGTACCTCTGGTGCAAATTACTGACCTCTGTCATCATTTTAGGTGGTGGAACTTGCACAATCGGTGGCTGACTAAATACTTTTTTGCCCCACTGTACCTGGACTGCTTTTCCATCCATCAAAGGGAGAACACACAAAGATCTATCTACAGCTGGAGTACGTAGCAGGAGGATACATGTTTAATGTTCTTACACAGCCTGTAGTTTTTCTACTTTATTTCAAAGAGCAATCCCAAATAAAGTTCTGTCTGCTACCCTGAAAAAAAAAAGTTTCCTATTTCCAAAGAATGAAAATCCCAGCAGCTAATACTCAAGCAAGGCTGAAGTCATCAGCTACCCAACAAAATTTCACATTCACCAATATCTCATGCCAACAGTTGGACTGTGTGGTTATGTTTTGTCAAGAAAACATAGCAAGCGCTTACTTCAGACAGACTGCTTTCAGAACCTGGGTCAAGGTGAAACAGGTGGCATCCATGTCTGTCACAGTCACAAACAGACAAGCACCCCAAAGCTTCTTCTGACTGTCCTGAAACCAAATGACAAAGAACAATGTTAGATGATGCTCATGTCACACCTTTTCGCCTTTTTTTAGGAATGGAAGAGCAACTGTTTTTAAGGGGATTATAAAGCTATTCCACTTTATTTCTTACAGTACTTTTTAAATGATTATTTTTGGACTGTACCTGGCTACTGATTAAAAGGCAAAAATACTTAGCCCTCCTAATATCCTATTTCACCAATAAGGCACAGTGGATACTGTGTGTAAGCTTTGATTTAAAATTGGACTCAGTACTGCAAAAAGAAAACTTACATAAAGGGTTCACGGCCCAAACAGTACAAATTGTACTTTCTTTCGCTCCCCATGCATTTACATGCCTATCACTAACTTTGTGTTGTCTTCTTCCCACAGCTTGTGATTTGCCATGTTTGTGGACTTTTCTTCTTCTTTGTCTTCTTTTTGGATGTCTTTCAACAATGTTGTAGAAGCTCTGATTTGCAGGAGAGATTGGATACACCCTGGTTTCTCTATACTTGAGAAAGGTCATATGGACTAAACTGTTATTAATGAATAAAAATAATGCTGAACTGAACAGTGTGCGAGGGTTATATTATATTTAAACACCCTTGACAGGCCACAGGGCTAACGCATAAAGTCAATCAGTTTAGAATCACCAAACTGACTGTCTCTGTTCTGACCCCTGTGAGAACCCAACCAGAAACAGGAGAACATACAGCCTGGATTTATTTTGCTGTGAGGTGACAGTGATAACCACTGCACCACCATTCCATCCTGCAATATGTATTGCTTTAGGCCAAATACTGTTCTAATTTTAAATGATCGATTTCCACTCATGCTTTTTCCAGGACAGGCGACAGGATTGCAGTATTATAAATGTAGAGTGGAACTACTGAACTACAGTAGGTGCAAATACGTACAGCAGCTTCATCCACGGACTCCTGAACGGTTTTCCACAGCGTCCAGGCTCGATCACATACAGGGTCAGTCACATGAAGGCTCTTGCACAGAGTCACAAACTCAGCATCCTTGTCTCCGTGCCTAAAAGATGGAAACCAGAGGTTAGCAACCACGAAAAACACGAATAAGGTTTCAGGAAATCAAAACAACTGCACTCAAGACAAAGGTCTTGTCTTGTGAAGTACTCTGACTGCCAGTCAGTCTGAGCAGGGTACAGGGTATAGTAGGTAGGGTATAGCGCTCAAACACAGGCTGTGTTTGAGAGCTATACCCAGGCTACATTTCAAGTTTCATTCATTACTTAATAGTTACACTCTTTGACCAGTTGTATGGGGCTAAAGATGCTTTTAAACTCGCTGTTATTAGGCCGGTGGACACAGCTAACAGATCATCCTGACGTTTAGTCGCACAAGCTAGCGAGCAAGATAAACGTAGCTGGGGGAAAGACCAAAATATCTGTCTACAATGTCAACTTTTTTTGTTTTTTGTAATTTTCCAAAGCCACAAACTGAAGCTACTGTGGCTTGACGGAGAGGCGATCATTACTTCTCTTACTTTTTAAGAGATAACTCAGGACTCTCCTTCTTCTCTGGAGAGGCATTTTCAGCAGTGGGTTTCATCTCTTTGCTCTGTGTCGCCCCAGAATTGCGTTTTTTAGGAGGCATCTTAGTATCCGGTAACGTAACGGCCAATAATTAACAGATAAAACTCGAATATGTTTTAAAGCCGACTGATATTGTTTACTAAGTGTAAATCCCACTTCAAGAGTTCCGTGACAACAAAACCTCAGTGACTTCCTGCAACTGTAGATTTGTGGATGCTCGTTTTGTATCAACGTACTGCGCGGTGAAGCGCCGTTGGCGACGCTGCAATGGTGTTACGAGTACTCGGCGGTTAGTGCTCAAAAACCTGTGCACACGACTTTGTTCATCTGTGTTTTTGCGATCGTCTGTCTCTGTTTAAACTCTGTGTTGTCAGAACCTCTGTCAAACAACCGATTTATAACTTCTCACACATAGACAAGAGGTCTGTCATTGCAAACAGACCGATGTAGCGTTACGCCGGGATCACGTGACAAACTGCAAACGAACTAACCCAACCCGAGGACTGGAAAACGCGGGAAAGAAAAGTCTACGCAACATCCTGTTCGACCTCGAACGCGCCTGGAACAGAAATAGTAATATAGCCCCTGTATATACACCTGCAACCCACAACATGTAAACCTTCTGCTTATTATCGGAAGGATTTATTTACTCATGTCGTGTTCCTCAATTAGTTTATGTGGCACTTACAGGCTGCACTATTTCGGGAGTGGAGGCTGTGCCTCTGCAATAATACATGTTAGATTAAAGTAATATGTAAAAACAAAAAAACAACGATGTTAAGGCTTCCCGGTAGAGGTTATTAAATGCAGTTAGATGACCATTATTATCCCGTTCACCTGCTTTTTATCTCGCGGGTGATAAGTTTAAATTATCGCACACCTGTACATGTTTATTTGGCAGCTCTGTTAGTGTGTAAAACTTCACCTCTAAGCGTGCAATCGTTGCCCTCTGGTGGCAAAAATTCACAAGTAACTTGTGCTGCAAGCTTTTGGTACATATTACCTAGTTATAGAATCCTCGTTCACCTCTATTGTCTATTAGTAGCATCCTACTTTCATGTGGAAATACATTTCACAGCCACGTTATTAGGTTCACTTTGCCACTAAAGGGTTGGACCCCCTTTTGCCTTCAGAACTGCCTTAAGTCTCTGTATCGATCCAAATATTGGTAGCATTGATACCAATGCTGGTATTTGTACTGGATCATACTAGTGGAATAGGAATGATACTTTCTTTGTTAAGTTTAGTATTTATATATATATATATATATATATATATATATATATATATATATATGTGTGTGTGTGTGTGTGTGTGTGTGTGTGTGTGTGTTTAATATATATATATATACACATACACATACATATATATAATTTTTTGGAAATGAAAAAACATGTGTCAAACATACACTGTGAAAAATGTCTAAACCTTTTTGCGTGGACAGTCACATCTACTTTATTTATAGCCTGTCTTTATAGGTTAAAAGTATTGGTATTGCTATCTATTGCAATACTGGCCCTGTATATACTCGTTATTGGATTGATACCAAAATTTGCAGTATTGCACACTACTACTACTACTACTTTGTGTGACACAGATGCAGCAAGGTGCTGGAAACATTTCTCAGAGATTTTTAACCATACTTATATAACCACATCCCACAAATGCAGCATATTTTTCTGTTACAGAGCCACGATGCAAATCTTCCACCCACAACATGGTGACTGTGGAGGCCATTTGACTACACTGAACTTGCAGTCATGTTCAAGAAACTAATTTAAAATTATCTGAGTTTTGTGATATGGCACATCATCCTGTTGGAAGAACCTATCCTAAGGTAGTCATAAAGGGTTGGTCATGGTCAGCAGCAATACACTGTGGTACAATTTGAATGCTGCTTAATTGGTACTAAGGGGCTCAAAGTGTGCCAAGAAAATTTCCCTCACACCATTAGATCACCACTGCATGCTGAACCATTAAAACAAGACAGGATGGATCCATGCTTTCGTTCTCTGTAAACCCTAGAGATGTTTGGGTCTAAAAATCGCAGTAGATCAGCTGTTTCTGAAGTACAGAGACCAGTCTGCCTGGCAACAACAACCACACTCAGTTCTCTTAAATCATCTTTACTTCCCATTCTGATGTGTGGTTTAAAATTATCAGGTCATCTTGACCATGATTACATGCCTGAACACATCAAGTGGCTGCCATATACCGGTAACTAATAAGTAGTTGAACAGCTGTACCTAACAAAGTGGCCAATGAATGTGTGTTGTTAAGAGGCAGACTACCACATGACTGGCCTCTGTGATCACACTAATTCTTCTCATTAAGTTAAGTTAAACTGTTATGGGCTATATATACTCATCCCATAGCTTCAAATAGTTTTTAATTGGACACTATAAAAAATATACTATAAGCAAAAGGAACCTACGAAAAATGTTCTTAAATGTTTATGTAAAGGTTTATGAAGAGATTCTGCAAGAAAAGAATAAATAATAATAAAAACCCTCTTGTGATGATATTTATTTTGTAATTCTGAAATTCAGAAAGGGATTAAAAACGCATAATTTACGTACTAGGCAAATTGCACAATACATTTTTAAGCAATAGCTTGCAAAAAAGCTTGATACAAATTAAAACTAAAACCTGCAAATTTATACTTGTTTTTGTTTTCAACTTCAGAAACTTAAATAAGCAATTGCACATTTTCCAAAAAAAAAAAAAAAAAAAAGTAATTTCTTGGCAATTATTTCATGGTTCAGGCTTTAAATGCTTAATCTGAGAAGACCGGTTCTGTGAGCCCTCTTAAACAGATGAACACTAAAGGGTCTACATGTAATTTCTACCCTGTATGTTCTGATGTTACTGTCATCAACTTTACAACACAGAAGGTTGTTGCAAATGGGGGCAAATTTAAAACTCCAACAATAAGCATGTCCAGAGTACATTTAACTCAAATGACTTAATTAGCTTTCCACTTAAAAAACAAACAAAAAACACAACTAAAAATAAAAGTGAGAGTAAACGACTGTAAAATTCAGCGAAATTAAGAGAAAAAAAAAAAAACAAGCATCAACTTTAACAATGCCATTTGATTTTTCCCAAAAGATAACCAACTTTGATATATGTGAAATCTATCTACAGTACTATTTTAGTATTTAGTTGTTACTCGGTTGTACTTCGATGTGCAAAGACAAGTTTTCACTAGACATGACGCAAACACTACATCTTCTGCGTAACTGCGGGAACCTGGTTATTTGAAATGCAAATGGTCAGAGTCAGGAGTCTTCTTGCATTGAAATACAGACAATACCATGAGAAATAGTTCATTTGGCAACATATTGTATAAATAATGTATTTATTCTACCAATCATTTTCGCAATCATTCATTTTAAAATGGAATTTAAAATATTCTTGCTTCAGTGCAGCTATGTTTCAACGCCATTTAGTCTGAAAGCATGATGATTCGTGGTCACTTCTCTGGTTCCATCAGTGGCATGAAGGGTAACAGTCACAAAGTTATTTTCCTCCTTGGACAGCAGCTGCTGGCAACTGTCAGTAGAAGTTCATTGCACTGTGCTACTATAATAATAATAAATAAGTTCAGCATATACATTGCAACATCATCTTCATTGACGCATTCTCATGAAATCCTGCATATATATGATAATCCAAGCTTCCTCTAAAACCTCGTAACCTTACATTCTAAGCAGTGAAAAAGAATTTCAAAAATCTATATTTATGTACATAATAGTATAAATATAGCAGGCATTCGATACTGCCCTGACACAGGACACAGTGTGAGCGAGCATAGCCTCCAGAGCTGAACCTCAGCCAGTAACAAAATAGTAAATTCCTCCATCTGTTTAGAGCAAAGTCTGCTCATCATGGTGTAATCACAAATGCTCTGTTCACTTATGCCTGGCTTCCCATGTCCCACGTCATCGCAGTAATGTCCATGTCGGTGAGCGTGACTGTGTACGGGGCATCCACTTGCTCAGGCTCTACGTGCTCCTCTGCTGTCACGGTGCTGTTCAGGGTATTTTGCCTCCAGGAATTTAGTGGTCGGATTGATTTCTGGAAACGCTGTCAAAACAAAGAGAGAGAGAGAAAGCCAGAGATAATCACAAACCCACTTAAGACTGCTACTGTGACAGTAGTGTACGTTAATGAGTGGTGATACTGACTTCTTTCAGTGTTCCAGTTTCTTTGGTGATGGCGACGATAGCCCAGATGAGGATCTGTAAACAGCAGGTGGCCCCCATGCACACACCTAAGGCTTTACCCCACAGTGGATACACATAGTCGCCGTAGTGGAGTGACGTTCTGTACATCTCAATGAAGATGTATGTCAGGATGAACTATGCAACGGGAAAAGTACAGAGTGAGCAGAGGATCATTTCATCTCAACACAAAAAGAAGCAGAGAGGAGGGCCGGCACAGAAAAACTGCAGATCGAATTCCAGTTTCTCCTCTTCAATTATTTACCTGCCCCAAAGATGTCAGCACAGTGGGCAGCTGACGCTTTCAAATGAGTGATGTCATTTTAGTTCCTTTGTTAGTTTCTGAGTCAAACCCTTCAGTCATTTAATAGGACACTATGAACTCTCTTTCGCGCTTTTACTAAAGGTTCACTGGTACACTTGAATGCAGATGCTAATAGATTTACCCGCTGGATGCCAAGTTCATGCTTTAGAAGCAGCAGCATTTGGTTTTAAAATGATACAAATCAACAAGCATATAATGTGTGCTATAGTTAGCAGTATCACCACAGCTACCAGAAGTGGGGTTTTTTTTACTTATTCATCCCATAATAGCTGTGCCAGATAAACAATAATGGAAACAGAATAAGATAATTTAGGTCACAGAATGTAAAACATTTAAGATAAAGCAGCTTTATAGCTTCTGGACTTGAAGTCAGCCACCTTAAAAAAAAAAAAATTAAAAAAATGTAATTAAAAAGAATATCAAAACTTGTACGTTGTCTATTAGGTTGCGCACAACAAGGGTTATTTACTGTGGCTACAATTTACAGACTTTCTCTAAATGCCTCATGACGGACACATTCACCTTATGCACAGAGATTCCCACTTAAAGACCAAGAGGAGTCACAAACCACACCTCATGGGCTCAAAAGCTAGTGTACTCCAAGTGTTGGTCCCTAGACTGGGTAAATGGAAAGGTGGGGTGAGGAAGGGCATGTGCCATAAAATCTGTGCCAAATCAAACATATGGATCCTGTGGTGAACGGGAGACAGAAAGTTGTGCTAGAGCTGTGAAAGCTAGCAGAAAACAACAACCTCAACACTGCATTTGATCAGACATCTCACAATAGTCCTGCTAAGTCTGAACTTTTGGGTGAAGGGATGCAAAGAAAAGCAAGAAACAGCCAGGCACACTGAGACCTGCATGCAAAGATTCTTCGATTTATTAGAGAGATATTTTCACAAACATTTGTTAGCCGTCACCAGTGCTGTTGTTATCTACTAACAACCAATATCGATATCAGTTCAAGTGTAAACTCACCAGTAGAAGAAACGGAGTGCAGAAAACCCAGCATGCTTTGAAGTAAATCAGCACTTTGCCACACCAGGGAGGGCAGTGGCGAATCATATCCAAAATGTCTTGACAAAACTGGTTGACGCCTAATAAAAAACAAATTAGAAACAAACAAACAAACATTCAAATACAAGGAAGATCATTAAAAAAAAAATACTCATCATTCAACCAAGAAAACAGAATGTAAAAAAATATGATCAATGTTCTATTCAAAAAATAAAATGCAGGAAAACAAACAAACTTGCCATACAGCAAGTCAGTCACTGAAATGATCAAAAAAGGAGTGACATGGTTAAAGGAGTTTATTGTGAATATGAGGGCTGTGAGATGAGATACCATAGAAGAAGGAGATGCCAATGCACATGAAGAGGGTGATGATGATGAGGCCGAAACTAGTGCTGAAGGAGTCAATGAGAGTGAACCAGTAAATTCCTCCCTGTATAGACAGACAGCATGGGAAATATGACTCTTTCTGATCATATGAAGCATGCAGACACGTCAGACTCCTCGTTGAAAACAAACATACTCACATTAGTGACTAACAGGAGGCCCATCAGGTAAAAGAAAAAACACAAAGCACCCAAGAATAAGGACTTTTGCAGTGGGTTTCCACGGAGGTGAGGAAACTCATCCAACACGGCCGTAGTGATGCCCTCCATGTTTCCAAACTGTGAAGCATTAAGAAGGTGTAAAACATTAATAGGTGGTATCCGTATGTTAGACCTATATTTATGCTGCTATCTTTGTATAGAGTGCAGCCTTACCAGGGTATCAACTCCCAGCATAAAGAGCATGAGGAAGAACATAATTGACCAGAACACCGAGCCTGGCAGCAGTGCAAGGGCTTCTGGGTAAGCAACAAAGGCTAACCCAGGACCTGAAGGTAAACAGAAAAAATTGCATTTCAAAAAGCCTGATATAAATAATTAATTGTTGCTGTCTGTGTTATAGAAGCCAAATAGGTAAACTACCAGTATCTGCCACTTCTCCCACAGGAACGCCCTTCCTGTATGCCATGTGACCCAGGACTGAGAATATAGCAAATCCAGCAAAGAAGCTGGTGCAACAGTTTCCTGTGGTGATAACTATAGTGTCCCTGAAAACAAACAAACACAAAAATCAAACCATGATTACCAGAGCCATGAAAAACAAGTAAACAAATGACAAAACAAAAGAACAGAGCCCAAACTCACCGGATGACATTGTTGTCAAACTTATTGTATGAGGCCATAGAGAGCAGCCCCCCGACACCAATACCTAATGAGTAGAAGATCTGTGAGGCTGCGTCATTCCAAACCTGCAACACAACACACACACACACACACACACACACACACAGTTATTTTAAAGCAGCATCAATACACTGTGTTCACCAACTACCACTGTCCCATCAAATCTACCTGTGCGTTAGCCAAGCGGCTCCAGTCTGGTGTGAGGTAGAAGGCGACGCCCTGGAGAGAGCCCTCCAGTGTGGCCCCTCTGATGATCAAAACAATGAGCACAAAGTACGGGAAGGTAGCCGTCACATAAACCACCTGAAAGCAAAGACAGCAAGGACACACATGAGGCCAGCAAGATATTTGAGCAGAGGCCACGCAAGAGTTTGTATCTGTGCTGACAATAAGAACATTGTGTTGCGTCACCTTGCCAGAACTGCGGATGCCCTTGAGCATGCACAGGAAGATGATGATCCACGCTGCGAGTAGACACAGGGCCAGGGGCCACCGCACAGGGCCTGGATCGTGAAGGCCCTTACTGTCTACTACACCCAGGACTTGCTCACTACAAGATGAAATAGCACAAATATGACCACACATATTACGCATCTGTTTTCTCCCACTTATCCAATTCAGAGTTGTGTGGGGGGTGGAGCCTATCCCAGCTATCAGAAAGAGGCAGGATACACAGGGCTGTCACAGGGCTAACAGAGAGAGACAGGCGTTTGCACTTATGGGTAATTTAGAATCACTAATTAGCCTAACTGTAGGAGGAAGTTGAGGAGAACATGTCGACTCTACACAGAAAAGCTCCATGCTGGATTTAAACATTTTTGCTGTGAGGCAACTATGCAAACAAGCACCTATTAGACATTAACTATATAAACAAGGCACAGCTGTTGGTCTGGATTTCTATGATGACATCGTCCTGGACGCTAAAACATTCCATATGTCCTACAAGGGAGTAAGAGAAGTGAAATTCAGTTTCTGTGGCACTCTTTGTCTACTACAATGCCTGTAATATTCAGATTTCTTTTATTTTTTGAATTCACTTAAATAAAATTGAACCAAATTGAATTTGACTAAAGGCATAGTACGATGGCTAGGGCCTTTCTGTGTGGAGTTTGAATGGTCTCTCCATGTTGGCGTGGGCTCTCTCAAGGTACTCCAGCTTTCTGCCATAGTCTATAGACATGCAGTTAGTGGGGGTAGGTTAATTGGGGATTGAATTGCCCACAGGAGAGTATGAATGATTGTCTGTCCGTCTGTGTTGGCCCTGTGACAGACTAGCAACCTGTCCAGGCTGCACCTCATCTCCTCACTCTTTGACAGCTCAGAAAAGCTCTGGCCCCCCTGCATGCAGTAAAGTGTAATAAAATACTGACTGCATTACCACCCATAAGGCTATACACCTTAAAATGAAAGAAAGCTCTTGTGATATTATGCATTTTGACTAAAAGGATAAATCATGAGCACAGTGCTTTTTGTAATGATGATGTGCAAAGCCTCTGGGATTCATTCACCGTGTCCCACGGACTGCTGTGGTTATCTGTACAGACAACTGCTCTGTACTGAAACTCTTATGTATTCTGTAATAACACTGTGTTGCTGTGAAGTACTAAAAAACAGTTGACAGGGATCAAGTGTCGAGTCATTTTGAGCAAGTACTTCAGCAAGGTTTATAATTACCTAAATAATTGTATGAGAAATTTAAAATGAGTAGACTTGAATGAGAACAATTCTTGTCACTTTGTTTTGATGCAATTTGATTAGTTAAAGCTCCTGCTGCCATTTCAGATTTGTTCAAAGCCTCTTGTATGTTTTTTCTCACCCAATTGTTAAGACACAGTTGGCTAAAACCATCAAATGTGTCACTTGGGTGTGGCTTAGAGACATACCAGTGCCTTTGCATTGCTGTCATTTTGATGCAGCCATAGTATATAAGTTTAAAAAAATACTTTGCAAATTAAACCCTTGCTATGCATTACTTTTTTCCATCCATCCATCCATCTTCATCCGCTTTGTCCGGGGCCGGGTCGCGGGGGCAGCAGCCTAAGCAAAGAGGCCCAGACCTCCCTCTCCCCAGCCACCTCCTCCAGCTTATCCGGGGGAATACCAAGGCATTCCCAGGCCAGCCGAGAGATATAATCTCTCCAGCGTGTCCTGGGTCTGCCCCGGGGCCTCCTCCCGGTGGGACATGCCTGGAACACCTCACCCAGGAGGCGCCCAGGGGGCATCCTTGTCAGATGCCCGAACCACCTCAGCTGGCTCCTTTCGATGTGGAGCAGCAGCTGCTCTACTCTGAGCCCCTCCCGGATGGCCGAACTTCTCACCCTATCTCTAAGGGAGAGGCCAGCCACCCTTCGGAGGAAGCTCATTTCTGCCGCTTGTATCCGCGATCTCGTTCTTTCGGTCACTACCCACAGCTCGTGGCCATAGGTGAGGGTAGGGACGTAGATCGACCGGTAAATTGAGAGCTTCGCTTTTACACTCAGCTCCCTCTTCACCACGACGGACCGGTGCAGCGTCCGCATTACTGCAGCTGCAGCCCCAATCCGTCTGTCGATCTCCGGCTCCCTTCTCCCATCACTCGCGAACAAGACCCCGAGATACTTGAACTCCTCCACTTGGGGCAGGAACTCATCCCCGACCCGGAGTGGGCATGCCCCCTCCTTGAATCGCTACCTTATCGTGGTGGAGGGGTTTGTGTGTCACAGGGATCCCACGGGCTATGTTGTCTGGGGGCTTTTGCCCCCTGGTAGGGTCTCCCATGGCAAATTGGCCCTGGGTGAGGGACCAGACAAAGAGCGATTCATAAGACCCTTATGAAAAGGACACCGAGGGAACAGTTTACTCTGCCCGGGATAGGGTTACCGGGGCCCCGCCCTGGAGCCAGGCCCGGGGAGGGTGCCCGAGGGCGAGCGTCTGGTGGCCGGGCCTTAGTCCATGGGGCCCGGCCGGGCACAGCCCGAAGAGGAGACATGGGCCCATCCTCCCGCAGGCCCACCACCCGCAGGAGGCGCCATAGGGGTCGGGTGCATTGTGTGCCGGGTGGCGGCCAGGAGCGGAGGCCCTGGCGGACTGACCCCCGGCTGCCAAGACTTGCAATAGGGACATGGAATGTCACCTCTCTGGTGGGGAAGGAGCCTGAGTTAGTGCGTGAGGTTGAGAGGTACCGGCTAGATATAGTCGGGCTCACCTCTACACATGGCTTGGGCTCTGGAACCAGTCTCCTGGAGAGGGGCTGGATGGCATTACTTTTTTCTTTTAGTAAAACATTTCATATAATGTACAACCTTAAAAACAACACTGATTTATTCATTTATGTAAAATGACCATCCAAATAAAGCACTTACTTCCAGAAGATTTCTGTCGGGGTGAGGACTTTACCAGTGGAGTTATTGGCAGTGATGTTACCACTACAGATAGCTGCATTGGCGAGGGCCTCACAGGACCAGGGCAGAGGGCTCTGGAATGAGCTGCCCAGGTAGTAAAATGTCCACGCTATAATAACGTTATAGTAGAGACACACCAGTGTGGACACACACAGCATCCCAATCCCAATCCCTGTGTAAAAACACAGAGAGGGACATGAGTACCTCAGACAAAAGCAAATGTTCTACTGTATAAGGCAAACTGTATGTAATACATTAGTTTCAGAAAATGGTGCTTAAACTGGCAAAAAGAAATAATAGTGACATTAAACAATCACTGCAGAGTTTATCACCCTTGATCGCACCATTGCTGACAGCCAGTGTTATTCTTGCTAACATAAAAACGTTCACTTCCTTTTTCCTTTTATGAGGAACTCCGTCTCACCTTTCTCTTAAATAAGCCTGCTGGCATGACCACTCCCTAGCACAGGTAAGACATTTCTTACAGGGTTAAAATTAGTTTCTGAGAAGCCAGGCATTTTAAGGTAAGCCATAAGAAGTGAGGCAGCAATTTGTTTTGAGTCACTCAGCAGCTATTTGCATGAACTATAATGTCTGGTCTGACTGGTGACGCTGGCATTTTGACGTCAATCGGAGATTCTGCCCACACAAATCCTTCAAATTCAAACAGAAATGCTGCATAACTGTGGTCAAATATTTTGTTCTAACTAACTGGAATAAAGTACCCCCAGTATGAAATCACCATGCAGACACCATGCTAAAGTTTCCAGTCTTTCCACCGATTTGCTTCTGCTTTCTGTAATTACTTACAAAAAAATCCTGCAATAGGAGGTCATTACCTTTGAGCAGAGGGCAGCATTTCCACACAGTGATCGGGCCGGCTGCTCCATACTGGCCTAAACTCAGCTCCATGAGGAAGAGCGGAACACCCGTAACAATAAGCATGATGAAATAGGGGATGAGAAAGACACCTGTGAAGATTAGAAACAGGCCTCTTTAATGAAGGGAGGGAGACGACTCAATAAAAACGACTTGGTTTGTGGATGCAGGCAGCCTGTAGCAGCAGGCTAACTTATAAAAATGCAATATAGACATAATCTATCTGACTTTACTGTCAAAGAAGCTGCAACATGTACGCTTTTCAAAAGGAGATGTGTATTACTTAAGGCTGGGATCAAAAAGTAAACCCCATTTCTGGCGTGTAATCGAGGAAAAACATTGTCCCTACTTAGAGGATTAGTGAATGCTTTGTGTTGTAGTTCCCACTCTCCTCAGTCTTTCCAGAGGGTGTCATGGTGTGCTCTGGAAAAAGTGTGCCAAATAAATCAGCATGATGAGAAGCACACACCCAAGGGCAGGGCAAAGAGTGCCTCATGCACAAATGAGTGTTACAAACAATGACACACACACACACACACACACACACACGACAAGCATTTGACTATGGACCACTCACCTCCCCCATTGCGGTAACAAAGGTAGGGGAACCTCCACACGTTTCCCAGTCCCACGCAGTATCCAATGCAGGAGAGCAGGAACTCATACTTTCCACCCCACTGCTCCCTCTGGACAATCTGTGTTGGAGTAGGTAGTTGGCATTCAGACTGTGGCTGTGGTGTAGGTATACTTGGCGGGTTGAAACCATTTTGTGTGACTGTATTTCCATTCATATGTACTTTATTCTAAAAACAACAACAACAACAACAAATTACATTGTTAGGATGTTGAAATGAGACGGGAAATACATGGTAACTCTGATGTAAATACATATGAGGAACTGACTGTGACTGACTGTTCTGTTTGCTTTTGTCTGACAAGGTTTGTTTGCAGTTTGTGGATTACACAGTCGAGTACAAAAACCAAGAACAGGTACACACACTTAGCGTGTGGTTTAACTTTTCTATCTCCTTAAAACCGTCCACTGATCTATTGCTTCCTGTTCCTCTTCCTTCCTGCGCACCATCTACCTCTAAACAAAGGAGGAACTGGTTTTGATGTCTGCACACACAGGGAGGAAGTCTGATGAAGATAACAACAGGGCTTCTGCTTTAAGCATTGTTATATAGTTCACGTTCCCCCCCCCCATTTTTAAACACATTGAACGCCAATGTATTATTACGTAAAAACAAACAAACAAACTGCATGAACATGAGGATGACTTGCTTCTGTAAAAGAAGTTGCTCAGTTGAGTTCTCACGCTGTTATCTGGATATTACCATTGTCATTTAACATCATTATGTGCACGTTTCTATAGCTACTGAGGATTAAAGTTTAGCTAGTATTATAAAAAAAAAAAAAATTGTTCTTTTTACATAAGGGAAGTAGGTCTTGATAAGTGTTAAACTTCCATCTACTCCTTTTTGTACTTAAAAACATTTATTGACACCATCAAGCAGTTTTTTGTATTTTTTTTTATTTTGTATTTGTATTTTTTCGTTTGAATTAAACAACATTACAACTTTTGAGCCCATAATGTAGCATGTCTGAGATATTTTGTATGACTGGCTTTTACACACTTCATCAAACAGATATGATGTGGACAATCTGATGCACATGGTAAAATCTGTTGGTCAAAAAACAAAACAAAACTTCTTTAAGGTTACAGTTACTCTTGTTTCTTGTGGTGATTACTATTCTTCGACGATTAAAATCCAGATATATTTTATAAGTTGTCCCATTGAGATTTAAAGAGTGGGGGCTTAGAATAACAAGTAGCAGCAATCATTTTCAATTATAACCCCCAAAAACCCACACAGTCACTTAATATACCACAGCCACACCTCAGAGGGAAACGAATCGTTTTATTTCCCGTTTCTACACATTTGCTCCACTATTGAACCAGTCTTTCTAGCTGAGTACTCATTGTGCATGTGGGATGTACACAGCGGGGAAAAGTTAAGGTAAACACAACTGCTGAACAACTGAACCGAGGCAAGGGCTTTATCTGCTGCAGACGAAGAGGAAAAGCCTGAGAGCAATGCAGGCGGACAGGTTGGACCGCCTCATCTGAACACGGTATCTTTCAGACAACTGAAAGCGCCCGTTGGTGACATTGAACTGCTCGTAAAGTCGTAATGGGCTTCTGGAGTTACATCAGGACGCTGGCGTGTGTCTTACACCTGCACAGAGTCCTGTATGATGCGGTGAAAGCCAGAATAACAAAGTTGCATTGCTCCTACCTGCTCTGCGGTTGCGCCGCTGTCTCCAGCCGGGTTCCCGGAGGCTGCTTTGCCGGTTGTGTCCTGCATTTTCCCCCACTCTCCCTCCCGACAGAGGTGGCCCTTCGCTGTCCGGTTTGTCACTCGTCACTCCGCATTTCACAGGGGAAAGCGTTTTTTTAGGACTCCATGATGTGGTGGCTGAAGTTGAAAAATAAGCGCTGTAGCTCAGACACAACAACTGAGTGACGAGCAGGAAACAAACCGGTGGGCGGTGAGGTGACGAGGAGACAGGAGGCAGGGCGCAGGTGCAGCTTTATCCAGGAGGAAGACACCTCCTACTCCTTCTCCTGTACCTTTGGGCGGCAACTGGAGGAGTATCGATAGCTATGCTAGTGTTTCGGTGCTTTGTTTTACATGTCCTTTACATTAATTTGAGTTTTCTGCAGTGTACGCCCTGAGCCTGTCTGACAGATACCATCAAAGGCTGACCTCACCTCTGTGTGCACCTGCAGCCCACCAACAGAGACCAAGTTAAAGATGTATACTTAAAAAAAAACCTACTTTGAAATCAATGAATCAACATAAGGCTCGCTTACATAGTATTAGCTGCACACAAACATGATTCTGGTCCTTAAATACATCAGTTAAAACATTTATTTTTCTTTAGTGTGGCACAAAAAAAAAGTTTATTTTGTCCAATTTTCATAAATGTCTCTTTCTTGCTAAGAGTAGCAGCACATGAAAGCCTCCTGCCACACACAGTTAAGTGAGAGATGCTAACACAAGGTTACGTTATATCTGCTAAGTTTTTATTTATCTGTATGTAAGTTTCTGCAATATACAGGGTTTTGGGGTTTTTTTTACGAGCTACCAGGTTCTTTTGCTCAGTTAATCCAACAAGCAGGGCACATATTTATACCCCTAACCCTTATTTAAATTACTGATTAGAAACCATATGTGTGTTGTGTTTTTAATCTAATAGATTTTCAGAGTTGACATGTCTGTGTGATATTGAGCTGCCATCAGGAGTAGGGCTGTTTTTATTACCAGTGCAGGCTAATGAACCCAAAGAACCAGACCAACAGCAGGAGTTGGTTTCAAGAGGTTGATATGATACTTATTGTGTGGTGTGGGGGTCTATGTGACTATGGTTTAGTCTTGCTCAACTGGTCTGATTTAACATGTAATTAATGCTAAACTCCATAAGTAATCTTCACCTATGTGCCACACATGGGTTGTGATATTGTCGAGAATAAATAACTGTACCCAAATGGGTAATTTAGGAGAATAGACTGGACTGGGACACTTATCAACAAAAATGCTTTGTAAAATTGATTGAATTGAATTTTAGAAACTATAAGGACAATAGATTTAACCTGATAATTACTGTGCTTCTCAGTTCACCCTCAAAAACACAGCTGTACGTCGCTTTTGGGGCTATTCAATAGGGTGGTTCACTGAAATTAGTAAAAAAAAGACAATGTTACTACATGTATGGTGTGTGTATGCCCTATGTCCTCCTTAAAAGATGTGCCAAACTGAATGAAACTTTGCAGACACAACAACTTATAATGTTAATTTCGTCATGTTATGTTCTTCATTTGCATTTGTTTCACACCTTCAAAGTACATCATCAACGTGTAACTTAAAAGGCACCAAAATACTGACTTAATTCTGAGTGAAGAATATAAGAAAGCAACTCAGGCCTGGTAGTACGTTTAAAATTCTTTGGTTCTTTTCCACTCACACCCATTTTACTTTGTTGTACAGATATACACCTAAATTATTTAGCTACCTAAATAAAAGTTAAAAAAATAAAAATAAAGTTGTATTAATACAAAATCCACTGTATTTAATTAAAATTATCATCAATAATGGATTGCATGTATATAGCGCTTTTCTAGACACTCAAAGCCCTTTACAATTCCACTATTGATTCACTCTCACATTTACACACTGGTGGAGGCAAACCACTGTTGTAGCCTGCCCTGGGGCAGACTGACAGAAGCAAGGCTACCATATCACACCATCGGCCCCTCTGGCCAACACCAGTAGGTGGTAGGGTGAAGTGTCCTGCCCAAGGACACAACAACCAGTACAGATAGAGCTGGGGATCGAACCGGCAACCGGTTACAAGATGAGCTTCCCAACCCCCTGAACCACGGTCGCCCATCAAGATAAATAATGACATCTGGACTATTTCTCTAGATACAAGTGATAAACTGCAATTTAAAGTAGGGTGAAGGCCAACTTAATCCAGTTAGCCTTGACCCTGCTTAATCTCACATCTTGCCTTTGGTTGAATCTTGGGTGGATTTTGGTTGGATCTTGCCCTTAACCCAACCATAGCACAAAAAAATCAGTGTTAAATGTAGCAGATTTGCCGAAGTAAACCTGCCAGTTCTTGCCAGCTATCAGCGACGTCATAGTTTGGCAGGAGGAAACTTCTTTACTGGCTTGCTCCCCAAAGTTGAGTGTAAAACTGTAAAAGTTGAATCAACAAGTTGTAATCACAGGGGCGTAACATGCTGGAACTATTTCTCAACAAACGAGCTTATGTGCCCCACCTGTACTGTTCACATAGCCTACTTATGTCACACCTAATCACACCGAACAATGATAAGAGAATTTGAACCTTTCTGTATGTGATTGACTGTATACTGAAGATACTCTAAAAAAATAATTTGGAATGGACTCAATATGATTTTCCACTTTAATCAGGTTTATAATTCTTTTGTTTTCTTGTCTTTTTTTATTTAAATACTAGGATCATTAGTTAAATTTATTATAGGGCAGATGTTGTGGAGCTACTAAATTTGCATTATTGCTTCTTTTTTTAAAAAAAAGTTAGATGTTGGTTTATGTTCCTAAAAGGCTTAGCCTTCTGCAAACATACTGCATAAAAATGCACAAGTGTAAGTGAGAGTTATTGATCTTCACATGGTTGTAAGGGAAACCCCAAACCTTCTTATTAATCTGTCTGCACAAAAGAGAGCATCTGACCACCCTTTTCAACACAACTTTCTCTACCGTGCCTCAGGTACATTTGATCAGCTGTTAACTGCAAACATTCAGCAGTAGCAACAGCACAGTATATACAGCTGTAATGACCACACAGAGAGGACATCTTTCCTGTGAAGTAGTGTTGAGCTCATCTGAGAAATCACAGAAATAGTTGCAGCATCTTTTTGCCCGCACATGTAAGTCTTGATGGTGTGATCCTGAATGCCAACTCGTGGATTCTAATCCACATAAGCTCGTGATGCTTTCCTAAATCCATCCAATCTGTTGCGTGTCTATACTTAACAGCTCCACTCAATAAATCTGGGTCAGCAGAAGGTAAAGTCAAGCTACAGTTGCTGTATGTGTAGAACAATTTTTAAAAAGAGTTGTGTTTAAACCAACCTTTAGCCTGGTGTTGTGAGAGCCCGGTTTGGAAGCTACCCTCATTAAGGAGGAGTAAGAGTGGACGAGAGCTCAAAGACGCAGATTTGAAGATTTCACACAGAAAATGGAACTCCAGGACCATACGATGAGCGATTGGAGCCAATACTATTTACCACCTACAAGTGTGAACCACCACTTTCTCTTTAGTGATTTGAAAAGCAGCTGTATGTGGCCGCAGGGTAAATCAGATGCATACTGCAACATCTGGGCCGATATTGAACCGGCAAGAGTGAAAAGCTATAGCAGTGGGTCTTTTGCTATGGATGCTAGAATAAGACTGGACAGTTTGAAATCTGGGTGCAATCCACCCTTGCCTTACTGTGCCACCAGCAGGATGTTGCACAATTATAGCTGTGAAAAACACTCTTGGGACAGTGAAGAGTTGCAGGAAGAAGAGACTGCTTTGGACCTGGTGGAAATCCTTGACATAGCGGATGAAGAGCAGGATGAGGAGAGCTGGTAAATGCCATCAGATGTACAGTGATATTCTCTGACAGTGCAGCTTGTGATGTAGAAGTATTTCATTTTATTTAGCTTGTTTCTAGTCTGAGTTATGACAGAGACATGAACCTGAATTTGTGCACTTCTAAAGAGACGTTAAAGACTTTGAGGTGGCTGCTTCTCAGGACAGTTCAATCTGAGCACTCTTCAGTATTAAAAGCTCTTCTGAACAGATCTCTTCTTTACATAGTCGTAACGTCTTATTCCTCACAGGCTATACGAGTCTCCAAGGAAGCATTCGTCTGTGGAGAAAAAGGAATCTGCTTTTAAATGGTGTCGACATGTTCTTGATAATCCCAGCCCTGAGATGGAAGCTGCATGCCGTGCACTGATAAAAATGCTGGATCAAGGCAAGCAAGCGCTACAGACTCACTCACACACTCATTATCTTACAAATATCCTTGATATAAAAGAGGATTCCTTTAATGGCATTCACTTTTTGTATTGTCAGGATCAAGACGTGAGCTCCACAAACGTCCTGCAGTTTCCTATCATGCTGCCAGGGTCCCTGTGGGCTCCTCTGTGAATAAAACCTCTGCCAGTGCAGCAGCAAATACATCTGACAGTTCAGGTAATATCTTTTTTAAAAAGTTATACTCTGAACTTCAACCATGAAACCTGAGTCATTATCTTACATTCTTTTCTACACACACAGATGACCTTTACACTCCAGCACAGCTACACATGATGTAGTTTTTTTATAAGCTTTGGATAAAGTTAGCTTTAATTTATGTCAGTTGTTTTAGTTCGTTAACTAACTGTCTGTTTCATGTGCAGCCTTGTGTTGTGTCAGTGTCAGGTCATGCACAAAAAAGCACAAACACAACCTAGTAACCCATCAGCTAGTCTGCCGACTTACCTTCTTGGGACAACTGTGGATTTTTTTCTTCTGTCCTGGTCATCAGTGAAGATAGATTTTTAAAAAAAAAATAAAGCTAATAAACAAAATGCTTGTCATCAGATGATAAATGTGCAGTTAGTTGCAGATTGTTCAAAAGATTGCATTTTGTTGAAATGTGATCCCTCTTTTGGTCTCCACGGGGACTGTTGACTTGCCTGTAGCCTTACCTACTCAACTGTGATTGGTCAGTAGCACTCGGACTACGAATGAACTACAAACAGAAAGTGGGAAGCTTCCAGTTGACAAAATATTGTCCCCTTCCCTGCTGCAGATTCTGGATATTCACATGCAGATGTGTGTTTATGTCAGCTCAGAGTTAACTGACTTAAAGCGATGAATATGCTGGTGGAAAAAAAAATGATGAAGCTTAAAAATCTGTCAGAGGATTAAGACACAAAGACATAAAGCAAATAGACAGCATGCATATATAATTTGTGGTTTGTTTGTATTGCATATTGGGTCTATGCTTTGATATTGCTCTGTAAGACTTTATGGTCATTTTCTATCTATTCCTCATCGCAGTTTGGTTGTTTGGGTATCTTTTGGGGGTGTGGTTGTTATAATTGAGATAAGACAAGGCACAACTTCCTCAAGTGTGACTCGGGTATATTTGACAAGCTGCAAAAATTCAGCAGTATATGCAATATATGACGTACAGTAATTACAGCCACACTTCCTGATTTCCTGAGGATATTGTGCACACAGAAAAGTAGAAACAAAAAAAAAGGTATTCCTCTGAGAGACTGAAGTGCATGTCTTCAATTTATGAATTTATTAATCACAGGTCACAGTGAGCCAAGCATCTCCCTCGATGTCGTAACAAAGAGCTACAGGCTACAAGATGTCCGCATCATGGCTCAACTGCAGGAAGCCAGTGAGTATAGAAAATAAATATTTGTAGTGATATAGCATGCTACTTAAAGGTTTGATTGAGAGTCAATAACATGTACATATTTTTCAGGTTTGAGGCAGGACTTTGTCTCGATGCCTTCCACTGCTTCACAGAGGAGAAACCCTGAGGCTCCATTGATGCTTCCACCCTCGTTTAACACCACTGGTGAAAACACTGCTTACTCAACTCCAGGAAATAAATCCGAAACTTCTTCCATATCAGCAGTTAAGGAGTGCTGCCACAGTCCCAGACCATCCAGACTTCATCAACAAGTCACCCAATTCAAGCTGCTTAAACGCGCCCAGAACCAAGGTACACAAAGTCAGGCATGTTTATACTGTCAGTGTAAGTGATTGATTTTCTTGTGCTATGAAAGGATTACAGTGAGATTTACTCACTGTAGACGACTGATAGGATCTTCTTTCTTTTTATTTCTTTGTGACATGGTCTCAACAGTTTTTGAAGCTGAGAGCTTTCTGTTCATCAGACAGCTTTATATAGGTTGACAGTGAGGTACAAACAAGATATAAAATAAATAACAAGAAGGAGTAAAACACAAGGCAGAACTCCTATTTTTGATTTTCTCTTATGGTACATGTCGTGCATTTTCCACATTTCATTTGAGAAACTTTTTTTGTAAAATAGCTCCAAAACATCAGCAGATGCTAGAGGTTATACTACCTCGGTGTGAGCTCAGTGTGTTTTTTGCAGCAGCAGCAGCATCACCAGGCAGGACGAGGTCGCCCCTGCGTACCAGCCTCCGCTCCCTCCAGGCTGTTAGGAACAGCCGAAGTTTAGACATCGACGACTGCCAACCTGCTGACCAAACCGCTTACCTTCCATCAGGTTTAGATCAATTATTTGTTTTTATTTCTTAACCAGAAAATATGTGCAAAATATGAAACTCTGCATCTTAATGACTACATGTGAGCCATTTTCTTATTTTTTAATTCATTCATTCTTTCCCAGATCTGTCATCTGCCAAGGGGGAGGGCTTAAGTTGCTGGTTGCCATCATTTTCCCCAGCTTCATTGAACTCTGGCAGCTTGTTGCAGTCGATGAAAAGCTCATCAGTCCGGACAGCGGCCGTGAAGAAGATGAACAGGTCTCACTCGCTCAGCCCCTGCCGGATTCCTCAGTCTGCTAAAGGATGCTTGTCTGTCCACAGATGTGTTTTTACCTCACCTGAGAGGCTAACCACTGTAGCTTGGGGCAGAAATTTGCCTGTTCAGAGATAAAAGATTTACCCTGTGGGTTTACCTGGGATAAAATAATAATTATGTGATGCAATGTAATTATTTACTTCTGTGGCTGATAAGCCTCTGCAATCTCATGAATACATTTAGATTGTGAAAGAATTTGGGCCTATATTAGAATCCTTTGTGGTATGCTGCTCTGGGCAAACATATGCTTTTTCAGTTACATGTGCAAAGATCTAGTTCATCTTTCTCAGTAAGAGATTCTTGGTAAATGGCAGGCAGACACAACCACAGTGCTCTAAATCATGTGGTTTTTAAGTTTTGTGTTAAAGTCACAGGAATGTAGAAAAGTAAGGAGCACTGATATCCTATAAATTCACCCATATGAGACATCTTAGAAATACTGACAGTAGAGCCAGTAGGTTGTATTATCAGTGGCTTTGCAAGCATGCTACAGCTCATGTACACAAACTACCATGCATAGATTACAAGTATGAATATAGACATCAGTGTGGTCGATGAGCTGAATGAGCAGCTCTCTGCAGAGCTGTTGCAACAGGAAGTGTGCCGTCTGTCATCGTCAAGTACGAAACACTAAACGGGTATCCTTTACGTAGTAGTTGGAGTTGTTAAACAATCTGACATCACAAACAAAGCGTTTCCAGGAAACAGAGATGTGGGTTGGTGCAGCTTCACTACTTCAGAGGCCACCTTTGTTTGCTAATGTTTTTGTATCGCTGAGCATGATTTATTTTAACCCAATTGACATATTTCTCCTAGATTTTTCAGAGTAACCCGAATCCTTACCCAAACACCAGCTTGTGCACTTGCCATGGAGTTATCTTTGAGTTTGTAGGGGATGGTGTATTTCTCCATTTTATGTTCCTATATGTCAGCTCGGGCCCAGTGGACTTTACATTGACCTTTCTTTTTATTAATGATGTCTCATTTTCAATTAAAATAGGAGACAAAAGCCACTGTGCAGATGCTTATCATGGTAATAGTAAATAAATGAGTGCGTTATAGTAGCTGAGATAATGAAACCTGACATTCAGTGTGTGCTGGAGTACCCTCTGCTGTTCACTGTGTTTATGACCTTGTTCGTGAATTCACTTAACAGCAGCTCCAGTGTGTCACTAAACGTCAGGCACTATAAGAACACCACATAGTTGAGAAAAATGAAATGCATACAGAAGTGTAATTATTTGATCAGCTTGCGCTTGTTTTATTTATAATTGTTTTTTGTTGGTGTGTCAAAATATCTACAACAATTTTCCAACTGTAACCACAGTCATTAAAGTCCTGTCATATTCCACCTCAATGATTACTTTCCATCGCTTTTACTTTATGTTTGATGATAAATGACTAGTGGATTGGACAAATATTAACACGAGTTAAATATTAACATATCAAAAGGGAAGTTGAACTGCATGGATCTGAATCCCTCTCAATCACTTCTTACTGGAATTATGTTCATTCAATAAGCAAAACTGAGAAAGAGGAGCTACAGCTTATTTAGTATTAGAAAAAAACAAAGAAAATTGTGTCTTCATTTTTTTCTTCCTTTATTGTGAATTTGGGATATTGTGGAAGCTCTTCCCCACCAACTGAAAGAAACCCCAAACACTTTTTGCTTGGCCAAAGTTTTTGGTTGACCTCAAAATGGATTATTATCGCATATTAACTCAAACCTCTGATTAAGTCAACTCTCTAAAGTAACTAACTTTTGACTGACAGGTGGTAAAAAATGTTTATTTTTTGAGTGATGGAAAGAAGCTTCCATAACATTTAACTGAAGCAAAATGGGATAAAACAAAGAAACCATATATAAAAAGACAAACTGAAATTTACAAGGTGCAGTTTTTTTTCTACAATTGGTTTAACACGGTCATTTACAAAATAACACTGTACACATATTTACCTAAGATCTCATTTCCTCATTTTTAAAACTGTTTCAGTTTTCGTGATTCTGGAGCAAAAGAAGCAGAAGAAGAAATCGAAAGAAGCTAATTGTCAGAGTCCATGTCGCTCTCGCCCCCAATAGATCTGAACTCTTCGCTCTCTTCATCTTCGCTGAGCTGGACCTGAGAGAGCACAGCTGGGCCTCTCCTCCGTGCCTCGTCTTCTTCGTCTTCCTCCTCCTCGCTGATGCCGTATTCTTCTCCATTTCCCAAACTAGATGGCTGCATCTGACTCTGACTCTCCGTCTCCTCGTAGCTGCCGTAGCTGAGATGAAAACCAAGGAAAGAGATTTTAAAATAACATCAGGACATGGAATGATTCAGTGGTACAGATATGCATACGATAAAACTATTTAAATACTTCATGACAATGAAAATTAAGCTTTAAATGTCATTTTTTCCCTCATTAAAATCCTCATTTCCAGATGCACTTTTGTGATAAGGAGACTGCCATCATTTACATTCTTATGTTTTCACTGTGGTCAGTTGGTCTGCTGTACCTGACATTGCTGTCTTCCATGTGTGGCCCATCAGGCCCATCCCCTTCGTATGACATCATACTTTCGTCCTGCTCCATGCCCATGCGGGCCGTCTCCTGAGTTCTCCGTGGAGGCGCAGGTCGCACATCAACCTCTCTGTCCGAGTCACTGCCGCTCTCCGATAGTTGTATGGCTGGAGGGTGAGACGCATTTCATCAGGACATTTTACAAGAGAAAAAGACATTCTGTGTCCACCAGATTTAGATTTAGATTCTGAACGTTGGAGAATAATTGTGAACCTACAAGAGAACGGGTTGTCACCCTCCTCTTCGCTGGCATCATCCTCTACGTCCGACATGAGCAGATCCTGATAGAGCACGCTAGCTTGAGCTGGGCGATTAGATCTTCCGTCGCCCTCCTCTTCCTCCTCCTCTTCCTCCTCGTCATCCTGGTCATGCACCCGCCTGCGAGGAGGTAGCAACAACTCCTCGTCATCGTCCTCGTACTCCTGATCTCCTTCTGCATCCTCTGCCTTCAGACACAGGTCACAAAAACATGAGGTAAATAAGAACGGAGGCAGTTTACATCTGTGTGTATGTGCTCAGTATCAGTAAATCTGTATTTCTTACAGGAGCAGGAGTCTTGGGTTTGCCATCGTCATCCTCATCAAAGCCTTCAATATCCACATCAGACTCTTCTTCCCCTGGTCTTCTGCTGTGCCGTCCCTGAGAGGTAGAATGAAAAGGGTCAGGAAACAAACTTATCTAAAAGATGGCCTGTCACTGTTTACTGTGGTGTTTACTGTTGACATTTTCACATGTGATCTCTGGACAATGTCTGCAGAATCAGGTCAAAGTGCAGTATGAATTTGCCCCTTTGCCTCAATCAGACATCAATCAGACAGGTCTGCAGTACTTGAGTAAAAACAGCCACACAGACAGGTAACAAATCAAGGGTGAAAAAAAACTGTCACCTGTGTGGAAGGTGGTACAACAGAAATGCCTACTGAAGCGGGATGCTTTGAGGATAGATACAAGAGGGGTGGGCATGTGGCTGCAAGACTTATTTCTGTCTCTCCATACCTGCCCCCCTCTCTTCTCTGGACCACCCACTAGAGGTCCTTCAGAGAAAAGGCTGCTGGGCTCTCTGGGCAGACTCCCTGAAGCCCCGCTGTCAAACAAATCAGCAGGCTGGCCAACACCGCACAGAGACACGGACAAAGAGACACGGCAAAGAGGGCAGGAACGAAGGAGAAGAACAGGTTGGGAAAAAGAAGACACTACGGTAAAGAAACTAGATTGTACAAATGAAATGTGAAAGTCTGGAAAGGAGAGTTAGTGCAAAGAACAAGTGAAGGAGAAGCAATACAAGGAGTGGCAAGGAAGCTACTGCACGCACAAAAGTTTAGAGTACTTGGTTTGGCCTAAAGGAACTAGGCCCTGGATGCTGTCTTACCTGAGGTGTGTATGGCCCAGGCGTCATTGGCTCCAGACTCTCTAGGTCTGCTGCATCTAGAGCTGCCTCTTTAGCAGTAGAGATGTCTTTCTCCAATTGAGTCAAGTGCTCATCATACTGCAAACACAATAATTGGTGACTATTTCTAAAGCGGTTGTTTTTTTTCTTCTTGTTTAGATCTGTTAAAAATACATTACAAGCAACACAATTCTGTAATTACTCCAAATATTTCACAGTCTGATTTTACACACCCGGGTTTCACATTTCCACTCTGTGTCAATGCAACATTTTTAAAACTACGAGTCAAACTGCCTTTGATTTGCTCCTAACTTTGCTTTGAAACTGCTCAATCAAACTCAGCCTTATTTAACGTCAAAAGGGCAAAGTAAGGGTGTTTTCACACCTGTAGTGTTTAGCTAGTTTAAATTAAACTGGTTTGTTTTCCACTTTGGTGCAGTTTGGTTGTGCGGATGTGAACACAGTAATTGCACTCGGGTGTGGAGTTCCAAATGAACTCCAGAGAAGCTTGTTTGGCAACCTCAATCTGACCCAACTACAAGGTGCACGTTGCAAAAGTTGAGCTAAAAACCACTTCCTGTAGCCATGTATGCTTTGTATTCTGGGCTACTATAGATGTGCGAAAGTCTGTATGGCCTAGCAACTAGCTGCGAAATGACACAGCACCTGGATAAACGTGCTCCCAGCCCAGACACATTTGGCCATAAAGCAGACTGAAAATTGTCATGTGGTTTGTAGTGACACATTTTACTTTGCTTGGAGTTCATCTGAATTTTTCTCAGTGTGAACAGCTCCAGTATAAACAAACTACAGGTGTGAAAACACCCTAAGAATCCTCTACACACCTCTGCCAAAGTCTGCTTGCACACATTAACAATCTCGAGAGCTGTCTTGGTGTAAGGACTGTCTGAACCTGTCAAAGACACACAAGATAGTCAAGTTAGTCAAACTTCTTTTAAGATAAATTAAATGCTGAGGTAAAATGATCCATAAAAGCATTTACCATTATACTTGATGCTGTTGGTGTGGATGAGACTGACATCTGAAAGGAATGTCTCTCGGTTCTGATATTTATGTTTGGAGATGTTCTGTTGAAATTAAACACAGACACACAAACAGGGTGTTTCTTCATGCTGCTGCCAATATTAAATGACTCTAGGTAAGTCTGACATCCTGTTAGCCTCTCACCTTGCGGATATTCTCCAGATCCATGGGGTTCACAATAACTTTATAATAATCCGGCACAAACTTTTTGTTGACGGGATGGTGAAATGGCCACGACTACAAAGAGGGGAAGAGTGGAAGAACGAGCCTTAGATTATTATCCGATTCTATACTGATCACTGTTCTCAAACCGACTGAAGGAGGTGACTTACATCAGGAACCACCATCATTTTCTGGGTTACAATGTTGTCCAAGATGAAGGAGAAGGCCACCTGATCATCATCGTCTAGCAGAGGGTTGATGGCTTTCTCGAGCCTCACCAGCCTGTCCTCCTTCTGCAAACACACACAGATTTGACAGTTGATGAGGAAACTAATAAAAAAAAAAGGGGGGGGGGGGAGACCAAATCATGGTCATGGCAATGATGTTTACATCCACTCACCTCTTTCAGTTTAGCATCACACAGATCCAGCATGGACTGTGCAACTTGCGTTATTGGATGTTTTGCCCCTGGTGAGACAAAAACAGAAAGCCATCTCAACGAACTGATGAAGGTTTGAAATCTCACTGAAACCACGCTGAGTCTGTTAAGTGTGTTCCTGTAACTCTACCATTGTAGGTGGCACTGTTTTTGACAATAAGCTCCACTGCTTCACGGAACTCCTCCCTCGACGGGTACATCCGCTTGCGCACATTCTCCCTTAGTGTCTGCAGGTCCATGGGCCGCGTGATGATCTTATAGTAGTCCTTCACAACTTTGGCATTGACTGGCGTGTGGAACGGGTATGTCTACAATGAAGAGGTAGATGTAATAAAGGTGAAGCTGGATAGGAACAAAGAACAGAATTTTAAGGTAAAGTGAACATGTTGTAGACGCCTCTTACATTGGGGTGATCCCGCATGTCATTGATGATGCTTTCTAGCACAGAGGACAAGGTCACCATGGGGTCTGTGCGCCTGCGGTGGATGGCCTTGTGTGGTTTCTGAAAAAAGAAAAAGAAGACTTAAATCATCTATTAAAGTGACCCTCACCTTCAATCCAGTGAAATTCAGATCATTTTACAATTGTATTCACTTATAACGCCCTTAAACAGTGATGTCAAACTCATTTTACATTGTTGGCCAATACAGACTACTTTGATCTTAAGTGGGCTGGACCAGGGAAATTTTACACACTATAAATGTGTAATATTACAGAAAGGTTTTTGTAGTTCATTACCCAGACTGTCCTGTAATTATAAAATAAAAAGACTTTGTTAATTCAAAGATAATGTATTGCTTTTCTGTGAACCCACTGTAAAAAAATAAAATATAATTAATAAATTATATAGCAGATGGTGAAAAAACAGGAATGTTCTGTCATTTAATTGTTTATCTATTACTTTGCTCTAGTATGAATGGGAATTGAGGGGGCTTCTTTATCAAAAGAGAGGCTCTAAAACTTATTAAATAATAGATAAAAGCTCAAAATCTATGCATCCTTCACATTTACCAGCGTCGTCCAGTTGGCCAGATTGAAGTCTTTGCCGGGCTAATTCTGGCCCCAAGCCTTATGTTTGACACCCCTGTCCTACAAAGAAGGCCTGCTGAGTCCTTGTAACAGCAGCCAGCCTCTCTGATCATCTGTTCAAGTGTTCCACACTCTTATTTTAAATCCAGTGGAAACCACTCTTTTCAACCTGTAGCTCCTAAACTTTACAACAGCATTTCCCCAAGACCCTTTCACACAGGAAATAGCATGCACACAGGTGGCATACACTGTGTTAACCGCTAGGTCAAGCAAATGACCCAAATTTCTGTTGCTCTGGCCGGTGCACCCTGCTTGACTTTCTATGCTCCCCAATTGGCGCACAAAATTTTAATTGAGTGGCACAAAACATAGAAAAGAATGAGTTTGCAGGGCACGCTGCTGTAAGCCTTTCGGGTCAGCTAATTAGTGGTAGCTGAAAACTCAGATCTATAGGTTAGCTTCTCCCTAGTCTTTCATACGTTATTTTGGGCTTGTGTTCACATATAACGTGTTTATGGATGTGTGTAATGTAGGAATAAATATATAAGACCTTTATTTGTAAAGTTTTTATCATCATCATCATCATAATGTTGTATGGCAACAATCTGTATAAGGATGCTTACATTGAGATAGTCACAATGGACTGCACTGCCTACACGTCTCTTCTTCTTTGCTGGTAGCTGTTGTTTGGGGAACTTGAGCACCAAAGACTTTCTGCGCACCTCATCAGCACTGTAGCAAATTAGACACAGATCCATTTATTGTAAATGTAGCAAATGAGTAAAACATAGTTTGCAAAACATGGGAAATTTAAATCTAATTTTTTATACCTTTCAATGAGCTGTTTGCCCAGCACAATCTTGGTGCCCTCCACCTTAATCAGTTCCTCATTGTCATTGTGGATGACTGTCTTTTCCAGCTCCTCCTCCTGCTCCTCTGTCATGGCGACTGGGTTGGAGGGTGGGGCATTGGTTTGATAGTAAAGTGGGCAGAACTTGTTTGTTCTCATGTGTCCAATGGCGCCACATGCACCGCACTTTAGCTAGGGAAAAGAGGAAAACATTAAGGAACACGAGGATAATCTAGCAGGGCTATATTATAAGTAGAAGAACTGTTCAAGGAAAACTGGCTGTAGGTTTTGAATTTTGTGCATTACCATGAAGCTTGTGAGGAAAAAGTGAAAGAAAGGCATATAGTACTGAATCGGCAAGCTTACTTTTACCTTGAGGTCTGGTCTCTCTTTGACCTTCTTGGTCTTCTTCTCTGGAGGCCCCTTGATCTTATCCTTCTCCTGGTTTCTCTTCAGCCTCCTCAGCTGCTCCTGAATACGCCGGCGCTCCTTCCGCATCTCTTCTCTGTGCTGCTCATCAAAGAGGGCAAACTTTCGTCTGCAAAAAGATTTAAAGAAGAAAAACGAGGACCTTTAACATTCACAGGTTTACAAAAAGAGGTCTGAGTTAAGTGACAGTCCATTTTTTTTCCTTCTTAGTAATTTAATCCATACCCATGAATTAGATTAATCCTCTGGTTACACCATACAACACCAACAAGAAAAGGTTTCTGCATATTTAACAGATGTATCAAAAATATTAAAACTAATTTGAATTTTAAACAAAGTCGCGAAAAAGTTGTGAGTCATACTCACTGGTATCACTGGTTTCTGTGCGTTAACCACAGCTCTATAAACATAGACTTTGCTGGGTCAAAATTACTTTATTTTAACTGTTACATAATAGCACCAATAAATACAGAACCAGTCCGATGGGATACCTCCAAGAACCAAATAATTATTTTTTAATTAAACTGACTTTAATTACAGTCACACTCACATGAATTCATCATCCTTGGTGGTTCTGATCCTGGTGTAGGCGTCGATGACTGCAGCTTTACGCACAGTTTCACAGCGCACATACTCTTTGCCGTCTTCATCTCTGAAGGTGCGATAGATCTTGAGTCGGCGTCCCGTGGCCGAGGAGTTCAGGCTGGTGACGGAGGATGTGTCATCATCTTTGTGGGAGCTGGTGGACAAGGAACTGGCTATAGAGTGAAGAGAAGTAAAGTTCACAGTTATATACTCAATTTTTTGTCCTTAACATTAAGACTGTGTTTAATATCACAAAAGGACACTTACATATACCTTTGCGCCGCTCTTTGCGCCCCTTGTCACGATCGCTCTCTTCACCCATCAGCATCCTCTGCAGCTCCTTCCTCTCCTGCTCTTCCCTCTCACGGGAAAGTTGGGTGCTGGTCTTCTTGTTCTGCAGCATGTTCTCAATGTTCTTACCCATCTCCTCAAAGTCACTATCCTCTGCTGAACTGCTGTCTGTGTCTGTTGAGAGCACCTCTGTAGACTCCAACACTCTGAGGTGGGGGTGCAATAAGATACAGAAGTTAAAGTGTGCAGAGGCAGGATCCTGAATAAAACACTCATAATGCTGTACTGGAAACTCACTTGTTCTGCAAGTCAAAGATCCTTTGGCACTCTTCCTTGTAACGCTCCTGGTGTTCAGCAACAGAAAAACGAGACCCTCTGGCAAACTTACTCATGGGTCCCTCGCCTGAGCGTGCCTGCTCTGTGGACATGGTCCTGACCACGTCAATAACTTCCCAACGTGACAGTTTCTTGATCTGACACACAGACAAAAACAGGATCACTTTAGAACCTTTAAAAATAATCTTAAAACTAAAGCCTTTTCTGTGTTTCTATTGGTTGTTCAGATCAAACCTAATCAGGAAAAAGTTTGACAATGCCTCGCATCTCTTTAAAGTGCTTGAACATCACCCTGGTCTCACCTCCTCCTCTGGCACACCAAACTTGCGCAGCAGCTGCTTGGCATTCTTCAGTGAGAGCCTCCTCAGATCAGCATCTGTCCCTGTGACTGTCTTCTTCACTGGTTGTGGCTCTTTGTCATCCTGCAAAATCACCAGAAACAAACTTGTCAGCATTACATGTCATATAAGTAACGCTGAGGCGGCAGAATTTGACTTCAGACACTCAGACCTTCTGTTGAGTGGGCTTGTTGGGCACTTTCACATAGGAGAAACCTTCTCCACACCCTGTAGGATCAGCCACACCTGTAACCTCTAACAGGCACTTTCCCTTCATGGCAGAAATGAAGGCTCTGGTTGTGTTCCAAGGAGCTGTCCGCACCTGCAGGGTGACACAGAGTCAGCATGGAGTCATCTCAAGTCTGTATTAGTTAACTTTATTGTGAGGAAGAGTTTCAGTTGATACCTCATCATCAATCTTCATTTGAAAGTCCTCTTCATTCTCTTCCTCTGGAGCAAAGAAGGATTTCTCACCATATCCGGCATCCTTAAGGGGTGAAAAAACTTGATGAAACAGACACTAAATAAATACAAATGAAGATACATGTAGGTAATAGCTGTTACCTTCAGCCTTTGCTCTGCTACCAGCATGCTGTAATAAGCGCAACACTGCTCCGGAGAAACCATGGCCCTGATCTCTTCTTCTGTTGGCAGTCTGAAATCAGGCTTCAGCACCCACCAGTTTGAGTCCATTCCTGCCATGAGGACAAGCACACAAATCATTTCATCACTCTGTCATTTCAAGGCGCACATACACACACGCGCACTGCTGACCCCATGCAACTTCAAAGTGCACAGAATCTTTTTATGCCCCAAATATTTCCCCGACTCAACACAAGTTAGTCTAATCCATGATGATCATCACTAAACAATCGACACAGTCAAACGTGTGAAGTCTACCTGTGCGTTTGAAGTCAGCACACAGTTTAAGTCGCTTCCTGATGCTGCTTTCTGAGTGTGAGGGGAAAGCTTTTTTTATATCCTCCATGCGGATTCTCCGCGGCCGGTCCTTACTCTTCCAGAACAAGCGATAAATGAACACCTGCAGAACACAGAAGTGATAGGTCAGCTATGTGCAGACAACAGCCGAGCTCTAAATAAAAAAGAAATATATAAATAAAAATACCTGAAGGAAGTCTCTGATGTGAGTATTGGCTCGTTTGGAGTTCGGCCCTGGAACTTCAAACAATGGGCACTCCTGACCAACTACAAAAATGTCCACAATCTCTCTAATGTAGTAGCCGTGTCGTGTTCGTATAACCAAGAAATCAGTCTCGGGCATCTTGTGAAGGTAGATTGGAGCACGGAAGAGGTTGTTCTCGAAAGCCTGAGGAAAAGGCACACCATCATACAGTTTGCCATGATCACAGAACAGAGATTTTATATATATGCACAGATCTGGTTATTTCGCTGATACGGTGCTGACCTGAAGAAGTTGTCCGGGATGCAGAGAACCCAGGAAAGGGGATGTGTGACAGTACACAGTCTCTCCATATTTACAATCGGGTGCTCCAGGATCTTTTCCAGGTTTCTGAAAAGCACAGTAACAGCATCATAATATTGAGTGAGAAATGACAATTTGATGATCTGGTGAATTTCATCATGTTTTAAAAATCACTTTTCTCAGCAGAGCAGAACATAAGTGCAAAGTTAGTACAATACAAATCCAATGTCAAGCTCACTCTTTTGTAGTAGTTCTTGATTTTGGTTGCCATGCCAACTTGCATGATGAGAGGGGCGTATTCTTCGCTGTATTCAGCCAGAATCAGATCTCCGTCTTTGCCTGTCAAGTCCTGCGGGGTCCGCATGAAGAACATGTCTCCACCTCCTGCTGCCTGTCGCTCTTGTTCTCGCATCTATAAAAGATTATATATTCAGTACACATCAACACTAAAATGACAACATTTAAACACTACATATTTATCTCTACACTCACAGTGTAATAGTGCTTGAGGACATACCTTGGCCTTCTTCTTTATGTGTTTGAGCAGAGGCTGAGCAGGGTGTGGACCCGGCTGAGCCACAGCTCCAAATGAGTACTTCTTCAGAGTTGGACGATGGAACTGGCGAAGCTTCATGGGTCCCATGTGAGTGGGAAAGAAGGGCTGCCGCAGCTCCAGGGCTGGGATGGAGTGCTGTCAACAAGACAAAAAGTTTTCATATTACACAACACAATTTGTTTTAAGCTTTATATTCACTGTTATAAACTACCATTTACCTGAATGATGTTGCCACCAAAGGTTCCCCTCAGGCCTTGCTGTTTGGGGTAATAGAACTCATCATTGGACAGATTCCAGGGGTCTTTGACCTCAGGTTGGGACATGTTCTGTGTTGAGAGAAAGCATACATAGCACTCAAAGTGCTGCTATTCTATAATTCCAATTTTTTAAGTGTAAAAATGTTCCTGAGCATTTCCGTTTTACAGTCGTGCTTTTTTTATGTAGCCCTTTTTATTCCCTCTTAGATATTTTCACCTTTTTCTTCAAACAAACCACATCTCCGGTACAAATCAGCACCAAATTATCAAGATTGCCTTTCCCATACCTGCTGTGGCTCATCTTTTATCACGCCCGTTTTTCCCAGCAGGATGCGGCTCTTCTTGATTGCAGTTTCCTTCTTATTCTCTTTTGATGGCGAGTGGGAGGTAGTCTCCTCCTTTTCATCAGGAATTTCTTCAAGTGAGAGCAGCATAACACAGATTTAATAAAAAAAAAAAAAAAAAGCCTAAAACAAGTGAAAACATAACAGAAGAAGTGGCAGATAAAGATTTTTGACTATACCTAGAATTATATTCTCATCATTGGGATCCAGTGTAAGAACAGGTGGGTCAAGCATGTGATCCATCTCCTGGTCATCCCAGATAATGTTGTCTTCCCAGCGTCCGTATACCAACTCTTCATTATCAATAGGAAAAATGGAGAACCAAAGACAGTCTTCGTCCTGGGAGGCTGTAATGGGTCAAAAACAAACAGTGAGAAATTATCTTGAAACAGGAAGGACTGAAATGTGACCAAAAGCGTAAACTGACCTTGATTATCGTGGCTGTTTTTGTCCCGCTTCGAACCAGAAATCGAAGCAGCTTTGGGCATGGGTGGAGGTGTAGGTGGGACCAGTTGAGAATTACTTCTTGTCAGACCTTTAAAATTAAACAGATATTAGAGCTTTTTTTAAACACACTCAATATTACACCAGACTCCTCCACCATCAATTATCAATGTTCGTACAACAATAGCACACCACAGTACTGTATTCTGCTAGCATTAAAAAAAAGACCCACAAAGATTTACTTCTGAATTTTTCCAGCTATCTTACCCTGCTGTGCGTTGTAAGCATTGGCATTACGGGTCATGCTAGAGGGTAGCCATCCTGCAAGACTGGCTCGCTGAGTCTTGGTACCCTTGTGTTTCACATCCTCCCCGTTCCAAATTATATCATCCTCCCATTGCAGCTGAGTCACCATGAGGAAGAGTTCATTTTCCAAAGCTTTTCTGTCTTTATCTTCATCATCATCATCATTACCATCGACAATGTCATTGTCCTCCTGCATCTGGACCTATGGATATATTTCACAACTTTAGCAGGATGATCAGTATCATTTACCTCCTTTTGCTAGAGATGTCTGTATCTGCATACCTCTTGAGAAGTCTCTGTAATTTCATTAGGCGTATCCTGCTTCTGAGGCTCACTGGATTGCATTTCCTTAAGCTTGAACCCATAGTTAAAATTGCTTCCATCCTCAGAGACCCCTAGCATGTCGTACCAGAGCTGGGCTGGACCATATCGCCATTCTGCTACTTTAGGCCGAGACTCTGTCTCCTTGTCCCCATCACCAGATGTTTGTGAAAACTTTGATTCTACTGGAGCCATCATGGTTATCTGGACAAAGCAGAATGAATGTAAAGTGCTGATTAACCTGACATACTGAGAAAAAACTGCTAAGAGCTGATATTACTCAAGCATGCAGCAAAGACTTACCTCATCATCAGAAAGGCACTGCTCTGGAGGAGGAGGAAGAGCGTACTCATAAACCCATCCAGATTTCTTCTCCTGGCTTTGTTCTGATGGTTCTCCTTCTGGAGGAGGTGTCCCAGGCTGATGGTCTCTATGTTTTCGCTTCTTTTTCCTGCGGGCGCTCCTCCAAACCGATGACACATTCTTTCCAGGGCCAAACAGGCGCAAGAACCGGAGCACCTGCCAGCACATTCAAGGAAATGGATTTAATAATCTCCTTCAATTTAAAATGTTGATAAAAATGAACCTTAAGTATGTGTAAATAAAGATGCTGTACCTTTCCAGGCCTAAACTCTGGGAAGAGCTCTGTGACACCTGGCAACGCTTTGGCAGCATCTTTCTGCATGATGCCAGCCAGAGGGAGTGTGAGAATGTCCGCAGAACCACCGGCCCCTGAACCCTGACAAGGACGGTCGGTTTCTGACTCAGAGTCTGAGGAGCTGCTGAAGTCAATCTTATCTGCTGTAGAGGATGGTGCGATGATGGAAGGCAGGATGATGCCATCCCCATCTTCCCCAACTGCTGCAGGTGACAGTAATAAATCAATTGAGCAGTAGAGGTCATCAAAGTTTGTGATGAAAATTATTTGATCAAAATAAACATGTATTGCAATTTAATATAATACATTCTGCGAGAAAGACTAATCCAAACCCAATTAAACTTTTACGAAGTAATCACAAGCAACTATGTACTTGCCATTTGTGCTCTGAGTGGAGGGTTCCTCTTTCTTAGATGTAGGAAGAGTTGGTGGTGGTGGAGGGGGCATGAGCTTAGAGTCAATATCCTCACAATCAGCATCATAGTCATCCTCATCGTCTAGGAATAAAGAGTTTGAAAATATTTTTTATTAACATAGTCATGAGGAAAAACACAGGACTATGCAGCCATGTGAAAAACTAAGTACATCCTTACTGTTTCCATAGGAATTAAAAGGGTAACTGGCTGATGACTTCAGTTGTGTGTTAACACAATGCCATAATCTACCCAGGAGGGGATGTCCCAGAAAACTCACCCCAAGGTCAGACCGTGCAACACAAATGTGGAGATATTTGGCCATAATGCACAGTTCCATGTTTGGCAAAACCAAACAAAACATATTAGCACAAACACCTCATCTTGCAGTCATTAAGTCAACCGTGATCTCCTCGGTACAGCAAAATATTCCAAAGTCAAATATGAGGCCATTTGTGTGACAGATAAAGGCTGGCCCAATAATGGCTCATGCAACAGGACAATGATCCTAACAACAGCAGCAAATCTAAAACAGAACTGTTGCAAAAGAAAAGAATCAGGGTGTTGTGAAGTCCAGACCTAAATCTAATTGAAATTCTGGAGCATGTCTGCAAACCTAAATGAACTGAAGGAACGTGCTGACGAAGACTAAACCAAAATTCCTCAACAATGATGTGAGACACTGAAAGTCATACAGAAGATTATTATCTCAAGTTGCTGCTGCTAAAGGTGATTCCACAAGCCACTGAAACATGAGGCGTACTTAATTACAAACTTAATTAACAAACCTTTACCTGTGTAAGTGTTAGAAAAATCTAATATCCGGATTGTTTTTTCAAAGACTGCATCCACCTTAAGGATGTTAAAATGTCATAAAATCCTCAACTGACATAAAATGTTCAAAAGATTTGTTTTAACTGATCATCTACTGACAAAGTACAAACAATACCAGCCTCATTGTCTCCACAGTTAAGCATTGTAAGAGCTGTAACATTGCTGATCACCTGTTTTCCTGCTGGGCTGCAGAGACCCCATGGCCTGACGGTACTTCTTTGTCTCATCCTCAGCAACTTCACTGATGTCAGAATAATCAACTGCATCCTCAGTGCTCTTCACCCAACCTGGAGAAGGTCAATTATTTTAAACTTTGCACAATACTGCTCCTAATTTGCTTCATATATGTGACCTCACCTTCCGCATCCACGCTGGTAGGGTCTCTGTTTTCTTCCTTATCATCATCCTCATTGGCAGTGATCTCTGTAATAAGTGAGCCCAGACCCAGAGTACCCAAACCAGCTAGATGCTTTTTGGACTCCTGATATAAGGAAATAAGACAGAAACAAAACATTTCAATGAACAGTAAAAGCAGACAGCTGTTGAAGAAAATTTAAGTTTGCCAGCTTAAACGTGCTACTAAATGTTTCTGCAGACAAACGTATCACAAACACCTACGTTATCCAAAACACTGTCATCTTCTAGCTGGCCATCTTCGTTGATGTTTCCAAAAAGGAAGCCAGTTATAGAAAAAGGGCGATCCTGATCATCGTCACTGTCCGAGTCCGACATCCTACAAGGACAACATTTAGAGTTTAAGCATTTGGACCTCCTAATTTAATTTCCTCGGTCTTCATAAACTGATTTCCGTAATTCTTTGCATTTTACTGCCAAGACGTACTATATTTATTTCAGTGTCCCTACTATTGCTTATTAGTAGCAAAAAAAAATCGCAAGATTAGAGAGTAACATCATTCAATCTGTTTTTTTGTCATTTATTTTTAAAACAAATGAGAAATGAGCTGTGACCTGAACCCTGTTAACTTTAGGTTAGCTGCGCTACAATCAAAACAAAGTTAACCTAAATATTAGTTAGCTAGCCTGAACTTATGACTGTAAAACGTGAATAAAATAAAACTCCAGTCAACTGCCACTTACCTTTCGTTGAGTTCTTTTTAGATTTTGTAGCTTTTGATTTAGCCAGCTCGATTTATCTTCTGAATGCTAATAGATGAGGCTAAGTAAGTTAGCTCATATTAGCTAGACAAAACAACTTGTAATACGGTGACTAAAATCCGTACACTTAAACATATTTTACCCTGGCCCTAGACTAACTTTACGAAGTCAAACAATAAACACTTTAACTCATTAAACGCAGTATATACATATTCGGGTAAGGGTTGTTTTTATTTGCATTACTGTAAAGCACTGCAGCGATCTGCAGACTGGACTAGCCAAACTGCGGAAAGTCCCAGTGACCCGGATGAATAAATGTGACGCATTCAGGTACTCCCTAAAACCTAGGAATTAGTGGAGTTCGCTACAAAAGGTACACTATTTTTCACTAGTAATTCGCAAACGTCTGTCATTTTCTTTGCGCTTGAGTATTAAGTTACAATAAATTTAATGATATTGAATTTTTGCCCGTACTCATTCCATAAAAATAAAACGAATCAGTCTCGACTATACTTCATACTCTATTCACTACAGTTTTATGGTTTTGTGTTGTAGCCCATTTTAATCAACTAGCCAAATGCAACCATCACTCCTACATTAACTCAAAATTTGCTAAATTTATCGCAAATAACTTTAATTATATGCCCTTACAGTACACACATCTTAAAATACTTTCTGTGACATGGCGTCCCTAAAGCTGTTGGGGAATCAGTGTTTACTGAAAATCTTTCAAGAGGAATTCAAAACTTACTGGTCTTACGGTTTTCACTTTTTATTGTTCTAAAAATTAGAACTTGTGTGCACCAGATATTATTTATTTGTTCTCTATATCAGATGTCAAGTATTTGATACTACCTCTTTTCAGGTACAGTCAATTCCGGTTTAAAATAAGAAGAATCTATCAACAGAATGCGAACAGTTGCAATGACTTTACGTCAAAACTATGAATTATTTTGCGGAATTGTCAACCAAAGTTGAACCAGTGTCAGTCTGTACTTTAATTTAATACCCAGTGATACCTCTGGGTGATGTTGTGATGCATTAAAAGAAAAGAAAAAAGAAATATGAAAAGCAAAAACAACAACACTAATCAAACCCAGCCCATTGGTAAAAAGTTACCTGCTGGTGGTGACAGGGAGTGCATAATCACATCTGGAAGCTACTAAAAACATTACAATCCGTACATATTTTTGTTTTGACACAGATGTCATTCCTCACTCAATGGACTCAAGCATTCTTCTTTCAGCTGTTCCATCTGCCTCCATCTCACCCCATCCCTTACCATCAGGTCTAAATTCAGTATCCTTTACCCAGTATATTCACTCTCCCTCTTTTCCACATGTTCATAAAGGTAAACTACTATGCATTAATAATAGAGGCCCGCTGAGTAATAAGTAAAATAAAAAGTCAAAGAGAACACCGTAACAGTTTAGCCAGTTTTAATAGTTTTAAAACACTTGGTTTGGAAAAGTACAAAAGTGATCCTGGACACCACAGTATGAAACCAGCCCAGTAATGTAGGGTGATAGGTGTGTTTGTTTAAAAAGCATCTTCTACAGACATGTTAATTTCAACTGGCCTTACCATACACATACTGTACTCACTAAAACAGATACAAGCAATAGTTTAAATACATTGGCTGACCCCGGTGATACATTTACAAGTGACTCTTAAAAAACTAATTAAAAGAGGGGCAGGGGAAGAAAAAGTCTGACCACAAAGCCACCCGGTATCTGGCAGTAAAATCATGCAGTATTACAATCGTTCCACTAAAGAGAAACAGCAAAGCACTACAGCTGTCACACAGTGAGTAACTGGGCAGCCAAGAGACGGCCTTTCTGAGTGCTCATTGGTTGGTTTTATGTTTATGAACCGTTAACCGAGAGATTTCTCTACTGTCGAGCAGCAGCTCAGTGGTCGCCTTTCCCACGTTTGCATACATTGTAAAGTTGCACATGGTCTCCGTTAAGGAGCATCTGTCTTCCACAATCGTGTCCATTTACAAAAATATAACTAATTACTATTGAAGAAAACCCCAAAATGTGGGATATTCTCTTAGTATGTTGTGAGGAAATACAAAAAAAAGCTAAGAAATACAGTTGAATAAATAAAATGCATGACATCCATAAACATTAAGTGGCTGCATTGACAACGTTCTCCACATACTGTATGCACACCATGGTTTTTGTTTTGGCCCGGCAGTGTTGGATTAAAACAAAAAAAAAAAGAAAAAAAAAAAAAGGACTCCATCCTCCACCACATCCAAAGTCATATCCTATGATCCAGTGGAAAAGCCGCCAGAAAATATCTAAAATACATTGATTTATTTAATTAGAGAAAGAAGGATTCTTTGATTTAACATTTCACTTCCATGTACAACATGGTCTCTGGCTTTTTACCAATTTAGAAGTAGTTGATGTCGATGGCAATGAGGAAACACAGGAGAGAGACTTTCACAGTGTTACAAAAAATGAAGCCGCTCTGTGTTGTCACCCTGGCCGGCCTATTGTTAGGGTAACAATAGTGAACTTCCTGTCCGGTCAAACTTTTTTCCCTTGGAGAGCGCAGCCACTTGCTTCATCAACTCCCTGTTCTTAGCCTGTGGAAACAAAATACATAATGAGTTATAAATGTTGGCATATAGGGTTAAAAAAAAATCCAATTAGTAACATGCACACTTTTACACTGTTACACTTAGAAAATAACTATAAAGACAATTTAAGACCGACACGTTTGATGATGATGACGGAAATGGATCAGCTGACACAGTGAACCATCCCTTTATTATCATAATACTAATCCATTATAACCTTTACATCATTGCAGAACATAATTCCCATGAATTGTTTCTCTGGTGTATCAAATGGCTACATTACCACACCTACTGGAAACAGCTGGGCAATTAAAACTGACACAGGTGAAGACTAATACTAATGAGGAGTAAGAATCTGAAACCCTCAGTGTCACACATGTATTCCTACCTGCTGTTGCTCCATAGCTTCTTTGTGTGATTTCTCCATTTGATTCATCTTCACTCTCATATTTGACTCCTGGTACTGAAAGTCTGCTTTGAGCTCTGTGAGCTACGAGAGAATTTGGTCATTAGAAATCAACCCCTCAAACAAAGCAAAGCAAAAGCAGAGGTCAGCTGAGGCAGATTAACCTACCTTTCGGTCCTTCTCAAGGATGGTCTGATCCCTCTGCTGCAGAAGTCTCTTCAGTGACATCACTTCCTCCTTCAGCTGGCTGATGAGAATGAAGTTGTCCGTTCCCCCTGAATCCATAGACTGGGTAATGGAACTACTGGAGGGAGAAGGAAATGAGCATGAAGCCAACAATGGGAACGGCATAAAGGAAAACATATGTAACCATAATATAGCACATAATGTGCTACATCTGTCGTACCTGTCCCCGTTGGATGGCTTCATCTCCAGTTTTGGTTTCTTCTTTGGAGTCTCCTTTTGGATTGAAGACGATTTATGGCTGCAGAGCAGATGAAAAAGGAAGTGTTCACTCTGGGAATAAAAACTCAATAAGAGCCTTAAATAAGAAGGCAGCTTTACCTCTGCTTCCACAGTCCCTGCTCCTGTTCAGGACTCAGGCTCCCACTCAGCCTGCAGCATATGACAGACACATAAAACATTTATGTGTTTTTTAAACTTGAAGGGCTGACTGAGCAGCCTGGGGACAAAACATGCGAGGAAAGAGGCGATACAACAGATGACATACTTGTGGTGAGAACTGCTGTGTCTGTGTTGGTGATGGTGATGATGATGGTGCGATCTGGAGTGGTGGTCTTTCTCATTCAGGGATGAAGAGTTGGAGGAACCAAAGCCCTTCCTCTGCTCCTTAGTCTTCTGCAGGACACGGCGGTAGGAAAGCGTACAGAGCCAGCACAGAAGTTTTCCATCCACCTGAAACAGGAGGTGATATTAGCTCATAAAACTTGCTACTAAACTGTACAGTAGACTGCAAGCAATTCAGACTCTTACCTTTCTCCTCCCCTCTTCCTTACGGTCAAAGGCGCATTGCTGTTTGCATTGTTCGCAGGTCTGTGGAGGTCCATATTTCTTCTCTGAGTTAGTACAACGCTGGCACTTTGTCCCGATAAAAGCTGCAATAATGTTACAGTACTGGCAAGGTTTGGGCTGCAAAGACAAACAAACGAAAAATAAATAAATAATAATAAAAAAGAAAATGCAAAAAGTGAAGCAGGACCTAGCAAATACAGCTAGTATTACAAAAAACCAGGAGAAATTTGCTACTCACCGTTCCAAACTGTTTGACGTTCTGGGCACATTTCTTGCAGATTGTATTTGTTTTACTGCAAAGAATAAAGACCGGTTTCAAGCCAAAACAAGCTTCAACGAAATTCATTGAGTTGGCGTGAATGAAAGCTGAACAAACATCACTGGGAGGTGAAACATCTCACCTTTCCTGCTGAAACTCAGATCTGCAGTATGTGCACTTCACTATTGGGTGAGCGATGCGACACTCCTGCAGTACAAAAACAAAGAAATATCATTTTGTGGCACACGACTGTCTGCTGGTGAATGGTGACAAACAAACAGCACTACTGCGGTCTATTACAGTGGAAACTGCATTGCAGGTGGTGCGTATTGTGCGCTGGCTACAACATCTGTGAAAACACCAATGTAAATTTTCTCTATACAAGCCCAGCATAATGTCACAGTAGGGTTTCCCATTGAGGGAAACAAAGGCATTATTAACAGAACAATCATGGTTTAACAGACTTTTTGTGACAATGTCTAGGTCTTAAAAAGATTAATTAAAAATAATCTTGAATGTATCAGTTAATCTGGTAGAGGTGGGGAGATCGATATGAACAGTGACTGTATTGACACCAAAGCCGGTATTGGTATGAGATTGATATAAGTGTTCCTTTAAGTTCAGTATGTAGCCTTCTGAATTGTGCTAAATACATTATTTTTTGGAAATGGAAAAAATATACCTCAAACATGCACAGTGAAAAATGTCTGAGCCTTTTTGTGTTGACTGTCATATCTATGTTACTCATATCCTGTTGTTTAAATGTGCTATAGAAGTTGACCCAAAGTGCTTTACAGACAGGCACATTTATATCCCAGCTCTACAAAAGACCAAGTTTCAAAATCCATGAACAGCTGAAAGTTATGTTTTATTGTGTTAACTAATTATTGTGAACAGTAAAAACGGTGATTTAGTGTTCCTTAAAATTTGTTCAGAATTAGCCAAGTGAAGACTACTCATCTCATAAATCACGACACACTGCTCTCTCCTACATAAGCTACCTTTACAGGTTAAAAGTAACGGTACTGGTATCGGCCATGCTGGCTCTATATTTGGTTGGTATCGCACGGCACTAATGCAAAGAAAAGCCATGGCCTATGGAAGAAAACATCTAAAGGAAAAATCAGCCAGGTTTGCTTCAAGGTTTTCTCCATTTAAATATTTTTTCCTTTGCCAATAAACGAACTCTGCTCCTCAGCTACAAACGAGAAAGACTACCAAACATGTAATCTACATTTTTTATTTTATTTACCGGGAACAAATATTCAACAGGTAAACATGTGGTATGGTTGTGTTGTTGCGCTTTAAATAAAGAGCACGATGTACAGAAGTGATCTAAACATGGTTACGTTAATACGGTTGCCTTCCAACTTGTTACATAATGTGAGCCTGTCTAACCTGCTACTTGTTGTAGCACCGTGACACCCCGGCGGCAAAAAACAAAAAAAACAAACAACAAACAAAAAACACCCGCACACTCCTTCACTCTTTCGTGTCGTGATTGTTTGATTATTCTTGTTTGCAAGCAGACTCTCTCTCTCTCTCTCTCTCTCTCACTCACACATACACTCCCAAACCTTGCACAGCTGTTGGCCCTGCGACAGCTCCTCGAAGGGGTACCGCTGGTTACACTTCGTACAGGCGTACAATGCCGTAGTTGCCATTCTCGCCCAACTAAAGCCAACGAGCTAGAAGCGGATAGCGGAGTCCAGCGGTAAAGCGATTAACAGCGCGGTTTCCTTTCCTTTCTAACCGCTCGCTAACTGACAACCAGGAGCACACACCGTGTTGGCATCCAGCGTTAGCTAGCTTGGCTATGTAGCGTACAGCAACACAGAAATAGCCTAGCTGGAGGAAGCAGGCGAAGAACAATAAACTCCAAATATCTGCGATCTTGCACTGCTCATACGTTTTCCAGCCAAGCTAACTTGTCAGCAGTCGTTAGTTATGCTGACACATAAGCAATCCATTAACAGCAATCTGGCGATTTGTATTAAGTTTCCGCTGTTCTCGCCAAGAAAGGTGTTTTTCCTTGTGTTTTCCTTCTCTCTTTTTGTATAAACGTCGTCGTCATGTAACCGGAAGCGGCCGACGGCTCCCGAAGAAGAAAGGAAACCTATCGCGACACAACAGCCGCACGCGGGATTTAAGTTTGAAATCTGCAGAGCCAATCACGTGCCAGGATTCAGTTAACACGTTTTCGTCTTCTCACACGCTACACCCGGAGTGCAATGGAAATATAATTTTTAAACAAAGAATGGTATTTTTCAAAGAGTGATTCAATAATAATGTTATCTTATTCGATCCAATAGCCACTGTGTATGTTTAGCTATCAGGAACCTAAACAGTATCTGATACCTGTACTTCTAAACCGTTTTCCAGTCTTTCTATCCCAGACAGATGTCTCTATTCTGTTTAAAATAACTATTTCAGGTTTTTTGTATATATGCAAGTTGAACTACTGAAACTCAGTAGTTTGTATGGCCCCAAAAAAGGTTGCAATCATGCCCGACAACATCGGGGCATGCCGCTAATGAGACAATGGATAGGGTCTTGGGGGATCCCCTCACAGATCTGGATCAGGGCATCACTGAGCTCCTAGACAGTGTGAGGTGCAAACTGCTGTCAGTTTGCACCTCACACTGTCAGTAGTCTGATGGACTAAAACTTAAAATCCCAGAAGTGTGCTGTTTGATTTGTGTGGATTGGATTAGATGTGGACTGAATTTAGGTCAGGTGAGCATGAGGACCAGTCAATCATATTTATTCTGTCATTCTCCAGGAACTGCCTGCATACTTTTGCCACATTGAGGCTGGGCATTGTTGTGCACCAATAAGAACTGAGGACCCACTGCAGCAGTGTACGGCCTGAACCTGCATCCTGGTACCTAATGGTAGTCAGGATGCTGTTGCCTAGCCTGCAGAGGCCTGTGTATCTTTTCATGAATTATCCTCACAAGACCATCACTAATCCACCACCAAACTGGTCATACTAATTGATATTACAGGCAGCATAACATTCATAACGTCCATGCTGGAAGAGTTGCAAAATATAAAACTAGTGAAAAAAAAGTCAATGCCCTCCACTTATAAAACCATTCCTGTTTGCAAACAAATGGAAATACAGTATATCCAGTAGCAAGCTTGACTGATAGGGTTTCATTACATATTATTCTTTTCAGCTATGCTTTTACTGCATTGGCAGTGTATTTGGGATCATTGTCACGTTGAGAAATTAAGCTGTTGCCAAACGGATCCTTTCCAGTCACTGGATGTGATTCAGTCACAAACCAAAACAAAACCAATTTTAAAACGCTAATCTTAAACTCTATATCCTAAGTAAACAACTGAAAAAACACAAATATGCCAGAACTGTGGTCCCATTTCATTGTTTATTTATTTCTTATTACTGTTTTGTTAGTTTATCTCTTCCATGTTTTTTCCTCTCATAAATTTAATTACCCACTGTGCAGTTAGCAAAATCAGTGTTGTGGGTACTGACTTTTACCTTCTGTATGTTCAAAATGTTACAGTGCTTAGTCAACATAACAAGTTGATTAACCCCCCCCCCCCCCCCCCCCCCAAAAAAAACAAACAAACAAACAAACAAACAAACAAAAACAAATAAAACCCAACAGATTGTATATAAAGACGTTCATGATTTGTCATTTTTGTATAGAAAGTGTAAAGTTTATACACCATGGTCTTTACTGGTTTGATCCACCTGTTGCAACCATAATGGGACTTGTGTCTTCTCCCAAATATGAACCAGGAATCTTTTGCTTGTTAAACATGTAAACCACAACACTATGGACTCACCCGTGTAACAGTTGAGTACTACACGCGAAACCATCCCTATGAATTTTATACCTGCAAATTCTCAGTTTTAAAAAAGTGTCGCTCCACGAGTGCTCCGATTGTCTTACATTTGCAAGGTCTTCTATGAGTGAAGTGAGGTTCTTGATATTGTGTACTGGAATAACTAACCAATAAGTAAAAAAATACATAAATTGAGATAGAGGAAATACCTTCAGTTGTAGTCTTTCTTGATGAAATTGTTCAATGCAAACAAAATTAGGAGACTTCTGGTTCACAAATAGCTGTTTGTATTGTAATTAATTACAAGCCTCAAGCTACAAGCTTCTTGTATAGTATACACATGCATACATATGCACAATGCCTTTTTTTTTTTTTAAAAAACCCCAAAAAAGGCCAAAAGTTGACTACACAGCATCAGCACTTTTATTAAACTTTTTAACACATTGGCAGTTAAGAGTACAGTTGGATGTTCCTGATGCCTGCAGTATATCAATTTCCAAATTCAAGTGTTGATCTAATGAAGTGCATACAGGACTGCAGCCTCTTTGCAACCACATGGAATGGTGTCACTTAGACAGCTGTGCATTTTAAAAGGATTGCAACGATCAAGATCAGTGGCAGACATGATTTACATACAAATATAGCTGCATGAATTCAATGTAAAAGTCACATGAAGAATCTATTACTGGGTGACGGATGTCTTAACGCTACTATATAAAGATAAAACAGAGAATAAATGAATGTTTTCAGATTGTAATTTGGTATTAGGTTACCCCACAGTCACACTGTAAATTCCAGACTTTTATCCTTCTTAATTTACAGTAAAAGGCACTCTTTGTCCTATTTTTATGGAAAGATCAGAAATAGGGCTAGTGTTATTAGAGTTGGCTAATATCTGAAACACGAAACCACAAAACCCAAGAAATTGACTGGAGGATGCTGCTGTTGTTAGCAACATGCTAATGTGACAAACCATACTGAATCCTTGAGTTGCAGCTTTATTGCAATTATTTGAATACGCAGCAAAAAGGCTACAGGCTGAAACCATCACATTGTTCTTTTGTCATTTTCCCAGTCATTCAGGACAAGGCACGGGTACTTATTCAAATTTGCAAAACGACATAAAAAGCCCATTATTTGTGTAGTTACACATTCTTCTGCCAAAAAGATTGGCTGATAATAGCTTTAAAAAGCCTCTGCGAGAATTGTTCCCATAGGACTCCTGGGACAAATGAGCTATTGCATAATCTTTGCAGCTTATTAATATTGCATGGGGACGCAGCTAATCAATTCACGACACAAGACAGAAGGTGTCTGCGAGTTATAAATACACATCTGGAACGAAAGATAATAAATAATGTTAAATAGTTGGAAAAAGGAAACTTACAAAAGATAAACCACTTGGTGAGAGAAATGTCACGCATGACAAAAAAACGTTTGGTCTCAACAATCTAAAAAGATTTGTAAAGCTAACCCTAACTGCTTTTTAATGCACTTTATAACTACTTTTTTTTTTAATATCAGAAGAAGCTAACATCACAGCCCTTAAGCTACATTTCATTTTAATATTTATCAACTCAACAATTTGTTTTAGTCCGTGTTTCCTTGTGCTAAAAATCACTTCTGCAGCACTGCATAGCCTCACGGTTCCTTCAGTTATAGTGCTTTCAAATCAATAGCAAGAAATGAGGCAAGTGTTCCTATAAAGTATATAAGGCATAAACATTTAGTGTACTTAAAACAAAACACTGATTGTAGGTAGGTCGATATGCTAAACAGTCCTTGCCATTCTGGGTACGTATCCTCTCAACCTCAGAGGAGGAATACATATGGCTGTAGGCAGGTGGTCTGAGACAGACACTTCTGTTGCAAGCAGGCTCTACATGACCTGTGAGAGATGCAAATACAGTAACAAATACTACTTATTCTGACTTTTGGTGGTAGTGTATCAAAGCGGCTTATTACTGCTGTATGACACCTTCTCACAAGTGAGGTTCAGCTTCTGTGACCGTCAACCGAGGGTTGAGTAGCGTCAAACAAAGGTCTGCACCGGAGTGATGGAGCGTGTGGGCGAGCCTGGCCGCTCAGAGGCGGAGGAAGCTGAGCGATTGGCCACCTCTCGCTGTAATTCGTCTACCCTTTTCTGCAGCTCGGCGCGCTTTGCTAATAGCTCCTTGTAGCGCTGATGAATTGGTTCCTGGTAAAAGGGAGGGAGAAAAAAAAGAAAGTTAATTGAGTAAAATTAAGTGCACGAGTGCCAACCTCTGCCCTATTCTCTCAACTTTTTCTCTGCATGCGTTCCCAGTTCCAGGTGGACAGGGCAGGGACTCTTCATCTGGGATTACCTAGACCTAGACTGTGAATTTCCTCACGATAAAGCTGTAGCTGGTACTTCATTCTTTCTTTTTCTTGCCCATCTACCTGCCTGCTACCATGCCACACATCACCTTAGTTTCCTCCCAGATGGCAAAGTTTTTTCAGTTACGGAAGACATCCCACCTTCAGATCCTGGACGAGTCCCCAGTTTGTCAAAAACTGGTTCATAAGCCGATGACGAAGTGTGAACACACTGCACTGGGTGCTTTGTGCAACAATGTTAAGAACATCACACAGTCACATCCATTTATGCTCGCCGTTACAGTGCAGGTAGCTTCTGCAGTATTCTCCTGAACAGCAGGTGTCACCACTCAGACAATACTGCCACATAAACGCTGATATTAGAGAAGTCAAAGTTTCCCAGAGTCTTATCTTTTCAAACTGCTGTAACATCCCCCTCTGTGAATCTGAGCTTCAGTAGTGATGTGTCAGTAAAACAGCACAACACACCACATTATAGAAACTGAGAGGTGCACAACTGGCAGAAATGGCCAGCGTCAGTGGATGTGACATCAACTTTAGCCTCAGTGCCATTTGTGAGCCACTGCAATGGTGGGTATCAAACGGCCTTTGTGCAGACTTGTATAACTGTAATGCAAAACTAATGAGCTGTCAAAATCACTAAGATCACTCATGTAGGGTGGAGATGAATCTGAAGGTATGTTTGGTGCTGTCAGTACAAAAACAACATAATGACACTGAAGAGAAACTAAGGTGATGCGTGGTGGCCAGTAGGTAGGTGAATGAGAAGCAGAATGGAGTGGCAGCCACACCTTCATAGTCTGGATAGCGCCCAGGTGTTCCCAGTTGGCAAGTAGGGGAATGTACTGTGAGTATAGGGCAGCGATCATCACACAAGTGAAGTCCAAACAACAGCAAGTCTTCCTGACGTACCTGAGGTCTCATGCGTGGGTTCCAGCGAATGTAGTAGCCAACCCAAAGCTCCAGGTGGCGTAAGCTGACTGCTGGGAACAGTACATGGTTAGAGTAGTTCACATACAAAGGATTGGTGAAGTCCTCCAGCTGGCTGTTAATATATGACCACAATGAGACTGTCCTCTTGGGAATCTCCTGTAACAAAAAAGGAATGTGATTACACAAACCATACGAGTGAAAAACTAATTCATTCTTGTGCCATCTCTGATTCGTATTATGCTAGTTATTAAGCTGTATTATCCCAAGTAAAACGATAATGAGAGGGGGGAAAAAAAAATCATAAAATACCGAGAAACCAAATGAGCTTACTTCTTTTAACCTCTGCTGTTCACTGTTGCACAAGAATGTCCCAAAAAGGCAGCTGTACAGGTGATCCAGGATGGTCACCAGGAAGTAATCATTAAACTCAAAGGCGGCAGGAAACTTGAATTTAAAAAAACAAAACAAAAAACAGCTTGATTGCAATCCTTGAAAGAACCTTTTCCTAAACATTTCAGAACCTTAACTCAATATGTGTCACTTACCTGACGAGTTAACTGCCAGACACAATCAATAAACTGAATGAAAACAGGTGAGCGATCTGCATCCGTGTGGTTCTTATCTCCGTGACCAATGCGCTGCCAGAAACAGGAGCATAAGGAATCAGTGATGAAACTAGACTTCCAGCTGGACCGAAGTGGAAAAATAATCTGTTTACCAGTTGGAAGCGATGACCAAAGCTCAGCCACTCTTTCTCAAGCAGCACTTCAAAGCCGCGAATGGTGCGGTAGTAACCATCCAACATGAGCATAGACAAGGAGGTGAGCTGAGCCGTGCGGTCCCAGCCGTCGCTGCAGTGCACCACAACCGACGTTTTCCCTGACTCCACTTTGTCTGCGATCCTCAGCGCTCCAGCCAGGATCAGCTACAAACACAGGACCAGAAACACACAAACCATTATCACTGCAATATTTTTACAATGTCCTTTCCCAACCGATGGGTCACTATGCTCACCTTGATGTGCTCAAGCCAATGAGTGGACTCCAGATTGGAGAGCCAGTGGGAGTCCTCGATATTGGGGTAGACAACTTCCTTCAGCTTGCGGAGCGACTCCCTCATCACGTGGATATTGTGAATATCCAAGAAAACCAGCTCAGCGTTTTGATAGGCATCCTCGCTTTCATATCCACCCCCTTTCATCTGTGGGAAAGTAGAGGATGCAGTGGTTACTAAGATCCACGGGGCACAGAACAGAAAAACAGATCCAGTTAAATTATTGCCAACGAGACAGTCCTGAATCAGTAGTAGTAGAAGCTACATTAAGCAGCAAGGTCACCACAGCAGGTAGAGTTTTTAATGCCGGATGCCTTTCCTGACGTGGTCCTAAAGGGGATTTGTGTCTCTAGCTGGAAACAAACCAGGGACCTTTTTGCTTGCCAAGTGAATGCGTTAACCACTACACCACTGTAGGCACGACACAATAGAAACTAGTGATCTTCTAGCTAAAGAGCTCAGATTTTACCTTACTGCTCAAATATAGTACTGATTGCATGCTTTATTTACTTTAATCTGCAAAGACAACGCATAGCTAATACACTGTACCAGCTAAAAACTCAAAACTGTGCTTGATGATGCACAGCAAATAATAAAAGATAAGAATCTAAATCTGGCTACGGCTCCATACGAGCCTCTTCATTTTGGACTTTCGTGTTTATTTTTAGAATCTATTGGGAGATCTTTCATCCACGCTTTGAAACAAGCCTTGAATCAAACTTTGTTTCAGCTCTCTTTCCCCTTCCAATAATGCACACACGATCACCGTTAAGGATAGCTACTCTCTTTGACATCATGAACAACCACGAGTAGAAAAAGACTGTCTGAAATGGACCATTGAGAAAAGTCTGAAGCCTGACCTTTTGGCTCACTGGGATTACTATTATTGTCATTGTTATTATTTGAAGCTTTGGCCATGTTTAACATATGTATCAATCACTGTAACACAATGTAAAGTGGGTCCCATTAAATAAATATAATTTAGAAAATGGACCTTGTTGGCAGCAGCGTTGACGCTGGGTCTGGCATCAAAAATGAAGAGTTTATGTGACTGAGCATTAGCATCCATGATCGCCTGCAGGTATTTCTCATCCTCTTTGCTGCGCTTCCCGTTCACCCCAACCATCGGCTGACTGCAGCGTGTCACTGTTGCCTGGCTCTCTGGATGGATCCATGACAACACCTTTAAATAATGTGTAGCAGAATATCAGCACAGACTGTCCTGCAAGCCGGGCACACACAGACAATTATAGTACCGCTGAAAAATACGGTCGCTCACCGGTATCCTTCCCTTTGCTCGGAAGGCAGCGACTCTTTTCAGCTCCTCGTCTGGTATGTTAACAGGCACTGCCAGTGTTGATGGGTACGTGTCGCACAGCTCATAGTGATCGTTTACTTTAGTTATCCTCCAGCTTTCATTGGGTATACCCTTGACAAAAAAAGAAAAGACATAAGTAACCGGTTTTATGAGTGCACTTTAACATTTAACAAAGCATTCTGCATAACTTAAGTACCTGTCTTTTATACTCTGAGAGAGCATCATACACCTTCCATCCATTTTCAGGAAACACCTGCCCATATTCAAAGGCAAAGATTTGCTGTGGAGAGTGGGGGAGACATTTTTCAGTTGGTTGTACACGAAAAACAGTTTGTGCACTTTGTAAAAGACCTGTGAAAGTTAGACCTGTGAAAAACTAAGTACACTCCACAATTCAGTATCTTATGTAACCATCTTTAAGAGCAACAATTTGAAGTAATCATTTTCTGTATGACGTTATCAGTGTCTTGCATGATGGTGGAGGAATTTTAGCCCACTCTTGAACACGTTGCTTGAGGTCATTGAGGTTTGCAGGTATTTGTTTAGGCACAGCATTTCAAATGGTTTGAGGTCTGGACTGGCCATTATGTTTTACATTTGAAACTGTGCTTGGGATCATTATCTTATTAAATGACCCAATTAGGGCCAAGCTTTAACTGTTGAACAGATGGCTTCACATTTGACTCTAAAATACTTTAGTTCTCTGGCTCTCCTCCACAGCGTGTCTTTGTCCTGTCTTCCTCCCCTAACCCCTAACTGGTCACGAGTGATGGCCGCCCCTCCCTGAGCCTGGTTCTGCTGGAGCTTCCTTCCTGTTAAATGGGAGTTTTTCCTTCCAAATGTTGCCAAAGTGCTTGCTCATAAGGGGTCGTCTGATTTTTGGAGTTTTGCCTGTATTATTGGAGGGTCTTTACCTTATAATACAAAGTGCCACGAGGCAACTGTTGCTGTGATTTGGTTCTATATAAATCTAACTGAATTAAAATTGAACTTAGTTTTCAGAGGACTACGAATATGTGTTTCCCAGTACTGTATGTGCAGGACTATAAAGTCAGCAACAGCATTGCTGGGCAGTACTTACCAGCCCATTGGAAACAGGAAAAGCGAATTTCATCAGCACTTCAAAAATGGACTTCCTGAGGGTGTCCTCCATCTGTTTGTGTGCAAATCGTAGATTACGAACATCCTGTAGAAATGCAGAGCAACAAATCATGGAAAAACTCAAGGGCTAGCAGCTGTATGCAAGTATCATTTCATCACAGCCAAGCGTTATTACCAAGAAAGGTAACGTAGAAGTAGACCTTTGTAAAACTTCACTATTTCTTAATGGGCTATCTCTGGCAGAGACAGAGATAGCCCAGCTCTGTCTCTGCTTCTCAGTTGAATAACTGTAAACTACTTGGCTATTTTGCAACTTAGCGATTCTGTTTTTTGTTTTGTGCATTTTATGTTCAATATAGGTATTTGTTGTGCCTGAAAATGAACAAATAAATGAAATGAAATGAATGAAAGCAGTAATTCTTTACAACTTTCACAAGCTTACTCACTTTGCACACCAGCCCATAGGACACATCGCGACTCGAAGCGTTTCCAATCCTTTCCACGCGACTCACCACCCCAAGTGGCAAGTCCAACATAAATGTTGAGTCCTGGAAATCAGCCAGACATTAACAAAAAACATAAATCTTCAAAATACAAATTAAAAATAATCAATAACATACCCTGTCCATAGATTTAAAGAATAGCCTGTAGTTGGTGACAGTCACAGTTCCCCTCAGTGCTCCAGTGAAGGGACAGAAGTAGGTGACATCTTGGGCTATGAATAAAAATAAGAGGATAAAGGTGATGATGCATTTTTGCTGTTTTGATGGGCTGTGATTGCAGATGAAAGGAAACCTACCCATGTCTTGCACGGTTTCATTTGGAAGCAACTGCAGTTCTTCTTTGTCTGAATCTCTGATGGCCTGCTGGAAACATATCATCTTTAGTTCTGAGTGGTCTCTTGACTGGAAATGTTACTCAAACATATAGGATAGGATGGGTAAAATTAAATGTGTAAAATCATCTACCTTGGCAGATATTTTGGGCTTGACCTGCAAAAAGAAGAGGAGAGCCACGCTTCAGTTTTTAAATTAAAAAAAAATGTTTTAATAGAAAAATAATAGCGGTGAAACATATGCAGGTCACTAACCCTGAGCTCTGGGGAAAACTCTGCAGAGGTGGACACAGAATCCGAGGACATAGCAGATGGTGGTTTGGCCTGGGCAGAGCGGTCAGAGCGAGAGGTGGAAGTGCTGGTGGAAAGTGACATCACACAAGTGAGAACCATTTATTAGGTGCAGTCTTTTCTTTTTTGGGGGGAGTTTTTTTTTTACATATCTATACGTATTCGTATATGTAATGACAGAAGACTCAATGACTAAAAAAAAACAGAGACATCTGTTGAGATTGGCCCTTTTTTTTTCTCAGACTGAGACAAAAATTTGTTAAATGTATATTTTTCATTTTCCAGATCCCCTCTGATGGATCTGGGCATGCACAATGCCCTCAAGGAGTCGTATAACTGAGGTTAAGTTTAAAATTATACAGGATACGAACACTAAAATGCAAAAATGTAAGATTTTAAAACAGATTACAATTCCGGCAGCATGCTCATCACCCGGTGACATCAGGGCGAGGGGTTAGTGTCTTGTGTCGGACTACTGATTTCACCATGTGCACACGTACCTGACCTTGCAATACTACTCACATGGAATGAGCTACTAATCCCTTTCTCATTTCTCTTAATAGTTTTTCTATATTCATTTGTACGCGCAAAAAATATTACCTTGGAACAGCTGCATTTTTAAGTACCTCTGAGCATATCTTAAACTTAACCTGAATTATCAGACTCCTACTTTATATGCATGCCTATAAAGTAATTGTCAGAAATGAAAAATATACATATACTTGACTAAACTAAATTATGTTCTCCGTTATAATTAGAATATCATCTGGAAATTTTGATCTGTATTAGACCATCTAATGGTGTTTTTGTGATGGAGCGTGTCATGTTTGCTCAATCCAACATGAAAGCTGAATGAGATTTGCATTTTCATTTTTCAACTAAGAAGTTTATGTCAAAAAGCTATTCTACATGTTTTATTTTGCAGTACTATAAAATACAACTATATCGCAAAAGAAAGTGAAACTAGTTGTTTTTGTAATGAGATTTTTATTTACTGTATTTTAATTAACCCATATTGAGAGGGATTTTTTGTGTTTTGATTTGTTTTTTTTTAATTGCAGATCCCGATTCAATTTTATGGCAAAAGGAGCCAGTGAAAACTTCAGGCTTTTATTTATGTCGACGGAACTTCTTTTCTAATCCATCTTCAAAAATATCTGATATACGAAACTAAAACGCTACAGCAATTATTAGATATGTGCAAACCACAACATTTTGAGGCAAATCAGACGTGGCTGTGAAGAAAATGTTCTAAAAATATTTCATGATTTGAGAAAGTGTTTTTAACTTGTCTGGCCCACACGAGCGCAAACTGGGCTCTATGTTGTCCATGGACTGAAATAAGTTTGACACTGTTTGGGCAAACACTCTACTACATCGAGGCTCTGTTAGCTTCCGTTTGACATTTCTATCACATCACAGCCTGAGTGATTACTGGAGCGGATCGATAAAACTGCGTTGTCCTAATTTACAGTTTAAGCTGCGTTGGTCTCGTAGCGCTCGTAGGACACCGTCACTGGTGGATAACATTAGTCACAGCGGAAAAGCTTACAAGAAGTGTACTGAAGTTAGACACGCTTAACTTTAGCTATAAAGCCTTAATAACTAACCCATGCCGATAGTGTCAAAACTTTTGGTTAGCTTAAAAGGCGGTGTCTGGCGGTGAGTTTAGCTACCTGGACAATGAATCTACACTCGGCTGTCGGGAAGAGGAGCGCTTCGAGCCCAAGCTGTCGACACTCCCGCTCTTCTCCATGTTCTCCTTCTTCAAGTGTTTGGATAACCGGTATTGCGAGTCAAGACTTTACCGCTAAAGAGCCACTGAACGCTTTTAAATCCCTCCTCCGAGTGAAGCAAATCCCCACAAACAAAAGGAAGCTGCCATCTTTTCCCAGAAGCCTCCCAATCCCCGTCATAGGCAGGATCGTTGGAGGGCGCGCCCTCTGCTGTCTCTCTGTGGAACTACAACTGATCGCGTGCAACGCGTTTCTCTCGTGCCAAACCTCTGGCTACGCAGTAGAAAGTGGATGACAGGATAATGCTTATTTTTAATGAAGACGTACACATTGTCTAATTATCCACCCAACGTCCACGTGGGTAATGTCACTGCCTTGGGTCCATAATAATGAATGCTGGAATAATGAAATGGCTAAAGTGCAGTAAAATTAACTTTAGTACTGACAGTAACTTAAATCGTGTTTACATTCGTGTCAATGAAAGACTTAATGCAAGAACAATAGAAATAGTCACTTTTGTTTGACTTTACTGCTACTTTCTATTGAATGAGATGAAGCTGATAATTTCAAATGCAAAATGGATTTTAGACAAGAAGTCTACTGTATGCAGCTAGGTTTAATAAGAAGGGAGAAGCTGTATCTGCATGGAAATACACCAAAATTAAATGTGCTCAAATTGTTCAACAATTCTGCATAATTACAGACAATTCATTAAATGAGTAATAAACTGGGAATATTCTAATCTTGATGAAGTGGAACATGTAGTTTGGATAAGATTAACATAAAACTTGCACCTTTATTTTACTGGAAAGTTTTGTGTGTATAGGATAACAGTATCCTGGTGACTGATGTGCTTTTGATTTTTCAGTCTGTTTATTTTTAAGGGTTCATAAAGCAGTTTAATATGAAGACACTTTATTGAAAAAAAGAATTCCACAAGAAATGTGACAGACTGACAGGGTGTATTGTGCCTTTGGGATGTGCCTGATTTAGACTTCTGCAGGAAATCCAAGTTGTACCTTCTACTGCAACCGAAACCCGTCTTAACTCTACACTGTAACCTTCCATGTCATTCAGTTGTTGCAGTCTGCATCGACCTGAGATGTAGCTATATTTCTTGAGAGGTGCAGGTCAGGTTGCGGTGTAGGGTTAAGAAGGCTTTCCGGTTACGTTACGATTTCCCACAGAAGTCTAAATCAGGCTCCAGCGCCCCTGTGCCCTTGAATAAGATAAGCAGGGAAAAAGTCAATGACACATGGCTGCATAAAGAAATAAAGGCTTGACTGCAGATCTCTACACTGTTTTGAATGAAATGTTTGTGTGCGTGGAGCGGCTAAACAGAAGGAAGATATTTCCTTGTGATGGTCTGACTGGATCCTAATCTAACTGTGCATTTGTGGAGATGCTAGTTTATATAATCTCTGCCAGCTGAAAAAAAAAACCCCAAAGAAAATAAATGTCTGGTCACATTTTAAAACTGCACTTAACTTTTGACAAATTTCACTCAAAGGATGTCACGTTGACACATTTATATACAGCATGACTGTACAGATGGATACGTGGTTAATAGCATGGATAGATGGATGACTGTACAAGTATTAATCAAGTTCTATACAGAGTTTATTTGAAAAACCATGTACCCTCCGCAACAGAGGGTAGAGGAAGGAGACCAAACACATTTGATAATAAAAACAAAAACAATACAAATGACACAGAGGAAGTCCTCTACTTTACATATTTCTCCATAAATTTCTTGTGAAATTCAGAGCGCAGTGTGTCATTCACAAAGCGTTTCTCCTTCCGTGCTTCGTCCACTCCTTTGGCACAATTCTTGAACACTACGTCATCATCCCACCTTGAATAATATTAAGAAATGAAATCAAGATTAGATTTAAGAGGCCTTTTCCCCAAATACAAACCTCATCCTGTGTTTTTACTGTGTGTATAAGTGAGACATACCTTCTCTTGACTCTGAATGAATTCTGGTTCTGGTTCTGTTGCTGCTGTCCAGCCAAATTAATCAGTGGATTGCCGCTCAAGATATTTTCCATTCGAATTCTCTCCTCCTCTGCCTTTTGCTCTCGTTCCTAAGATGGAAAAAATAATATTTTACTGAATATAAAGAAGTAACATTTCTTATGTTCAAATGTAGCATCTTATTACAGTTAGTGCAAACAGAACAGCCTAAAACAAAGTTACTTTGCGTTCTTGCTCTTCAGCACGCTCTTTTTTAATCTTCTCCAATTCAGCCAAAAGAGCTGCAGTGTCATCATCATCACTATCTTCATCAGAGTCCTCGTCCTCATCATCCTAATAAAATAAAAATAATTATTAAGGGAGATTAATCAGTACTAATCACCACTCAAGTTAAATGCCCAAAATGTCTTGCATTGCAGACACTCACATCAGTGAGAGGATCATCAGCATCAAGGTTAGCAGCTGGAATCTGATCCAGTCTTGGCCTCTTTGAAGATGATGAAGAAGATGATGATGATGTGGTGTGCTCTGGAAAAAATAAGACCAACATAATGCTATATGTGAGAAAATAAATATAATCTAAAATATATTTTACATTAACAGGAAGTCTAATTTCTACAGGAAGTCTAATTTCTACAGGAAGTCTAATTTCTACAGGAAGTCTAATTTCTACAGGAAGTCTAATTTCTGCAGAAAGACCAACCTCTTGGTCCCCTCTCTCTGGTCTTTTCACGTACTGCTACACGCTCCCTCTCCTCCAGCTCTCTGCGAAAGTCACGGGCACGGACCTCCTCGGGGGCATCCTGGGTAGGCTGCCTGCAGAAGGGAGAACATTTGCAGATCAATAAACTAATGTTCATCCAGAATGCTTTCTGGAACACTTTCACCACTCTCACAGTGAGCAGACAGATGATGCAGTAGGAACTGATCCGAAAGCATCTTTCCCTCTAGCAAACCAGCCATCAGATCAGGTAATGATAAAACTCCATTCACATTTGATCATCTGACCTGTACTTGATCTTTGTGTGACCTGGAAGATCTCGACTGGAGTACTGCTTGGAGAGAGCACTCAAATCACCTTCTCCTTTACCCCTCCCTCCTCTTGCCGGCTCAAATGTTGGTCTTGCAGCTGTAGTCATCTTTGATGGCTCTGCAATTAGACACAGGGGACATTAAAACTATCAAACAGATGGAAAAGCTGCAAGCAGTAAAAGCAAAAAAGTCACGGTGTCCATTATCAAATTGCAGTTCCCTACAACACAACAGGCGTTTACTCCACTTATGTGTTTTATAGAAAGTCAGAAGGCTCATCTTTTTGGTTTTTAGACAAGCTGGTACAACAGTACCCTTTCCCAAATATCAACCATCCATTCATTAAACCTCAGTGGTGATCAAACCGCTTATAGTTTGCATGTGTTTCCATGTTTGCAACGTAAATAACATTTGAGAGGCATTTAGATTACAAGTTACGTAATCTTCCTAACAAATATCATTTGCTCACATGCTAAAACTCCAGGTCAATCAATTAAACCTATAATTAACAATTCTCTTATTAAACTGCGACTGTGGCATTTTAAACACTTCTTTGTAGGATAAGTATCAGCTGCCAACAGGCAAGTAAATGAAAAGAACAAATTAGCCTGCTAGCTGCTAAAGCTAAAACGCTGCTTCCTATAAAAGCCGATGAGGTTGAAAACGACAGTAATTCGAGCCTTCAGTAACACGGATAATGTTTCAGAGAAGTGATATTACAGCCAAAAATAAAGGAAATAAAAAAATCCATTAAGCAGTATTTAAAAATTAGGTTTAAAGCAACAACACTTACAAAGCCGCTACCACACGACGAAAGGAACGCTGATACAACAATCAACGTCACTTCCGGGGAAAAAAAAGATGTGTTCAGGAACACTCAGAGAAAATAGCGTGCGAAATATGAGACATTTTAAACTTCTTACATCTCAACACAGCGTTGACACGACTAGGGTGTACGCATATAACTTAACAAATATGCTACAGCCTCTCCAATTTTTATTTTGCTTTCACTTCACTTTCACTTTATTATTTTTTATTTCACTTCCAAAAGACTGATAGACTAAACTGACTACAGGGGCATCAGCGGAGGAGTGACCTGTCTTCTATAGTGCATTGTGTTACAGTGAAGTAGTGATGTGTCAGTTGCAAACGAAATGGCTCTTAATGAGCCGGGTCTTTGACGTGAACGACGCGAGCCGCGGGGTTTTTTCTTTCCTTCTCTCACCCTCTCTCTCACCCTTTTTTCGGCTTCACTCCACACTCGAGCCTTGTGCCTTGCGCTGGGCAGAGGGGGGAGGAGCAGTAGTTACACTCTCAGTAGCACAGGAACAGAGCAGGAGGGAGAGAAAGAGAGCCAGGGACAACAACATTACATTAGAAAGGTATAGTAATCATCCACAACTATTTTCAGTTGCAGATGATAAAGGATTCAGAAAGTTTATTTATGCAGGCTCATATGACAGAGAATATACATCTTCTTTTTGTTTTCATATTTTAATTTATATTTAATTGTGTTGTGGTTTTCAGCGTTTTGTGTTGTTTCATTTTAAATTTGTTTAACCCTTTAAGACCTACCATAGAACCAAGGCCGCCAGAGCTTACTTTATATTTTTACATGCTGTAGTGCCATTTTTGGGAGCATTTCAAGTTGCTATACATCAACACAACTGTTATAGCCCATATTTTAATAATATGTATGCATTAAGTCCATAGTAACTACATAAATTGCAAAAAAGTGCAATAAACTACAAAAAAATTGAAAATCGTTTTTTTTTTTTACATATATTTCTACTTGGAGAAATTTAAGAGGTTTATCTTTCAAAACTTTAAATACAAAAAAGTTGCAAAAAATAGTTTACAACAACAGGAAATTTTGAGTGTCTTCATAGTTTTATTTTTGAGATACACCAATTTTTATATACTGCAGGAAAAACGAAAAACAATCCTATGATGCAAATTTGCAAAGAAAACAGCATGTGCATCAAAATAAACTATTTTAAGCAGTGTTCTAAGCATCCCAGCAACTATTCAGAAAAGCATAAAGTCAAACATGACTTATAAAAACACCAGTATAGGCTTTTAAGGCCTACAAGTAAAAAACTACATTTTCCGCGAAAATGACGTCACTCCCGGTTTCGGGCAGGTAATGGAGGACATGTGATTGTTCCGCTGACGTCTGTTTCAATGTGGGAAGTGTTACGAATAGCTGATCGGATCGGCAAAGTGTGTTTCTGGAATATTATGTTTTTGTTCCTGCAAGCGCTTTTTATGCAATATTTGCAAAGCTATAAGTGGAAGGAAACCATGACCTAGGACAAGCTGATGGCATAAGATGTAAGTACAACTCCTCCGGTTTCATATGCAAAAAAAAATTATTGCGCTAGCTTACGCAGTTCCGGTTCTACAGGGATTTAAAAATAGTTACGCAAAACGGAGCGTGCTGCTCTGATCGGCTTTAAAGGGTTAAAAGGAAAAAGCTGAAAATTTAAATAGTTAAAAGTTGAACTGTGACTAGTTGGTTTTTGAATTATATGATTTATTTATTAGATTTTATGTGGAGTGAATAAATAAAAGTATATTTATGGTGGCCCCTAGAGATAAAGCGCATACAAACTCCAAAACACGTAAAAACTCCAAAACATGTAAAAACACAACAGAAGTGCTCCAGGATGCTAGGCCCAGTGTTGAGCTTTTGTTACCTAGAGGCTACACAAGCCAGCAAGTACCAACAACCGGATTTGGTGTGTGGTAGTAACAGGTAAATGAACTTTTTTTTTAAATTATTTGAATATATATGAGTGCTTGTGTATAAATACACAAACAATACACATATGCTTTCAATTGTGTAATTTAAGTGATCTAGGTAGCTCTGTTTTGAAGTTCAGTTAACGCTAGAAATGTGTTTTGGAGTTTGTACATGCTTTGCCTCTAGGGTCCACTGTATATATTTATATATAAACATATATAAATAAAACGACTTTTTTTTACATTAGTAATTCCTTTTGTGCATAATTTTATATTATTGTTAATAATAAATTAATTAAAGCAACAAAACAACCTGAAGAGCCGGTTCGGAGCCGAAAGAGCCGGCTCTTTTTAGTGAGCCGAACCAAAAGAGCCGGTTCTCTAAAAAGAGCCAGAAATCCCATCACTACAGTGAAGGAATTAAGGGAGGATGCTGTTAAGTGCAGAGCTCAAACAGATGCGTAGAAAGTGCATTCAAAGCACAGCCTCCCTGTAATGGTATCACAAACAACTCTAACACAGTACATTCAGTAGTTTTGGAGTAGTGTTGCTACACTCACCAAAATTGCTACTGCTATTCTTATTATTAGTAGTAATACACCTTACTTATGTTGAAAAAGACACACAGTTTTAACGTTGGCCCCTTTATGTGTGTGACATGCATTTTCATGACACAAAAAAATGTACACTCCTTCATTACTAATTGTACACATCATTCACCACTTCGATGGTTTCTCTTTTATCTCGATACTGTTCTGTGAGAGAACCAGGAAAAGAAGTGGTTCTACTGGATTCCACTTAACGTTCAAATATTTTCTGTCTAAGCAGCAATACTTTTATTTGTAATTTTATTGTATCTTTATTTTGAACATGTTTAAATAGACAAACAAGCAAATCAAAACTAAAGGAAAACAAAACAATAATAATTATAAATAACTTACATGTTCAAAAAGGAGTAGGAAAAAGCATAAGCTTATTTAATCCCACCACCTTTCCACAATTTAGTAACTAATAGTCAACACTTTTTCTTCCTGTCCATGCACTACCCATCATAAATTCTTCCTTACAATTTGTTACATGTATTTGCTTTTATAACGTGAGTAACACGTCAAAAGATATACAAATTTACAGATATATATACTTATACTTGTGCACCCACACACACACATCCATCCCTATTGTGAAACTTTACAAACTGAAGTAAGGAAACTGGAAAAGTAAAAAAGAATGACACAGTTACAAAAAAAAGTTAAACATTTTCATGGCATCTCTACAGGTTTTGAGTTAGCCTCAGTGAAAGAAAGCGAATACTCTTACGTTTAAAAACCTGAAAAGTAAATGGACCAGTTCTTATATACTGGCTTCTGCTCTACCTGAGCACTCAAAGGACTTTATACAATATGTTTATTCACACATAAAGTACTTCCTGTCTAACACTCACACTCCAATGAACACATTGGAAATAACTCAGGGTTCAGTATCTTGCCCAAGGATGCTTTCGGCATGCAAACTGGAACAGCCAGCAATTCAACCACCAACCTGCTGTTTACCCTATGAGCCAGTCATAACAAGAACTAAAAACCGCATTAATTTCTTTTGCACACAGAGTCCCCTGTACACCCACAGACCAAAATGTGAATATTTCAGTTTATTAAAATGTAAAGTAAACATCAAATAATGAGGTTAAGCTTTTCTCTGTGCCCTTTTATTTTCACTGGAGAGAATGGGCATTTCGGTTTAAGGATTTTCAATGTAAATATTATTAAAAAGGTCTGATGAGACAGTAGATTAAATTCTAACAACTCTGAGATCTGGTCCCGCTTGATTCCTAGAAGCCTACCAACTGGAACAGTATGCTTGTGAAAGAAAGTCTTTGTTGTGGGTGAAACAATACTACAAGCTTTTTATATTTGAAAAAAAAAAACTTTTGTGGTTAATGATATGCAGGTTTTCAGTTGTCTACTTTTTTTCAAAGGCTATTGTTCAGTGATGGGCAATTAATTTTCCCATGGGACCACATGAGAAACTGGGACTGTTGTGGAGGGTCTCACCAATAAGTGTATAAAGAGATTACATTAATATTGAGCAGAATTGAGTTCAGTTTAACCCCCTGCTATAGCCATTAGTAGGAAAGAAAACAGCATCAAGTACTAACCTGCAGGGTTCATTTAAATACCTTTAAGCTGTCAGGCAGGTTATAAAAGCCTATTTTTAATTTGCTTCTTAGCAAAGACTGAAAATCTCACTAGAAAACATCTCTGGAATGTGACCTCTCACACTCAGAAAAATCGAAACCACAAAACAGTGCTGCCCCTCTTATCACCCAGCCTATCCGCTTGCTCAATGAGCCTGTGTAGCATCATCCAGGTGCGGCACTTCAAAACTAACAGGGGAGGGGGGCGGGATCTGAAACTGCAGGGGGTGGGGGCTCTGGTGGAGGTATTTCTGCCATCTTATTTGCGTGTCACAGAGACCCGGAGGAGGACCGGCACTGATCTGCTCTGACACAAACAGGTGAGAACACAATACGGCACAAAAATGGACTTCACACCCCTGTTCGTGGCCTGTGTGAGGAAGGCCTCATTACCAAATCTGAATTGCTTTCCTTTTCTATGAATAATGAATTTGACCTGCTTAATTGGGGCTGGCACATCTCCAGAAAGATTCATCACAAGAGATTAAAGCACTAAGCACAGGTCAAAATGTTAACAGGCGCTTGAAGAGAATACAGAACAGATGCGCAATATGACAAGATGCAGAGAGACTGGGGAGAGCACGAGATACATTTGTTAATAGTGTTTACAAGCAGATTCGATTTTTGCACAAGTTTTATTGTGGAATGTCTTCTGGTATGCTCAAATGGTTTTATTCAGATAATAATAACTGTCCACATGTGTTAATAACAAAGCGTAAATGCTTCAATATCACTTTATCATGGTGGATGAGTTTTTTGTGTATAGGAATACAGCTTTACAGGTTGCGAAAGGGGGTGAGTTGGGAATGAGTGTAGAGTATGACAGATAAAACGTACAGAAAGTTTATCATCAAATATTTCCTCAGGTTGAACATCTGAGAAAACATCAGCAGCATGTCAAAAGGTGAGTATTTGATAAGATTAAACATGGAAGAAAAAACTATTTCTTGGTATGCAGTACTGATAAAAGTGTGTGTGTGTTGTAGATATTAACAGAAGCCAGGTGCTTCAAAACATCAGGGTGCGGTCTACATTAAAAAAGGACGGCAGCTGGATCCAAAGATCAAATGATGCCAAGAAAGAACAAGACACAGCGGGGTACTCACAGTGATTGAGATGCAACTTCAAAAATTGAGTTTTAAAATTTTGTTTTTTTTAATTGAAAGGGATAATTGAAGCTGTCCTGTCTCAGTGTCACAGCAACCTCTTCTGTGTTGCAGAACGAACACAGATGTGGAAACTAAACCTATTCCAGCTAGGAGTTCACAAGTCCGGTTGGCAGCCAGGAGATTTGAGTGAGTGCTGCAAAATTATTTTAAAAAAGAAAAAACACTTTTGAATGTAAACGTTGCTCAGGCACACCGGATTTAACTGACAAATACACAGAAATGGTAAAACAAACAAACAAAAAAAACAACAACTTTCATTTCTAAGGTTTCAAGCATCCGCACATATGAAAAATAATAGTCTAGTCCTTACCATGGCTTGGTAAATATAACTTCAGATGAACTTTAAAACTTCACATATTACAATTTGGTTTTTTTTTTTAAAGACAACAACAAAGCAAAAATGCAGAAGTAGTGTGTGAAGAACTAAGTACAGCCTTATCACCAAATTCGCCCTAAGGTGCTTAGAGAAATCAAATCAGAGTCTATAGGCCTCAGTTAGCATGCAAAATGTTAAAATTTGTGACAGTGCAACCAGGAAAAGACTGAACAACAGAAGTGGAGATGTCTGACCATAGTGTGTAGTTTCATGTTTGGTAAAACACCCCCCAAAACAAACAAACAAACAACAACAAAAAAAATGCACAAACATTTTATAGCAACTCTTAGGCATGTTGGTGGACGGGTGATGATTTGGGCTGGTTTTGCAGCCACATGAAGTGGGCACCTTGATATCACTAACTTGACCATGATGAACTCCTCTGTATACCAAAGTATTCTAGAGTCAAATGTGAGGGCATCTGTCTGACAGCTACAGCTTGTCCAAAACTGGTTCTTTCAACGGGACAATGAATCCAATCACATCAGCAACTCTATAACAGAATGGCTGAAAAAGAAAAAAGGCAACAAGTTAAAGAAAAGTGGACCAAAATTCCTCCGCAATGATGTGGCAGATTGATAAAGTCATACAGGAAGCTATTCAAGTTATTGTTGCTAAAGGTGGTTCTACCAGCTACTCAGTCACTGGTTGTTCTTTTCACACACTCCTTCTGCATTTTGGCTTAGTTTGTTTTTTTTAAACCGTGTAATACGTCACGCATTGTTGTTCGTCTGAGGTTGTATTTCAGAAACTTTAAGAGCATGATTTACTTTCAATATGCCCTCATATGTAAACCTCAGAACTGACAGAGGCCATAAATTTTTACCATGACTGTAAATCTATTTTTTTTAAAAAGAAAAATAATGTAAAACTTAAATATTAGACCCATGTGTATGGCACCACACAGTGTGGTGGCAGTTCTGCAAGTTAAACTCAAATTGTCCTTCGACTGTGCTGTGTCATTGAATCATAACTAAAAATATTCCAGGCTTCAGGCACAAATCACCATCTGTGATATTAACATACAGTACAAAAACATTAACTTAGCCCTGGGCATCTGTACCGCATCCATAAAACTCTAAAGTACACTGCAGTGTGACCTACACTTAAGCTGGTTGATCAAACGTTAATCTTACTGGGGTGCTTCCCTGTAGGACACATGCGTATTTTTTCCTTGAATACTGTAGCAAAAGCTTTCTAGGGAACAACTTAACATATGAGATTGTTAATTATATGGTATGTGACAAATGTTTTTCCAGCTTTGTTAAAAAAAAAGAGGTTAATGTTAATATTAATACCCCTGTGCATTAAAATTATGATTTTGATATAGGCATCCAATAATTATAGTCATATACAGAGTTATTTTATACAGGTAATAGAACAGAAAGATGTTCTTCTGCTTGGTTGCACAATATTTCTACTAAATAAAGGATACGTCAGCCTTAGCTGCCTGACTATTGTCGGCAAATGTATCAATTGCACTGACATTACATCACTCAGCCTGAACATGTACATAACACAGACACACACACACACTCAACTATGGCTACAGCAAAATTTTGTAAATTATTAAGGTTATGGACAAATTTTTGCTTCAAACACATTTAAAAATATCTTTATTCTAGATGTCTGACTTTTCCCCCTGAGATCACGTAGGGTTCATTCTTCCAGGTGAACAGAAAGAAGCAAATTATTTAAAAAGGTCTTGGGTTTACTTTTATATCAGTTTCTGTGTTCACAATTATTCAGGATACTTATGTTCACAGGCCACTTTATTATGTACACCTTGCTTGTACTGGGTTGGACCCCTTTTCCTCCAGAACTGTCTTAATTATTCATACCATAGATTCAACAACATGCTGGAAACCTTCCTGAGATTATGATCTACATTAACATGATAGCACAGTGCTGCCATGTGATTGGCTGACTTGATATATGCATTAATGAGAAGCTAAACAGGCGTACCTAACAAAGAGGCCAGTAGATGTAAGTAAAGGAACAACAGAATCACATGTACAATTTTAAACTATTTAGGGAAAAAAAGACAACAACCGTTGGAACCAAAAATGGACATATTTTCTTTGACCTCCAAAGAAAACCATGACAACAGCAGTAGGTGTATCATATTCTACAGCTGCATCATCTGTTGATGACACATCCTTCAATAAATGGTTCCAACTTCCACTCAAAATCAGTCTGGTAGTTAAGAGGCTTGATTGTGCTTCAGAGACATCTTGCACAGCATAAAGTGTAGTTATCAGACGTCTACAACAGATAACATATGAAAATGTGCCCAAGCTTTAAATCCATTCTTTTATCCGTTCCAGTGTGTTTGAGATAATCGAGTGAATTTGTCACATTACTTAGATACATAAAACAAATGACAGAGTGAAGCACCGGTGTTATATCTGTGCAGAACTGCTCGGGCAACTCACACCTCACAGCCTCCCCTCCCTCACTTGCTGTCAGAGACCACTAAACTGAAATCATGCCCCTTACCAATGATGGTTAGCTTCACTACCTGACTGGCCAGCAATACCAAAAAAAGATGGCACTGAATATCTACAAATGTCCTTTTGCTCACAATCCCCTAGGCTGAAGCAACTTGTGAGTGCTTTGCAAGTGTTTTTCTTTTATGGGTCACTTAATTTAAATGGCTTGCCATCCAATAATTCACAAGAAGATGGAAGCATTTATGAAGAGAAATTACAGATTTTTGTTAAGCAGAAATATTTCCTCTATTTTTCTTTTAATATCCTTTTGAAAATCATGTTCACCTTGGGACTCCCAACCCATTGAAAACCACAGTTGTGCAGCATTCAAACATTATTACCAGATAACTAAAACTGAGCTCATTGTTGAGTAGTAATTAATAACAATGCAAGCCTTCCTCAAACAGGGCTCTCTGCAGGGAGGCAGCAGGAGGTGGTTCACTATATTAAAAAACAGGACTGTAATTAATTCAGTATTTTGAAAGACAGAACGAGCCTGTGTTCATTTCTGCTTTGCTCAATTATGCAGTCAATCACACTTTCATTTTTATAGCGATGAATTAGGAAGACGGCCCAGCATCTGTGAGGTCTCCTACAGTGTGCACTCCCGGCACTGGTGTTGACAAGGAGGGTGCAGCTATCTGGCCAGGGTGGTGGGCTGATATCATGTGTCTGTCACAGATGGTGAAGGGGTTCAGTGGGTAGATCCCAGATTTCCTAAAGCCTTCCTTCACAATTCTCACACCTTCCTCCTCCTTTGCTACCTGATATGTTCCTTTGAAAACCCCTGAGAACTCCTTTTTGCTAACTGCAAAGTGGGTGTCAGTAGTGTAGCCGTCGCCTAGGAATGAAGCAAAGTGCTGCTTGAGGACCACAAAGAGACCGTCATTGAGTGGCTGGAGGATGTGGGAGCAATGAGGTGGGAGGCACAGAAGAATGACATCCTCCTTACGAGCTGTTTCCACCACCTCCAGGTTCACGGGTGACTTGTGGCCATCGAAAATCAGCAGCAGTGGACGCTCCTTTGGTGCGTGCACGAGAAAATGTTTGAGGAACCATTTCTTAAAGAGGTCTGAATTGATACATCCCGAGTCTGACCACCCGTATAGGGCATTCGGTGGTCCTTGTGTCTTGTAGCATACTCCCCCTGGATAGGCCTTTGAGTAGATTATAAATGGGGGGATGTCCTCTCCAACCGCATTAAAGCAAGCCAAGACGGAGACATGGTCCCTGGAGCCTGGCGCTGGCTTGTAGCCTAGACCGACAGATTTGGGGAGAGTCACCCTCTTCCTACTCAGCTGAAAGTCTGTGTCATTGCAGTTGAAAATTTGGTGAGGCTTGTCTATGAGCTCATGAGCATCTACAACAGTCCTCAGGAGGTGAAAAAACTGATCTACTGCTTCCTTTCTCACTGACACAGTCCTCCCACGGACAACATTGTCTGCTGGCTGAATAGTGATGTTTTTCTCTTGTCTCTTTCTAAAATTGAGCCACCATGTCTGGCCCAGTTTGGAAAATGCCACCCTCCGGTGTTGCCGCTTATAAATTGACGATGCGAAGGACACCAGCTGCTGCTTTGTAAGTGGGAATCCATGCCTGGACATGTATAAGGAGAACTCGACCAACAACTCCTCATCAGCAGATGTTATAAGCTGAGCCGGGCCGCTACGGCTCCCAGGGGTCACCCGTCCACTGACTCTGTCCCCCAGTGAAGATTTAGGGACTCCAAACTCCTTGGCGGCTTGTCTCACTGTGCACCTGCCTGACTTGACCTCTATCAGTGCACGCTCCATGGCGTCCTCTGTCCACCTCTTCTTTTTCTTCCTCCCGATTTTATCAAGGTGATTTCTCGATGGCATTTTTCCCCCTAAGGCAACACAAGAAAATACTGAGATGAACCATACAAGTAAAAATCCGACAGCCACAAAGTGGCCTGGCTAAGCACCAAAAAGAATCACAAATCACATTGACATTGGTATAAGCTTACTAATTAAACACATTTTTACTTTACCAGAAATAATTGCTTTGTACTTTGTGTAGTTGGAGTTTATTGCAGTCCTTCAGCGCTCATGACAACCAGATATAAAAGGCTCGAGTTTGTTAGTCACCTATAAAGCTGACTTTATTAAACAGGTAATGCATTTTTAGATCTCTAAGCTCACTTCAATAAGAATAAAAGATCTTGCTATTTTTGTTGTTTTTTTTGCTTAAAAGGGGCCCAAAGCGATGTTTAGAGCCTGCACTAATGTATTGAAATAACAAGGAACAGAATGCCATTTAAGATTTTATTTTTTTAACCGGGCCTAAAATAATATTTATGCTATATTTTGTTTTGAAAAACACTGTATCAGTGTTAAGTAACCTGATAGGCTTATGTCAAGTTTCTTTCAAAACCTGGTGGAAAGCATCGGGAAGTAACATTTTTGGAGGCACCTCATTTAGCTCTAAAAATGATACAGCAGGCCACATGAATTTTCTATTAACTACTATTATGTTTTTTTATTAAAAGTAAAAGTCGTAAAATACAAAGCGACTTACTCGTCTCGGACCGTGCTGGTATTATTTTTGATGTAAAACAGCAGACGTAAGGACTGTGGTGCTATTTTGAGACGATACTACACTTGAAAACAGCCCACCTGGGTAGTGTTGATTCCACAGTGGCCACTGATATGTCTGCTAGTTACAGAGAATTAAAATAATGCTGCTACATTTGACTATCGCCGTTAACTTTTCCGCTTAGCAATATGCTACTACTTTACGAAGCCGGGGAAAAGCGGAACAAGACCGGAAGTATTTCCACGACGCTTTCAAAATAGAGGTATCAAGAAAATAAGAGCCCAAGCCTATGGAGACGCTGACCACTGACCAAATCAATAAATTGCACTACAGTGCCCTTGTAATGATAATCAGCTAGGCAGCATTGTTGTGAAAAAAAAATATTTTTCTCCCTTCTTGATTTATTTATTTTATTTTTTGTACATATTTGTCACACTTACATGTTTCAGAACAACAAACAAATTTTAATATTAGACAAGGATAACCTGAGTAAATACAAAAACAGTTTTTAAATGATCCTTTCCTCTATTAAGGGGGAAAAAATGTCCAACACTACCTGGTCTTATGTGAAAAGTAATTGCCCTCTCGTTGTGCCACCCCTGGCAGCAGGAACTGAAGCGTTTGTGATACTGCAGTTCTTTTAATTTAGCCACACTGAAGGGCTGAACAGTCTAATAGAGAACATGCCAAAATATCTCAATTGGATGTAAGTCCCACTTTGTCTAGGCCACTTTAAAACCTTATATTTGTGCTGCTACATAAAGCATAATGCTTACATCATTGTTCCATTAATTTATCACACCACCACCACTGTTGATGTCTTGATGATTTGGTGTTCTTTTATGAATATATTAGAATTTATTCACGTATCTATCTATCTATCTATCTATCTATCTATCTATCTATCTATCTATCTATCTATCTATCTGTCTGTCTGTCTGTCTGTCTGTCTGTCTGTTTTTCTTTCCCAGATTATCCCAGCAAACACTGTTATGTTCTCCTTATTTGGAGTAAAACCAGAGACACCGCTATGAAGAGGCCTCATGAAGCTTAGCTTCCCCAAAGTGTTCTTACAACACTAACCCAGCAAACACTGTTATGTTGTCCTTATTTGGATGTTCCAAAATTAAAAGTTGTGCTGATGTCTTAGCCATCTGCTGTACCTTTCGCCCTTTCGGCCTTTTACACATCTGTTCCCTGGGTCTGATGGTTCAAAGTCCATAAACATTTTCTATCAAGTCAGATTTTTTTTTAACAGAAATAATAGAAATGCACTAAAAAGATAGACAAATGTGTGTATACTCGCTGTTTTAGATGACCGCAATTGACACAAGTCATAAACCTTCTGAATTAATAGTTCAGTTCACACACTCATGAATGACAAACACCACATGTTTTGCTGTCACTTGTTAAGCTGCAAAGGGACCATTACCTCACAGTTTGTTGTGTATACAGCATATTCTTCTGTATCAAGAGGCTTTGCTCCTGCGGGAAAAGTTAGATTTTAGTTTGTGTGTCTCTCATTTATTACCAGCCTCAGCCACCACTTCACTGCAACGTGTCTGGTGATATTTACACCATTAATAAACATTGTGTTGACATTTAAGGCCTTATTTGTTAGCTTTGTTTCATCAATCACTGACTTCACATGCTCAGAATGCTCATCCTTCAATGCAGGTTGCACTCTTCATACAAATTTTTTTTAATGTAAGTTATGGATGAACGTTGTTTATATAAGAGATTCTGAAACTCCCAGAATACTGCTGACGCTGTATTCATTAAGCAAGCACTATATATGATAGCTAATGATGTACATTTATATTATTGCTCACTAGAGACATCAGTCACTACTCTAATGTGGAGCATTTGGCTTAGACTTTATTTCTGAGCCAACATAGTTAGAAGGTGATGAAATCTCTTATTGGTTCTGAAGAAGCAATTAAGAAAATATAAGGCTTTCTCTTTTCTCTTCTTATTCGTACCTTGTAGAGCAATAGATCCTCCACCAAGTTCTCCTCTTCAAAAGGCAGAGGTCATTTCATCTGAAGGGTATGTTGGTGCTGAATGTAAATTAAACTGTGCAAAACCTGAGCAAATATTTACTGCTTCTCTGCAAATCTGCAAATTTCAAGCTTAATCTCAGTTAAATCTGAACATTTAAACCAAATACTCAGTGCTTTATTTGTCTGTTTTAGGAATTCAGCTAATCAGGCAAGTGCTGAAAATATTTCAGCTCCGAAAGACACTCGGCCTGAAGGCTCAACAGTGAAGATAGAGTTAGTATACGAGACTATAACTGGAAGTGTTAAATTCAAAGATGCTGAGTGTTTGTTATTTTGCTTACAAATCAAATTTTTTGTTGCAAAGTGGGGAAGAAGTAACACTCTCTTTTACAGGCCTCAACCCCCCACAAAAGCACCTATTCAAAATATTAATGCACAGCCAGAAAAGACATTTACTGAAGCAACTGCAGAAAACACGGAACAACATGCTGATGCACCAGCTGACACCTGTCACAATGAGGATAAGGCCTCCGCAGATGCTGATGTGAAAAATCCCCCTGCAGAAATCTCTGCTGCGGAAGGCACAGTGAGAGAGAGTAGTGAGAGTAAAAGCACCGCTGGAGTCTCTGGAGAATCTGTAATCAAAACAGAACCGCCGAATACAACTAATTTAGAGCACGCAGGAGTAAACATGTATGGACCACCTGCTTTGGCAACATCGGGAAAAGAAGCTTCTCTCCAAGGCGGTGTGGAAACACCCGCTGTAAGTGATGCAACACCAGAAGAAGAAACTGCTCTACAACACAGCACCATATCAGTCACCGACACTCTGCCTGCACCATCTAGTCAATCCGATGCCGACACTGCCAAGGGTGTGGAGTTTAAAGTCGAGTGTGCACCACCCTCTGAGCCGGTTTTTAAAAGCGGAACTGAAGAGGCGGTTGAGCGCGAAGATGAAGGCACTGTTGTTGAACAAAGTTTTGATCCAACACCTAAGACAGCAGCAGACTGTGACAAAGAGTTGAACATTGAAGATGCCCTTGACCAAGTAGCTGCTTCAGATGCAGAAGGTGTTTTGGATAACACAGAGCACGCAGCTATTAGACTGACTGATGCTTCAGATGTGGAGACGGCCAAGGCTGAAGCTGTTCCTAAACCTGTGGAAGATCCAAGACAACCCCACTCTGAGGACTTCAAACCAAACCAAAAGTGTGATGATAGCCATATGTGAGTGTTTTTATTTAAAAAAAATAAAGGAACAGTAGAGTATTCAGTGTTGTTCGCATATTTTTATTTGAGCACTAAAATCATCCTCATTGTTTGTGACTGTTTTTGTAGTTCTGATGTGTCTCAAAAGCCTGCAGAGGACGTAAACTCAACAAAAACTCTGAATAAGCCCATGTAAGTTTCTCACTCTTACTGTACATAGTTATACAACACTCAAAAAATATCTATCCCTAAAATGTTGACATTAAGTAATTTGATTACATGTAAATTTTCCAAGTGGTTTAGTTACATACATTAAATGTAAAACGGTAATTTAATGGACTCTGGTCATGATTGTTATACATTCAGCATATCTTCCTTAATTGATGAAGTATTTGAATAAATTCACTTTTGATTTCATATATTTCAGTTACATTTAGTCAAAATTATTGCTTTGTGTTTATGAGAGCCAAGAATGGTTTTTTTTTAGTGTACATAAGTGTAAAAATGAATAAGGTTCATAACCTTTGCTTTGTTTTTTAACCACCTGCTTCAGTCATGGCAAATCTCCTTGTTACTTCTGCAACCAAATCATTAATGGAAATGTCAAGATCATGTTCAGTGAGCCCTCGATAAACTGCCACCCAGACTGTTTAAAGGTTTGTTATGTTTTCTTTTGTAAAAATGCTGTATATCTGTGCTTTTATGATATCCTTTCACTATCTCTCGTACATGAAATTAACACTGAGTATGCTTTTGCAGTGCGGGGTTTGTGCTAGGGCCCTTGGAGATATGCTGACCCCCATGTTTTTGAAGGACCAAGTGATCCAGTGTGGAGTGTGTTTTTCAAAAGCGGTTAAGAAATGATGCCTATCTGGGACAAATATGTTTCCAGAAAATAGTCCAAGCATACCTTGATGAATGTGCTGTCCATTATTTCCCATAACTTCCCTATCGACTTCTTTCTTTCTTTTTCTGTCACAACTGTATCCAGTAAAAGGGCAGTATATTGTTATGATTAATGATTCTGCAATGAAAAGGATAAATTAAAAATACAGCAAAAAAAAAAAAAAAAAATACCAGCAATGCAACTGTATATGGCTAGAATAAAATTCCACACATCAGATTTAAATGTTTTAATGAGCCTTAATTTCAAATAAGCACACACAAGTCTAAGTAGCAGGGCTACACGCTAAACACCTGGAGACAAGTTACTGAAGCATCAACCCCTCTGCAACCTAAAACAGCTTATATTGGGCTGAACACCTTTTTATCCCACCTACCATGGTAGCATTTAAACGAAAGAGAAAAAAAAGAGACTGTATAAGTATGACTAAAAAGCACGTTTATTGTAAGTGAAAGCTCAACGGGAAAATTTGGTTCGTTCAGCCTCACTCGTTTTAGTTCATGCAGTTTTGAAGGCTGATAATAGAGAAGCCACAAAATCATACTGAGAGCCAATTTGGGTGTCAGTAACCACTGAATACTGTGCATGCAGTTATGACTCGCGAGGCAAGCTGTCATTGCTCTTAATTATTCATGAAACATCATAAATCACAATGAGCACCAACAAAGCCTCACACAAAGGATAAAGTGAGAGATACAACCAGCAATGGGAAAATGAACAACAAAGCTAAGAGAATCATCTTGAAAGGAGGATCTGATGCACAGGCCAGAGCTCATTGCTGGAGGTAAATTATCTTCATCTCTCTGTCTGTTGTTCATACATAATAGTGATGAGAAACTATTTCTGTTATTGGAAAGGTTTAAAGAATAGCAGGCAATCCAGGTTTGGAGGTTGCCGTTTCCCAGAGGATGAATGTAGGCTGACTGTCCATCTCATAGTCGGACAATGGGGTTAACAGAGAAAACTGAGGCGCTGCACTTAGCGAATGCCTTTTCTGCCCAGGAACCGCAGAACTGCGTAGTTGTAGGTGGTGGCAACCAGATACAGGAACTAGAGTGAGTGGAAGAATTAATGAAATGAAAAAAATAATCAGCTTCTACACATAAACGAGTACTGTAAGCATTTTTTTTGCAAGCAGACAATGAATATTCATTTGTCTCCAAGAGGAGAAGTGATCAGTATAATGCTTTAATCATCCAAGATAGAAAGCAAACTTTAATAGTCATCTCTGACTGTGTGTAGTCACGAACAGAGTTTTGGTTTAGAGAAATCCACACGTTGAAAATTCATTTATTTCTGCTCAATACAAACAAGGTGACTGGAATTTTTTTGCGTGAAGATCATAGCATTGAAAACTGACATTGACAATGTGTCGCCGTTCCTCCAAATAATTCACATACTTTGCTGTGTACAGTGTTAATCAGAAGCGGTTCCACTCACAACACCATTCAAAATGATACTTTAAACAGTAAAAGCAGCTCTGTTTCTGGAAACTCATTTTCAAGTGCCTAGATTGAGAAAAAACGTTTATCGGATGTACCAGTGATGGTGTTTTTCCTGCTTCATCATAACATTATATAATATGATAAATGTAGATAATACGATAAAACATATATATCATATTAATGTATGTCCAGGATGAACACTAAAACTGGCCAATCATGCTGTTGTGATGTCACAGCATTGCAATTTAGGGGGGAAAACAATAAAAAGATGCCCGTGTTCAAATATGACCCTCTTGTGGAATAAATGGTAAGCATTTCAAGGGTTTTCTTTATTAATGAATGCAATAAAATATATATATTATCAAGATAGGCTTGCTGCCAGCCAGATTTAGGTTACTTGCATTGGTTTGGTAATGATAGTTTTTAAAGCAATAGCTAACTTCTTGACCTGTGCTAACTGAACTCTCAGAAAATATTGTTGGTCACTGGCAATATTAATCCTTGACAAGCACTATTATGATGACGTAGGAAAAACACCAACACCGCAGAGTGGTTTCATTTCAAAATTTAAATTTGATTCCGCTGTTTAAATGGAGTTAGCTTAAATGTCCTAGAAATAATGCAAAAATAGCTCACCAGTGCTAACAGAGTGATCCCAGCACCGGCAAATGCAGCTATGTACAAGTCATATGTGACATAGAACTGGAAGACATAATAAAAAAAGGTTAGCTTGAAACACATGCAGGGTGTTTAATCAAACTCGTGTGTGTTACTGTGAGCTCTCTCATATGCACGTTGTCCTGCTAATAATTCAAAACAGATTTTATGTCGATTTTGATCAGTGATTTTAATGTGATGATGCCAAAATGCTATATCGAACTGTATAAAGACTCTACTCACTTCACTAGTTTTGCAGATTGCTGCTAAGGTTGTCCCACAAGACTTGCCTGGCATTGCATTCCAAGGAAGCAGACCTTAAATGGAGACATAACATAAGTGAGAAACCTCATACTATGGCTGAATTATGATGAGATTTGATGATCCGTGTATGCTCTGGCTTGCCTGAAGCATGTCGGGGAAACTATAGTGAAGAAATGACCATAAAGGTGTAGTTCTCTTCATTATTTCCTGACTAATATAGCCATCAGTCTAGCAGCCACTACACGGTGATTAATTGCTTTCAAGGGCGCATTAACATTCCCATCAGGGGGACCATGTGGTCAGTAGTTACACGAGCAACGCACCATACTGCCTGGCGTCCATGCAGATCCAGCCATGCTGATTAATGCTGGGGGTTGATTCAGACAGGATGTTGACGGTGTGGCAGGTCTGCTCCATATTGAACAAGAAGAAGACTGGGATAGCACTGAAGGCAAACACCGCCAGCCAGATGAAGGCCAAGATGTACGTCACTATGATGAACTGTTGTAGCAAAAAAGTGCAGCACACAAGGTCACAGAATCGCAACACAGATGCTAATAGATACTTTCCGCGTGATAAATGTGGTGTCATTAAATCTGTAATGAACCATAATTCATGTGGAAATTGCAGAAACAAAGAGCATATTTATTAGACTCAAAACAAGCCAGAATTCAGCATCTCAACAATGTTGACACCTCACATTTCCCCTCCCTCTTCATTTCCTCGCTCCCTCCTCCTCCACCCATGTGCTCACCGTCAGGCTGAGGCAGCGGCCGCACTGGGTACTCCTGAATTCGCCGAAGGTCTGTTTGACAGCACTTGTTGTGTAGAAGCCCTCAGCCAGTAGCAGGATACCATAGAGGAAGAAAAATGAAGCCAGACCATAGATCACGTACTGGAAGTATTTGATACTGGAACAGTCACAGAGAGAAGTCAGTCAATTAGTTAAAACAAAGCAATGCCAGAGACTTAGAAAAAAGAAGCCACAACTGATAGAAGTTATTGAAAAATCACTCACAAAGAGGCCATGACCACATAGTCCTGAATGTTGCGGGCAAAGTAAGTCTCAACGAGGACTTCGGTTTGGGTCAGCGCTTCGTGCCCGCAGCCACAAAATAATGCCATGCCAGCATAGCACAGCAAGGTGGCCACCAGGGATGGGTAGGGCACTGCCCCAATGCACCGGATACAGCAATCATAGCAACCTGAGGGGGCATAATATATCAGCACACAGGCGGCACACACCGCACATATAACCACACAGCACATCTATGCCACAGTGGGGGACTCTTTCACCCAGTGGGGGAGCTATGAAAAAGGCCTCGCTTTGTCTGAAAATCCATGAGCATACACCAAAACCCCAACAACAGGCAAGAAAGCAAAAGAAAAAGACCAAGAAAAAAAAAGAAGATAAATTAGACAGCAGTGACAAACAAGAGTTCAAGCAGCGTCTCCCAATAAAGCGTCCAAACAAAAGCAGCCAACACGGACTTTATAGCAATCTCACGCACTTCTTCCAGAGCAAGCTGAGCTGTTGAAGCAGGTAGCAAACATCCAAAGTGTTAATAAATGCATTGCCAGAAATGGGATAGAGGAAAGCACCTAAGGCTTTGCAAAGCCAAGGCTGCCTGACCGGAAACATTTGCTGCTTCTGATGCTGTACTCCGCTATAAGAAAGGTTCCAGTGCCAACAAGTGTTGTACAGAGCTCTCTACAAGGTATTGCTACTGTAAAATAAGCCTCTCAGCGCTGACTTCATCCAGTATGTGAAAGCTCAAATGCTTGTGCCAACACCTCACAGCTCTGCTCTTACTAAATCTGGTCCAGCCCTCTTTGTCCAGTGGTCACAGGCGTCACCAGGCGATTGAGGGATGGTGGTGAAACGCTGGCTTCAGGGGGCCCAAAGAAAGAGCATCTCTTTGTGGCAGCAGATACAATATCCATTGTATCTGCCATGATTGGGAAGGAACAAAGGCCAGTGATGTCAAACAAAGACCATGGTGCCACAATACACACATATAACGTAATGGCGGAGGGGTCACCGGGACCGTCTCTCCACCACTGCCAATGTCACTACTCAGGGCCTCCTCCCTCCACAGCTGGCTGAGACTGGTACCATGGCACCGAGTGTCAATGTCGGTGGGGGCCGGGTTCAAGTGTTTAAAGAGTGGGTGGAAGCATTATGAAGGAGAGGGGCAATTTGAATATCTTCACTACAACAACAATAGCAAGCCCAACTCAAAATTAGTTAGGCCCAAACATCCCCAAACATGTCTATTTCTGCATTCATCTTTTGCAAGATCTTTTGGTTTTTAGTTGGAAGGAAGAGAAACTGTGAGTTAAACAAACTGTTACTAAAATATAAATAGTAACAGCAGGAAGACTGTTAGTCCCAAAATGATAGCGCCTACGGACGCCCACGCTTAATCTGTGCCCGGCTGCAGCAGTAGTTGTATTGATAGAATAATAAACGCCACAAAAGCCTCAGTTTGAATTTCAGTGCAAAGTGCATCAGTGCATTTGCAGCAGATGTCAGGTAATTACTGAAATCTCCAAAGCTGCTTCAAAAAAAACCCAAACAAACATGCAGAATTTCACTCAGAGGCTATTTGCAAGTGAGAACATGTTTAGCAGAAGTTGTTTGCGTCCACAATTCTCTTGGAAGTGTGACAAAATATGCCCGTGACACATGTGGGAGTATTTGACCTCTTTCACATGAGTGACCTGGCATGGCCTTGGCATGATGAGAGTTGCTGCCCAGCTCTGTCATGCCACTCTGATTCCACTCTAGTTTACTGATGAAAGAGATTAGAGCAGGTGACAAGAAGGTAAATAATCCTGGCAGCGTGCACGTGTTTTTCTTTTTGGTCTTTTGAAATCACCATCATATGTTAACCTGCATCATGTGTTAGAATCAAGGGGCAAAAAGGGAATTAGTGGTAAATCAAAAAATGGGTCTAGAAATGCTTTTGATGAATTAAAACAGAGGATTAATTTGCAGCAATTCTTCCCTCAGACTTGATATCAAAGGACATCAAAGGTAACATTAGTACTGGTTATTGAAATAGACTTTTAAAAAATTTTTTTTTTATAAATCCCATCAATAACAAATGATAAGAACCATTAGAAATTCTGTGCACTCACCCATGTCCGGAAAGAAGTGTCAGGTTATTGAAGTTTTGCTGGGTGGCTTTGTGACTGTGATATGAGGATATGAGAAGTTATTCGCCGCCACCCCTATATGAATCTAACTCGCGCTTTTGTCTCATCAACAATAGATAGACCACATCTCCCCGAGTCACATCTTAAAGTCACAAAGACCCATTTCAGCTGCCAGTCATTATTTAAGGAGCCACGGGGAACAGAGAGTGGGCCAAATATTCTAACACGAACTTTCATCTTGGTATCTTCTTCCTTTTACAGCATTTTCATTTCTTTTCTTTCCCTAATTCTATCATAACATATGTGGGTAATTTAATAAACATGCCAGCTTTTACATGCACACTTTACACTTTTAAGCATTCAGTAAAATAACAACTCAGCTATTCTGCGATCTACATTTTTTTTTCTACATGTTTTTATCTCTTTACACACGCTTTTGATAAGTCATCTGTTTATTGCACACACCCCATGTCAGACATCAGCACCACAGGTAACAGGTCTCGTGGCTTATAAGTCCATTTGTGCAGAACACTTAAAGATAAGAAGCACGCACAGACAGAAGAGGAAAATAAATCTAAACCTCAGTGACTGACATTGACGAAGTTGAGTAACAAGGGTGACATTGATGGTTGGGTCCAGCTGCTGTCCTCCTTCCCTCCCTCCCTCATGTTTGACCCAGTTGATGTCAAAGCTGGGTTCACTACAAAGGCGCCAGTGTGCAGCAGGAGAAAACACCATGCTTTTTTTTTTTTTTTACGAGAGAGTGAAAATCCTCACCCTCCTTTCATTTGCCATTTAAAGCACACAGTGCACAAGTAGACGTAATCAAATATCATCATCAAAAGACACAAATTATCACACTATTATATCACATTTAATTACCAGGAATTAAAAAGGGAATGCTTTAATTATTTTGGAGAAACAGCACTTTATATTATTATACAGTTATCTATCCATCCATTCGCTTCTGCTTATCCAGGGGGTGCTGGAGCCTATCCCAGCTGTCATAGGGCGAGAGGCGGGGTACACCCTGGACAGGTCGCCAGTCTGTCGCAGGGTAACACACAGGGACAGACAACCATTCGCACTCACATTCACACCTATGGGCAATTCAGATTTTCCAATTAACCTATCCCCACAAAGTACATGTCTTTGGACTGTGGGAGGAAGCCGGAGTACCCGGGGAGAACCCACGCAAACCTCACACAGAAAGACCCTGCTGATGGTAGAATTGAACTCAGGACCTTCTTGCTGTGAAGCAACAGTGCTAACCACCATGCCACCGTGCTGCCTATACAGTTATCTAGTTGTATTAGTTATTGGGACTGCTAGAGATGCAGTGCAATTTTTACCAACTCACCGGATCCTGTAAAAAGCTGGAGGGACTGCTGTGTTCCCGACCCAAAAAATAAATAAAAAAATCACTCCTCCTCAGACAGTTCCTTCAAATATAATCGGCTTCTGGATGCTGAAATTGTTTGGTTTAACTTTCCATTCTGCAACCTTTCTCAAAGCAATTACAGATCAAGTGATTTGTTTAGAAAGGATTCATGACACTGGCTCTGATACACTTAAAGTGCAGGGAAGTGACGCCTTTGAAGTCTCTAAGAAGACATATGAGAGAATGTGAAAGAGAGACAGACAAGAAGCATTAATTAACCTCTGTACTGCATATGAGTGTGTACAATGGCTGTCAGCTTTGCTTAATGTTGACAATCAAAGGACGGGGATTAGGTAGGGGGACTGGATTTAGACGCTTGCTGTCTTGGGTGGCATGAAAAGAGACTTTATTAATAAACTGCATTCCACAAAGCTGATGCAGATGGTGGCCGGTGATGTTACCATAGATCATATGATAAATTATTCGGTAGCAGTTAATAAGTCTGCGTAACAGCCTCTGGTTAATGCATGAACTGATATTTTAAGCAAACATATTACTGCCCAAGCGTTCAGCTAACGTGCAAATGTTATAAAGGCTATTTTGCATAATCACATAGGAAATTGTAGCTATATTATTATTGGTCCTACTCTGCAGGGTATGTTAAAATAATTATTTAATGATGTATTTAATTAATTCATTATGGCAGTCCTGGCGTTCCATATATGAGACAGTGTAATTGATATGACACTTTTATAACTGACTGCCTAGGATAGATACACTTGCCAGTATTTACACACTGAACATGGTAATATGCATGTTTATATAGAGGGAGTGGAGAAGTGCCCTGTAAAAGTATTTACATAATCTCTTATCACCGTTGTCATAATGTGTGTCGTGTTATCTTATGAAAAAACCAAACAAACAGCTCTCAAACAAACAAACAAGCACTTGGAGGAGAAAAACAAGTCAGGCTCAGTCGGGAGTGGCCTCCTGTGGCGAGGGTTAAATTATTTATTTTCCCAGATGCTGAAGTAAGGATGGACTAAGCTTCCCTCCATGTTTGTTTGATTATCTTTAGTGATCTCAGACTCTTTCAGCTGGGTATTTGGGATATGAAACCAGCCAGTGTGTTTTAACATGATTAAAAGATGAAGCCTAAAACAGCAGCAGTAGCAGGAACACCTAAGGAAACATGACGACTGTAAGGAATGTGTTGGTGGTTTTTCTAAAGGTGTGTAGGGGAGACCGGGGATAGTTGTAACATTTTTGACATTTCTGTCTGTAAATTGAAGCTCTTTTAAGGTAGTGGATTCAAAATGTAATGCAAAGTATTTACATGTCTCTGCTATTAAATAGTGCAGCTATTTTCTCTGCAGCACAATTACCCATTGCATGGTATGGTCTCAAACACGAAGAGTGAAATGTTACAATTAACCCCATAGTCTGGGTTAGTTGTAACATATCCTGGGGTAAAATGTAACACAATGAAAAAAGGGTACTAACAAAACATTAACATGTAATCTTTGTTTATTCAACACATGAATGCACTTACATCCATTTATGTAGCTCTGTGTGTGTGTGACAGAATGCAGAAATCTAGCTTTTGAACATATTCCAACCCCCCCCCAAAAAAGACAAGTTATGGAATTTTCTGCAACTGAATATTTCATTAATTTTGGTTGGTCTTCCTTGAGTTTGGCCTCATTGGCTCAGTGGACATTATAACCTACAACTCTTGCACCAATTTTGAACATAACAATGAAGCTGAAAAAAATGTAGTTGTTCACCAGCATCGCAATTCCATTACTTTTTATCATGGCTTACCTTTGTGTGGTTTGCAAAGTGCTTCAGAAAGATGAGGAAATCTGTTTCTTGCACCCATCTTGATTTATTTCCACTACCAGTACTTCCTACTGGTCCATCTCTGACACAGTGGTCTGCATAATGTATGTGTGGGAACACAAACAGTGGAGGAATTGTGTTGCCAATGGCATTAACTGCATATACAAATGCGACCAGTGAACCTCTCTCTGCTGATGTCGTTGCCCCAACTTGTTTAATATAAGTTAAAGTAATATTGTGGTAAGTTTTAACATCTGCATTATTGTTACAACTGACCCAGACTGTTGCTGTTACAACTGACCCAGACTCCTATAGCCACGAACTAGCTAACATTACAGCCAACGGCTAAAACATTAGCACTAAAGACCTACGCAGAATATATCCCCATAGACATACAAATAACATAATTTAAGTTTGATGAGTTTAACTGCAAAGCAGATAATGTTATTAGAAATTGAAATAAAGTAGAAAAACGTACTTTTTGGCATACAAATTACTTTTTTTCATGTTAAATTGTCTGTGTTTGACAAAATGTGCTGATTTTTCACATGTGATAGCAGAACTGAGTTGGGCATGCACAGGATGAGTCACATCATTTGAAACTTAGCCCTGATTGGAGAAATTGGAAGTGTTACAACTGACCCACGTTACAACTATCCCCGGTCTCCCCTACCAAGCAAAGAAGATGAAAAGATGAGATCTGGATAATTTTAGTATTCTCAACGCTCCACATGCTGGACAAAAGTGCCAATTCATCAGTCAGTGTCTGATGACTACTGGCTGCATTGCCATAGTGTTTGATAGCGAACGCTAGATACAATCATAATCTGTATATAAATGATGGATGTAGATCTGATCATTTATACAGTGCACAATGTGTTACACTCAAGATAACTTCTGTGTATTAGTGCAATAGCTCTTGGCTCTCTAGTGTGGTGTCTTTTGTGTTATTTCTGGCATTGCTGTTCATGCTCTGTAAAGATATGCTCTTATATAGATGTCAGGAGTTTATAAACAGTGTCCTGTGGCTATCATGTTGGACCTCTGGTGAGTTCACAACATCCCAGTGGACATAACAAGACCTCCAGGCTCACCATAGGTTGTTTTGGGGTCTGCCAAGCAATGAAGGTGCCATAAAGAGAGGAAGGCAGAAGCAGGGCTGCCAGGCGGATCTATACACAAAGCCACATGGGTGTATTCAAACATCAGGGATGCATACAGCACTGTGACCCTTCCACAGTTGGGTCTGTCAGACCATCTTTGATTACTCCTTCCCCTAGCACGCAGCCCTCAGGAAAAAACAAAGCCACACATAATGATCATCAAAACCTCCCCAGAGGGCTCTATCACTGAGCTACAGGACTGCTTTGCACACACTAAATGGGAAATTTTTCAAATATACACAAACTGTGCTGCATCTCCACCTGTGTTATTAAGCACATCAGCGTTTTTTCTGACAAGAAACCCTGGATAACTAAGGAAGTCCAGTCTCCCTTGAGGACTGAATGATCTAGCCCTCATGTCCGTTCGAAGACAAGATTGAAAAGTGGCATCAATCAGGCCAAACAGGACTGTAAGAGGAAAATTGAGGTCCACTTTACTGACAATAAACTCAGGCAGGCTTGGCAGGACACACATCACTAATCACAAGGACAGCAATCTCAAACTCAACAACATGAACACTTCCCTGGTAGAGGAGGTAAGCTGCTTTGCTGGCTTTGAGGTTAAAAGACCCAGTTTGGGCCCTCCATCTACACCTACTACCACTGTACAGGAGTGTGATGTGAACCTCATGTTTAGATTGGTAAACCCAAGGAAGGCTGAGAAAAGCTTCTAGCTCAGACAAGGTACCCAACAAAGTGCTCAAGGCGTGTCCCAGTCCAGACCTCAGCATTTTTCACCACTACATCTTTAACCCTTGCACAAATCATTATCCCACCTTGCTTGAAGTCATCTGTCATCAATCCAGACTCAAGGAAAGCTTCTGACTCCCTCACTGACTACAGGGAGACCTGTTGCCCTAACATCTACAATCCTGAAGTGCTTTGAAGGGCTGGTATCAAATCACATCAAAGCCTGTCTTCCACTGACTCTTGACCCACATCACTATGCTTACAAAGTGAACAAATCCACAGAGGATGCCATTGCGACAGCTCTCCACTCCACCTTGAATCATCAAATGAATCAAAACATGTGAGGATGCTCTATGTTGACTATAACTCAACATTAACAGCATCACGCCATAGAGCCTGATCAAGAAGCTGGCTGAGTTTAGTCTTTCCTCTCCTACCAAACACTGCACCTCAGTCCATCCCATTAAAACCATTATTAAATTTGCTAATGTCACCACACTAGTGGGACTCATATGAGCGGCAGATGACTCTCTCTACAGGGCTGAGGTCCATCAACTGGTCATGTGGTGTTCAGCAAACAATCTTGCAAAAGAAAACAAAATAAATCATAGACATCACGAAGAGCAGAGGCTCGCTCGGTCATCAGTGGAGACTCTATTGAGAGGGTCCATGTTTTTAAATTTTTTGGGACCTTTATTTCCAACAATCTCACCAGGCCTCCCGCAGTGCAGGACATTAAAAAGGCTATCCAAAGAAAGTACAAAAGATCACTGGCTGTATCCCCTCTATGGAAGAGACTGCAAGAGAGAGATACCTCTCAAGAGCCTTCAGGATCACTAAAGAAACCTTCCACCAGGTCACTTGCTGTTTGACCTGCTTAGACCCTACATGTCCAACATGAGCTTTTCTCTATGTGTAAACATTGTTCTAAATTAAACATTATTATTGTGAGGCAATTGGACTCATTCATATTCATAAATATTTATTGTCTTCTCCTGAAAGGGTTTGGTTCACTGTGTAAAAACTGTTTTTTTGTGTGAATGTCTTTGTTGGCAGAAATATCTATCTATCACCTTAATTTCTTGTATTAGATATTGCAATGACAATAAAAGGCAATCTGATTCTGATTCATAGATTGGACATAGATGGACTTAGACACCATGGCATGGTTTGTGTCTCCACTGTGGTGTATGGAGAGATTTTTCTTTCCGAGGATCTCTTCTTTCTAAGAATCTCTCCTTTCTCCTTTAATTAGTCATTAATGTGTGGCTCTTTTCCACAGTGTTTCTCTTGTCCTGTCGCCTCACACCCCCAACCGTTCACAGCAGATGGCTGCCCCTCCCTGAGGCTGGATCTGCCAGAGATTTCTTCCTGTTGAGAGGGAGTTTTTCCTTCCCACCAACACTAAGTGTTTGCTCATAATTGGATTGTCTGATTTTTGTGATTTTCTCTTTAGTATTGTAGCACCTTTACAATATAAAGCACATTGAGACAACAGTTTTTGTGATTTGGCGCTATATAAATAACACTGAATTAAATTGAACAGACACTTGGAATGCAAAACGGAGCAAAATGGAAATAATGTTTTATTCAATTAGAGTCAAAACAAGTGAGTGAACCCAAAAACTCAGTAGGAGTTATTACATATGTCAAAGCTAAAGGCTGTTTTCTCATAGACCTCTATAGGGCTGGAAGTGTTTTCACAGACACAAGTATTGGCCCCACTGGTTATTAGAAAGATTGTAGTTTTAAGGGATATCTGTGGTGGTTTCACTTTTCAGACCCAGATGCTAGGCCAACCCATTATATTATCTATTACACTCGGAAAAGATAACCAACATAACATATATAAGTTACTGACCTAGTAATGCTTTAGAGAGAACAAATCAACATAGATAGTCTAATTTTAACCCCAAGCCTTATCTAAACCTAAATTAACCTCACATCTTTTAAATTACTTCACTGGAAATAATCGAGATTCCACTTATTCAGCCTCACATTCAAACTATTTAACAATACTGGACTTTAAAATCCAAATTATAACTGAACTGGAGACATCTTTTTTGCAACTCATCAGAAAACACTTCAGCTGGAGAGTTAGGTGTGCTGAAATAGTGTCAGCTGATGCAGCATCCAGCTGCTAGCCTCAAGCAAAGAAGAGAAGCCAGTTACAGAGGTCTGTTGATCTCACTTCTTTATCCCCAGATTTTCAAATATCTTACATGAATTTTTTTTAGCGGCTTACCAAGGTTTTAAAAAACACTCCAGGAACAGTGTAACAGTGTAAATGCAGCACAGTTCCCCTGTAACTGCATCTCTAAGGCTAATCATGACCTAGATATTATACAGCTTAGGACTACCTTTCTTGACATATACGATTTAGAAGTTGTCATTATACCTGCTTTTTCCCTATAAATTGTGTTCAAATCCCAGATTCGGACAAGACTCATCTTTAGTTCCAAAAATCTTTTAATAGCCATCTCATTTAGATTACCAGTAAACAATTTTATAGGTTCAAAGAACTCAAATCGCAAAGCTTGAGGTCCATCGTGTCCATTCAGTACAGAAAGACCCCTGGGTTTAGCTTGACAAGGGGTCCAAACCACTTGGAGAGGGAGCAATATTCTGCAAGTTTCATAAAACTGCTTTTTAAATGTGAATAACTGAATTGGTATACATACAGTTACAATGTAATTACAGTCATCTCTCTGAAGACCTTACAGTAGGCTTTTCATAAACAAACGACAAATAAAATGTTGGTCTAAGTTTATTCTGTACAAACAAGCCAAGCCAAAAGAACCATGAGTTTGGTTAGAGTAGGAAAAACACATCTTAAGCAATTTTCTCTTTATAGTGAAGCAGAAGATCTATTGCTACGATGTACTAAGCAAAAATTGAAAAGCACATAAAACAATAACATAGCAAGGTTACTCAAATAGACTACAATAAATTACACAATACTACATATGCAAAACCCAATGGTTAATTTCAACCAGTGCCTAATTTACATTTTTGTACTGCAGCTGTCAGCCACACACTCGCACCACACTCTCACAAACCAAGCCCCCCCCCCCACACACACACAGTGCTATAATTTGCACTACCAGATAGAAATATTTTGGGTAAATTGGACAGTTTTAACACATGTGACCAGTAAAACTTCAATCCATTGTTGGCATGACTCCACAGTAATTCCTCATGTAAGCGATGTGCTGTACAAGGCATTTAAAGTAATTACAGTAAAAATACATTTTCATAATAAGCAATGTACCATGAGAAATATGTATAAAATAGCTTGATAATAGTAATAATAATACTGCTTTTATGCTTCTCCCAGATCTCATCTCTGTCCACCATGAGTTGTAATGTCACTTTGTTCCACGAGATCAAAATAGATATCACAGAGTAAGAAAAACTTCCCATACAAATCCAACTGTACAAACATTATACTAAGTTCTTGCTAGGTAAAGTTCCAAAAAAGCCAAAGTGGAAAATGAAATGCACTTTTTCTTTTCGACCGCCTTTGAAAATGATTATTATAAAATGACTCTGCAGTTAGACTTCCTATTATGAGAAAGCAAAGGCAGGATGTTCGCGGTTGTACACCTTTGGAAAAAGACAGAACATACATATTAAATCCTATTTTACCTACACATCCTAAATACAGCTTTACATTTCCATTTTTCATCTATGTCACATTTCTCATCTCTTTCTGGCTGCCAGGTTATACCCTTGTGGTAGAGTGGGTGCTGGGCAGGCCTGCAGAGCTGTAGCCAGCGGGAAAGGTGCTGTATGGACTCATGTTGGAAAGGCCCATTAGGGAGTTGGGGATCATGGTGATGTTGTTGGGGGTCATCAGAGGGATGTCGTCAGGGGAGCGGCGCTGACTGAGCGTATAGTCCAAACTGGGCGAGACGTGGAGAGGATTGTGAAGGGCCTCGCACTGGTTCCTTTGCTGGGATGACAAGGTCTCGTCTACTGTTGTGGTGTGGCTTGCATTATTGCCTTTGCTTTCGCGCTGCGGACTGGGCTGCTGTGAAGTGTCCTGGCGGCTGCGCTTGTCCTTGCGGTAGTACAGAGCAGCAAAGGCCAGAACGTTGAGGAACAGCAGTGACGCCCCGACAGCAATAGTGACACTGAGCTCTGTGGAGTAATCTCTCGGGTTTGGCATGATCAGAGGACCCATCTCTCTCCCTCCTTCTCCGCTACTATGGGCAGTGGATAAAGGCGGGCGTCCAGTACCCCCAGACCTCTTGCCATTGGACTGGGTGGGATCCAGTGGTGTGACCTTGGTGGTGGTGGAGGAGTAATGGAACATGTCATGGAGGTTGTAGAGATGGGGCACCAGGTGTTTCCAGAAGGCTACTTTGGTTGCACGGTAATGGTCACGGATACGAGGCTTCAGGCCAATGTGCAAGTACAGCTGGTCGTAGGGGTCATACTTGGACCAGGCTACCTCCTCAAAGCGGTTGGCCTTGGTGTGGATGAACTTGGTGTCCTGTGGCACTGGCTTGTTAGGATCCCTATGAAGACATCATAGGTAAATTTTAGCCTTGGAGGGAAATTAATTTCAATATATATTAACTTTTAGCACAATCCTCTTCAATCCTAATTCAATGAACATGAGATTTTTTAAATATGTGATTTGGCTTATATTTGCCCTAACATCAATGGGCATCACTATTGAAAATATCTACATCACTACTGTTTTAATAACAGGAGGGATGTGCAAAGTATTTGGTTGTTACAGTTACTATTCTTAAACTTAAGAAGAATTTGCAGGAATTTCTACTTAGGTATTTTTTTGGCATCTTTTTACTTTTACTCCCTATCTTTATCACAAACAACTCTCCTTTCTGCTCCTTACATTTTTAAACAGGCTCATTACTTAAACTTTTACTTTAGCCATTTGAGGGGAGTTATTATATGCTGTCACTGAGCACCTTCAAACATCAGGCTGAATCTAAATGGAGGGAACAAAAAACATAAAAGACAACCCTACCGGTGTGTCAATCACCGGCGCTAACCATACACAAAGAGATTAAAGTTTTTTGTTTTTTTTTTAAATACAAATTTAGGCCTCATTTAGCGCTGTATTCAGGGGTTTAATTGGACTAAATGACCTGGAATGATGTTTTTAGTGAAGGTGTTTATAAGTTGTGACTGCTAGAGCTACAGAAAAGAAGTGAACATAAAGGAAGAAATGTTTTTTTTAACTAGCAGGTGATTTTAAATTCAATATTTCTAAGAGTTCAACAAATGTCAGCAAACAAAGTGTTTCTGTGCAGTTTGCCACACATCTACTAGCTAAAAGTATAGTTGTTGTTTTTGTTCCTCAGAGAGAGCAAAGAAAGTGAGATAACTTCACTTAGAAATGGAGAAAGATGTAAGAAAAAGAACAGGTTTATTTTTTAGGGTTATTATTGATTATTTTTAAGGGTAAGGTCTGTTCGTTAAGATTTGAAATTGATGCTTATACGTAACATTCAAATTTCTTTTATACTAACATTTCGCTATTAAAAGGTTACATAAAAGGTTGCAATTTTGTGAAGGGCATGCAGGTTTGCAGTAGTGTAGTGAAGTTTATAATGTTGTACTTTGTTGGACTGGTGCATGAGCGGCTGTGGTGTTCATGGTCAATGTAAGATTACATCAGTAGATTGAGGGTGATCGTGCTGTTTAGATTCACTCAATGAATCCTACCTTAGCTTTATACTGTCTAGGCTTTGGAAATCAGTTTATGCAAAAGCATCTGCTTATATCTTGTTGAATTCAGAGCAGCTACACAGGTCAGCTGATCAAAGCCTGTATACAAAAAAATGGAGCTCACAACAGAAATTATTCTATCTTAGTTCTAAGTGATTCTTTCCCCACCGCACCACCACAAGCTTAGGGTTCACACACATGCCAAATCTCACTGACTATACACATTTTCCTGTTTAGCCGTTGAGGCAAAGTCTGCAGTTGAAGGCAAATGCAAACAGAGCTGGTTTTATTTATTCCCTTTGTTTGTCCTCTGCTTCTGTTCTGCATAACAGGAATTCAAGCCGAGTGCAATCATCAGAATTACAATTTAAGTTGAAATGGACTTTCTATTCCTATGTATTAATATTATTTTATGATGCAATTAATATAACATGAGATTCAGTTCGTTTGGTACATTTCACAGCATGTACTTTTTCACTTTTACTTGATTAAAGAAGTTGAATTGGTACTCTTGGTGCTTTTACAAGATTTTTTTTTTTTTTTTAACAAAACCTCTTTTCTTGTACTTAAAAAAAGTCTGGTAAAACTGCCCCCTCTGGTGAAAATGACATTAACCTCATTGCTCAGGCCCACAAGTCAAGTCCATAAATTTTGCCCTTCCAAATACACAAGGAAAGATAGCTTTTCCAATGAAATGCAATACAGAAAGAGGAGAGAAACCTTATCAATATATAAGCAAAACAACAGGTCAACACAATGTAATATCACAAACTCTCCTCAAGAGCTCAGCATCCCCTCATCCCCCACACACTGAAACAGCAGCCTATAGTGATCAGTGCTGCATATCTGCCAACCACTAGGGCCATCACCCACAAAGATTCATTGCAGTTGTGCATTCAAAATGAAGGAAGACTCTGGCATGCAGCAGGGGAGCCCTCCACCACAACTCACTTAGATGTCTTTTATCTTCAAACACACTTAGTAAATCTTTGCCTTGGTATGATGAATTGAAAAACAAAGCTGTCAGAAAAAAAGGTGCAGAGCTCCACTCCAACTCCACATCCTACTGGAAGCCTTTCAGTTAGTGCAATTTGATCTTTGCTTGTTTTGGGCAAAATAAACTCACAATCGCTGAAAATTGAAGACAGATATATAGATGAATCGGCTGCATTTTTTTTGCCTCCTTGTAAAATCGATTAAAAAAAAAGCTAATCTGCCAGAAGGAAAGACAGATCCTGAGTGAAAAATAAGAGTTCGTCTCTAAACACTTATTTATTACCAGCATTTATCTGTAATACAAGTCGACGTATTTCCGTAGTGACAAAGTGAGTCACTCCTATCAAAAAACACAACTCACTAAAGCTGGCCTTAAATTTATAGAGCACATCTAAACTGTGTCTTCAAACTTTCTCTTCAGTGTAACCTTTTTGTTAAACACCAATGAACTGCTTTAAACATTTATGCGAATGAAGCTGTAAATTTTATTAGCCCTTTCGGACAGCTGCCCAAAGTGATGAAACTGTGTTATGTGCATTACACCAGGTTTTAGAGATAGCTAAACAAGACTTTGACTGTTTAAAAAAGAGACTAAATAGATACACTCAGTTTTGTCAGCTGATATGACTGTGCTGGACTGATGTCTGATTTTTATTAGGATCTGGCATTATGTATGCAGGGAAGCAATTAAGTTCACACGTATGGGTGCAGAGTTAAACTGTTTTTAAAACATTTTTAATGAGGTCAAACCAGTTGCAGCAAAGGTAAGGAGACCTATTGCACAATAAGTTGTCTAAATTAAAATCTTTTTAATGTCAGGAATTGATGCAAAGCAATAAAAACTAAGGCACAATTTAGGGACAGTTATGTTATTTCACAATCATTTCTAAGCCAAGACAGGAATATGAAATTAGAATGAATGGCAATTTAATGCATTTCAACGAATGTGTAAATGAGTCACATTCTTATTACTTTACTTTTTGCTGAATCCACTGTTACTCACCCACTTTTCGCAAAGTTGGTCCAATAAGTCATAACCACAGCGCTGAGCATGATATCGTTCCTGGAGAAATTACAGGGGAACAGATCAGTTGGGCCCACCATGGGGATGCCAAATACATAAGGCACCTCATCTCCATGCGCTGAGTCTGACCACACTGGCTTCATAAGGCTCTGGCAGTGGTGGTAGAAGGCGTAGAAGTAGGTGGGCGAGCCGTAGCGGGCGTGTAGGTCAGCCGTTACCACCGAGGGCTCCACCCACTGGTGGTCAGTGAAGAGGGCCACCAGGGTCTTCCTCCTAGTCTCTGGGTTGTCCTTGTCAGCCCAGTCTGTGTACATGAATTTGATTGTCTCCCTCAGTGTGTCCTTCCCTTCTGGGTAGCCATACAAACTGTCCACAAAGTCGGACACAGCAAAGTCAAAGTCGCTGCCAGACACACCGTCTTCCAGGTCCATCACATTCTCCACAAAGCGCAGGCCCTCTCCCTGATTAACACCCAGCATTATATCATAGTTAAGGAACTCGCCCTGCTCCATCAGGATCTCTGGGTCATCTGGGATGACATCACCATCGATGACAGGGCCAAAAGCCACGCGGTAACGGGCAGCCTGGATGTCTTGCTCAACCAGCTCTTTAGCACTTTTCTTCTGCAGGCAGGACACCATGTCTACTGTGTCCAACACATTGCAGCCAACCCTCTCAGCAAGCATGCGAGTGTACTTGACTGGCTGGTAGTTGACAGCCCAGCTGGACAGCGCTGAACCACTCTGGATGATGGCTCTGTGGAACAGACCTTGGGAGACAAAATTCAGAACAAAAACACACAGGACAAAGGCACAGAGAACATAGGTTAACCAGCAAAATCATATTTATTAACAGCATTCCTGACTGCCAGGAGCAAATACATGATTCACGTTGCATTAATTGGTATTCATAACTAAATCTGAGGCTGGCTGCCCGTTGCTTCTTGTGGCAACAAGATGAAACAAGGCCACATGTGACGTACTTTGATTATTAATCAGGAAGATTAGAAATACAAAGAATGATAAGGCTGGTGAGTTGAGCAGATGAGACGCCGCTAAGTAAAGCAGCGGGTAGAAGAAATAAATTAGTAAAGAGGAATGTTGCTTCTTCTTCTGAGAATATGAAAAACGCCAAAAAGAAAATCCATTCTTTTCTCGGCTGATTTCTAATTTGTCTCATGTGGCGTCTTCTCTATATGCAGATGACAGGGAATGCACATCAAACCAATTTCAACTCGGCTCAATTTTCAGTGAGGAGGTTCCAGTTTTCCTTACACTGGTCATGCACAGAGCTACTGTAATTGCAGCAACGTTATTGGCGTCCTGCTAACAAGCTGCTTAGCATACACGTAGCTTGCTGGTGCCAACTCTGTGGTGCAGGGGTGTGTGTGCAGAGAGCTGAATATGCAGTTACCCTGATCCTTCAGTGTTGATACAGTAAACACGCTGCTCTGTTGAATTGTTTATATGCAGTGCGTCACCTCTGTCTCTAGGGATTTTGTTTCTAGCACCTAAAAATGACAAGTGATATGTATCAACTCAGAAATACTCTGCTGGGGTTAAGGAAGAGCGTTCGCTGGAAAAGCAGTGCAGGGGCAGTGTCACTTTCTCCTTCCTTTGCTGTCATTTATTTCAATTTTTTAGGGCAGCAGCTAGTCTACTTCAAAGACAGCCGGAGGTCTTTGTGCATTTGCTGCAGCCAAGCTAGGACATTCAATACAAACCTCACAAAGGACGGCTCCCGCAGTCTCCCTGTCCTCGCATAGATGAAAACACACAATTTCTGTCCTTCTCGTGATTTTGGCCAGCATCAATGGGAGAACCAGGGCAATAATACAGCAAAGATAAGATGTTCAACTCCCAGCAGGCCACCCATATTGAAATACACATCTTTGATTCTTGCAAGGAGCTTTGGATGACTGTAAATCAAACAGCATGTTTTATTGTTACCTAGTTTTCTTTTTACCGAGTGTCAGAAGATTCCTGTAGGTAATGTATATCCTTTGCAGAGGAATTTCAATTAAAATCAAAGTGTCTTACACTGTTCAAAATATATGAAATAATTTGGTTTAAAGTATATTTTCAATTACAACACTAATGTAGGCACACAAGGGTAAACAAACATCACGCCGAGAGACTGAAATATAAATGAGTTGGAATGGTAAAAACTGATGGTCACAGGTGAACTCGAAGACATGCTGAAAACTTTATAATGCCAGTAGGCTTCTTTAAGAGCTTCACGTTTTAAGAGGCAGAGCTTTTAGCCTGATTAGATTGAGTAGAGGGGAACAAAAGCAATCACTTACTTAACGAATACCCCCTTTACCCTACTCCCATATCATAACACTTCATCTCCCTGCCAGAGCATTTGGAGCTTCATTTGGAGAACAAAACTCTAAAACTGCCCCCCGCCTGGTGCTGAATTTTTGCATTAGTTATAGCCCAAACAGCAGGGATTAACACCACATCAAAGTGAGAGACAACTTCAAAAACAGTGATTGCAGATTCCTACCCTCTGAGTGGTGGGATAGAGTCAGCAAACTGACGCAGGAAGCACCAATTCCAGATCCAAAAACCGTGATGCGACTGGGGTCTCCTCCAAAGTACCCGATATTTTTACTTATCCAGCGTAGGGCTTGAATCTGGTCCAGGAGTCCGTAGTTTCCTTTTGCTGCCTGGTCACCGGTACTGAGGAAGCCTGGTGTATACAGAGAGACAACAGAGCCAGTGATGAAGAAGAGCTCGACCAAATATGTCACAGCTTTGATCTAAAGCTGTAGCCCAGCGGGGAGTCTGAATGAACTGACACCATTCCCCCTCAGGTGTAAATATGCCTTTGCTCTCTCCCACAGCGTTCCACTACCTTAGCCGACTCCTTGTAATAGTCTTCCAAGCAGCAGCGCCCCTTACCAAGCGATCCAGGCTCCGCTGCTCGTGAAATTTCAATGCTCTCCTCATAAGAGTGACTTCATAACGTTTAATGTAATGTAAATAAACCTTTTATTTCCAGAAAAAAATGTCATTAAACTACAGCGAGGTCACCGTTGCTCTTACACTTGCTCTTGTTACTGATCCGCTTGTCAAGTCTCATCCAAACACCTTACTGTTTTGAATGTTAAACACAGGGTGGAGGGTGTGGGGGGGCTCTCGACCTTGTAAGTGCCTGCGAATGGTGCATTTAAATTGTTTTACTTCGAAGAAAGGCTGATAATCTTGTACAGATTAGATAAATCCATCTAAAAGAAGATAAATTGTGTTTTCAGAGTGGGTATAAAACAGATTGTGTGAAACAAGGACATGGCATGATAAGTGTTTGCATAGCTTTTCCTCTGAAGACAACATTTCTATGCAGACCAAGCTACACTATGCTACCCAGATCTCAGGAAGCTATATTTCCTTGTACAGCTTTCCACTATAGTTTTCTCTCATGTCTGTACTACATTTTATACGGTAATGACAGCAGCACAGTTGACGTTAATGACAGCGGTGACAGTTTATTCTCCCAAGTTCAAGCAGGACTAAATGTGTTGTTTGAAATGCCATTAAAATGTACCGCACCTAGTATTCCGATTCTGTAGTTGAGCGTGACGACAACAACATTTCCATAACTGGCCAAAACGCTGCCGTCCATCATGTTGCCGGTGCCCTCCATGTAGGAGCCTCCATGGATGTAGACCATCACGGGCCGTGCTTCGGAGTCCCTTATATCTGCAACATCGACGCACACACACACACACACAGATGCTAGGCAAACACCTGCAGAGGTGGGGGTGGAACAGCAGTGAAATGTAGACTTAAAGGAGAACTGTTACTAAAACTTTATGGCCCAACCACTTCAGTATGAGGTATGGGAAAAGACTGCTTAGAAAATGTGCTCAGAAGCAAGCTAGGGTGGGAGGCCTGTGGTGTGGAAGCTGTAATGACAAATGGCAAATATGCTCTGACACGTGTGTATGAATAATAAATAGTTAACCACAGTTTCTATAGTGCATGTGAGGTGCCGGAGCAAGCATTATGTATAACATGCATGCGTAAGCAATATTAAAAACCCACAAATTTGAGACTGTCTATGTTTAGACCTAACTTTATAGATATGAAGTGGAAGGTGTCACACTACTCTGAGCTCTTTCTATTTATTAGTATGAGCTAAGAAGGAAACAGTCCTCTGTTTTCGCTATGAACAGAAAATCTATATTTCATGTTTTGGGGCCAATTTATTATATTGACGAATGACTGTCTTTACAAAGGACTATAAGACAGATATGTAATAATGCAATCTCTGGATCAATGTGCATGAAAATAGAGATATAGCACTTACTGAAAGGATTGCAACTGTGTTCAGTACAAGACCGAGATGCACTAACAGGAAACTTATGTAATCATAAACTGGATAACATTTTTCTTATTCCTCTTCAAATAAAAAGAAACCCCCGCAGTTCTTTAGGAAAGTCAAAACAAAGGAGTGTAAGATCTTCATGAAACTAAAAGAATCCATGCATCAAGACTTTGAGCTCTTAAAAATACCTTCAGATATATGTATCTCAGCCGCCCCTTTTTTCTTGTGTTGGCTCCCTGGGATTCACATAAGAAAAAAAAAAAAAAAGAAGTACAGAATTCAAAATAGCATGGTTGACTGTGCCTCTTAAATAATATACTGTCGGTCCAGACTTTCCTCGGTACAAAAAAGGTAGATGAAGTTAGGTATAAGGTTAGTGTTAAGACGCTAACATTATGACACAAAATGATTACTGTTTATAATTCAGGTTTTAACAAATTGGTATTACCCGTTAAATCTTTTGTAAGTACGCACACATGCACATACACATGCTGTTGCCTTTGAACGCTTCAGTAACTGTGACAGCGAAGGATGCACGTATCTTGGTTCATCCTTCTCTCTATATTTAGACAAAGTGTCACGTTGATTCTTTGCAAAGGGAGTGGAATATAAGGTATATAGTGTTTTGGTGAATAGTGATAAAACTGAGAATAGTGCAATATTCAGAAACAGCCTGTGTAATGTGACAGGACGAGATAGACCACTGGAGGTAAGTGAAAAAGGGGTTTCACATCAGTGAAACAGGTAATAAAGTCAGAGCATGCCCCAGGTGCCTTTTAAATAAACAATGAACAAGTCTGAAGAGAGAAAAATGTATAGAAGAAAAGGGCAATGTTTCTCTGAAATAATGTGTTATTTAACCTGTTTGTGGCCAGATGAGTAGGCCTGTTGGAGGAACTCATTCGAGGGGCTGTGGGGCTGCACCATTTTGGACTGCTACCTCTCAAGGAGGCTGTTTATCTGTTGTTGCTATGCTACCAGAGAAAAGCCAGTCAAAGCGTGGCATCTTACAAGTTGAACACGGCTAAACTTTCAGCCCCCCTTATGTCAAATACTCTGGAGGGAAGCTGTAACTGTAAGAAACCAAAACCTAATTGAAGTAACCTGAATTAAAGACCTCTGTTTGTCAACATTTGATTTAGGGAACACGCAGCATTACCGTGGTGTTACACTGTGCTGCTAATTTGCAGATTCACTCAAAATGTTTCCTCGCTGGTTCATTTCACACTTCTATTAGTTAGAAGAATAGGAGGGGATTCAGCATGCGATAGACGGTTGACTCCTGTACCTCACTAATTAGCCCCCAGCAGACATGCTGTCGGAGCAAAGCAGTGATTCGGTAATTTTAAAGAAGTTTTAGAAAACATGGAAAGCTAGCACTTTTACTTTTACTAGCACTGCTGTAATTTCCACTGGTGCTGTAGGCTTGTTATTTTAAAAAATACCAAAAATCTCATTTAGTTAAAGGGGGGACCAGTGCTTGAACAACACCTTGGCTCTGAAGTACTTCACTCGATATCTGTTGCTGGGAGAACATGCACATGCCTCAGTCTGTCTATGTTTAGGTATGCAGAGGATCAATTAAGTGGCATCAGGGAAAACTCTTTAGTTGCCTACCAAATCATTACCCCTAATGTGACAGCAACATGTCGGACAATGATGACATTGCACTGGGCAGTAAATCAGCCCTTGCTAGCAGCAGTGGCATGGATATTGGTTACATGCATGCTTTATGATGATCACAGCACAACATCAGGGCCACGATAAACAGTGATCAATGGACGTGGAACGCCATCGCTGTCCTTTTTACCACACCAACTCACCATCGTCTGTTGGAGCGTAGATGTTTAGATACAGGCAGTCCTCGCTCTGATCCTGAATGTATGTGGCCACTGTGTCCAGGTTATAGGTGAACCATATTGGCATCATAATCTCTGGCACAGTGTTGTGGATGTTCTGAGGGCAGACGGGCATGAAGTGGGTAGCGTTCTTGATACCTGACCAGGAGGAGGGCTGATCAGGGGGCATGAAACGCTTCTCGCCCAGAGGTGGGGCAGCATAGGGGACCCCGAGATACTGATCTACTGGCCTGAGGACCTCACTGGGCACAGGAACCCTGAGGCCGCGCAGTTTCCCATACTGGGTGGTCACAGTTGGGTAAAATTTCTGGCTCGTTGCCCTGGTCAGTGACCAGCAGGAACATAATATCCACCAAAGAAGAGCACAATGGGTGATGGTTACAGTCCCTTGCCGATGTAGCAGGTGTGCAGGCAACAGATGGTCTCTAAATGTAGCCAGCCACATGGTCTGGGCAAGATGGTGCCCTTGCACAACACAAATGCACACTTTAGTGTCTATTCAGTCCTTCTGCACTGACCCTGTCAACCAGACATCACTCACTGCGCCTTTAGATCTGACAGTTATAAAATCCGAATACACCTCAACCAGGTATCGAGCGCCCCCACTTCCAGCTTTCATTGCAGGGAACACAGATCTGAAAACGAGAGGATTTGACAAATTAGACCAGAAAAACATGAAAATGTGTGAAAAGAGTGAAAAAAACAAAAAATATCCACATAAATGATATTTTTAATAAAAGCATTACCTTCCTCCAGTTTAGCGCTAAACGCACACACTGGCTTGATAATAACCTTTTTATGCTTGCTCATGCACAAATCACTGAATACTGATCTTTGTGTATCAGTGGAGGAGGCGATAGGGAAAATCTGAAAAACCCATCTGCTGTGATGTTGGAGTGACGCTGCGAAACCATCTCGAGCTAAAAGGTGTTAAGAACTCAATTTCTTATGTAAAAGCAACACAGAGCAGAAGAGACAAATCTTTGATAAGTACCAAAGCAAGATTAAAAAACGGCACGCTCGCGGAGAATAAATATGACTCGACTGGAATGTTTCAGTGTTTAATTTATTTCAAAAACCCCAAATCATAAGTGCAGTCTTTTTCTTTTCTTTTCTTTTTTAAGTCTTTCAGTGCATCTAAGCAGTACTGTCAGCTGTTGACATGATACATAATGGAAGTGATGAACATTCGCAGAACAAACATGCCTGATGGGACCCAAACCTCTCCACAGGGTGGAGTATTTCGAAAAGCCTTTATGTCTGTAACTGCTCTGCACTTTTTGCTTCCACTACTTTCAGGTGTCATAAATGGTAAGTCAGTGAATGGAGAGTTCAAGGCAGGATGATTTATTTTAGCTTTTGGATTTTTACTGCCTTTTCTAGTTTTTAACCACTACAGTTTTCATTTCCTAGAAGAACTGCATAACTGCAAAGCACAAAACAATGGAAGCTGCAAAATGAATTCCTTGATTTTTGACCTGTTAGTCCTTCAAGTCACTGAACACATATTAACACATATTAGTCTATCTCGTACCTCACTGCAAATGCAATCACCAGGTACCTAATAATAAGTAGTTACTGGTGTGTAAGCGTCACACACAGCCACCCCAACCACATGTGTGCACAGTGGTAAAATAAAGTGTAACCTTACCCCATGGAGACCTATAGAGAATAAAATGCATAGTTTCTCATCCAATTAACAATGCTCTAATACAAAATTCATCCCATCTTAGTCCTTATGGTCTAGGACAGCAGTAGGTGTGATGTGCTTAACATCAGGTTCACACTGGCATGTCAATAGGCAAAGCAAAAGCAAGCTTGTTAACCTATTTAGATTATTGATAAGCACTTCACTGAGGTTTGTCAAAGCCTGCTGCTAAACAGCTCCATTTTTAACCCGATGAACCTAACTAATAAGAAAGGGAGCAGTTTCTTCCCGCTATTATAAACACTAATTAACCATAGCTGTGGCGCACCGGTTTTCCTTGTTCTCTGCAACATTTTGTTTACACTGGCAGGGACACAAACAGAGGCAGCTCGTCCTTTTCTTTTGCAGGTGCTGTGCATCAACCAATATGAACATCATTACATTATTCCCATTTCCAGGCAATGAGACAATTCAGATACATTTATATTCTCACACTAGCACCGAGGTTCATTTGAGAAATATTGTAGATTTGTGCCTGGGGCCAGCTTTGTCTGTATTAATTAACAGTTATGAATGTTCCACCAAAAGCCAAAAAGGACGAGACTTGTTCTATCCCCTATCTTTTATACGACAATGATGTACAGCTCCCACGACATTTAAATGGGAAAGATAAAGAAGCAGATTTTTTTTCTTTTTTTTTTCTCTTCTGTATATCAGGGCACATCTCCTGGTTTGAAAGTGACACAGATAATAAATCATTTGGATCCATTTAGAGGTGAAAAAGCCTTCTCTCTCTTCACAAAACCTGCTGTGAAATCATTATCCATTATGAAATTAGCGGTAACATGCTGTACAGAGGGAATCACTAGTCAGACTTGGTTAGTTGTCTCTGGTTTAAGAAGCAGCAAAAAAAAGGCAATGCTGGAGATCGAGGAGATAATATGTGGACTTAAAATGAGAGGCATTACCTTCCTCATCACACATTTGCAGTGTTGCTTTCAACCCATCGGTACGTTTTTCTCCATCTGACATTCAGTCAGAGTCCTAATTTAAGTGTCGGAGCAAAGCTGAGGTGGTTTCTTTTGGGGCTGTACCTCATATAAAATACTTATTTTGTTTCACTGACGTCACTGCAGACAGTCAAAGCGCCTGCATACTGCTTTCCCAACTTCTTCTGGTGTGCGATGGGACAGATGTGGATAAAAGCTTTATAGCTTACACCAAATGGGCCATGTAATAAAATTGAGCTATCACTCAGTCAAGTATGATACACCGCAAGTTATTTAGCAATTTAGACTGGCAACATGCCCAGAACCCAGTAACTAAGTTATATTTTTAAAAAAGAAAAGAAAGAAGAAAAAAAAAGAAACTGTTTTACAACCATAATGTTTTACTCTAACAGGCTTGTTTGCACTATGCACACACACATGTGGCTGCGCCACATCGGTGGTTTAAGTGAATACCTAGCGTCCCTGAGGCCAAAATACTTCAATTCCCATTTGACTGACTTGATCCTAGTTACAAACCTATTAGAATGATTGCTGTAATCATGTTTCACTCCCACCATTACTATCTCTACACCTACATCATTGACAGGCACACAAATCAACTCCAATTCACCACTAATAAAAAAAATCTCAACAACATCTTATCGACTGGATCCTGGTAGCCCGGGGCCCCCCCTGACATGAAAAGATTGGAGAAGGAGCCTGTGTCAGACAACAGTGGGCTACCGAGCTCCCAATGCCCTTGTAATTCGACTGGTGTGGATCAAACCCGTTTTAGTGGATTTCCCAAATCCCCCTAATTTTGCAAGCCAATAAAGAGGAGCAGGGATTGGTGTAGGGGTGAAAAAATATCCTCCGCGGAAGGTGTAGGTAGCACTCAAACATAATGATCACCGCTTTATAAATTAATGCAAGGATGCAGACCAGAGAAAACCAAGCCACAGCCCACGTAGCATCGACAAACTGCTGTAGTGTGTGTGTGTGTGTTTGTGTGTGTGTGCGCGCCTCACGTTGTGACTGGGAAGCTTGTTTAATCTAGGTCTAGGACGGTGTAATATTGGATAAAATGGGGAAAATAAAACACCGAGCACAGAAAAGAGCCACTGTGGTAAATCGCAAAGCAATCGCTTTAAAGAACACAGTCAACCCAGATGTCAGTGATCAATCTGAACAAAGATTCGTCTCATGGAGAGAAGAAAAAAGGAATTAAAAAGATCAGAATCATTAGGTTAACTCACCTGCTTATTCACAAGCTAAGACGCGCTCCATCTCGAGATTTCCTCCATACTATGCCCGTCAGTTACATAAAACAATATGTTTCGTGCGTGTGTGTGAGTGTGAGTGGAATATTTCTCCGGTTTCGGTATCAAACGCGCAGATCTTCACTCTTATCTCCTGCTTCGCACAGTCTGTGTGCTTTGCGCATTCACGACGCCAAGGTCAGGAGCGCCAACGGTTTTAATGGAGCGCCCACCATAGAGATCTCTCTACGGCGCCCACTGCTAGCGCGTTACTAGGCAACCACCGGGATACGCCGGTGCATTAAATTCACCATCCAAAAAACCCGACTGAATCCCAATTTAGAAACCATTAAGTAAGCACCTTAACCTCGGACTGCACTCATGGGCGCACACATTTCGTGTAGAGGTAAAACCCATCTACGACTGACCACATCAAAAAGTAAAGTGAGCAGGCCTGCACGGACAGAGAGAGAGAGAGACCACAGACACATTTGCATTGGCAAAAGCCTTTTTAGCAAATTGTGACAACAACGGCAAAATAGAAAATGTTGCAAACCACCCTCCAGTGTTATCCCATGCTTTGCAGCACATGTTAGACCTGATCACCCAGTAGAGTCATTAAAAAATCTTATTCGTACTAGATCTACACTACACAAACAATCAGACTGAAGATGCAAAAAACAAACAAACAAACAAACAAACAAACAAACAAACAAACAAACAAAAACTAGTTAAATGCTGTGAGCCAAAATGACCACAGGTGCTAGGAAACCAGTCTATGACAGGTAAGGGGGAAAATATATCTTCCCCAAAAAACAGATCATTCCAGTAATTGTTTTTTGTTTTTCTCTAGCTTGCTGACTTTCTGTTTAAGCACCTGTATGTGGGGAATTGGGCTTATGCTTTTGTTGCATTCAGTGGTTAAACTAAATCTAAAAATATGAACATCCAACCACACTAGAATCTGTCCCAACGATACAGATGAGTTATGAGACAAAGTCTGGGCAGTTGCTGACAGGGCAGACATATTCCCCCACATATCCTTTTTTTTTTTTTTTAATAATGCCCAGTGGTCACAGCTATGATGCACAGCTGAGGGATCATTTCTAGACTTCTTGGAGAGAGATGCTGCCCAGTGTAGTGTGCTTCAAGCTGGGTTACAAATGAAAGCTTTTTACAGAAATGAAAATATTTTGCATATATGTTGGTTCCCATGCAGGGAACAATCCCTGTTTATTACAATGAGTTTCAAACGCATCTGACCACATGAACAGAATACTATTGGTTATCAAAGGACAAAAACATTGCAAATCTAACAGTCGCCATTTATTCAATTTTAGCGTTATATGCCTAACTCAGTCAAAAAAAGCCAGAAATAAATCTACCAGGTCCTCTCTAGCCTGAAGTCTTAATCCTACAGCTGGCCTGATAGACCCACATCTTCCTTTTAATCAGTGTTGCCTGACCCTGTGGTACCAGGTCTGGGTCACACACTCACCTGTGAGCTCCTGCGTAAGATTTGTAAGGCTGCCAGATGGGTTAGGAATGATCCTGCTTAAGTTGCTTTCAGAAAAGGCAGAGAAATGCTGACCTGACAGTATCTGTATGTACACAGCTGGCAATGCCCTTGTGGTAACAAAAACAGGTCACTGTCACTGAAGCAGACAGACACATCCACCTGGGAGGGGAAAAGTATGAGATGCACTGACTAATGAGGAACCATTTTTTCACAAATGGAGATCTGAGCATTTTAACCCAAAATTTGGGTTTAGTTTAAAATCTAAAATACTGGGAAAATTATAGACCAGTTAGAGGAGTATGGGACTCATGTGACACCGTGATACAATAAAAACAAACTGAATTCAAAAAGAATTAATGCTCTGCAGGTGGTCAATGCTCATCTTGATTGTAGAAACAAAGCTTACATACTAATTCTCTTTCTCCCTTTTGCTTTTTGATAAAGGTGAGTATTGTCTTTCTTTTTTGATTCCCTTTGCCCTTCTCAATCCATCTTCCCCTCTGCGATGTTCCTCAGGACCTATGCTGCAGTGCCCGCCTTGTGGTAAGAAGATACAATATCAGCATGTCCAAACAATGCACATCACTCCCACTGTACTCCCCAATCCGCCCTTTCACCACATTAAAGATTTTATGCAAGATGAACGCTATCATGTTCTACTGACATTTTCTCGGCGGCGTACCATATCATCTTGCATTTATTTGTGATCATTTATGGAAATGAATCAACCTAAAAGGTCTCTGTGTTGCTCAAAAATGCCATAAATAGATGATATAAAACTTTAATGAACCCCAGGGGGAAAGTGGGTCATAGCAGCAACAGAAAACAGGATATACTGTAGGTAACAGCAAACACAAATGTTTGCTGCAGACATCTGGGGAAAATAATACAACGGGATACGTGAAATATGCTTGTTATCATGACTGTTAGATAGCCAATGTTAGACAGGATTTTATCTGAAGGTGGTCACATGTGCACAGTTTGTGGATTTAAATCACAAATGTTGTGTGCACAAAATGTGCATCACTGGAGGAAAGTAACACATGAGTAATCTACCGAAATTTGGTAATTGGAATTATATAAGGATACTAATGATTTTACAGTTGTGGGTAAAATATTTATAGACGCCCCTCAACCCCCCAACATTCTGTTACGTAACCAAATTATCACCAATTGCTATTCAAACCTGCACTTATGAGCCTGCTCAGAGTGCCCTTTTCTGCAAGGCCGGCTGTATTATGCAGAAATGATGTGGCTGTCAGACACCCCTGGGTGTTCTTGAGGTGAGGGAGTCCCAGGCAAAGAAGGAATGTTGTAATTTTAGGTTATCACCTCATTAAGTGCATTTACATGAGACCCTTTACCACTAATTATCTAAATGGTATCCCTTTACATCTAGATAATGCCTGAATATAAATGGCTCACGTAACCACCTCCAAAAGAATGGAATGACAGACTAATGATTTATTTAACTTATAAATATTTCTCCTATAATAAATATGATAATGTGTGTTTCTTATTGTCGAAACTTGTGGTTTCTGCACAAAGGGACAGGAAAGCTCATATATCATATTGTTTTCATAGTTTTTCTAACTAGTGTCTGTTGCTCAATGTTTTCATCTAAATAAAATATTTTAGAATTTAAATTTGCCCAGAAGGACAGTTAATTTAGTCCTCAGTGCCCCCTCTTCTCAACATATGCTACCCATCACAGTATACCTTCTGTGCTCCACCCACAGATGGTGCGATCGTTTAAGGATTACGCCCTGAATTTAGTCTATCAGGAGAGCTCTTCCAGTCGACGCTGCAAACACTGCACTGAAACGCATACAAATAGGCGGCAATGCAGGGTTACGATTTAGGGAATATTTAAAGGCAGTTTACGTGAAAAAAAGAACTCCTGCAAGATTACAATGAGGGAAATGAGAACCCAATTATATTTTTACGCTCCTTCCAATTTCCCATGATGCACTGCGCCGTTTCAATATGTAACAGTTATGCCTAAATGAACTATTAAATTTGTTGAATTTCATATACGTATATACATGTACCATAGAAACCTTAAAATGTGGGTTATTTGAACCGAAAATAACGACTGACACGACCAGAAATTGCCCAAATCGAGAGCTCTGAATGTTGCTGTTGTACCCGTAACTAAGGCAACGGTGAAGAATGACGTGACTCGCGGGAGAACAAACGCTAAACGCACCACGGCAGCCGTGTACTGTTTCCTTCCTGTGTAATGGCAATAGTTATTTAACATGGAGAGACAAACTTTAGGGAAGGAGAGGCTGATAGTGCCGACTGACTTCACCTCACCAGTACTTCCGAGTAAGTTGCACCTAAATTCTTGTTACTGTTGAGCTAAATAAACTGTTAATTAGCAAATGTTAGCTTACAGTGTAGCCCACTTGGCGCTTACATGAACTCATGTTTAACTAGTAAAAGTGATTTTATACTTCACGATTAGGAAGCTGTCATGTTTATCTTTACTGAGCTTAGCGTAACAATATGCTTGTTTGGGAACATGGGGAACCTTATATTGGATTAGAGTAGCTAATGCATGCAGGCACATAGACACTGTTTTATTTTATGAAGGGGAGACTCCGGAGGACCTCATACCCCCATCGCATTTTGCATCAAGTGCCCATTCTGCTGGAGCAAACAGATGTGTTCAAATCCCGGCGACACAGCCACCCATCTCCTGGATAAACCAAGGCATGATATCAGCACCATCATCAGGGGAGCCAAGTCCTGCCAATCCATGGCTTGTCATCAATCAGGCCCAACAGGAAATCTTGGAGCTGAGGAAGGAAAATCAGAGGATCTTGATGCTACAAGGAGACAGCATAAGGACCCCTGATTATCGTTCAGATTGTAGAGCCAGGTATATCCACTACATGTTTTATATGGTCTGTCACTTGGGTGGCAATATGGACATATTAATGTGGTCTCTTTCCTTTTATGCAGATCAAAAGACAGAGGAGGTAATTTGTCTCGATGGGAATCAGAGTGGCGACTGGAGGCAGAAAAGCACAAGGCTGAAGCAGAGAGGTTAAAGGGGCAGGTGGAGGCACTAAAGGAGATTGCAGAAAGATGCAGGGAAGAGGTCAGAGACAAAGACAACACCCTTAGCAGGTAAGAGATGTGCTTGTGTCATTATGTGACATCTGAGTGATATTATGTATTTTTTCCCCACACATTTAGTACGTAACCTGACATTATGGAGGTCAGCAAATAACGGTTTTGAACAAGCTTAACTTGGAATAACCTTTGCACAACAGACACAGCCATGAGATGGAAGCAATACATACGGATCTATCCAAGGCTAAGTCTGAACTCAGCCAAATCAGAGAGGAGCTCAGTCTCTGCAGCGCACAGAAGGAAAAAATAAGCTCACAGGTAATGATGTTTACTGACAAAACATTTCATTTCGACACTCTTGTAGACATACATCACCTGAGAGTTACTGGCATTTTGTAACTTATTTTGGCAGTTTGCAGTTAAATTTGTTTTTGTACAGTTTTGTGATCCCAATAAAACATTTTAGTCACATTTCACAATAATAAGGTTAATAAAGTCTGCTTTTTCTGTTTGCAATATGTCTGTTTTTTCTCACAGCTTGAAAGACTGAAAGCAGAGTCGGAGGAGGAAATTACAAGGCTGAGGAGAGATGCTGAAAGGAGCAAAGAGGAATCCCGGGAGCTTGCTTTGAAGGTTGAAGTGGGCAGGTTGCAGGCTGTAGAGGAAGCCAAACAACAGACTCTCAGACTATTAGAGCAACTAGAGGAATTTCGGAAGAACAAGGAGGTGGAGGTGTGTTTAAATGATCATAAACATTGTACTTTGGTGACCTCATTTAGGATTAAGGGCCTTAATCCAACAACAACTAAGTATCTCTGAGCAGAACTCTGAGCACTGCCTTCACTCTGACTTTGCAAGTAATGTGAGAATGTGTATTTGAAGATGAATAAGTCATTATGTCACTATTTGTCTGTGTCATAAACTTCCCTTATTTTCAGCTGCAACAGTTGAATGCATCCCATTATGCAGAGTTGGGTGCAGCACAAAAAACAAATGGTGAACTACAGGACCGACTTCAGTCAATGACCTCAGAACTGCTGCAGCTAAAGAGCACTCTGATGGAAGTATCTACTGAGAGAAATGGACTAAAAGAACATTTAAGGTGCTTCATTCAATCTAAAACGGAACAGAACTAAAGCATTTAAAGCACTCTGTAGTCACTGTTTTGTGTGTGTGTGGTGAGGGGCATGTTGTTGTTTATTTTTCAGCCAAATGGGACAAGCTTTTGAGACACAGTCTGCTACATTGCAAAGCCTCAGAAATTACATCGGCCAGCTTGCACCAGAGAAAGGAGAGAGGGAACGATTAAATGAAGCTGTTGAGGTAGAGGCAATATATACAGTATTGATTGTAATGAGCATACTGCAAAGTAAATGCATGGGACTTTCAAATGTTCTTTTCACTAGAGTAAAGGAAGAACAGTAAAATATGAATGAGTTAATGTACAAATTATATAATTAATGCTAATTGTGTGTAATTTAATCTTGTCCATTTTGCAGAGGCTGAACAAAGAGAAAGCAGCTCTTCAGACAACTGCAGAGCTTTTGACAGTCAGGCTTAACTCTGTGAATGAGATACTCGTCCTCCAAGAAGAGAAAATGGTGAAAAAGGTGAGTGGGTTTTCTTGACTTTCTAAATTTACATAGCAAAACATGATACAAAACTGTGTTTAAGACATCTGGTGATCAGCAGCAGTCTAATGTGAAACCAGCAGATACCTATGATTTTGTGTTGTCTCTAAGGATGTTTGCGGACCACGTAAGGTAAGAAATGTCAAACTGAATGTACATCACAGACCACATTGAATAAGCCGGACTAGTGAAACACACCTTTCTTTCTGTGTATATACGTTTAACTACACATGTAATATCTGAGATATCTTAATGAGAAGAAAGGGCTATTTTTGTACATGATAAAGAAATGCTGCTGTAGTAGATTAAAGAAATCTGTCAGCACAACTCTTTGGGTTTAAATTGAAAGAAATAAAAGTGTAAAATTACAGAGAACTACACTTCTGTATCCGTCTTAAGTTAACTCAGTTGGGTGCTCACTTCACATATGCGTACACTGAGTAGCGCTGCAGGAGACTGAAATATGATAACAGTTGGTAGAGATAGGTAATTACAGTAAACCGCTTAGTTTGTTGTTGGAGGCTACATCCTCTGTGATGCTCCGTTATCACACAGTACTTTGGAAAGGTTTAGCCTATTTTAGATGTTGAGATTCTTACGTGTCATGGAATATCATCTGGGAGGCGTTTGGTCAGTCCCAGATTATTTACCTTGTTGCATGTGATAGCAGCTTCAAACATGCAGTCAGAGTCTTATATCATGATTGGAACAAACTCCTAAAAGAGATGGTATGGTATGGCCTTTACGGAGCCATTTCTCAACATCACTGAGTCAGTCTGGCATTATATGAAGAGATGTGAGCAACAGAAGGTCTTCAGTACACAAATGCATTTAGAAAATTGGTGCTGTTTTGGATGCAAATTATTATTTTTTTCATTGGGCTCTTTGTAAAGTTGACAGATTTTAAAACCTGCTATATTGTCCATTGATAAGCATTGTCAGTTTACCTTTAGTACCCAGATCCTTTGTGCAGTACTACATTGTGGGAAAGAGAGAAGAAAACTCCTCATTTCAAGATGTAGTGCTTTAGAAAACATCAAGGCTAATTTGAAAACAATTATGCATGCTCATGTGGTGCGTGCACTGAAGTGTATGTGTGTATTTGTGTTTCCCATATATGTGTGTGTGTGTTTCCACAGACATCAATGGATCCACTTGTGGAGAAAGGATCCGAAGGCCTTCAAGTGCTTCAGCTGTGGAGAGAGAAAGTGTTCAAGTTGTGCGTCCAGCTTCGCTCAAAGGACATCGAGATAAGAGGAGAAAAGGAAAAACTGATTTCAAAAGTATGAAAACGGCTATTATTTTGCTATATCACACAGTACAGGTAATTCCAGCGTATTTAAAACTGTGTTCAATGTGGGACTGCAATGATGTGTGTTTTAGGTCAGATTTGCAGAGCAGCAGCTGCAGCAGGAGCAGCACAGAGCTAGCGTGCTCCAACACAGCCTACATGACAGGATCGCTGAGCTGGACCTCGAGAGGGTGGAAAAGGATGTTAGTACCAGGGCAACTGATGTGATTTACATGGCTGTCTGAAATTCTGATGATGCGTAATAAACTTCGGTCTGCCTAGGAAAGTGATAAATGCTCGTACATTTTTTACCACAGCAGATGATGCTGACTGCACCAAAACTTTGGTTCCCAGAGCCATTGAGGTTTAAAGGACAGCACCTGGGGAAAGACAATCTTAAAAACTAAGCACCGCATTAAAAACAGTAAAACAGATCTGTGAAAGATGCTCAGTTATATGTGGGAATGTTTTTCTTTCCAGGCACTGAAACAGGATTTGGCCAGTGTTCACAAGGAAAATGTTCAGTTGAAGTTACAGAGCCAGAAAGCAGAGGCTGAACTTAAAACCTTGACAGAGGCAGTGCAAAGGTAAAAAAAAAAATAGCAAAACTGAATTTCAGAGGATAAGGAAAGATAAGGAGACGTATTAGAAAAGTAGAAATAGAATTCAAGACAGACATATATTGGCTGTGCCTTACAGATTCTGTGAGGCGCTGGAAAGCAAGGTGGCAGAAGTGGAGGCAGCTAAAGCAAGGCTCAACACTTTTACCCAGAGACTGACTTTTGCTAAAAGACGAGTGGAGACAGTCCAAGGTACGTGTGTGTGTGTCTATATATGCTGATGGGTTAATAGCATAGCTAGAAGAACATAAAGAATTTATATCGGGTTTTGTTTTTGCAGCTTTGGTCATGAGGAAGGCAGCCCTGCAGAAAGTTGAACAGGCCTGTAAACAGCCAGATAAGGATGCTGAAAGGTACAGTTTATTTTTTTATTTTTCAATGTGGGTGATTCTCTCTTTCACCTCTATTTCATCTCTTTCACGTTCTTTCTGGATCATAGACATACACAAAATCATATCTGACTGAGGTCACGTGTCTTTTCACTAGGCGCTCCTCATTTTAGGCCAAGAGATAGCCTTTATAAGCATCTTGTTCTTCCACTCACTTGCTCTTTTGGCTTTCTCACAAAAAGCTCATGTTCTAATATGTCAGGATGTTCTTGCATTAGTAGAAATAGTTGCTGCTTTCAAGCCTCATATGTGGTGAGATGAATGAAGGATCAAGAAAAGAAAATAAGTACGTGGAGGGTTCTGAGGTTAGATTTTTATGCTGGTATAGAGTGGCATACTGCATACTGATTTGATGGGACATATATAACAGGTGTCGCTAATGTGGTTGAAATAAGTGTTGTGAATAGCAGGTGTTGCTGTCTTATGCTGTCAGTGTATCTATACAAGATGATTATAATTCATGCAAAAAGTAACTTTCAGGCTGTTTAGCTTACTTTGTTATGCATCATGCAGAGCCTTCTCTACTTCTGCTTGTCTGTTTGCTGTACCATTTTATCTTTGTTGCCCTGCAGCATCAGAAACCTCCAGATAGAGCACAGTTTGGTGTGCGAAGAGAGAGACAGACTCACTCGAGAGCTCAAAAGAACCCCAGAGCTTATCGAGAACGCTCTCGCTGATCTGAAAGAGCAATGTGAGACCCCATATGGATCACAACACCCATTATATCGTCTGTTTGTCTGGTACATATCCACATTTCTGTAATGCATGTGTCTCCGCGCACTTTATACCCTCTGCAGATGAGAGTAAAGTTAGGCTACAGCAGCAGGAGCTGGAGCAGAGCTGGGTGGAGCTCGAGCAGGCTGTAGCTGGTAGAGAGGAGGCTGAGCAGAACCTGCAGCAGATCCAGGCCCAGCTGGAGGACACTAAGGTCACCCTGGAGAGAGTCCGCTGTGAGCTGCTCAGCCAGCAAGAGCAGAGTGAGCAGGGTGAGGCCGCTCGCTGTGCACCTTTCAGAAGGCCCTTCAGCTGAAAGCAGCTGTTCTCTGTGCCTAAAAGCTAACAATGCTGTGAGAGCGGTTAACCAAAAACAATAACGTTACAGACTGACCACGCACACAACACTGTGTTTTAGACTTTTATGTAGACTATAAAAATGTGCAAACATATACACTGAAACCTAATGCATCCCTGGAGTCACATAGAAGTATTGAACTCAGACACTCTCTGTATGTCAAACACAGTACTGAGGAGTGGTGCATTTGTTTCCCCTACCCTGCTTCAGCCCTGCAGGAAAGAGTGTCTGAGATTGAGGAGCGGTGTTCTGAGAAGCTGAGAGAAATGGAGGCTCAAGTCAGCACAGTCAGGAAAGAGCACACCAAAGCAGGTAGTAAGATTAACTGTATGCTGCCTCAGTAAACTGCAGGTTTACATATGGCAATGAAGTCATATCCTTAATGCAGACTTTGCTCTAATATGATTGGAATTGTTTACACAGTATATAGCAGCATATCCCTGTGGCTTTTGAGGCGTCTGTATCGTCTGTTGCAGTTATGACTTTGCGTGAGTTTGAGAGAGAGGCAGCAAAGAAACTGGAAGAGATGAAGCAAAGCCGAAATCCGGAGAGTGAAAACACAAGGAGGAAAGTCCAGCACAAACAACTGAAGGAGACAGTGAGGGACAAAAACCAACACTTGGTAAGATTTTATTATAGCAAAACACAGTCGTGGAGATTTTTGCTTCTGTGTCATTCGACCTGCATTTGTTCCAGGTCACAGTTGCTGATAGAGGGCTGATGAAGGAGCACCAGAGAGCTCAGGCGATGGCTCGGCAAAACTCTGCTGCTCAATGGAAACCTCGACAAAACGCTTCAGAATGGAGCTGTTCTGTAGGCGCACAAGTCCAACTACCTGCAGATGGTAAGAAATGTCTTAGTTTTGCATGTTTTTTTTGAAGTCCCAGCATTTACACAGATGTGACAGAGCTGACCAATGACCTGTCTGCATCCTGTCAGAGACACTTCTGTGTGTTTTGGAGGAGCTCCATACTCTCAGTGCTGCAGTGGTAAACAGCTCTGAGGACTCTGCGGAGGAGGAAGGACAGAGTGACATTGTGGAACCATCCACCGGCAGTCTGCACAGCTGATACCTGAAGATGAGTCACTGCAGCCAGTAAACCCACCTTTAAATTCTAACTGTTGGCAGTGTTGATAACATACAGCTCCTGGAAATCATTTGTTTGAGCCAAACCACTTAAAATCAGACATGTCACATTTGAACTAAACAGATACTGTGTGTTACATGTAGAGTAATATAAATTTAAGGTTGTGTAATTCTTCGAGGATTCTGTGACAATGGTCCATTTTCTGAATAATCTAAATTTCTTGTCTTTGCAGTAAGATAATAAAATATATTTTTAAGTGAAATCTGTGGTGTTTGATTTTTCAAGTAAAATTAGATATACATGGAGACATTTTGACACGAGTTTCCAAGCCTTTTTGAGTCAGCCGTGAAGCTTAAATTTATAAAGCAGCTGTTTATATAATTGGTGCATCAGCCATATTTTTTCTGATATGGATAACTGGAAAGATCTATAAGATTTTCACATTACAAAAAGTCAATATTTTCAATTCGAAGCTCCTTTATGGAGGTCAATTTTAAAATGGCTCTCAGTCATAGGACTGATGATGATAAACATCATGATGAGCCAGATAATTGTGCTATTTGTCATGTTGTCACGAGTGCTAATCAATTTTGTAGCAATACAAAGTTTCAAGCCTCTAGGTAAAAATACCTCATGGAAAACTGAGGGAGAGTGAAAATACTAATAATGTCTTGGCTTTTCTACTCTATTTTCCAAGATCATTGAAGACGTACGTTCCTGGAGAGGTGATTCATCATGGCAAGCAGAGGATGCATGCGTCAAACTTAAAATTTTAAGAAACTTAATAGTGGATGATTTGAAGTTGAGTCTTGCATTTATATCGAGGGCTCATAAAGCAATATATAAGACGTGAGAACATTTAAATTCTTTTATTTTAAGCCTTTGATACAAAAGTCTTTAATGTAATAAATAACCCACGAAGAAACCATAACATTACAGTTTAGAATCAGTATTAGTGGATACATTTAATCTTGGTCATAAGTTATGATTGCGATGCATACTTTAGCTCATATCACTTCATATCAGGAGCAGTGACATCCCACTATCAGGGCAATACTAATAATTCTGAACCATGTTAAACACAGGTGTAAGTTCTAACGCTTAACTCATGTCCACTACAACACCAGAAGAGGGCGATGTTGTCAAAGATGAGAGCAGCACATATGCTGTTTGGGGTTAAGCTTAAAACAAATTTAATTTCACTATGATAAGAAATATATCCAGAATAATTTAATGTTGTTTCTCAAAAGATTTCAAACAACATAAAGGATCTGGGTTAAAACATTTAGAATAAATATTGCAATATTGTTGCTTTTTCCCTTAAGCCTGGAAAAGAATTATTTTACTATTAGCAGCCTGGCTGAATATGTAATTATAGACAGGGGGGCAACTAAACAACACAGTGGGTGGCTAATAAATTAGGAAAGCACTGGAATACAAACAATAAATGAAATAAATTGAATAATAACAATAATTTAACAAGAAGCATAAACAAAGACTTTTCATGTTTGCAGAAATATCAACTGACATGAAAACAGTTTTTTTTTCTTTCCTAAAATCAGCTTCACTGATACTGGAAAGTGTTGCTGTGTGCTTGTGTATGAGAAATCCTGCATTTGCTTCTGAGGCTGATACTGTGCTGTCAGAGTGCACTGTGTCAAATCAGAGCATCTGCTGTCATTGGCCCTGCCTGTCATTAAGAGTCTGCGTCAAGGCTCAGTCCACTAGCTGTTTTTCTCAAGTGGAGTGTTGTTTCCATTGCTTGTACAGTTTTGCGTTTTCACTGGAATGGTAATGTTTTCTTATCAATAAATGATTTATGGCCTGTATTATTACTAAGCACTGTATTAAATATTTATAACATAACGCAAAGAAAGTGAGGGCTACCTTGGGACTGGGAAAAGATGCCGATGTTTGCACATGTAGGGTCCAGACAACATGCTGAAGTCCTACTGCTGTTGATATTTAGGGCACAAATATAGGGCACTGTGTGCAGCTCATTGCCTTACTCTGTTGCTGTCAGCTATTCAGGTTTTCTTTCAGCTAACCATAGCTAAACTTTGCATGTCTTAAATGTTGTGAAAACCTGCAGTTGCAAAGCCTATTACAATTTGTGAAGTGTCCCCAAAGTGGAGTCCTCTCGGGGACAGTCCTCATTCAAGTTTGCTACAGCCAGTGACTGGAATAACCCACAAAACTTTTTTCCACAGCATATTCTCTCAAGGACATTGTAGCACTTCCTTAAATATACTATTCAGACTATACCAGCATTTCTTGTTTAATACCTTTAAAGCATTAGAAACTACAAAAATATTCACGTCTTTATTCCTCTAGTGAAGAAAACAGTTTGCATTAAAAGGTGACAAACAAGCATGCCTGACACGAGGCCCTGGTTAATCTGCTTGCCTGATCTTTGAAAGGTTCTTGCAGGCCAGAGAGTGGAGCAAACTGGAAGCAGTGTCTGAGGCTGACGTGATTTAGTAAGTCAGGGGTGTCGCCCACCAGAACTGCATGCTCCATGAGCCTGGCTGATGGTTGTGCACTGCTGCGGAAGGCCAGGCTGCAAGTTAGAACCGCAGACATGGAGGAGCAGTGATGCAGGCAATATGGGGCACTGTTCAGTGGGGGTTGCTGTGGACCGAACTCTTCAATTTTGTCATTACTACATCACTTTATGTCACTTTCCTGCAGTGATTTAAATGAAGCAGAATGTTGTTATTTTTTTTGCATTAGCATAATTTTGCTGTAGGCTGAGCTACAGACCTCTGAGACTAAAATCTATGATATAGTGAGAATATTCGTGCAGTGGGGGTTCTGACTGAGAGCATTAACCATTTCATACAAGTCTGAGCAGAAAAGCTCTGCAAAATAATGACACATTATTCAATCATTATTAGCTTGTCAGACTTTATTTTCAGCTCTGCAGCTGAGTAATCTGTGATCTCTTATCGTTTCAGATCAAATTTAAAAACTACTTGAAGCCGCACTTTTTTCCCCCCTGTAGTTGCTTTTTGAAACAAATGGTAAACACGGCATCATCCGTGCATAAGTCACCACCTGTGCCAATCAGTCACCTTGTTTGGAGCTGTAATTGCAGTTCCCCTTTGGAGTGATCAGTGTAATACGGTACACACGGTGAGGCAGCAAAGCTGTTTACTCAATGCAGGAATGAGGTGAACAAATAAAAGGGACACTTTTCAACTTTTGTTATTATTAAGTGATTAACAAAGTGCTCTCAGCCTGTGCCTGTTTTCCTTTAAAACCATTTGAAAGGTGTGTCGTAGCACTTCACTCTGAGTGCAAACTGAGTGCAAACGTGAGTACAGGGACAGGGTGGAACAACAGTTTGACAACCCTCGGAGTATGTGGCAGGGACTAAACACGATCACAGACTTTAGAGGGAAAACCAGCACACCGCAGACCACGGCCTCTCTGTGTGAGGATCTAAACGTATTCTACGCTAGATTCGACACAGCGAACACCATGAGACCGGACAGTGTGCGCACCGCGGATGACGTCAGTGCGCACACTGTGTCTGAGGAGGATGTGCGGAAGTGCTTCAGGAAGGTGAACGCACGCAAAGCTACTGGTCCGGACGGGATTCCCGGCCGCGTCCTCAGGTCATGCGCGGCTCAGCTGGCTGGAGTGTTCACGCACATCTTCAACCTTTCCCTCTCTCTGTCTGTAGTCCCAGCCTGCTTCAAAATGGCCACCATCGTCCCTGTACCCAAATCCTCCACCATCTCCTCATTGAACGACTGGCGACCTGTAGCCCTGACCCCCATCGTAAGCAAATGCTTCGAGAAGCTGGTCAGGGACTTCATCTGCTCTGCACTACCCGACTCACTGGACCCTCTACAGTTTGCATACCGCCACAACAGGTCCACTGATGATGCCATAGCCCTGACACTACACACTGCCCTGTCACACCTGGAGAAGAGAGACACGTATGTGAGGATGCTGTTTGTAGATTACAGCTCAGCATTCAATACCATCGTTCCCTCGAAGCTGGACAGGAAACTGCAGGATCTAGGACTGAGCAGCTCCCTCTGCAGCTGGATCCTTAGCTTCCTGTCTGACAGACGCCAGGTGGTCAGACTGGGCAGCATCACCTCATCCCCCATCACACTGAACACTGGTGCTCCACAGGGGTGTGTACTGAGCCCTCTCCTGTACTCACTCTACACCTACGACTGCACAGCCACTAACAGCTCCAACATCATTGTGAAGTTTGCGGACGACACTACAGTGGTGGGTCTTATCACCAACGGTGATGAGACGGCTTACAGGGAGGAGGTCAGCGCCCTGACCCACTGGTGTCAAGACAACCATCTCACCCTCAACGTCGCAAAGACAAAGGAGTTGATAGTGGACTTCCGGAGGTGCAGAGAAGTACACACCCCCATCACCATCAACGGCGCTGCTGTGGAGAGAGTGAGCAGCTTCCGGTTCCTTGGCGTACACCTGGCTGAGGATCTTACGTGGTCAGTACACACAAACAAAACAGTGAAGAAGGCGCAGCAGCGCCTCTTCTTTCTCAGGAGACTGAAAAGATTCGGCATGAGCCCCCGCATCCTCAGGACCTTCTATCGCTGTGCCATTGAGAGCATCCTCACTGGATGCATCACCACCTGGTATGGCAACAGCACCGCCTACAACTGCAAAGCTCTCCAGCGAGTAGTGCGGTGCTCTGAACGGATAATTGGAGGTGAGCTTCTCTCCCTCCAAGACATCTACAGGAAGCGGTGCCTGAGGAAAGCGGGGAGGATCATCAAGGACTCCAGTCACCCCAGCCATAAACTGTTCAGACTGCTTCCATCAGGAAGGAGGTTCTGCAGCATCCGGTCCCGTACCAGCAGACTGAGAGACAGCTTTTTCCATCAGGCCATCAGACTGCTGAACACGTCATAGACACCTCAGCTTCACTACTGGAACTTCAACATTATGCACTCCACACTGTATATAAATGCCACTTGTTTTGCACATATTCAACTCTGTATATTTTATATATTTTATTATTATTATTATTATTATTATTATTTTATTTTATTTTTTTACTATTTAATTTGTAAAAATGTGTATACACACACACACACACACACACACACACACACACACACACACACACACACACACACACGTAGGAAAATATTTAGTATACACATCCAGAAATGCATACACTATTATATATTGTACATATATTTATTAGTTTCAGGTTGGCCATTCTTGTATTTTGCTCGTTTGTGTTGTTGTGTTTGCACATCTCTGTTGCTTGTGGGGCTCGCACACAAGAATTTCACTCGCATGTGCTGTGCCAGTGTGCCTGCACATGTGATGTGACAATAAAAAGTGATTTGATTTGATTTGAAACTAAGCTATTAAATAAGTATATGTCAGGAGTAACATCTACATGCTCCCAAAGATCATCCCGGGCCTGATAAATAAAAAAAGATATCAACTGAGCCGAGTCAAAACTCTAGAAATAATGGCTGCTTTGAAAGATCATAGATCCACTTGAAGAGAAACTGAAGAAAGGCTTAATCCCTCAGTTTAAACAGAAGCTCTTCTTTTACTTGTGGAGCTAGTTTGTCCCCAGTTCATCAGTCATCATTATCGTAACATCTCCCCGACTTAACAACAGCTGCCTCTTGTTTCGCCCTTTGATTTTAGCCTTAGATATGCTTATCGTATTCACAGAAAAAAGCCCTTAATGTGTTTCTAAAATGCATTTCAAAATCCATCACTTTCCCCCGTTTCTTTGAAAGTAGTGGTTACTGCCAACACTTCACAATGATAAAAATACAAAGAATGGCTCTCTGTTGAAAAAGATTGAATCAGTTTAGTCTGCGAACAGCGTCCACTGGCAGGACTTACATAAGCAGCAGAGAAGCAGCAGCACTTTCCACACATATTCACATTTTCTTTTCTGAGATTTCTAATTTAATGTTTCACTTAACTGGTCAAATGTTCACGTGTGTGTGCGTGTGCGTACTAATGTTCATTCCGCAGCATTAGAAATGATATAAACTATATAGAACATCAGTAGAAAAGACAGCCAAAGGGCAGAAAGTCAAATGTTAGCGATCTCCTTTAAAACATTAACTACATCAGAACAGCTGTTGTTGGGATCTCAATAGCAAAAAAATAAATTAATAAATGAGACAAGGGATGTGTGAGAAAACAGAACATCGATAATTAAAATTGCCAAGCTAATTTGTTTTGTTCTGTAAGCGCTTTGCCTGTGGGGTATTCAGTTAAAGATGTGGGAATGTTTAATCAAATTTCCATTAATATTCATCTGTGCGGCTGCACCTTAACTCCCTCTGGTTACCAGCATGTTGTTCAAATAAGGCCTCCTAATTACCAGATTTTAAGACTTTTATTTTATCCGTTCCTTCATTTGTGAGCAATCTGTTCCATATTTTGATTCAGTTGGTGGTTTTTTTCTTCCAGCGGCACTTTGTCCGAGATAACAGCCATGTGACAGTTTAATAACGTACTCTGTAAAGCAATGGACAAACGGACTAGTGAAATGCACTCCTTTTTGGGTCCATATTATTATAATTTGTCATTATGTCGAGACAAAAAGAAACACTGAAGCAATTCCACCATCTGCAAACAAGAAATTGCTTTAAGTTCTGGACTTTAAGAAATGTGTCTCATGATTGCAGAGCACTGTGATTCATTCCTCTGCATAAAAACGTTGCTGTGGGCGTCCTGTCTCTCAACAAATATGCAAATGCTTGAGCTGATAAGAAGAAAAAAAAAAGGATGAGGGTATATAAGGTGGAATATAAACTCAAACTAACCTGAGAGGCGTCATTTTGAGATCATGTCTTTCCAAACATCCTATATTGCTTGCAAGTTTGCAGTCAAATCTTGGCAGCTGTTGTATTTTTACAGTGATCCTGGTTAAAGAGAACTTACGCATTTTATGGTATGACAGGCGCCAGGAGTAAAGTAACTATAATTTTTTAGTTTTAGGCCTAACCTGTGCAAACATGTGTTACACTGATTGCTGTGTCAGTTTGGAACAAATGAATCAATAAGCTGACAGACACCAAAGTGTTCTGATGATAAAAGATTGCCTTTTTTTTTTCTAAAGGCCAGTTTTCTGGCATTTTATTGAAAGAATTGAAAAAGACTAGTAAAAATAGAGCAATAGATAAATTACTTGTTGCCCTAGTTACAACATTTGAATGGAAGAGCATGTCCAACACTGAACATCTGCACCTGACAGAGGGCTGGAGTGAATCCACAGCGTCCCTCTTCATCGTTACAATATTGCACATGACATTCCAGCACTGCAGGTCTTTGCAGCCAAAACTTAAACTGGCTCAAATAGATCCCTCAGCACACAGAGTGAGTCATTTGCTAAAATGAATAATTTACATTAGCAATTTTATTGAAAATGTATACAAAATTACTGAGTCATGCTCAATTTTGATTTACAAATTTCTAACACCATGAATTGAGACTGTAGCAAATGTATCCATGTGGTGCTCCTGACTATTCTGTGTCATCCGCTATACCTCTTAAATTGTCCTGTTTTTTTTTTTCAGGCAAAGTCACATCAGGTCTTTATGTAAAGAGTTTCTCATTCCTGCTTATGCCTTTGTCACATCCTGTTAGAATTGTTATGATGCACTTTATGCTTGCATGACGCAGTCATCCTTAAGTCATCTTCAGTTTGATTGAAATTCTGCAACTAGGCTCCCAGCAATGTCTCCTTACTTTGGCATATATTGGATTTGTAGTGTTTAAACCTCCTGACACTGTCTCCAAGAAAATGTATGATTAATATAAATCTTCTTGACGGTTTATATTTTTATACAGTTTCAGGATTTGAAATTGAACACTGCAGCCAAGTTAAATCCATGTGGGTTAAATGCTTGTGCTACTTATATATGCATCATTTGCTTGATTTACCTTAGCACTATATGACTGAGCAGAAGTGCTCACATTCTGTAATTATCTGTGCAGTAAATTTGCCAGGTGGCATATATGCACTTTAGTTTCTTCATTAGGTCCATAAACACTGTGATTAACACTGTGTGTGCAGCATTTAGTATTTTATGGATGATGTGTGAATACTTTTAAGGATAGGGCCAAAATGTGTTTCATTCACTAATTCAGCTGTTTGCTGCAGGATTAAAAGGATGGTGGTGGAATAAGTAATTGATGACAATACAAAAATTTTGTGTCCAGAAGTTTTTACGTGGGCTCAGATCAATCCATAACCAGTGAATCCATGAGGTGTGTCCTTCTGTTTGTTGCCCCACCACTTTCTCAACTGGCTTTGGAGCGTGGACATCACGCTCAATTGTCTTTTTATGCTTTCCCAACGTGGAAGCAACATGAAGGAGCTCATGTATCGGATATTACCAAACGAAGGCGTCTAGCCTGGATAGCAGCCGTGAGACGAGCTGATATCAAGTTCTGTTACGTCTCCAGATATCAGTTGGTGTGCTCAAGACATTTTCATTCCGGTAAGTTCTAAATATGTTCACATCACACTTTATACAGTGGGGCAAAAAAGTATTTAGTCAGCCACCGATTGTGCAAGTTCCCCCACTTAAAATGATGACAGAGGTCAGTAATTTGCACCAGAGGTACACTTCAACTGTGAGAGACAGAATGTGAAAAAAAAATCCATGAATCCACATGGTAGGATTTGTAAAGAATTTATTCGTAAATCAGGGTGGAAAATAAGTATTTGGTCAATAACAAAAATACAACTCAATACTTTGTAACATAACCTTTGTTGGCAATAACAGAGGTCAAACGTTTACTATAGGTCTTTACCAGGTTTGCACACACAGTAGCTGGTATTTTGGCCCATTCCTCCATGCAGATCTTCTCGAGAGCAGTGATGTTTTGGGGCTGTCGCCGAGCAACACGGACTTTCAACTCCCGCCACAGATTTTCTATGGGGTTGAGGTCTGGAGACTGGCTAGGCCACTCCAGGACTTTCAAATGCTTCTTACGGAGCCACTCCTTTGTTGCCCGGGCGGTGTGTTTTGGATCATTGTCATGTTGGAAGACCCAGCCTCGTTTCATCTTCAAAGTTCTCACTGATGGAAGGAGGTTTTGGCTCAAAATCTCACGATACATGGCCCCATTCATTCTGTCCTTAACACGGATCAGTCGTCCTGTCCCCTTGGCAGAAAAACAGCCCCATAGCATGATGTTTCCACCCCCATGCTTCACAGTAGGTATGGTGTTCTTGGGATGCAACTCAGTATTCTTCTTCCTCCGAACACGACGAGTTGAGTTTATACCGAAAAATTCTACTTTGGTTTCATCTGACCACATGACATTCTCCCAATCCTCTGCTGTATCATCCATGTGCTCTCTGGCAAACTTCAGACGGGCCTGGACATGCACTGGCTTCAGCAGCGGAACACGTCTGGCACTGCGGGATTTGATTCCCTGCCGTTGTAGTGTGTTACTGATGGTGACCTTTGTTACTTTGGTCCCAGCTCTCTGCAGGTCATTCACCAGGTCCCCCCGTGTGGTTCTGGGATCTTTGCTCACCGTTCTCATGATCATTTTGACCCCACAGGATGAGATCTTGCGTGGAGCCCCAGATCGTGGGAGATTATCAGTGGTCTTGTATGTCTTCCATTTTCTGATGATTGCTCCCACAGTTGATTTTTTCACACCAAGCTGCTTGTCTATTGTAGATTCACTCTTCCCAGTCTGGTGCAGGTCTACAATACTTTTCCTGGTGTCCTTCAAAAGCACTTTGGTCTATACAGATGATGAGTTCAAACAGGCGCCATTCATACAGGTAACGAGTGGGGGACAGAAAAGCGTCTTACAGAAGACGTTACAGGTCTGTGAGAGCCAGAGATTTTCCTTGTTTGAGGTGACCAAATACTTATTTTCCACCCTGATTTACGAATAAATTCTTTACAAATCCTACCATGTGAATTCATGGATTTTTTTTTCACATTCTGTCTCTCACAGTTGAAGTGTACCTCTGGTGCAAATTACTGACCTCTGTCATCATTTAAAGTGGGGGAACTTGCACAATCGGTGGCTGACTAAATACTTTTTTGCCCCACTGTAGCTGAATAATATCATCGTTGGTGGTCTCGGAAGTTATAGAATTTGCGATCAAACATAGAATGGAGTGACTTGATTGGTTGATGTAAAGACAATAAATGAAATGAGACAGGAAGGACACAAATTGGCGTTAATAATTTACCCGATTATCAATGTGTTAACTTGCATGTACTTTACAATTATGGGCATATAATATGATAACGATATTTTAGCAGTTAAATGATAAATGTGTAACATTAATTATGGTGGGGGGTGGAAAATGGCTATTTCACTCGGTGCACTCCAGCTGACTTACTTTGACGACGTACTCAGAGTTTGGCGGCTTGAAAATAGCCAAATCTTGCACCCAGCCATTTGTAAATTGGATGTGCGCCTCCAGTGACTTGTAATTACGAAACTGGTTCGCTGTGTAAGCGCTTACTCCACAAACAAGATACGTGAAGATATCGGGGTAGGACAGTGGCGGTAAGTCGTCTGGGTCTTTACTCCACTGCCGTATTTCAAATGGGTCCAGATTTGCGATGCACTCTATTTTTTTTCAAGTACCGCTGCTTCGCCTCTGGACGCAATCGGTCTCTATACCGTCCGTTTGCTTTTGAGCTGCTTTTAAGCATGTTTCTTGTCGTCGTCGTTCCAACACAGTATGTTTGTTTTGATTCGTAGACCCCGAAAATGGAGCTGCGCTCCCACAATGCATTGCGGCGTGACGTCAACTCCAAAGCCCTATACTGGATAGATTACAGTAGAATACAGTACTTACTTTTGTCTTACAAAATAGCTCAAGTTTTTTCTGCATGGTCAAATGCCTGCTTATAACGTGCAGGTCATTGAGGTCTTAAACGAGATCAAAACCTGCTGATGGTTCCTCCTTGAGAATAAAAACTTAAGGAGACTGCGCATTTGATGTTGAGACTTGTTTGTATAGGCTAGCTTTTAACTAGTGTTGTCTTTGTTGTGATTTAATATATTGTGAGTTATATTTTTTTTATTTGTTGAAGACTATTGTGAAGCAGTTACTGATTCTTATGTAGAAAGGTATTATATAAGTAAATTTTGCTTACTTACATTCTCTTTACCCTCACTTATACTTTGTCTTCTGTGCTAGCCGTGTGTTAGCATGTAGCCTAAAGCGCTACCCTGCCTTTGTAAAACTTCACAAAGCTGTTCCAGTAGCTGTAAACTCCTTTTCTTTGTTTAGGCACAGCTTCAGGTAACTTTTAAAGATGTAGTGCATGAACAACCAGTGATGTAAGTGAAATTGCTTTATTCTGATTGAAATTATGTTGTAGCCTAACAAAGTTTTTCAAATCAAAACTTGGGACAAATGTGAAATCAGCCTTAAAGAAAAAGAGGTTATAGATGATATTGTCAGTCTTTGCTTATGCCACCCTACTTGTGATCCTTTTGGATTAAACTGAGTGCTATTATAAGTAGAATTGTGGTTTGAGGTCCTGGAGAGAAAAACAAATAACTAAATAACTGGCACACTAATTCATAGCTCATATGAGCTTCTGCTCATAAATGCAGTTAATTTTAGGCTAAGAGGTAAACCTTAGTGTTATATATATATATATATATATATATATATATATATATATATATATATATATATATATATATATATATATATATTAGAACAGCAAAGATCTAATGTTCACTCATATAGCGGTAACATGACAGACAGTATAATAAGGTGTGCCGTTTTGGGAGGCTCAGAGCATTTACTGAAAATCGAAGTCAAGCCATAAATCCCAGCATTTTACAGGAAATGCTATGGAAAGGAAACATGAAAGGCTTTATTGTGAGTTTTACAGCACTGAGCAATCCCTTTTTATCTCCTTACTTTCTTGGGAGCTTTCAGACAACTTATTGCAGTCCTGACCTTGGGTGCCATAATGCACAAGTACAATATCATCATTTCATATCAGGAATTTCAGAGGTATTACTTTTATTGTTTAGTTACACATGAAACTCCCTTGGAAGCCACTGTGCTCAGCAGGGATTCTCCATTGTGGTCAGGGTTTTAATTTTGTTGCCTGTATTATTAATGTAAGTTAAAATATTCACTATATTCCTCCTGGTTTTTCTCTTTATCTACACTGTGATCCTGGCTAAATACTCACTTCTAATCAACCAGGAGAGCGACACGCCATTACATGGAAACTGCTTCCTCTTGATCCTTGACCAAGGATAAATGATAGCAGTAGATGCACAGCGAGCCGTTTGATTCTTAAGATGCTGTTTACATCTGGAGTTCTCCTTTTTAATTATCCAGTGCCAGCCCTCATCTATGTTATCTGCAAGGAAAATGAGGTCGTGTATATATCAAAGTGCTTCTGCTGCCGCGTATTCCTCCCAGCAGGCGTTTCCTCTAATGTCATCTTAAACGTGACATGCAGTCGTGCACGTGGCTGCAAAGTTTCACATCCAATTTCACAGGTTTCAACTCTGAGTAATGATGCTAAACCAGAGACTGTCACTATAATCAAGTGAAGTTTTCGATTCTTGAAACCATTAAACAAAACGAGTGAGGAGAAAACTTGGCTCTATATGTAATAAATGCTTTATAAATTATGTCCATTATAATAAACAGACTTTAAAAAGCAAAAGTGAGTGAGAGGTACATTTTTCAGTATATCTCTGGATCCTTTTGACAGTTACTCAGACTGAAGTTGGAATAATGACTCAGTAACTGACCCGTTTGATGACTTCATGAATGTGCTTGTCTGATGTGTCCAATTGTGGCTTTGTGCTCTCTGTTAACAGTGCTACTTATAACACTGGATATGCCCGTATTTAGGCCACTTCACTCCCTCAGGCTAACAACTTGTGTGCATAATTCTGTGGGTTATAACTCACAACTGCTATATATAAAACAAGGTTAAGTCCTGAAACTAATAGATTGGTATTGACAAGGGTCAAAAGGCGGCGTTCTGTGATATGTGTGGTGCGATTTTCTGAGTATTTTAGTCTGTTTCACAACAAACATGCAGTGACTAAAACAGCTCTGATGTCTGCATTTCCTGAAACTCTGAGTCAGTCTGGCTCTCTTTCACAGTGTACCTTTTGTCCCATCTTCCTCCCATCAACCCCAAGTGGTCGCAGCAGACGGCTCCCTGAGCCTGGTTCTGCTGGAGGTTGTTTCCTGTTAAAAGGGAGTTTTTCTTTCCTACTGTCACCAAGTGCTTGCTCATAGAGGGCCATCTGCATGTTTGGGGCTTTCTCTGTGTTATTGTAGGGTCTTTACTTGACATTATAAAGCAAGGTGGCTGTTTTCAAGGTGGCTGTTTTTGTGATTTGACGCTATATAAATAAACTTGAATTGATTTGAATTAAACTAACTAGCAGAGATTCAAGTTTTATCATAACGTCCTTGTTAGACTTTGAAAGTAATGTCAGATAAAAACACTGTGCTATTAATTTCATCCACCATATGGTCGACGCTTCATAAATGTCAGTTTTACGTAAACTCAGTGGGAAGTTCTGGAAAAGGGTTGCTGACATTTACACTCAATTGAATATTGCTGAAGAGGTTGTGCATCAGACAGCAAGCGGCGTGCTTCCTGAGCGGAGCTCATTTGCTCCGGTGGAAAGCGGGAAACATGCCCAAGGTGTACTGAAGATGCAGTGTAGTGATGGCCAGAAACCTCACCTAAATACTTACCCTTATTGAAATGCTGTCAGACGTTTGCCGGGGAAGTCCCGGGGAAATGGGGGAGGAACTGTAATCCTCTGTAAAGCCGGAGAATCAGTATACAGCTGTATGGACTGCAGACTCACACCGGCATGAGTTGTACCTTCAAACTAGCTCACTAAAAGCCAGATAGGAATAAACTGAAAGCATCTTCTTTATTGTAAATGGTTTTTGGTTTTGTTTTTATGTGACGCTTGTACTGCAGTTAAGTTTCTCTCTTTACTTAACCAGGAAAGGCTTTAAAAACATATTCTTATTTATGACAGCGTGGGCAAAAGGCAAAACCTCTGGAGAAAATGGTATGAGAGCTAAAAAAAGAAACATTAAAAGTCAAAAGAACAACAGCACACCCACTACTTACTAACACACAAATGGCATATGGGTATGTAACAGCACAGGTCATATTAATGTCCACAATAAATCTCTTGAATTCCTCCACCAGCTCAAATGATCAGTGAACAGACACATTTGTTTTGGGAACTTTCATCAAAATGAGGCGAGCAGGACTCAATAAATATTGCAATTCGTGTGTGATGATAGCCAGTTAACAGAGGAATAGAGCGGACCATTGATGACGTTTGATGGGAGCAAACGGAATAGCTGAGTCATAATAAAGAGCATCAAGCTTCTTGAAGGGCGCCCTTGCAAGCTGACCTATATATAACATCATCATTGACTAACATGGAGAGGAGGGGAACTTCACATGGCTGCTTATTCCTGCAGAGAAATGTGCACGTGTTAGACCTTGTTTGAGAGTCTCAAGCACTTTCTGCTGCAACAGCTACTGTTTGTGGTTTAGTCGGTAGTCACATCAGAAAGATACCTCGTATAGTGACTCACATTAGCACCTTTTTAATACATGAAATGGAAACAGCGTTCTGTCTCTGTCAGATTTTTATTAGAGTGCATATATCGGCTCATTTTAGAAATCCCATTAAGTCACTGAGGTTTAAATGGAACCAATTTAATGCTTCTTTATTATCTTGTCATGCTTTACTTTAGTGTGCCGTGTTTTCTGTAAAGAGCTGAGGGGAGGGCTCAAGAAAATATTAATAAATCATTAACATCCCTGACGAGGGCACCGAACCCAGCACACCAGTAATCTCTGCAGGATCCCTTACCCCGTTCATTCAACAGCATGAAGAATTAAGATTTGCACAACAAGCTGCCCTTTGTGCCCATCAGCTGGTGATAGACCAACACTTTGGACGGGTACGTGTTTTGCAAGAATTTCACTCAATCTGAGTTCATGCTTAAGTGGACTGAAACTAATTGCATAATTTTTCAAGTGGCAGTGAATGCATTTCTGCAAATGACAAACTAACACTGGCGCGTATCTGAAAAAAAAGGTCACGCTATACTGACAGTATATCTGTTTGTGAAACTGAACTTAATTATAGTGCAGTTGTTCTCGCTGCATCCTGTTAAAGATCGTAGTTGTATGCCAAGCATTAAATCACATCCAGATCAATAAGCACAGACACTGTTGCTTTTTTCTTTCTGTTTTTTTGCAGTGCTGGTTGTGCAGCAGTCTAACTAGGGAGCTTTAATGCTTTCTCCAGCCTTGGTGCACACATACACACACAGTATGTACACACATAGAACACATTCTGCTGCTCAGCTAATCCTAAGCCATTTAACTTTAATGTCTTTAAATAGATAAATGATTAAATGGAGTGAAGTTCAGGCAGAAGAGTTCAATAACTATTCCAATAGATTAAAATCACATCCATGCTGGGTGCTGTAGTGTGCAGGGCAGAAAGAAATTACACAGCACAGCATTGTAATATAAAACAAATGAAAGAAATCTGTAAAAGGCAGCTATTTAGTTGTTTACTGTGTGTTTTTAATATTTGGTAAAACCATAAATGCTGCAAACACTGATTTAGATGGTTGTGAACGGAGCTGTGATGTTCTAAATGAGAAACAGTAAAACAACAAAAAGAAGTAACATTGCGTTAGCAGAGTTAACTCCGAAGCAAGCACAACTGCTTTAGGAGAACTCTGTCTTCATTACTGGAGCATGTTTGAAATTAGCAGTGGGTTTGTTGACATCATTAAGTTTTAAGGGCAGTGATAACCCGGCTATGGCTGCAGGTTTCCCCCGCTGGTGCCGTGATACTGTTCTCCATTGTCAATAATTCCCATTTCTGTCATGGCTTATGCCGAGGCGGATGGTGAAGTAATTGGATGGACCATGTTGAACCAACATACTGGGGCTCAAAACTCAAAGATCTGTCTAAACTGATGCTTTCTTTTCCCTCCCCCCTACTGTCTGTCTGAGATACAGGCAGTTTTAAAAGACAAAACTGGTGTGAATTAGATAAAATAAATATAGTATAATAGTTAAAGTTGCAGCATCTTATCATATTTTGTGTTGTGTGAGTCAGAGTCCTCCTAGCTAGTGCAGTATACTTTCTTCGAACTGACCAGCGTAAGACGGGCTGCCTGAATGCTTAATAATGAACATTAAACATGGAGCACAGACATTTCACCAGAAGAGATGGCCTTGTTGCATATCTCAGTAACGTGCACTCAATTGCAAAATGTAAATATGCTGATGCTAGTAGGACCTATTCCTGTGTGTCGGTGATGGATTAGACACACAGATGATTTTGGAGGGGAGAAAATATGAGCTACTTTATGCTTCTGTCACTGCCTTTTTCATTTAGATTTTATCTTAAGTGACCCTAATTTCAATCACCTCCCACAAATGATGCTGTTGCTTCTGCCTTGTTCCCCTTTGCATCAGCTGTTCACTTTCGCAGAAAAAAATGAGTGGGAATCCAAATCACTAACACAAGTAAGTCAATTAGGGTTCTAATATATAGCATTAGTTAGGTACCTTGGCAGCCGGTGATTAAACAGTGATAAATCAGAGCATTAGTGCCCACAGTTACTGTTCCTGCTCTCAAACACCTGCAGGGGACAGCCTCGGATTATGCTGCTATTGTGCTGGACTAATGCTGCATGCATACTCCCACACATGTGAACACAATAGGAAGGGATACCATAGATGGATAGATAGCGTGCTTATACATGGCCTGTATGCAGACACACACAGCACATGCACACATGCACAAGTCAGCAATATACTGGTGATCCATACAGACCGCATGTCAGTGTGTGCACACCTACACACACGCACACACACACCAAAGCCAGTAGACACTGCACCGCCTCACACACCAACTCTGCAGTGACGCGCGGAGGAAGACGGGAGGCCGCTCTTATTATAATTCAACGTCAGACCAAGTTTGATAAACGTCTACCCCCCACCCCAACCCCCCGACACCCCGGCTCCCCTCCCTCCCCATCTGTCTTTCCCTCCCCTCTTTCACTCTCCCTGGCCCATTTCAGTGGTCTTTATTCACAGTAGGGACCCGTAGATCCGCTTTCTCTCCCCCCCCCCCTCTCTCTCCTCCACCACCACCACCTCCATCTTTGAGATAAAACACTGGCTTTAGATTTCCAGCAGCAGCAGCAGCAGCAGCAGCAGAGGGCTGGCGCTGCAGTTGCGCTGGCACAAATTCAACGTGGGTGCACACAGTGAGTGAGAGAGTGAGAGAGAAAGAGAGAGAGACCTGCCGCATCTTGTGGATTTCTTTGCGAACAAGCCCGTGTACATGGTTCTCCCTGTTTCTTTCTCTCTGTCACACACAGACCAGGAGCTGATTCCAGTTTTCGGAGAAAATGTGGCATCGCACAATAGCGGTAGTCCTTTTTTTACTCAATTCTTTGGGGCACTCGCTGGCAGGCTTTCCAAACCAAATCAACATCGGTAAGTTCAATGGGATGCACTGACTACATATTCATTTTAAAAACATTTACCACAGTCTAAAATAGGACACCACTCTTTAAGTTTCAATTAGTCACTGCTTGAGGTTTTATTTTTGTTGTTGTTGTTTGTTTGTTTTTTGCTTAATTCGTTGCCAACTTCACTTCTTACCAACCCAAACTGGGATTTTGCGCGTCTTTGTGGGCGGTTTGTTAAAAAAAATGAATTTATATAATTTTGTCAAAATGAGAATTATGGCGCATTATTTAGTGTGACAATGTATTACACATTTTTTTCTTGTTTTTTTTTTTCTTCCATTGAAATTAACTTACGTACGAGCCTCTGATATAATGCGATCACGCAGTCAGCCTGCCGTCCTTTTTAGTGGGATTCGAGATAGAGCAAACGCAGGGTTATGCATGCTGGGGATGGACTAATTAAAGCGCTGTCTTATGTGACATTTTGTTTCCCGTAGGCGGACTGTTCATGCGCTCCACAGTGCAGGAACACAGCGCCTTCAGGTTTGCTGTCCAGCTGTATAACACCAACCAGAATGTGACAGAGAAACCCTTCCACCTCAATTACAATGTTGACAACCTGGAGTCCTCCAACAGTTTCTCCGTCACACATGCCTGTGAGTAGTTCTGCACTGTACCACTGCCTTTCTCTGCACAAGAACAATAAGAAACATTCCTGTTTTAGTACTATTTTTTTTCTCAGGTTGGAATAAAAAGTGCTGCAAGTTCAAGGCTAAAAAAACCAAAACACGCAAACAGTCAAACACATGCGGAGTACATCAAATCATTTTTGCTCTAATAGTCTCGTTGATAGGCCATTCCAAAAAAAGGACACAGATGTTTATGAGCTGGAAATGGCGTATGAATAAACACAGACACCTGCCAAATGTCTGGCTTAATACTCAAACTCCTCAGTCATAGCATCCAAAATTCACCAGCTGGATTATGGAGCTTGATGGCCCGTAATTAGCCAAACGGATTTTTTTTTAATTTAGTCATTCCAGAGAAGCTGATGAGCAGAACTTGGATGAATGTGCTCAAAAGTGCACAGGAAACCCCCCCAAAAAAAACACTGCCACCGTGTTTGTTGGAGTATAGGATGAAAATTAAAATGTTGTGACTGTAAAACAAAAAGTTGTGGAATCAGACAAATAGAATTGAAAACACAAAAAAGATGAGATGTATTTACAAAGGTGAATAAGGAGACATCACTTTACAGGAGTTTAACAATGTTGACACATTCTCTGTTTATCCATGTGCAGGTATACCCCTTTGCAAACTCACCCATCCCACCCCATTAATGTTCAGGGGAGTTTGAATGTCACTTGTCCTTTTATAGCGGCTTTAAATATCACATTAGTGTGTACTAGCTTTATAGTGCTGCAGACTCTTCTATCTTCTCTAAATAGCCCACAGTATCAGCTATAACATTTGCTAATCCATGTAGTCATCTCTGCAAACATGATGCACTCAATAGTAAGCTGCAAAGTGTAAGAATGTCTCATATTTGGTCTACCAGTCCCTCAACTGCCATGTAGGGCACCGAGTTCTGTCTGGAGAATTAATTTGTTATCTTTTGTCTCACCAACTTTGCTTCACACATCACGGTTGAGGATCAGCTGCAGCTCTCCAAACTCTGTCAGCTGCCTTAGAGATGTCTGAGGAACCTAATAAAGTGAGAGTAGAGCTTAAAAAAAGAAAAGAAAAAGAAAGGGCACGAACACAACTACGTCCCAGGCTCTCAATCATATTAAATGCTGTTGAGGTCATGTGGTTGGTGGTGAGCGTTAGCAGCTCTCACCGACGACCAGATTGGAGCAGCCTTGAGGAGAAGCTGCAGGCGGATGCAGGTTTACACACATTCACACACTCACACCTTGACACTGCCCGGTTTGACTACAACCTTGCACTGTCAACTGCTGAGCAATTACACTGAAGCAGCTGTGGGGTCAGTGCTCAGCTCAAGGGCACTTCAGCAGTCGCTGTGGAGGAAGAGATGAATATTACACCCTCGGCTTGTCCGGATCAGGGCTAAAGCACAAACTGCAAAGAGTTTGTCCACAGCCGCAACTGACTTTGACTAAATCTGAACCCATTGTTTTTGAAAGAAGCTTAAGGCTTTTCTTAAAGGATAAGAAGAAAAAGAAAGCTGATAATCAGGAGGATTAATTTCAGCCAGATAAGCTGATGCAAGCTTAGCTCAGTACTCTCTTGTTGAAAAAAGACCAGTTAGCAGCTCATTATGCAGACCAGCCAGGCCAGTTTGTGACTAAGGAATTTGCTTGAAAATGCACCAAACTACACAATTCTTATTATAGTAGTCTGGATTGCATAATGCCCCGCTTGCCTGGCAGGTGTCGATGTAGCAAATGAATGTGATGATTATGATTTGACACATTTCTATTTTGGCAAGAATTACACATTAGTCATAGCTGTGCTTTCCTACAGAAAGCCTTGTCAATTTTGATAATATTAGCAAGTGCTGATATGACTGAGATTTAAAATCTGCTCATTTCTTGTGATCCTTGAGACCGTCTACATAGTTCCCTCTTTAAATAAAACAATTGAAAGATAAAAAGGAACAGAGCAATTACTTTTTGCTTTCATCACTTGTTGTGTTTGCTTTGATTCTGAGTGGTTAAAAAAAAGCAGGACAACACTAGAGACCTCCATCTAGGTCAGTCTGTAACAACCATCGCAAATTCCTAATGGCAAATGTCTCTGTTATTGGCAGTGTGGAACAATAGGTGGAAATCTGTAGTCCAGCAATAGTGTGTGTGCCTGTTTGCTATCCAGTATGGAAAAATCAATTCTCACCAAGCGCTCTTTTTCCTTGTTTTTACCCTCCTCGCTAATATATGACTGATTTTCCAACTGTCCCGAATCGCACATTTGCTGCTTACATTGCAGATATGAAAGTTAACAAACAACAAAACTTGTAAACATCCAATGGTCGATTGCAGCAAACAATTTCCAGCCATTGCAACTTGACTGAATTGATTCCAACAAAGAGAACCTCACTGTGCTGTTGTGTTTATTATCTCACCCAATTTGTGGCTGGAGTGAAGCTGCAGGATGTATTGATGTGACACCTTGCCGCAGGCCAGGACTGATTGTGTGCATAAATGCAGAAATGGGAAGGTTATATCCATTAAGACTGAGGTCAGGGCAGGGATAACAGACAGTGGAGACAGACCTGATAGCTTGGCTGGGTAATAAGAGGAGAGTTAAGCTAAATGAGTGTGGGGATTATACTTTCTGCATGTGGTGACAGGCAAGCATTTATTTAACGTTTAATCAATTGAAGTGTTTAGCCTTTCCCTAACTCGCAGTAATTAACACGAGTGTTAAATGCGTGTGAATGAAGAGACATTTCTGAGTGATCCGTAAAAAGCGCATTTTGTGCTTCTGCACCAACAGCATACATTTTTAAGACTGCATTGTTAAAAAAAACTTTGATTAAGCTGTCAATATTTCACTGTATTTCTTATTAGGAGTGTTTATTGTGGCTAGTTATCCTTCCTCTGCTATGACTCAACCAGTGTGATGCTGCTCAGACAGAGGCTAATGTAAGAGCACTTCAGTGTGTAGGCAATGTACAGTTCCACTAATGCGCCACAGACCAGTTCATGCAGCCAGATCTCCTCCTCCTCCTGCTCTTCTTTTTCTTCTGCATTGTTGATGCTGCAGTGAATACTTTGACTCACCAAATCCAAATTGGGATATTTTACTTTTGTAAACTGGTATTAACAATAAGCGTGATATTTAAAGAGCTAAATATTGATGTTGGGTTAATAATGCACACATAATATTGTATATGTCTCTGTAATTGCTCTCATTTCTCATTGACATGTTAAATCGAATTAATTTGCTAAATGTGAGTAATGACATTATAATCATTTCTTTTCAAATTTCATACAGATGTCGTGATAATATTGTTATCTTGAATTGTGTCTTAGATGTTTTTCCTTCCTACTGTGGGTCATTACCTTACAATAGAAACTGCCTTGAGGCGACTGCTGTTGTAATGCGACACCATACAAATAAAACTGATTAGGACTGAGAATTAGAATTCTTTTAGCCACATTAATCATGTAGGGAAATACCATTAGTATTATTTCAATGTCTCAAGTGCATGTTTATTCATAAAATGCCTTAAAATGTTCACTTGTTTCTTTTTAGTTAACATGTTTGATTTTAAAATGTTTTTAAATAACATTTCAAGCACCAATGTTGCTATTTTTTACCCTGTCTACTTATGTAGATTATGCACTCTAACTTGATTGTTAAGGCAGGATCTATTTTTGAAACAAGTCAGACTTTGATCTACTTTCCAATTTAGAAGGCTATACCAGGAAGAGAACGTCAAATCACAGCAAACCTTATTCATTTATAGTAATGACTGTTTTAGTTTAATTGAATTCAGCTTTTATATATTGTTTTATAGTAACTAGTAATCCATCCCTTATTTATTCCACTACTTGTTCCAACACACTCTGCACTCTCGCACTATAAATGTGCTGCACATGTTGTCAGTTTGGTCTGCTGTCTACTTTGTTCACTGATAGCAAAGAAACAGCCAGGCCAGTGTGTGTTCAAATACTTTGACAATAAAGCTGATTTTGATTCCTTATTTACATGACACCAAATCACAAGTCACTGCTTTATATAGTAATCCAACGATAGCCTGTGAGCAAGCACTTAGTGACAGCAGGAAAGAAGGACTCCCTCTAACAGGAAACAAACCTCAGCAGAACCAGGCTCAGGGAAGGGCTGTGACTGGTCAGTGGTAAGGGGAAAAATAAGAGAAAGAGGAGATCACAGTGAGACTGGACATGGGCATTTGGCATAGTTTTATTAGTCTATGTAACTGGGAGGAAAATATTTATATTGTTCTTTCTCTTTACTCAAAAACATCTTTAGAGTTTGAGCTCCATCAGGCTGTTTTTGTACCTGTGAAAGTACTTAATGGCTACATGCGGTTTGGTAAGATAAACATATTCAGATGATACTGTAGTGGGCGTCAGTAGCTCAGGAGGTAGAGCAGGCCATCTACTAATCAGAAGACTGGTGGTTTAATCCATGGCTACTCCAGTCTGCATGCCAAGTATCCTCAGGCAAATAATAAATATTATAAAGTTTGTATCTGTCTTGTTTGAAACTTGTATGAAAAGCATACAAGAGTGAAAACAGATATAAGATCCCTTGAAAAATTATATAATGAAACTTGTATGTTTTGGATACTTACTAAAACAATATATGAAAGTAATGAGAAAGTGGCCACTTTCATGTGTAAATCATATAAGTTTTTACTATTTCTTTTCCATATGGGAAGATACTAGCCCCAAGTTGCTCTCCAATGCATCCGTTGGAGTGTGAAAGTTAGATAGAATGCACTTAAGCATATAAAAAGTGCTTGGGTGAATGAGGGATGTTGTATAAAGTGTGTAGAAAAGAATCAGTCCACCTTAAATTCCCATTTACTATAGTGCAGTTCATTTGAAATTTATATCCAAGTGTTTACTTGGAACGTTTTGCGACATTAAAAGCTGTTATTTAAAACATAGTAAAATGTATTAAATTGGCTTCATCTGTACCTGTAGAGACCTTGTATTTTCTTATACAGGATGAGGAGGGAGAGCAGGGGAGGAACAACAGCACACAACTTCTAGTGTTTATTTCGAATAGAAAGGATCACCTGGTGTGAAAGTCACCTTGTTCTAAGTTGGGTATGTGTTCTGAAGGATTATAATAGTAGGAGCTCTGCAATACAAGGGATAATTCACAGATGTGGGATCTATGCTTGTTTGACTTCTTTCCTGAAGTTTAAAGTTTGATGAAAAGATCAGTACTATTTTCATGTTTGTAGAGTAAAGCTTTGAGCTTGAGCTTAGCACGAACATTGTATATATATCTTGCTTTATTAATTCATAAAAAAAGTAAAAACAACACATGTGTTTTTTTTTTCTTGGCTAGACATGGAAACTTTCTGTAGATTTGTTATGTCCATGGAGCTGCAAGGCTACAAATGAAAACATATTTCAGTTTGGATCACTATAGGCAAAAGAAGATTGATATTTCTAAACACAGTTATTTATACTGGAACTGGGCAGGCATTGGTGACGACAGCTATGAGATTTAGTAAGTCAGAGAAAACAGAAATGGAGGAGCTGGGGTGGAGGTGGGTTGCAAAGCAGCTTGCAGACGTGGAACAATTGTGGGCAGATGGAAGCACCCGAATCGCCCTGCACTGGGTGTGCAGGGCAGTGCAGGGCAGTGCAGCATGCAGTGTGGTAATACATCATATGAAGGGGAATGAGCCTGACTCTTCAGCTTGTCTGATCTGATGCCATATTTGATTAATTAATTATTGAGCAGCATACATGCTACCCGTGCTAAACCGAGCACAGCTAGCTGTGCCCCCCCGCTTCCAATCTTTGTGTAGCTGAAGTTATCAGAGCATTATATGTTTTAAACATTTGGCACAAATCTTTTCTTTTCTTTTTTTAAGTTACTATAGCAAAACAAACGTGCTGCAATGTGAGCAAGCAATACAAAACAATCTTCATCATAACTCTGAGAACTCATTTAAACAGACAAGTCATGGATGATGCACGAGCATCAGAGACAGGGTTGTCAAATCATTTGGCCCGAGGGTGAGCGTGCTTCATGATAATTACTATGTTAAGCCATACTCTGCATAGATATAATTAATGTTTATAGAAACAGGTTTTTTTGTTTTTTTTTTAAATATAGCAGTGAGGTCACTGATCCTCTGAGGACAAAGCATTCCACTCTTGGCTTCAAAGCTTCATTGTGAAATTCTGAATTCAATTATTAAAACTTCACCATGAAAAACACACTCACCACATTTGCTTACATATTTGGCCAGTCAGATGTTTGTGTCTGAAAGCTTTAAATGGAATCTCTCGGTTTGGGAGCCCTTGAACAAAAAAGAGACACTTAGCCAAAAGCATGTCCTTTTATCACGATGCACTGATAAAAATATCTGAGTTACTGCTACTGCAGCCAGAGTCCTGTCAGTTTGGATGACCTGTGCCAAGTTGACAAGTACTCATCGTCAGATTTGTCATGGCATTTTCATGCCATTTATAATGTCTTTAGGAAGATTTTATCTAACTAAAGAGGCATTTCAGGTGCATACAATATGGTTTTCTAAGCACTTTCACTCACATGAATAGTTTAAATCTTAGTTTAATAAGAGCTTTCAGGGTCCTTTGCTGTGGGGCAAGACATGAGTCATGGTCCATCATGCAGCACAAATGCATTAGGTTTCTATTGAACGAGGGAGTGCTAATGCTAAATAACTACAATAGAGGCATTTAAATATCAGTAGACTGAATGCATACCTGCCAATCATTTGAAAAGAGCAATAAGTATTCAGCCGAATGAGCTCGGCACGATCGTAAGAAATAATCTTATTTGTTGTTTTGCTCAAACTTAGTCAGTCGACCGTGGCCGGTCATAATGCTGCGAAATGGCAGAACAGTGCCGGATAGCTCTGGGGGCAAGCCACTGGAGATGTGCAGTTAGTCTTTCATCCTGTGCATCAGAATGTGCTTACATGTCAGCGCTGTAACACAGCGACGGTGATCACTACTGACAAGCTACAGTGACGCTGCAGCAGTTTGTTGCAGCCTTACACAACGTCCTTCAGCATGGCTACCTCTGAAATCTCTGCCGTTATTCGTTAAATGTTACCTGAAATTATTCAAGGACAACAAGCTGTGCGCGTCACAGAATAATGCACAAGAAAACCAAAGATGCCAGCGGGGCAGTGAATAATTTAGAGAAGCTGCTTTCATGAATTTGTTTAGTTGTATGAGCGTTCAGTCTTGAAGGTAAAGAGGGGAAAAAAATCATATCTTTTCTCCAGTGTTTCTGTGTTTTTTAAACAAGAAAGAATTTGCGGCCCATTTGTTTTCTATTTATATTTGATAGATGAGCCTATTCTCAGTGCTTTCTATTGTGAAACATTTTTCACCTGATATTTCACAATACATTAGTTAGAGCTTGTAAATTGTGCATTTATAACTTCTTCACTCTACTTTTTTAAAACTGAGTATATTGCATTACTCTGTGTACTTTGTGTATAATGAATACCTGCAGGGGGCTAACCCACTGGAAGAAAATGTGTGCCTTTATAAAGCTGTAATCTGTAGAAAAGAGGGAATTCCAGCCAACATTCAACAACACTGCCGGAGGAGAAACACCTACTCAGCCTTCAGTCTCTATCATGCCCTGTGCTTTCTCTGTGGTTGGTCAGCTGAGACAAATTGTGCAACAATGCAGACTGTAATGTGGATAAAAATATGATAAGCTTAAATGTCATAACATGGGAATCATTTAAAATGTGCACGCTGTGAATTCAGCCCGACTTTCTTCATTATCAAACATTTACAATGATGTTTGGGTTTTTTTTAGGTCAAAGTAAACTAGCAGGTCTACACAGTTTAAACAGTAAGAGTGCAGATTAGATCCTGCAAAGAGAGTTGTTATTAGAAAATATAACAAGCACAATGTTTGAATTATTTTTTAATACACTTACTGCAAAAAAGTTGTTTTTAAGCGCGTGGAGAGCATAAATTGCTGCTAATAACTGACATGCTAATGGCCTTGTGAGACCGTTGAGCTAAACGCTAACACCAGCATGCTACATACCCACAGTGACAATGTGGAAATGGAGTAGGTGAAATGTTTTCCACATTCAGTGATCATCTAGTAACCAGTGAGCGCTTGCTTTAGGTTTTTGGCAGCTGCTGTGAAATCGACTGCTAAAGCCCCAATCGCAGAGGCCTACAGATCAGTCAGTGACCCCTGGCAACCACTAATCGAGAGAGAAAATAGAGTATTCGTCAGACAGCTAGAGAGTGGTTGCTGGCAGCTGTTAAGCTAAAATTGATAACAACGACATATACCAGTAGTTTGCATAGATAAGAGGTAAAGATAAACCTTTATTAGTCCCACACGTGGGAAATTTGTTGTGTCACAGCAGAAAGTGGACAGTGCAAAGTTACAGGAGCAAAAATTAAGAAAACAATGGAATAGGATAAGATAAAAAAGAATAACATACTATATACAATAGAATAAAATACTAAATTACACTTAGTGTTATTGCACATGTGCGGATGTGTGTGTTTGGTCAGCTACGAAGTCTTTGTTGTGGAGTCTGACTGCAGTAGGAAGGAAAGACCTGCGGAATCTCTCCATCCCACATCGTGGGTGCCGCAGCCACTGAAGGAGCTGCTCAGTGCTGTCAGAGTCTCCTGCATGAGGTGGGAGATATTGTCCAACAGGGATGACAGCTTAGCCACTATTCTCCTGTCACTCACCACCTCTACTGGGTCCACAGCATCGAAGATATCAAAGACCTGGACCTGTCTGCAAACATTTGCAAACTACTCGCCAAATGGTAGCGCAACTGTGAAAAGTGCAATGCAGCCTAAAAATGGGGACGCTGTCGCTTGCAATAGTACAAGGTGCTGATTTAGTTTAAAGGTGAATGCTCACTGTTTCCATTTTGTGTCTCAGGCTCAGTTTGTGTTGCAGTTTCACCGCAGCTCGGCGTGTGAATGGGAAGTATTTGTACACAAGTTGGTGTCTACCGTGCAAACCCTGGGTTAACAATCCAAGATGACGACAGTGAATCTTTAAAACTTTTGATCTATACTGTAACTGTTGTGTATTTTAGACTTGTTAAATAAGCCATTCACACAGCACTGACAGGCTCTGTCCATGGACATGCTGCAGCGGTGTTTTTAACCACAAAAAAACAAGTATTTAATGTTTCGCTAGTGATGCATGAATGGCTCAAACTCGCTAAGAAGCAAAACATCGTGTTTTTCCTTGCTTATCTGACTTTATTACTGAAACACACTCAACTCGAGAGTGATGTCACTCTGACGTCCGAGATATCTGGAGCATGGCCTGTGTGCCCAAGGCCTTATCTTTTCATTTTTTAAATTGTAACATTTGCTAATTAGCACTGAGCTAAAGTATAACTGTCGCCAATAGATATTTGACCATAAGATGTTGGGGAAATTAATAATGACCAATGGTGATGAAACTTAGTGATCAAGTGATAACTTAGTTTCATCATGAGATGAGGTAGTTTGTAGCAAATTAATCATTATAGATTATTTATTTTTGATACAATAAATAACTCCATGAAATTGAAGATGCCATTATCGGCTTTAATAATGAAGTCATGAAGTTTGATTTGCTACTTTATTTTTTTAGTTCCTTCTATTTATTTACTTTCCATTTCATTCTTCATTTATTTCTTTGCTTGTTTATCTTCTTTAATTTTCCATTTGATTTGTGAATATATTCTTTACTTAATGCATTTTTTCTGTACTTATGTTCATCATATCTTTTATAGACACAAAGGAGAAAACACAGTGAAATTAAATAATAAGCGATAAGTCTCAGTTGTAGTGAGATGTTGAGTGAGCCATGACAGTTTGTGAAATGCAGTCACCTCTCCTTTTCCTGCTTAGAGGAAAAGCCAGAGGACAAGCAAAGCCAATAGGACAGTCTGACTATAACTATAAATGTTTTTCATGACCATCTGTGAGCTACAGGATCAAAGTGCCGGGTGACTAACTTTCAGAAAGACATCATAGGCTTAGACACAATTATACTGAATTGTCATTAATAGAAATTCTCTTTAATTTTGCTGCCCTACTGTGTTGACAGAAAAGTGTTCTGACACAAACCTGCTGTTATTCAGGTGGAAATGCGATCCTAAAAGTGTAACTGCAAGTCTGTCTGCAACCCTCGCCTTTCATTTTCATACATAAAAGTCAAAACTGGATTGCTTGAAGGATCAAGCTGTCCAAATAAAAAAAGAAAACAAAATCTTTTGATTTGCAGCATCCTGAAAGGTCAAATAACCATAATGGCTTTATAAAGGATAGCGCCACAAATCTAATCAAACATTCCTATTTTGTGCTTTAAAAGCAGACAGCTGTGGTTATGCAGTACGTGCTTACTGTTCTATAAAGGACTTCCAGTTTCTTGTAGCATTTGTGCCTTATGACCTTAAACATCTGTTGTCAGACTTGGCCTTTTATTTGACATGCTTCCACTTATGCTTCCAAACCTAGGCTGCTTTATTCCTTCCACTAGTACTGAGGAAAACTGAATTGCAGACTTTTCACATCTTGCCGTTGAAGCGTCTAAAAATAGAGTTCTTTTTTTGAGCCTGTGCACAACAGCACATGAATTGTTAGACATGTTAGACTGGGGTATTAATTGGGAAAAAAAATATAGACTGCATTTCACACGGTTGTTGTAATTATAGGATTTTTGACATCATGTGCTGCAAAAAAATACTGTTGATGAATGTTTTCAACTCGCAGCTCAGATACAAGCATACTGAAATAAAGCATCTACAGAATATTATAATTACTCTGTATAGATAGTGATTCTACCTCTTCAGCCTCTACTGATAAGTGCATGCATAGTGGGCTTAAACCACTTTATGACCACATTAACGGCTTTTACCGGTAGTTTTGCATCATATACGTCATCAGATATAAATATTCAAGATAAATCTGTTTGCGTCCTGTCCAGCTAAAACATCCACAGATGCTGCCAGGATGCACATTACCTAGAATAACAGAAAGACATGCTAGCTATTTACTCTTCAGCTTAGCGTCCAGCTTGTTTCCATTAGGAAACAATGCATTCACTGATGCATACTGCTAACAAAACAAAGGGAACACTCACAATATAAAACCAAGCTTGTTAAACTTCAGGGATATCAATCTATCCAGTTAGGAAACATAAACCCTTGTGGGTCCATTTTACCCGCTTTGGTGCAAATGAAAGTGACAACAAGTGCACTGGAGAGGCAACAACAAGAGAACCTCCCCGCAGAAGGGAATGGTTTAGTAGGAGGTGGTCACAAACCACTGCACTCCCCTTAACCTGCCTGAGTGATTTTTCCAGTTTTGCTTTTTTTCAGTGTCCTATAAGAGGGTACCTGCAGTCGATTCAGATTACACAGGTTGTCCAACTCCTCCAGAAATGCACATCCAAACCTCTGTTACAGAAAGATCTGCTGCATCTCTCAGCGCAGTCTCAAAAACACAAAGAACATACCAGAAGATGGGGCATTGCATGAACAGAACTGGAAGGGCATCAACCCGGCAACATGACGGGTATCTGTTTCCTTGTCCCAGGGAAAACAGGAGGATCACTGGCAGAGCACTACAGCATTACCTCCAGTTGGCTACTGATGTCCATATTTTGATTAGATTTCCCTAGAAAGCCAGACATCCTTTAGTGGGAACTTTGCTCGCAGCTCATCTGGCATTTTTTCTGAGAACACAAGAACTGGCAGGAACACCACTGGCACCTCATTTTCTTTATAGGTGAAGATTTCTACTTTTCTAACATGTAGGAGGTTCAGAGGGTCTGGAGATGCTGTGGTGAACGTCATGCTGCCCTCAACATTATCCAACATGACTGGTTGGGTGGTGGTCTTTGGGCACACTCAGACCTCCAAGTGCTAGTCGAAAATATCCTAACTGCTGTTAGATACTGTGATGAAATCCTCCGACCGTTTGTCAGACCTTATGCTGGTGCAGTGGACTCTGGGTTGCTCCTGATGGAGGACAATTTCCGGCTTCATGTGAACAGTGTGTAGACAGCTCTTGAACAATGAAGATCATTGACTGTCTGTAATGTTCCTTAGAACAGAATCCAATTGAGATCCTCTGTAATGTTATGTATCAGTATAAAAGACACTGACAAATAGCACCATACGCTGCCCAGAAGCGAACTCAACTCATAATCCAAATTTGAGAAGGGATCCCCTAAGACACCATCAACTGTCTCATCAGGCGTGTGCCCAGATGTTATCTGGAACGCACACAGACTCAGAGGTCAGCCTGTGATTTTTTTTTTTTACTTTGACTTTTGGTGTGATTTTCAATCCAGCTCTCAAAGTAATGATGTTCATGGTTTCAAGCCCTTGATGATCTTCTGGCATTTCCTGTTACACCACCTGAGTTGGTGAATATGTTCAGTGTTTCTAGTTTCTCTTTGACCCTGTCCTTTACAAGCTGGCACAGCTGCATGTTGTATTTTGTTCACTGGCTTCTTCATTTAGTGAACATGTGACCCTGTGTCAGCGCAGAACAGGTATCCCCATGTGGCATAAACCAATGTGACTTCCCTCACGTCCCTGTGTAAAACAATCTGAAGCCCTCCTGCTTTCCTCTGCTCTTGCAGACGCAGCTCTTTGGCAGTGGAAAAATAACTTCCTGCCAGGCAGAAGTAAACACATTAAGAGGTTATTTAATATTGTCACAAAAAATAAAACTGTTGTCCTGACTTTGTTCACATGCAGCACCCAATCCTCTCAAACCTCACAGCTCTGAACAGTGAAGCTCAACTCCTCATCGCAGCACGAGTTATCCACTGTTTATTTCTTCATTCTTACTGTGTTATGCGCATAAAGTTCAATTTCCTTAATGCGTCTGCTGTTCGCTTCTCAGGCGAGGACAGCAGCTCACCTCTATTTCCATTCTGAGATAGAGCTATAAGAATCCAGTTTAAAGGCTCAGATCTGCTGTGCACATACAGGTTCATCCCACCAACAGCAATTTTGATGATGGACTCAGACTAAAAAAAAAGAAAAAGAGAAGACATGTGACGGTGTTGGTGTTACTGGAGCTGCTGTGTGTACCTCTTAAGCTTGAAAAGGTGAAGAGAATTAGAGGGTGAGGGGTAAAAGAGAGAGAGGCAGCAGTGAGAGACAGATGTGGGTGTTTGTTAGGTGATGAATAAGATGAGAGTCGACAAAGGGTGAAGAGAGCTGAATTTCTCCAGCTGGATATTAATCATGGATGGAAGGCCTGTGTTAGTATTCTGAACAGAAACGCACAGAGCAGTAAAATAGCTTCACTTCACCACTGTAATAAAGTCAATGATGCGTAACTTCATTTCTGACCGTGATCAGGGGAATTTACTGTAGTTGGCTGGTGTTTACAGCTTCATGAGCCCAAATATATGATTTCATTAGTCCTTTGGGAGAACAGACTGTCCGTTTAACCTTGACAATCAAAAGATAATGCAGTCATTTTGCCAATAGGATCGGATGATTTTCGATGAGCTGAGGGGTGTTTATTTATGGCAGTGTGCTATTTTGCATGAATAACACGAGCTGGATGTTGCTGTGAATCTGTAATTTGAGGTGAAGCATGCTGATTTTAAAAGGAATCGATCTTTTCTGACATTTTTTCTGGCTTTTTTTTGCTTAAATGTTTGAGTGCAGCAGCCCCTTGATTATATAACAGGTGCACTGTGGCCATCCAAGACGCACACAGGCTGATCTGATGATAAAATGAGAGAGGGAGAGATGACTGAACCGAATCATCAACTATGTGTGGGTGACGGAATGGCTGTCTTAATGGAAAAGTCAAACGAACAGAAGCAAATGGTGAAAACATCCAGCAAATAACACATGAAATCGCAGATCTGTGAAATTATTTTACTCTGACTGCAATCATAAAAACTTAAAACTTAAAAACTCTTTTTTTTTATTTGACCAATCATTTCTAGACTTTAACTCCTAGTTTAGACTATATGTAGTTTTTCAACATTCCCTCAAAATCCACTCACACATAAAAGTAACAATGGTAGAAAAGTACACGTGTAAAATTGTTTTATGAAGCTTTTGACTTTATATGCATTTATATTTGCTTCTGCATGTGCTGCATTTCTTGGTGCATTAAGCAGAGCATACAGTCTAAGGTCATGCATGCGCATTCTCGTGTGCCCGACAACGTAAACAGGACTTTCTCATGAGTAAAACACTACTGAAGGATAAAAAACGCCCGTTTTCCATCAGTGATTCGTGAGTCACGATGATTTAATGCATGAATTAATGCAATGTGCATCCTGAATCCTGACGAGTGGAATAGGCCACCAGCTGTTTCTTTGCAATAAATTATGCTTAATTTCAGAAGAAGCACAAATTATTTTTTATTTATACAATTTGCTAATGAGATTTGCTATTATTTATATTTTGTTATGATTTCTTGAGCCTGTGCCGTGCATGTGTGTAATCAAAGTAATCAAAGTTTCTATCAATAAATCAAATGCTTCTTGTTGGTTGAAAACATGCACTAAACACTTCCTCATCTAAACCAATCAGATTGTGTGTGCCCACGTATAACCATCTTACGTGACCTCTGTTGCAGAGGTTGTTGCTATATATGGTTGTTGGCCTTGTCCACAGGCATATTTTAGATGGGAGCTGGACCTCAAGATATGCATGTGTATTTAAGCATTTGACAGTGAAATCTGACTAGTGGAAGTCTGCTGTGGGGCAGAGCAAGCTGCCCAGTAAGAACAGATAGGGTGCTCACTGGGAGGGAGGCCTTAAAGAGACAGACAGAGGCTGAATGCAGGGGTTGACAGGGAAATATACACAGTCGGTTTCCTTTAGATGTCTTGTTTTTGATGCAAATTACTGAACAATATGTATGTGACTTGATTTTCTATTTAAAGAATAACCTCTTTGTTCCTTCATTTTGTACAGAAACTCAAAATGAAATAAGAGAAATTTACACTTTATTGATAATACTCTATTCTGTAACTGTAATGCTAAAATCCAAACATTTCTAGCCTCATTTAATACTTATTAGTGTTTCTGTGCGGCTTCACTGAGCAGCGTTGTGACCTGTGCGGAGCAGAGGGTCAGAAATATCAGAGCAGGTCTGCTGCACTGACCAACATTTCCTTCAGTCATTACTAATATTAGGATGGCTGTCATGCCTCTGATTTAATCCTCCTTGGTGGCACTGAACCAGTTTATTATACACAAATAAAATGAAATACTTAACACCTTGTAAGTGTGTTTAGTGTTTGTGGCCGCGGCTCATTTCCATAGGCCCACAGATGGCAACAGATAGGCCTCGTTGTAAATCTTTTATACAGCGGCAGCACAGCCCAGCGCTCGAACATTTGGATGCTCATGTGTCAGGATATTTGTCCATTAAGAGCTGTGGCCAGTGCACTGACTTCCCCATTATTTCTAGTTGATTACCCAAGCAGTTGCATTTACAGCAAGGATAAGTGAAGGGCACCAGGCAGCAGAGCATTGCCATAGGGAGCAGGCATCCCGCGTGAGGCCCATTTATTCAGATAGCCGCTGCTTCACTTGCAAGATTAACAGCATAAAGAATTCCCTCTCATCTCAACCTTACATTGAATTTTTTTTTTTATTTCTGCACAGGGACTCAGCAGCTTTAACTTTCAGTATGTCACAGCGATTATTGACATCTCTTCTGAAATTAGGAGGAACTTGGCATAAATCTTTGTTTGAGTCCATGACCTGAACCTGTTCTTTGTCCTTTGCACTAGTCTGCTCCCAGTTCTCCCGAGGAGTTTACGCCATCTTCGGCTTCTACGACAGGAAGTCCATGAACACGCTGACCTCCTTCTGCGGGGCACTGCACACCTCCTTCATTACTCCCAGCTTTCCCATCGACGCCGACGTGCAGTTTGTCATCCAGATGAGGCCCAGTTTGCGAGGAGCTGTTCTCAGCCTGCTGGACCATTACAAGTGGGAGAAGTTCGTCTACCTTTACGACACTGACAGAGGTGAGAGCGGTTATGGTCGGGAAAGCATGCTTGTGTACACCTTTGCAAATGCCACAAGCTTCAGCAACGTTTAGGAGTAGAACGTCTCACTGCAGGAGAAAGTGGATTAAGTTGTCGCCATCCCTGCTCAGGCAAACACGTTATTATATAGGCTATAAGATTTGTCTTTAATATGTAAATCCCTTATCCCCAATCCTCATTCTAAGTGGTTTGATACATTTTAATCTTTGTCAGTAATGATCTCAAATTGCTTCAGTGTGCGGCTGAATCCTGCTCACAGAGGCGCTCAATAGTTTCTTGCTTCCGAGAAATGAGTCATTCACAGGTGCTGCTGATTCTGCTGCAGTACTATGACTGCAGCCGCCCGAGTCTCTAATCCTAGGCACTCGCTGATTATCATTTAGCTCTAATTGGATTATTTAAAGACGGAGCACAACACCCTCCAACTTCTGCATGTGTTTTATGCCCTCTCGCTCCCCTCATGTGGGCCAACTATTTGCAGACTTGGGTCCCCCGAGAGGTAGCATGCAGTCACAATCTGTCTGTACAAACTGGACCATAAACTGATCGCAGACTTGCTGTCACAGTAAAGCTACAGAGCACAGTGTCAAGTCAAACGTATTTTCAAATCGTCCGTTGCAAATAAATTAGAAGATGCAAGAGATGCCGTTTTCCGGCTTCAGTGTCTGCTCTTAAATGTGCCAAACTGTTCAAGAGCTGTGCATCCAAGTATTTTTAAACTGACACAGAGAATTTCTAGGACAGGAGTGCACTCCTTTTTCGCTTCCCCCTGCCTCACGTTTATATATTTCCAGCTCAGGTGTCTGATCCACCGCTCGGTGATGAATCTGATCGCAGAAGCTGATGGTTGTCCAATCATCAGCTTCTGCGACGATTGTGGATGAGAAAAAAGTGATTAATGAGTTTGTAACCTCTCCATGGCAAAATCAACCTTCTCAGAACTGTATCCCAATTTGGCCTTTAGAGCTCCGCTTGACTTTGTTGGCCTCTTTCACCTGCTGTGCTGAGGCTGATGGGCCACCATCTGTAATACTTTGCTCATTTCCACAGCACCACACAGTGTAAACACTACAGTTTAGGATGGATTTCCACAAGCTGCACAGCTTGTGTTTGTTGAGAGACTAGTTAGCCATCCTATTTTGGCTCGAGGTCCCATCCTGCTCTTCCCATCAAGGCTGTGGAGCAATATAGCCACCACTCATCCAAATGTCACTTTAATCTTCATTATAAAAAGAGGGCCTCTATTTAGGGCCCTAAGAGGGATTGGCAGGGGGCACTCAAGAGATGCTTGTGTGAATAGCTTTGGATGGTTTGTGGGGCAATATGACAGTAATATGCTGCAGAGGCATTTTACAGTGATATATGTTATGTCTGTTAACAAGACACAGCCTTTTATTAGAGCAAAAGCAAAGGCATCTTAGGGGCAGCTATAAATGGGGAATGTCTTTTAAATTAGATTTTCCCCACAGCTCAGATCAAGCACTTTATTTAATCACTTTAAGCATAATTATGAAGAAATACAAGACATTTTTTCACACAATTTCTCCCCACCTGGAATTTTTGTACTTATTGGACAACCACCATAAATAACGGTGAATATAAGAGTTGTATGGACAAATGTAAGACAGTTGGATGTATGTTGGCAACTATTTGTTTTCTAAGAGATCATGTTTTTCTGCCTTTTTGGTTCTTTAAAAAGCGACTGTAGTACTCACCAGCCTCAAATTAATTACATTTATGCTTCTGGACCCACATGCAGAAATAATATAGCAACATAATGTATATGAAGTTAGTAGGTTTCACCTTAAAACAGATCAAGCATATCTTGCACACATAGAATTTTATGTCCTTGTGAAACTTTTTCATGACTGTTGCAGTGGTTGTAGAGTGGCTTGGATAAAACTAGTAGCAGACCCTAGGGTAAAGTCCTTGAACTGGCAGGATTTATATGGGGCACACCTTAACAGCCTCAAGTCAACTTACAAATTGGAGCCATTAAAACAGTGCTGGGATGTTCTATTAGCCTCTCAAAATTGTTGCTCCTGTCTATGGTAAGTGAATATTAATAATATTAATGAATGGTGTAGCCCTGCCCTGTGTATACTTGTCTGACTGTTTAAACATTTCATAATAAAAAAGCCAGCTATTTTTTTGAAAAGAAGTGTATTTGGGGTAAAATTATTAGACTTATATTCTATACACGTGACCGAATTTTAGATTTTGTTGTGTTCCTTTGTTAATTTGGTCATACAGTCTTTGCTGTCTCTTTTTGTGTAATTTTTAATAAAAAAAAAACAGAAAGAAACTTTTTTTATTACCAACTTAGCTCAACACGGGGTACCTCATCCACTCGGCTAGGCTAACTTTGGAGACCTTTGGAGGACAACCCTGCTAACTGTAATGTTCAGTCCTGTCTCCATAAACTGCTTGTGTACTATTATAATGAGTTCTTCTATGTTTGGTGAATTATGCTTATAGTTTGGTTGCTAAAGTTGTATTTTATTAAACTTCATGTCAGATTGATAAAGCTTCGACACCATCAGTGCAGCCTCTGTGCTAGCAAGGAAACTGTAGCTATTTTTAGCTTGATGCTATTGTTCAAATGATGAGCTGTGCAGAGAAAATTCAAGGTTTTCTCACCTGCCGAGAATTGAGTCACTCTTCACGTCTGCATGACCAGTTTCCTGTTGGGACAACTTTGAACAGGCTAAAATAAGAATGCACAAACATTTATCAGTAGCAATTATATTAAAAGAAAAAAACTTATTGTGAAACTGGCTGCAGACCCAAGGTGGTGCTGCTTTTGGTTCTTAGTCAGTCAATTTTCTCTATTTCGAACACAAATTGACATGAGTACTATTTTTGTGTGTCTACTATGCAAAAATACTTCAACAACTGACCTCCATCCTGGTCGCATAATCTCAGATTAGTAATGGGACCAAGCCTCTAGTCATGAAGACACCTTTTGCCTGCAGTCAGGATTGGGACTTCGTATGTAGTGTGCAGTTGTTAGCCATTGCTACAGCTTTTCCTTCTAATCTTCTAATGCTTACTTTGTTGGTGAGTTAAGTGAGTTTTTACCCCCCCCCCCCCCCCAAAAAAGTCATTTTGATTGAGCTAATAGATTTAATAATAATTTAAGCATTTCATACCAAAACTAGTCTTTCTTGATCAACTTGATTATCGAATGCAAAAAGAGCATACATTTGTTAAAAGTAGATTTGCTGGTTTTTTTTTTAAATCATTGCAGCCCGAGGGCATAACTACTCATCAAAGCTATATCTGTATGATGGGATTTTAAATGTAACAGAAAATAAAAATGCCCAGGGAAACCACTCACTGTAGCCATTCATAATATATTAAAATTTCAAATTTTGAAAGCTATTAATATCAAATAGGTTCGGCTTCACTTTCATGTTGGAGATGCCTTCCTGTGACAGCAGTGCTGTGCTGATCTAAACTAGTTTAACTGACATATGCACAATAAGTCTAAACCACGAGTGGAGTCTCTCTTTATTTATTTATTTTTTTTACTGGCGTCTCTTACTGTTTCATGCAACCCACGTCTCCTTCGATGAAGTGATTTCTTCATAAACTGAACTGATACAAAAGGAGAAGTGCAGCAAGCCTCGCAGCACCAGGAGGAGCACAACAAAGCGGAAAACAGACTACACACTTTTATGCACACGAGTCATTACATACAAGTTTATTTGCTACAGTGCAGCATCACCTATTTATCCTGGATGTACTGGCTCTGAATTGTCCTCATTAAATAGACTAATGGCTGCTGGCAAGCAAAGACCTTTTGAACTGATGAACATCTGGATGTTACCAACTGGGCGCAGAGAGAAGCTCCTCACCAGGTTTTCTCATGTTTGGCTTATTTACAATAAATTGCATATTCATCATAAAGCGCAATATGTCGTTCATGCCAGTTAAAAAGAGTTGCTGGGTGGTGTTTGTCAAAGTTATTACACTTTACAAAATTTGTATAATGTGCTGATGAGCCAAAAATTTATTACTACGAAAATATCAGCTATAAAATGTGTTTCTAATAGCTGATTTTAAGTCAGAGGAATCTTTGTTTTGCTGTCTAAATGCCTTAAGCAGCAGTTTTTGTAATGGTCCCAACTGTTTAGCTCTAAGAAGACATTAGATAATGTCAGCAGAGATACAGTTCAACTTTGATTGTTAAATATAAGATATAAAAAATATTTAAAAACCACATAAACAATACAAATACATAAAAACATATCCAAAGGCCATAATGCATCACAGAAAGGCTTTCAGAAATAAAGATGGCGATGGGTTCTCAATCTGTAAAAGGCTGCACTGATAAATAGTTTAATAACTTAAAAATAACTTTACTTTATATCCGACTGCACAATGTATAAAAATAGGATACGCAAAGCCATTAAATTATTCAGAGACTCTTTATATGCAAGGGAGAAGGCCAGAAATTAGGAAAGCCTGCATTAAAAACAGACTCTGTATTGGTGACTGTACTGAAAATCACTTTCAAGAATCGGTAAACACAGTTCTTCACTGCATCGAAAAATGGAAGAGTCTTCTTCTCATTGGAAAAACAAAAATCCATAAGCAACAATTAGAAAGGCTTCCACTCTCTCTGGGCCTGAGGTCATTTAAAATCGACCGAAGCAAAGTAGAAAACTTTTTTTTTGACCAACCAAAATTTGAAATTCTTTTTGGAACTCATGAGCACACGAGGTAATAGAGAAATCACACTGTCCAGCTATTAGTGCCAGTCCTAAAGCCAGGCTCTGTGACGGTAAAGGGGTGCATTAGTGCACATGGAATGGATAAATTGCACATCCGCGAAGGTACCTAATCCATTTCAGTTAGATACAGGGTGTAGCTGATCTACTGTATTTCCATTTTTATGTATTCCGCAGCCTGTGATATTGTTTTGGAATCACTGATCCTGAAACAGACGTAACCAAATAAGGTACCTCAGAACTGTAATTAAGTACAGTGCTTCAGTAAAGGTACCTGTATGAGATCTGACTGTGCAATCTAATGCTCATTGTTGACTATCATTCTCTTGATTCATGAACTCTACATAATGCAAACTGGATCTTAATTTCCTTATGCGGCCATCAAAATGAAGAAGTAGCATCTAACAACATTAACCGCGGCTCTCTCCTCCTGCCGCTGTGACAAATGTAGATGGCGGGGACAATTTGCCTTCGATGTGTAATCACACTGCCCTGCTGCTGAATGTCTGCTTGGTTTCTTCTCTGCAAGGAAACATCTGATTAATTGCGCACTGCTAAAGAGCTTCACTCAGCAGCCCGGCACACAGGCTCATTAACAAAGAATGGGAGAGCGGGAGAGGACGGCGCCACGCAGCTGTTCCACTCTGTGAACACCTTACTGCAGCTTCACTTTGAGATGGACACATATCAATAGGTGTAGACCCCCCTCCCGCATCTGTGAGTAACCACTGTTTTGCTGCCAGACAATAATATTGGGACTGAAGCAGAGATTCATCAGTCAAGCTTTTCTACTTCAAGAGAGCTTCTTTCCTCCCCCGTTCAAGGACTCTATTAGGCCTCGTAGTGAATGTGAAAGTGAGGCAGAATATCGTGCTCTTCTGTGAGGCTGTTTGTTTTAGAGGGCGCTGAAAAACAAAGACATGCAGATAAAAAAAGGCTAACACTGTAAGAATCTCCTCTGTCAGATAGGATCTCTGAAATCATAATAGCAATTTATAACATTAATATAACGGATTGTTTAAACTTGAACAGCGCTTTTTTCCTTTTCTTTTGCAGCTTGCTCATAAATGTGGCTTTGCAGAGTGAGTGTCGAAAAAGCTTTAGATTGCGTGGACTCAATTTCCTTTAGATTTACAGCTAAGGCTGGTATTTATCTGGAAAGGCAGTTTGGATGCTACATGCGTGGTGCATGTATGTGTGTGTGTACTTGGCGGTGACCTCATTGGTGAAAACCTCAAAGGGCGTTGTGCATTCACTGGGAAGACACAGCTGAGGCGTTGGCTGTGTCTGAGTGTTTCTGCCTGAACCGAACCTCCTCTGTTTTCAAGCACTCAATCCGCTCTGCCAGACGCCCAAAATGGCACCAATTGATCCTTGCACATCCACGCATGCAGAGGCAGCGCAGCTTGAAAACAACACCGATGGAAATGTAAGCTGCAGACTTTCTGCTCAGTACTGCAGCGTCGACTCTTTTATACCCACAAAAACTGAAGTACGTGAATTATTAATTCGGTGTATTAAACATTTTGGGGAGTTCGCCTGTTTAGGAGGAAAATGTATAAATGTGTTGCTTTCATTTCTCACCACAGGTGAGTTTGGGGTTTTAGACGCTGCGTTATGCAGTGGACATTGTTGCTTTCAAATATAAAGAGATCGCTTTTGAACAGACGGCCTGACAGACTTGCAGTACTCAGACTGTAGCTAACTACTGTAGCTACAGTAACCCTGAGAAAGTCATTACGTAACTAGAAGCCGTTGCGTCACTTTAAATCTTTGTTCCTTGCTCGAAAAATGGAGTTGCACTGCTCATTACAAATCACTCTCTGTGAGCATCACTGACAAACCACTCTGCCACGTCTGCCAGGATGTGTTGACAAAGCCGCCCGTGACTGTATCAGTCTAGCGGCTACAAACTGCTAAAGTGGCAAGGATGGATACTTGTAAGAGACGTTAGGAAAGGGTTTTAGTTTTACATCCATAGATATATATTTCAGGTACTTGCAGGTAGTGAAAGCAGTGAATTTTCTAGTGTAAGAAGAAAGAGTTCTGTACTTTGTGATGTTAATGCAGGAGCTGTCCAAGGTCCTGCTGATGCAAGACCTTGGACAGCTCCTCATCCCCTCTGTAATAAAAGTTGTACTGTGTCATGTTAGCTTCATCCATTCTTCTGTTGTCCATCTCTTTATATTTCATACTGTTTCAGCAATAAACATGCGAGCAAATTAGAATATCAGCTGTCTACAGATGCCTTTACACAAGCCGGACAAATAAACTCGATTTTTCAGCAGATGTTCTCGTTATATTAAGAAAAACATGAATTAATAACGGCTCTATTTGTTGTATATAGTATGTGGGAAATCTTATAATACATAAAGTATCATATGCCCCTGAAGGTTCTTACCTATCTAATACCTACATCAGATTTATGATGTCATCGTTTTTCTTAGCTACCACCGTTGAAAGGCCTAAAATGGCCTGTTTGTACCATTTATGGACCTGTACCACCTTATAAACGTGTTCTGTTATGTTCATTTCACAACAGATCACAGGACCATGTTCCCATCGATCTTAGGTGAGCACCCAGAGAAGGCGCCGATGTTTCTAGATGCTGTTTACGCTTGTTTATGAGTTCTAACTTGCTTTTGTTGATGCTGACTTGAGTTTCTGAAGCTAAATAATGACTTCCACTACAGAATTGTGACATTCAGTACAGTGTTTTCTGACTTTGCCCCAACCATATAGATGTTTCTTGGAGTTCTCTGAATGTTGTAATGATATTATCATATTATGAAATCTCATAATATGACTGACTAGTATCCAGTCATGTTACTAATTTGTTGCCGCTTAACCTAATTAGCTGTGGGATATTCCCCCCAAAACTCAAACATTGTGTTTGTACTGTTATTTTGTCACAGGGTTGCGCATTTTGTTGTGACAAAGACTGTTTTTTTGAGGGGTAATAACACAAATAGATAAGGTTGGGGTTCAGTAACCCGTGATGAACATGCTTCTAACAGCGGTCTACTGCTTTGTGATGTCACAGTGTGCACTTGCATAACAGGGTGCTGTGAACAACAGTGAAATTTGTCAGGAAATAAAAGTCTAGCACAAACAAACAAACACCATACATGTAACAAAACTGCCTTTGCTAACACTGCTCTCACACGTTTGTTTTATAAACCCTTGAAATTTTGTTAGTATGCAACCTGAAGCTCGATCAGTCATATTTATCATATCTGTTACTGATGGCAATACATAATCAGTGCTTACTTCTACTTCTCTGCCTCTTGAATCAGAGAGAAATCAGTACCTTAAAGACCAGGTGTGATTCCACTTATCCTGCTTTCGTTGTCTGTTCACTCCTGCCGGCTCAGGGAGGAAACAGGGTGAGCAGCTCAGAAGCATATTTGGGCAAAAATACAGATTTTTCTTCCCTCCGCAATTCAACATTGTTATCTCAGCTGCTCACAGATGAAGGAATAGCCTCGTCTTCAAATGAGTGGGAAAGAAATAAAAGTGTATGGAGCTGTGAGAGAAGGAACAGAGGAGTCAGCAAAGCCTTTGTGTTTCTCCCGTGTCAGAGGGACAAGCGCTGTCAGAAATGCTGTCAGATGCACCGAACGCTTTTGACTTCATCGAATTTGGAGCTTCCTCCCATCTTTTTCTGTCACATCCAATTTGTCATATGTAATCTGCTCTAACCTTACCACCTTACACGGACAAATAAGAAACCAGGTGACTAATAGAGAGCCCCTCTGCTTTATCAGGCAGCTGCTCTGCTTATTCCTCGATTCTTGTCTCTGTGTCTCTCAAATGCCTTTCGTCTATTTCAGGGACACTTGCTTTCAGGATAACGCAAGGCCATTACAACAGTAGTCTTTTTGCATTATGAAAGAGATTGATGTGATGTGCGTTTCCATGTTTGCCCAAGAGAAAACGCCATTTTTATTTTGCCTAAGAGAGAAAAAGACAAGGCTGTTAGTGCAGCTCTCGCTAATGGGCCATCCATTTCTTTGTGTGTGGTTTAAATATCTGCACTTTGTGTTTGTGTTAGTTTTCTCACTCCGGCTGTCTTTTATATTACATTTTTAGTGCTTTAGAACCTGAATCATCTTCAAGCGCAACAAAAATTTGTGAATTATTCAATGACGTGTGAATTCAACTTACATAAAAGATGAAAGCAAACAGGAGAAATGCTCGACGTTCTGTTAGCAACTTTGCAGCTGTCATTAGATAAGAAATAATCTGTTTGATTAGGTCTGATCAGGGATTTGGCAGGAGTGGGCGGTGTGGGGGTGCAGGGCTCTTTGCAGTTCAGCTAATTTGGAAGAGGGAGCTGTTATCTATGTTGGACTGCAGTTGGAGTAGGCGTTGTTAGGCTAATTGTGCTCAAAAGTGTCCTTTTACTGTCATTTGGCAGCTTTAATCCTTTTTATTTCACTGGCTCTGTGAGCACTGCCCACTGAAAGCAGTCTTCTTTGTAGAGCCACATATAAGCTTTGAGATTTTTAGAGATTTCTCAGAAGTGGGTTCAGTGGCTTTGTCTGAGTTCCCCCTCGGTGTCGCGCTCAGCTTTGGGCCTCCCGTGACAACGGCGCGGTTCAGATGACTGCAAGAGAATTTTAAAGAGGTCACCTTCCTCGGGGAGGGGGAGGGACGACTGAGTCACAGTTCAGACTGCACACCACGCTCAGCCATCATATGAGCCGCTGCCCGAGACAGACAAGAAGAATACATGGCCAGGTGTCAGCAGAGCCTCAGTCAGGCTCGTTTTAGTGGCTGTGTCTCACAGAGGAAGTAACATATTTGGTAAATGTCCTAATCTAGAAAAATACTTCTCTTAACTACAGAGAGATTTAAAGTGAACCAGTGATTGTACTTGACTATCCTGCTTTGTTTTTTTCAGGGCTACATCCCGATGGTGCTGTGTTTGCTATTAAGCTCATATATTCAGGTTTAACTCACATACAGGCCAACTTTACTTTGTGCTGCCTGCTTAAACAGCTCCCCTCAGCTTCAAGCATTTCTTTCACTACATTTGTCAACAAACCTCAAAGTGAAATGTCTAAATTTTTTGTGTTTGTAGACTTGAGCATAAATATCCGTACTGTACTCATGGCATGGTGGCCTGACAGCATATAGCGGCGCTGCTTTGCACATCGACAGCTCACGTTTCATGTTATTGGATCATTGTTTTGCTGCTCTGCCTAAGTTACGTGCTGTTTATAAACTGGTACTAATGTCAACATGTAGCAGGTCGGGCTCGCATCATCTCTTCAGGAGAACCTTTGTCGTCTGACGTCTGTTAAAGCTGATTTCAGCTGGGAGCTGATGAAAGGTTTATCCTCTTAAACAGCTAAGTGCTAGCTACTACACAAAGCTGTGCAATAATTCTCTGTGGGCTTCCTACTAGTAACCCATGTGAGTTTAAAGTAACATTAATTGGCAATGATTGTACAAAAGAATGACACTAACAATAATCACAGTGATTGTCTAATTGCATTTTTTGGAGTCTTGTTTACATCAACCTGATAACTCAGGGCATTTATCCATGTATGCACGGTAAAGACAGCCTGCTAAAATTCAGACTGAGCAAGGTGATTTAAGGGTCTTTAAACACTGCATGATTTAGTATTTCTGAAACTGCTGATCTACAGGGATTCTCCCACACAACCATCTCTATTGTCTGAAAAAGGGAAAATATCCACTGAGCATCTCTGAATGCACCACATTGAACCTTGAAGCAGATGGGCTATAGGAGCTGAGGACCACACCACCAAGTGCCACTCCTCTCAGTTAAAAAGATAAAGCTAATGGTATAGTTCAGACATAGAAAATTGGAAAAACATTGTCGTTTTTTCTGTGTCTCTATATCTTCTGCAACATTGAGATGGTCGGGTCAGAATTTAGTCTAAACAACATGGAAGAATGGCTCCATCCTGCCTTGTATCTGTGGTTTTTTGGCATAGAGCATAGAGCATCATTTAATCACCACAGCCTCCCTGAGACCATGTCCTTTCTTTTATGACCACGGTGCACTCATCTTCTGATGGCTGCTTCTAGCAGGATAACACCAATGGGGCCACAGGAGAGATATTTAACTAACTAAGGCTGTTTTGGTGTTTTTGTGGAAGAAGGATTTTTTTTGCTCTATAAATAGGCTTGTGGCAGTATGCTCCCGATGTTGAATATGTATTATTCTTCAGGTCAGGGCTGAATAATTGACTCTGTAAAATGCCCTTGATGGTCGTCCTTCCTGCTGACTGTTTTAAAATGTACCATCTGTTTACAAAGTCAACCAAAACTCTGTCATTTGTGCGCCGCCTGATAAATCACACCAGTGTTAATACTCACCAAGAGACTTAGGTGTCCTTTGTTGCTCAGATTTCCTTTTTGCACTGTGGTTTTTAAAGCTAGAGTGCACCGAATGTCACATCATTGAATTCCTTCGGTTCGGGACTTCCTCTTTATTTATACATATCTTTAATTGTTAAGTATACTCAATAGCTTAAACATCAAGCAGCTCATAAAATGTTTAAACCCCAACTATCCAGCTTAGTTTTAGTGTGAGAAAATGAAACTCTCAAGGGAATCGTTTGTAAATCCCCCCAAATCCTTTTTCTTGAGCAGCTACTAACACGTTTCAAAATGTCATGCATATCCCAGCTTATGGCGTTCAGTGCTGTGGGAGGAGAGCTGACACTCAGCTTCTGCCTTTTCATTTCCCTTCTGCCAGCGGTGATATAATGTGCTAGATTTTAGTTTTGATATATATGTGAGCTGATAAAAAAAAAAATCCAGATAAAGGCAGTAGCAGTGTTGGGCTCAGACTGAGGTCAGCTCAGCAGTCTCTTATCAGTCATCAGAGTCTTTACAATGCATCAAGACACGATGCCTCTTTCGAATTCCTTAACCTCGCCCGGCGTCAGACATGTGAGCACAAGTCGCGGTGGCCTCTTTAGAAGCCAGAGTGGCTAACGTGATGGCACCCAGCGAGAGCCACTTGTCTTTAAAGGCCATACCTGGTCTGAGTGCTGTCTGCTGTGCACTTCACTGTGAAGGTCACCAGCAGGGGAGGGGAGGGCGAACGTGTCAGCCCAGTCGCTGTGCTCTGAATATTTCGGAGGCCTGTTGGGAACATGAGCTTACATGTTCCCAACAGAAAGCTGAAGAACCTGTGGTAGATCCAGATAAGGACCACTAGTTATTGTTGTTGGAAATGCAAGCAACAATACTTCTGATTAAATTATACATTACAAGTGAGTGCTGCCTTAGAAAGGCGGTGTCAAATCTGTATTCTGGATTATTTGCTAAAGATAAATCTATAAATGGTGTTAGTGGACCCAAAAATTCAATTCTCCACTTTACAAACCTTTTGAAACCTCTCTACCTCTCTTTAGTAAGAAAATATTCTTGTACGTTTATGAGTTTGGAGATTTAATGGCATGTTAATTGCTGCATTATTATTTACAGTTACTCTTCGTTCATCGCTCACATTTCCTTTGTACTTTGTACACAGGCATGAATCTCTGTAGACAGATCGCTGCATTGGACCAATCTTTTATGTAAGATTGGTTCAGATCTCTAGATTCATGTATGTCCAAATTCCTTTGGAAAAATAAACCCCCACGTATAAGCTTAAAAACACTACAAAAGACCAAGGATAAAGGAGGACTAGAACTGCCTAACTTTCAGCACTACTTCTTAGCCAACAGGCTTCGGTTTATCTCAGGATGGCTAAAACATACCCTCTTAGATGAACCTTGGCTAGATGTAGAACAAGCACTTTGCAATAATCTAGAGATCTCAGACCTACCATTTATCAGCTCAAACATCCAACGACATGAATGCTTTAAAAGCATCAACATCAGTGCTTCTCTGACAGCATGGTGGGAGTTTCTAAAATTGACAGCGTCTTCATTAATCCCATGCAAACGTACACCTATCTGGAACAACCCTGACATATTACAAAACAATAATATGATAAACTTTTCAGATTGGAGTGGTAAAGGAATCAAATATTTAGAACATATACTAGAAGGAACAGAATTTATTTCATTTGACAGACTAGTTACACAATATGGGATCAACAAGAAAAGATTTTTAGAATATCAACAAATTAAATCCATAGTAAAAAAGAAATTTAAACCGGGTCAAGTTGAACTACAAACACCACCAAGTGTGGTTCAATTTCTTACTCTTAAAACCCCCAAATTACTATCCAAAATATACAGAATGCTTTCTAAAAAAGATGAATCAATATCACTTCCTATTGCAAAATGGGAAGCGGATTTATCAGTTAACTTAGACCTAAACTTCTGGTCTCAGATTTGCTTAAAAACCTTTCATCTAATTAGAAATCCCAGTCTTCAATTAATTCAATACAAAATACTACATAGAGTGCACTATACAGGTCATCGGATGTTCAAGATGGGCTTTACGTCTACCAACAACTGCTCACACTGCCAAACCAATTCACCGGACAATTATATCCACGCTCTTTGGTTCTGTCCACCAGTTCAGAAGTTTTGGCGCGAGATATGTGAAGACTTATCGAAGTGTCTGAAATGTAACATTCCAACTTCCCCCTTAGTGTGTTTGTTGGGCAGCTTAGATAATGTCACTTCAGAAAAGAATATCGCCCATATGGTTTTCACTGCCCTATGCATAGCCAAGAAAACAGTCCTCATGAACTGGAAAAATAAAAATAATCTTAATTCTAACCAATATAGAAATTATCTATTAGATTACATTAGTCTTGATACAGCCTCTGCCACCACATCAGATCAATTGCTCTGGGCTCCTTTGATCAGCTCCATCACCTAGTGGGGGTGGGGGGTCATAGTCTGGTCCCGCCTTCACTGTTGTGATTGGTGTGGGGGTAGGGACAGGCTTAGGGCGTCGGGGGGTTCCCCGGAGGCATCTTCCTTGGGGGGCTCAACCCGGGGTAGCGGTCATGTCCGGTTAGGGGCTCTGTTGGCTCTCAGGTGACTGTTTCCTCGCGGCTGCGTGCAGCGGGGCTAGGGGAGGGTCTGTGCTGACGGACGTGGGTTACTGACCTGGTAGCCTGGCTGCCCCTGGGTGGGTCCGGGATGGGCGTGAGGTTCTGGGGGCGCTCCGTCTCTGGGCTGGGACCCGGACCGGGCCTCGGGGGCTTGGGTCCTGGTTGGTGTGTTGCCGGGGTTGTGGGCGGGTGGGTGCATGGGGGCCCAGCCCTGGAGCGGGGTGCCGCCGGTGCATCGAGCCACCTGGGGGGCTCTTCAACTGGTGGGGGAGATTGTCACATCTTGCAGGAGCTTTCTTCTCCTCAGGAGCTGCCTCTGCAGGAGGGGGAGATACAGGAGAGGTGGAGGAAGATCTCAGCCTGGGTGTTTATTGTCTTATGTAGTCTGGAAGATGAGTGGATGGTGGGGTGGGTGCAGTTTTCTCTGTGGTGGGGTTGGGAGGACTGTCCCGGGCTCTGTGGGGCCGGGAGGCGCTGCTGCGCTGGGCCCCGGTCTGGATGGGCCTGGGCCCCCTTTCCCTGGCGGGTCGCGGAGTATGGGGGTGCCTACTGGGGTCAGCGGGGGAGCTGGCCCCAGGGAAGGGTCACTTGCCCCTCCCTTCCTTCCCTCCCCATCTCCAGCTGCCTCCCTCTTCCCGCTCCACCACAACCACCCACACATGCAGGACCTTGGAGTAGGGGTATGTCACCAGGGTGCAGAGGAGGCTACCCCCCCCCTCTGTCGCCTTCTGGCTGCCTCTGCCTCAATTTTATCCCACAACTTAGACATTCACATTACTCACACTCTCATTACACATACATATAGGATCTTGGGGGTGGGCACGATACACGGAGTCCAAAGTACCATCAGGGTGTACACCCCACCCCTGGCATCGTTGCCCACCTCTCAATTTTAAATACACGTAGACATTGAGGGCCAGCAGGAGGGACCATGCGCTTACCTGCTGCTCTCTGGCAGGTAGCTCCATGCCCTCCTGGGTTTTAATTGCACCTTAGAACGCACATGCATCAACACTACAATGAGCGGGTGGAGGGAGGTTTGGAGTCTTCTCTCACCCCCATTCTCTGCGACCTGCTGGAGCGGGGGGGCTAGGAGGAGGAGTTGGCCGTCCGACTGCAGTCTGGAGTGTGGGGCCTTCCTGCTGCTGCAGAGTCGGGGCGGTCTGCCTCCCCCCACCGTAGGGAAAAGGGTAACACCACCTGGGTCTGGGTGCAGTTCCCCCCTCCAGGGGCAAGGGCACCTAGACCCGGTTTGTAGAGTACGCTTGGGGAGTGTGATCGTGTGTACAACGTCTCTTTATGTCTGTCTCCACGTTGGTTGAGTGTGGAGTAAGTGCATATGAGAGCATGAGGGTGGGAATGGATGTTTGTATCTGTGTGTGCCTGTATTTCTGTGTCTATATGTCAGGTTGGGTGTCAGGCGCCACCTCTCTGGGGACATCTCAGGCCCTCCAAGGTTTGGAGGCCTATCTCCCCCTACCACCACTTCCCCTGCCAGTGGCGGTCCCCCTCGGACATCGGTGCGTTGGTGGTTCTTTGTGTCCGGGGGTGGGCGTCCGGGTACACACCGGCTCACTCCTTGGCGGCCGCTCATCGGGGCCTGGAGCCTGGGGCTCGCTTGGGCCACTTCGGAGGTGGGGTGCCCCCGGCCTCTCGGCCTGGGGCTCGGTCACTCAGGCGCGGCTGGCTGCCGGCGGAGCTCACGGGCGCGTCACTGCAACTCCCCCTGGCTTCTGCTCCGCGGCTGCTGGGTGAGCCCTCATCTGGGACTCTCCTCAGCTCTTTCTGGGACAGTGGCGCAGCTGCCCCTCTGTTGGTCTTCCTTGGTCTCTTGTGTTCTGGGGGCCTCTGGATGTCTGGAGTTTTGATCTCCTCCATACCTGCTTCATGCCCTGAAGGACGGGGCTGTGGCCCCCCCACACCCTCTAGCAGATCATTACATGAAGGAACCTTTTAAAAAACAAAAAACAAGTGCGTCCATGCTCACAGGTGTACACACGGGTGATCACACCCACAAACTACACCCTTTTTGGCTCCTACCTCAAAGCACACTGTGTTCTGTTGATCTTATGTGCTGCACAATAATGTTTAATATTTAGTATTTACTGTCATATTCCCATATATCATTGTGATGCTGTTTATTCTATTACTCTTGTTCTCTTCTGCTTGTTTTCTTTTTTCTTTCTCAGCAGGTGATCCAGGTGATCGATATATGCAGTTTTTATTTCTTTTTTTTTTCTGCTCATTCTGTTGGTTTTTGTTTTTTGCCCTTCTCCCCCGTCCCTCTTCTCAGCTGTTTCTCTTTCCCTCTTTCTTTCTCCCCTTCTTTCCCCCAGTCAAGTCTGTCCCGTATTCAGCAAGTGAAAATAAAATAAACAATAAAAGGTGAATCAAATGGACCATTACGGCAAGGCTGGGATGGTCAATTTGGTAAAGTAAATCCGTTGGGCATCTTTCTTTGCCTTTAGACAACAATTCTGATGGCAAAAGAGTCAAACGGGACAGGCAAAAAAAAAAAAAAAAAAAAAAAAAAAAGACAGATCGCTGCATGGAAATATAAAATCTATCTATATGCAAATGCAAATGATTGCCACTCGTGGTCTCCTTACTACTGACATGTTGTGTTTGAGCAGTTCTGATTGACAAACGGCCCACATGGAGAACATCACTGTCATCATAAACAGTGACCAGCACGCATCTGGTTCCACAGTAAGCCCCAGAATATTGCCTATTGTCTCAGATGCTAAGTAAACTAACTTTGATGCCTTTTAGTGCTTAAAAAACAATACACTGGTATATTTCTTCAGCTGTGGAAACATAATATACTGTATATTTGAAATCATGAAAAAAGGTCATCATTATCAAAGAGGAAGGTATTTGAAAAGCTTGTACATTTCAGTGAAACTCAAAAGCATTTTGGCAGTGAGAACGGCTCAGCTGTTACTCCTGAAAAGAAGAACTATGGTGGGACTCCCTGTCATTTGTTAATTTGAGCTGCTGTACAAGAAAACAAGTTTTTACCAACCCCTACAGTGTCTGCATAGAGTAGCTGGGATTTGTCTGCATCTGGAGTTTTTGCAGTTTTCAAAGAGACATCCTGTTGAGATTGCAGTGTGCAGAAAAACGTTTTTTCTTCTTCTTGGATCATAATCACCTCACAGACTAATTTGGAAACTATAGTTTGACTTTAAAGAGTCATATTTGCATCTTAATCTTTTAAACTCAGATTAGGGGGTGGACTGAGAAACTTTGCTTCACTGGATAAACAATAAATGTGAAAACAGACTTCTAGTACCAACGTCACACATTCATCTTTCTGGGCTGTGAAGGTCAAATTTAAGTAGCTTCAAGCAAATGATATTTCTCCATGGTGCTGGCTTTAAAAATTCAGGTGTAATGGCAAAAACAAGTGAATTATTCAAGAATCTTTAATATTAAAAGTCCATGTTTAATATTCAAAGAACCTCCATGGTAAACTATCTTACGATCCCTGTAGCTCTACAAATGAACATGTAACCCAACCACAAATTACCTAAAGTGTTAAAGAGCGCTGACATGTTTAAACATGCACACAGGTGATATAACAGTTCGAGTATCCCTGATGTTGAATGCACTGTGGTTTTTAGGCTGCGTGTCCCTTGATGTGGATACAGAGTAAAACCAGTTTTCATTTAGCTTTTGTAATTCCTGCTTCCTGCAGAGAAGCTGTGAAACTCACTTGTATTTACATAAACACATTTCACACCAGCTTATTCAGCACCCGTAATAATATCTATCATTTCCTAGAATCAACAGTTTCATCCCTTCTGTGAAAGAAAAGGGCAACAGCATGTGATGCATTTAGTCCAGTCAGCTGAAGTGTTCCTGCTCTGACTTAAACAGCACTTTTTTCCCTGCCCATTAGTTGTGACTCAGTACAGTATGTAATAAGCTTCTGCCATAATGCATTTTTGACGTGTCCTGTGTACTGTTCTTTAAAGAATGAAGAGATGCAAATCTTTACTTTATTCATAATCTTTCAGCTTGGGCTTTTCAAAGGTCACCTGTCTTCCTACCTACAGCAAAAGATGTATAAAATATTTTAAATATACTGAGTGAGATTCTTGAGTGATTTAGAAAGAATATTTCAACTTTGAATTATATAAATATCTAAACAAAGCCAGTTTGTGTTCTGCTGTTACAGAGATGAACCGTCACTGGATAGCTAGTGTGTAGGCAAGGGCCAAGATTTTGTTACAGGAAGCTTCCTGGTTTGCGTTTGGAGTTCATGTGTTGACAAGTCATGCTTGAGCAGGCTTAGGTTACATGCGGGGAAACAGCTCATGTGAAGAGCAAAACAGGGGCATTATTTGTGGAAATGCAGTTTTAAAACCATCACCTGATCATTTTTGAATAATTATATTATTAGAGTGTAGATCACGGGTCACGTTAACAGCTAAAATATGCTTACATTCGCCCATAAGGTCTTCAAGATCAACTTTAATGGTCAAAAATTGACAAAAAAAACATGTCAGCATATCGCTATAAAGATTTAAAATATTATTTAAAATTTGTCCTCTGATCTTTCTTTTAAGGTCAATAGATTGAGTAGATTTTAAATACACTTAAAAGAACATAGAAAAACAAAATGAATAGATCCAGTAGTATTATCTTAAAAGTAAATACTGCCCAAAGAGTGAGCTGCCCTGGCGGAGGTTTGCGCTGTTGGAGTGCTTCTCGTTTAAATATGTATCTGTATTTTGTAAACAGTGACTGATGAATGGCAGATGAAACAGGAAGTTTTGGCCTGGACTCGGCTGCACTGGAAGCTCTGAAAAATCAGCTGCTGCAACCGTCCTGCAAATGTGTTGATGGGCTCTCAGATTGCTTGGCAACAAATTGATCCGTTCAAAAAGGCAGCATGCAGCAATGACTCACTTTATTTAACCTCGCCTCAATCATCCAAACAAGCCTGTTTAAAAAGATCTTGCACCACTGTAACCAAAATAAGCTTGTATTACCTATACTTTCTTTCAATCTCCTCAATTATTAATCCAGATTTATTAATACCACACCATAGCTTAGTAGTAGGGATCTTATAAACAAGGTGTACTGTTTCACTACAGTGTTTCAGGTTTAAGATTTGTACCCTCTACTCACAAAAACTGGCTAAAACATGGTGTTTCTGAAGCTAACACACAGCTGTATGCTCTATTTCCATGTCACTCACTCACTGATGTTTTTTTCAGCTGATTTAGAAACTCCCTTTGCACCCTGTCATGACTGCTGACCACCAGTCCTTAATCTCCTTAGTAAACCACCACACACCATTATAACAATGTGGCTTTCTTTTATATACAGTCTATGCTTTTAATGTGTCACCGCTCAGCCAACTTACTCTTAGCTCAGCGTCTTTCTTTCATGTGCCTCAGCTACTGATTCATCCCGGGGTGCAGTAAGCTCTGCCAATTGTGCTTTCTGGATCCTTTGGGAAGTCTATTTCACTGCATCTGCTAAGGTACATGTTTCATATCTTATTGTTGCGACCCCTGATTTTTTTTTAAAGAAATATAAAATATAAAACTGTTGCATTGCAACTTTCATGGGTGAATTATAATACGCAGAAACACAGACATTTCTCTTCCATATCGTTTGTCCTTTCTGCAACTTTAAACTCCTCAGTCTACCAGGGAAGAGATAGCAATGATGACCTCCCATGACAAACTGCTAAGGCAGCGTGGGACAGCTCAGTCATTTCCCAGTTAATGGTTAATTATGCTCTATAATGCATCTATCTTTGTTATAAGAGCTGCAGCTTTAAGCTAATCGGTTGTGGGGATTCTTTGTGGAGCCTCTTGAATCTGCTTTGTCTGTCAAATATTTCTTTTACGATCCTTTTAAACATTTGGCAGCCGTTCCTGATATTAATTCTGAAGAGACTCATTAATCTTGTACCTGCACGTTCCGGAAAGGCCTAATTACAGGAGCATGTCTGTTTAATTCATATGCAGTGTAAAGAAAGAGCTCCCAAGCATCTCTAATTTCGGCTCAAATTTTAGCTTTTCTTACTACCTTTACGCGAAATGTGTTGAGCGTTTGTCAGAATTTAGACTGGTAAAAAAAAGGCAAATCAAACAACCCCCCCCCCCCCCCCCCTCTCCCCTAGATCTTCTTCTAGCCATCCACTCGAGCAGCTGTTCATATTTCAGTATCAGGAGACTGTTTGACTGCCGCCCCAGTACAGCTCAGTTTTTACTCTGAAGCGCGCCTCTTTGTTTACTTACTTCACGCTATTTATTTTCCTCCCTGCAAGCGGTGCCTACAAGATGATTGGTACTGTTTAAACATGTTGACAATGCATTATCAATTAATAGTTTACATTCTGTATGACAATAAATGGTTACAAACCATTGCTGGAAGCCACAATATCCTTGTTTTTGTTTTTTTCAGCGCACAGGGAGTTTGGGATTCTGAACACGTTTTCCTTCTTGTGTGCTCTGAAATCCAAAAAGACAGTTGTGTGATGGAGCTCTCTCCCCTCTGTTCCCCCAGGGTTTGCAATCCTCCAAGCCATCATGGAGTCTGCTGTAGCCAATAACTGGCAGGTGACAGCTCGCTCGGTGGGGAACATTGTGGACCCCACAGAGTACAGGCGCATCATCGAGGAGATGGACCGCCGGCAGGAGAAACGCTTCCTCATCGACTGTGAGGTGGACAGGATCAACTTGATACTGGAGCAGGTATTCAGTTTGCAAAGTGCTAATTCAGCCTTGCTTAAAAAAAATAAACAAATCTCTTTTCCTCGAATATCAGGAAGTAAATCTAAGATTGCCTCAGAAATATACTCTTCCCCCAGCCTCATGATTCGGCTTGTTCCATTGTTTCTAAAAGAGGAAACATGCTATTTCCCACTTTTTGCTGCAAGCGCCACTTCATGCTACACTGCCAGTAAAATACGCCATTTCTCCTAGCTTGGTCCACTCCCCACTTTTCATTCCTTTTTCATTATTACCCTAAACACTGTGCCTCAGATCTTGACACTTTCATTTAGAACTGATTTTAAAACAGGCAAGGCGGTACATTAAATTAAGGCTTGTTATTTGTTGTTTTGTGTGTGTGTCTGTGCACGCACGTGTGTGTGTATGCACGTTGTTTGAGGTCACTTGGGCTTAATTCACGTGGAGGAATTAAACAGTTCTCTCATCCTTGTTTCCTAGGTGATCATCGGCTACAGTTTTCCCACACGAATCTTGATTCAGGTTCAGTGTTTGCTAATGTGTGCTGCTCTCTCTGACTGCACCATAGAGAATATTTCATTGTCAGAAACGTATTAAATGAGTGTTAACTGAGAATTTTCCTATCTACTCAGAAGATCATTAGTGTTCATTTGGGGGATTAGTTTGGTGCACATGTGAGTACATTAGATTTTGCAAATGATTTTTTAAGCGTACGCCTTCTTGAGGTACGTGAAGCTAAATAGTAGAGTATTGCTGATGTTATCTCCACAGGCTCAGACTGAAGGTAATGCTAACACTGAGTAGCTGTCGACTGCACTGCACACTTATTACTTTTAAAGCTTTTTCCTTTCAAGTGAGACACTGTAGTCTGTTTATGAGGTGTGCCAAAATTAGATGAGTTTGCCCCATAGACTGTATTCAAAAGGAAGATGTAGCTACAGTAGTGTTTGGCATTAATTTGCACTATTGTTTTGAAGATTTTCTTTCCTCACCAAGTGCTTGGTCATAGCGAGTTGTCTCGTTGTTGGGTTTTCGCTGTATTATTGTAGTGTCTTTACTTTACACTATGAAGTGCTTTGAGGTGACTGCTGTTGTAATTTGGAGTTATATAAACAAAACTGCCTGTCCCTCTGTGTTAGCCCTGCGACAAACTGGCGACCTTCCAGGGTACATCCTACCTCTCGCCCTATGATAGCTGGGAGAGAATCAGCCAATCATATGGCAGTAACTTATTTAGGCATGTAAACATGTTTAAGATGATCCGTTGTAGTTCAAACCTGGCATTGGAATGGTGAAGAAAGGTGGTTTAAAGAGACTCTGAATGCGGCTTGATTATTGGGACAAAACAGGCTTTCAGAAACTGTTGATTTACCAGATGAAAATGGATTTGGAAAACAGAAGATTGGAAAAATGTAAATGTATTGGAAAAATGGATGCATCCTGCCTTGTGTGGTGTAAATGCAGATAATTTCTTAACACTTTGTTTAACTGATCATGATTTTGGCCTCTATCATAGCTGACCATAATAATGTCCATCCTTTTATGACTTGAACTTGAAGAGTCCACCGTACTCAAACGGGCTCCTCACTCCAGACGGAGCTGTTCACTGCAGGAAAACAGGCTTGGAAAGATTCAGGCATACAGAGCACATGTGTTCATGTCCCATCATTTACCTGCATACAGTTTCTTTGACCATGAAGCAGATTTTTTTGCTAATCATGCAGTCATCAAGTAGTTTTGATTGTCTAAACTTAAATGCTTACTAAATGTAAGAATCGGATCATGTGAGCCTGTTTTTGAACCGTCACATGGCTCGTTTTTGTGTTTACTGGCAAACGCTGCTGTTTTAGACACAAGGATTAACAGTGACCAATTTGACAGCAGAAAGTTGTTTTGTTTTTTTCCAGACGCTGCACACAGCTGCACAGCAGAGTTACAAAAGACATTAAGCCCACAAGTGTAGTCTGCGTGTGCGTGCGTGCTGTGTGCATTTAAACCATTAATCCTGGGCACATCTTAGCCTTCTGTTCTTCGCTGAGATATTTGTGTATAAAGGCTTCTGCCCTCTACATAATGATCCTCATTATTGCAGGCCTTATGAGTTTTACTCTGACCTTCACTGCAGATCTGTCTTCATTTCCTCTGATGCGGGGGATTATTTTTAGTGACAGTGCTGAACATTTTCATTAATCAAGAGAAGTTTGCTTTTCCCTGCCCTTCAAATTTAGATCCAGGGTTTCTTCAAGTGTTCTCAAATTGCTTCCGTATTAGATTCAACGTATCCAGTCATACAAAGGTGGTCACTCTGTGTCAGATCTGACCGATCCAATCATAACCTCTCTTCTGCGGTGGCTTAATGTGAATCGTTGCCTTGTCGGCAGCATCTGTCAGACACGTATCTCTCCAGATGCATAAGAGTGGCAAGGCAGGCCCGTGTCTCTTGAGAATGATTCCTTATACGAGCTGTGACATCAACACTTGCTTTAATGTAATATCAGCTCCCAGTGTAAGTAGGACACACTGTCCCATAACAGCAACAACAATGAGCCTACTATAAATAGCCTACCCTCCTAGCCTGAGGGAAGATCTTTCACAAAGGCAGGAGTGAGCAAACACAACTGCGATCACTCATGCATCAGGAAACAATCGTTGTGGACATGATTTAGTTTTTAATCTGCGAGGCAGTAATCAGAAGAATTATGATTCAAATCTTTTGATGCCTTCTGTCAGGATATTATAAAACTCATCATTAATACATTTTATTTGCAAACATCTGCTGTTCGGTAGATGCTGTAGTCAAGGAGGCAGTTTCAGTTCTTCTAGGCTTTATTTGTTGATAAATGTGCTGTGGGAGTTTTGGTCTTCTGCTGGCTCTCTCACCACCTGTAAAAGTATCAGTTTGCTCATCTCTTCAGTAAAGTAAAGACGGAGCGATAAACACCTCTAAGGCTTCTCATCAATAATAGAAGCACAGTGGATTTGTTATCGCTCTAAGAGAGGACCCATCACCTCCAGCCTCCTCCTGCACAGCTGACAGACAGAGGAAGAGTCAGAGGGAGAGATAAAAAGACTGGAAAGGCAGAGAGCTTGTGGGAATTGAGCCATGTAGTGTGACTCTCCCTGTCTGGTGCTGTGGAGGGAAATGGGAGAAGTGCTGAACACCCAGAGGTACACTGGAATTCCACACCCTGTGAGTAGGAGAATGAAGCATGCTTTATTTAACTTCCTAAGACCTGAACTCTTCAATGGCATGCATTTTTAATTTCTCTTTGATATTTGGGCACGTTTTTTTTGTGTTTTTTTTACCTGAATTTTTGTTTCTGAGAGAAATGAGATCCACATAGGAGGACATTTGTTTTAAATTTCCATAGAACAGTATCAATATAATGTCCTTGTAACTGGATATCAGGCCCTTGTAGAGCAAAATGTATTATTTTGGTCTAGACATCCCAAAATGTGATGTCCACATATGTGGGCGCCAGGTCCTAGGAGGTTAAATGAGATTATGCTATATATAGGGTCATTATTATATAATCAGGGAAATTGCAGTTTTGGCTGTTGCTTTGTTGGGAATTGCTGTTAAAGGTATTGATATTTATAGCTAAAATCCTGACCAGCTAATGGTGGGGCAGGACATGTCAGATAGCATAGGCAAAAATCATAACAGTGTGACTGATACTGACAAGCCTATGTCAAACAATGTACAGGGTGGACCATTTATATGGATACACCGTAATAAAATGGGAATGGTTGGTGATATTAAAGTCCTGTTTGTGGCACATTAGTATATGTGAGGGCCCCTGTACATCTCTAAAAATGTAACTGTAGGTGTATCTATAACCTAATGGTAGGACAATTTTACCACACCTTGATCACAGGGGGCCTCTTTCCATACTTCCACGCTCCACACACTTTTGAATACAAGGTTCTTGGGGGGAAAAAATGTAATTAGAGGGAATATTTTCAAGTCAACCAGTGCTGATTTTGGCCAGGCTGTGGAGTCAGTTGGGAGCAGTATTATGCCAGGATGGTTAGCAAGTACACCCGTAAGAACGAAGAAATGAAAGTACTGCAAAGCACTGGTTTTACTAATACTTCAGATATAGGAAATGTGTTTTGTATGTCTGCTTTATCCTTTAAAGACTCAGTTCAGTTCAATTCAATTCTATAGCACCAAAAAACAACAGCAGTTGCCTCAAAGCCCTTTTTAATTGGAAGGTAAAGACACTGAAAAGATGCACAGATTGCCTGATTGTGAGATACAGTCAGTGCACTATTATTTACAATGAACGTACAATGCGTATGCGTATGCTAACTCAGGAAATAATTACAGTGCATTACAACAAACTAATATTATACACAGTAAAATACACAGTCGGGATAAAAATGCAAGCACAAGAAATAAAAAGAAATAAACCTGAAAATATGGCAACTGAAATACAAAACATAAAGAGCAGTTTTAGGAATATAATAAATTGTATTTCAGTCGCTGACAAAAATACACTGAAATTTAAAAGAAAGCTGTCCTGCGCCAATAAGTATTTAAAAGTTATTTGACAGAAAACGCTGATGCAGCAGACACGAGTTCCTGACATCCCAACCGAGAAACAGCAAACACTTGTCCCCCACTCAGTCTGTAAGTGTGAGGCAACAGTCAGCAGGTTGCTGGTTGCGGCTCACAGCCTGTGCATCAGTGCTTGGTAAGACAGCTTGTCTCAGAGATTTTATATCTTTTTATATCTATATGTATATAAATAGGGCTGTGCAAAAGTCTCAAACCAAACATTGCTTCTCTATATTTTGTTTACAAGGAGCCAGACTTTCTTATAATTTTTTTAAAGTGCTCTTAAGAAATAGTTCTCCAGGCTTGCTGAAGATCTTGAAAAGTTTTTCTTTGGGTATTGGCTGCTTTTTTTTAGCCATTTTCAGTCCAGTCTTGTACATGACCACTTTCAGAGGATTTTCTTTGTCCCTTACCACTGACCGCTGAATTCATTCAAGTATAAATAGCACCTAATTCAAGGGATGAACTGGTGTTGTGTCTACAGATAGCAGACACCAAAGAACCCATTTTAAATTGTAGTTTCTTTAGGCACTTTGTAACTAACAGCCTGTTGCAAAAACATATAATTTGTCCCTGTTTCTTTAGGTGACACTGCAAAAGAGCCAAAGATAAAACAGTCTAACAGACATAAAATTGCATTTTTGCATCAGAGAGGCAATTCCCAAAACGAAAAACATCTTTCAGAATGATATGCAGTGAGGAAAATGGATAAGTGGCAGGCTTATCTACAGTATCTAAAAGTCATATCCTTGAGAAACAGGAAAAAAAAGTCAGAGATGCATCTGGGCTTTCAGTTGATCGATCTACTTTTCACAAAAGCCTCTGCAGAAATGGTCTCAGTGGAAGACAGGCTTTCAAGGAAGGGAAACAAGGAGAAAAGCCGAGTTGTGCCAAATTACACAAGAACTTAAAATCAGAAGCAACAGGTCTGATGGAGAGATGAAGTTCTATATTTCTGGTTCAGATTGTTGTCAGTTAGTCCTCAGGAGGTCGGAAGAGAGGTACAACAGTGAGTATCTGCAACCATTTGTGATACACAGTGCAGGCTCATTTTAGCCAGTGGGGTTGGACATCTTGGCAACAGCTTGATTTTTCAGAATGACAGTGATCATAAACACACTGTCTGCGCAGTGAAAGCATACCTGGATAGAAAACACACAATGGAGATCCTGGACTTTAACATTATTGAAGCAGAGTGAGGTCATCTAAACAGAGAAGAGAACAAAATGTAGCCAAAATCCAAAGACGAGCTATTTAAAGACATTACAGGAGAGCTTGTCTAACACAGAGACAAGCTAAGACATAGGTGTGTGTGTGTGTGTGTGTGTGTGTGTGTGTGTGTGTGTGTGTGTGTGTGTGTGTGTGTGTGTGTGTGTATATTACACACAAGGACAAAGCACCTTTAGTGTATTATCCTTTCTCCTCTTTCTTTTACTGGCCTTTCTTACTTTATCATTGAGGTCTACTTTATGAACCTTCAACTTGAGCGACAAATACAAATATGAAAGAGCGGCATGAAAAGTGTGTGATGTCCCAACTTGAACTGTAATGCCCTTCAAATAACCACAACAAGCGAGCTATCTGTGCCTTCATTTTCTTTTTCCAAAGTTTGACTGCAAAAAGGAAACATGGCTTCTGAAAAAGGAAAACAGAGAGTGTAACAGAGCAAGTTTTTGTAGAAGGCCTCTTTGTAGCCCGTGCCTCCAAAAAGAGACCCCAGAGAAGTGTAAGTTAAAAGCTAAGCAAACGAAAAACAACATCAGACACATGGAAATGGTAGAGTTGGCAGGTGCTCAGCTGCAGAGAGGATAGTGAGAGCATTAGAACTTCATAGACATCTTTTGTTTTGTTCAAACTGGCACTCAATAAGACGGCTGTGTGAAGTTTAGAAATGTGTAGCTGTTGGCTACTACAAATGAAAGAATCAGCAGCTTAAACAGACTGTAAACAGGTAAGTCCATGCACGCTTCTGTGACAGTTAAATCCCTCCTCACATTTTGCCCTCTTTTGAGTAGCATAGCAGTAATTAGTCGTCTAGTGTAAGAGGACAGAACTTGTGGTTCTGAAGAAGGTAGATGACAAATCACTGTAAAAAAAAAAAAAAGAAGAAGAAGTCTCCATCAGTGGGAAAAGAGGCTTGAAGGCTGTTGGGCAGTCATCCAGCTCAGTGCAGGACTGGATGGCTCCAGCCTGCTTAATTAAAGGGAATTCTCCAAGGAATTTTTAGGCTGATGGCCCTGCAGCTCGGCCCAGCTCAGGCAAGCCGCAGAAAGCAAAGCACAGACCTGCTCATCCACACATGCGAACCCGAGGAGCCCTGAGGGCAGACAAACAAATATAATTGAGACCTGAAACAACCACTCAGTCTCTATCTGTATTCTGGAGTCACAGTTTGTTTCCTCCACAGTGCAGTGAGACGAACCCACATTTCTGATTATACCCTCAACCAGGAGGTGAATACTAATGTGTGGATGCAACATGAGACTGCGTGCTGAGTTTATCTGTCTGTTTGCTATGATTCATTTGATTGTAATGCACCGGCGTGGGTTGGAAGATGATGCATTGTGTTTTATTTTTAACAACGCACTTTAAAAATCGGTTCATATTTGCACTTAGAGATATCCTGCTGATATGCCAGCGTCTAACTGCTAAGATTGGACATCAGTTGTGGAATGAGAGCTCAACTTAAAGAAGAGCCTTACAAAATTGATGCCAGTTAACTAGTAGTTCAATATAATTCTGTCTTCCATCTGTCTGATAGATCTGAATCTACCGTCAGCAGCCAGTAGTGCTGTGCAATACTGCAAATTTTGACAATACGTTACTAAGTAAAAACAAGGGCAGTGCTGCAGATACCAAAAACGATGCTGATGCTTTTAACCTATGAAGACAGCTTATATAGCACAGAGAAGTGTGCCATGACTTATGAGATGAATCATCATCAGCTGGGTTTTTGGAGAGCTGGAGTGTAAATGTACCTGTGTAACAATACCAATACCAGCGCTGGTATAAAAACCAGAATTAAGTTTATTTTATGTAATACATATTGTATTTATTAAGATCTGAAGTAGTGATTGAGTCCATAAACTCTCTAAGTAAGTGTTACTGAGGTCATGGATTAAGGGTCCTGGAGGGCATTTTTTTCCCATTTGTGTACAACTGAACTTCTTTGTAACTGCAAAAGCAGCTCTGTAGCATTGGCGTCACTTTTCAGACCCTCTGTATCGTCTTATTTTGCTCACTTGTCCAAGTAAATGGGGACCCACTCTTAAAAACATTTCCTTGCCACACCAGCGCCTTTATGTTAACAACATATAAGTGGCAGTTTTTGTTTCCACAGTCAGAACATGACATATTTTGTGCGCACGGGTTTCCCATTTGCAAAATTAATCTGATATATTATGAATCAGCTTTCATGGATAGCATCGTGGCAGATGCACGAGGCTGTTCTCTCCCAGACAGGAACATTTACTGTAGAAAACAGTTGGGAGGGCATGACACATAGACTGTCCTTCCCATTCAAAGAGCATTAAAAATTCAGAAGACAGTCAGAACAATCAGTGCTGCAGGTTTTCTTCTTGCTTTTAGGCTTCAGGTCTTGTTTTCCCTTTGCTGTTTGAGGAGGCTGTTGTGTAAGAAATGAATTGTGACACAGAGGAAAGTATAAGTCCTGTGACACTAAAAGTGTTGCTGTTCTCAGCGATGGTAGTGCCTGACCTCATCCAGGCTCCCGGTGGTTTCACATATACACAAAAAGCGATTATCCCAGGGGATCGTGAAACTGGAGCATCGTGATCCTAAAATTATTTGTTATGCCCAGCTGCTTTTTTCCCCTTTCTTTCTTTCCTTTTCTTTTCCAGAACATCTCTGCCGACAGAGGGAGGAGCAGATCCCGTGGCAAATCGAATCAAATTACAAGAACGTCTGTAGTGCGCATGATACATGAAAATGAAAATAGACAGTAATGAAAATATCCTTGTAAACTATATTGGAGGGCTTGACAGCACATGTAAAAACCTGCAGAGAATTGTTATGTTTGTCCTCATGATAATTTCTATAATGAATATTAATGCAACTACATCAAAGAGTAATAATAGTAAAGGGCATAATCACTCTGATCATGAACCATAATATTTGAGTTATCTTCTAGAGTCACTCTGTTTTCAGAAACTGTTCAGTCAGAACTTTAGTATAGCTGTCCTTCCCTTGGTTCGCTGCCATCCTACAGCAATGACTGCTGAGGCAGGTGGTAAACACATTTTCTTTTTCTCCTCTTGCAAATCAAAACTTCATCAGGTATGAAAGCTAGGTGATGAATCTATAAACCAAATGTGCATGAAAGTATATCAAAAAAAGCTTTTATTAACTACGATGCAACATATAAAAAAAGCATTTGCTTTCCAACACAGCCTTAATATTTGAATCATGGCTGTAAAAGACTGTAGCAGTCAGCAGTGAAGGTGCTACTTAGTACAGTATGAAGCATGCACTATGAACCGACTTCAGAGTGCTTTGAATTCAGTATATCATTCACACCTCCAGTTATTGCCTACACGCCGCGCTGCAGTAAGCAGTGAACGTTTACACCTGATTCTGTTCTAGCAGCTATGCAGTGCTTTGGGCACAGCCATGTTCACACTAAGCCAGGTACATTTCTAAACGCATCTGTTTCTCGCCGTTTTGGCCCGCTGTCCAGACTAAAAGCTTGCACAGAAGTGTGAGGTCCTGCGCCGCCTGCCTTGTGTGTGACAAACGAGAGTCGTAGCCAGTCACTCCAGGCTCGCCACACTCGGGTCACTCTGGCTCTCTCTCACGTGCGGGGAAATGAAAAGCTATTCGAGACCATTTGAAAGACAGCGAGCTGCAAAGCTTCAAGGAATGTTTTTCCTTTTGAGGGAACTGGATCAGGAGTTGAAATTGTTTTGCTTTTCTGGAAAACAAAATTTTGATTTAATGTTGAAATGCCATAAGCTTGTTAGAGGGCCAGTCTTGCAGCATCATGGGGAATATTATGAGACATTAAACAGGTTTTTATAGTACACAGGTGTTGATGAAAACACAGCTATGTGGTCCATACTTGTGCTGCTTCTCTCTGGGAGTTTTGGTGTTCCCTGCCATAAAATAAAAGCATGCTTAATAATGCTATCTAGTCCTAGTCCTGTTGCTTTCAAAAGAATCTCACTTTTGGTTAAATAAAGATAAAAAAATAAAAAAACAAACAAAATAGGAGCCTCTGAGTAAAACGCTACATAATTTGTCTATGAGTAGTACTATGAGTAGAAATCCACCAATGAGATGCTCTCCTTTTTTCGGTGAAGTTGTAATATTCCTCATCTTTATCCGAGTCCTTTGTGAAATCTCTTCAGTGTGATATCACTATCACTCTGGACATTTAACATTTAGATGATTTCAGTGGCTGAGTATACTTATCGAAACTGTGGAGGAGTGTAGAAAGTGAAAAGACAGGGAAAAAAAGCAACTCTCCACCCCCGCAGTATCTTTTTGAAGCCTCACACTCGATGGCGAATCAGAATATATGGAGGGAGTGAGCGCCTGCGAGAGGGAGCGAGATTGAGCCTGCGAAGAAGTTTAAAGAGATCGGCGGATGCAGCTCTCTCTGTGTCGGCTGGCTCCGACAGGTGCTGTACAACATTTTGGGTTTAATTAAGTCTAGTGCACAACTGAGACAGGCGGAGCAGGAAGCGGCAGACTGCAGAGCAGAGGCAGCTGCAAGAAAAGAGAGACGGAGGTTTGCCGAAGCCTTGACCTTATTTTACATGTTGAAGTTAATGGAAAGGAACAAGTGCTGTCATCACAGTTTCTCCCCACTATGTGTGCGTTTCATGCAAACGCACACAAATGTACGCGCTCGCATGCTCCCTCTTGCACTCCCGAATGTCACTTTCTTCTCTCTTTCTCTTTCTGTCAGCTCCTCTGCAATTGGAGGTCTTTGTCATATCTGAGTCTTCGTGTTTCTTAATGTTCTCAGTGTTGTTGGAAGGGAATCTGACTCACTCCGTGTCTTCTTCTGCAAATTTGTAGGTGGTGACCTCGGGAAAAAACAGCAGAGGATACCACTATATCCTCGCCAACCTGGTGAGAGCTCGCAACTTGAAACAGCACAACACAACTCGTAGCAGAAGTGCTTGTGTGTGATGCAACGTTGTGCAAAGAAGTGCAATGTTCTCAGTGGATACATCTCAGGAGCACAGTCAAACTTGGTTCTCTCAATATATAGTTGTGTTAGACTTAAAACTGAATGGTGCAATTAAATCGATGAAGTTACTCAGCGTGGATAAGCTAAAGCAGATTTAAATCTCTCATCTTTTTTTCCCTGTTCTCCTAATGATCCTTTTCTCCACTACCACCAAGTTGTGCTCTTTGCTCTCAGGGTTTTTCCAACATGAGTCTGGACAGGGTCTTTTCTGGTGGAGCCAACATCACAGGCTTCCAGATCATCAGCCCAGACAGCCCCATCGTCCAGCAGTTCCTCCAGCGCTGGGAGCGCCTGGATGAAAGAGAATTCCCAGAAGCCAAAAACACTCCGCTGAAGGTCAGTGAGGCGAAGCTGCCGATGCCGCAGTTGCATTTTTATTTAACATCTTCAAAGGCTGCCGTCGCTATTCATCTTCTGAGTTTCAGGGTAGTAACTTGGCTTCAATCAGAGAAAATATGTCAGTGCGAATCATTTCAGGGATTCAGTTCAGTTCGTCTCGCTTGTTTTACACGAGCAGCGCTCTGTGGTAACCTTGCTCTGACGGCAGCTCAGTGTTATGTTGGGTCTGTGTGATGTCACTGGTGCATCATTGGGATTTCTTCTGGCCTTTGACTCAGTACACATCAGCACTCACCCACGATGCCATCCTCGTGATCGCGGAGGCCTTCCGGTATCTTCGGCGGCAACGAGTGGACGTGTCACGTAGGGGGAGTGCGGGCGACTGCCTCGCCAACCCTGCAGTGCCCTGGAGCCAAGGCATCGACATAGAGAGAGCCCTCAAAATGGTAGGACTGAGAGCCTGCACTGTCTCACTGCTTATTTTATTTACTTTATAGTTATATGTTTGCTTATTCTCACTTTCTACTTAGTAATGTTTCCAAAGTTTTTATTCTTTAGGTATTTTTTTTCCTCCCATGTTTTCTTTTTCTGTGAAAGATCCCTAAATGTTTTGCCTCTATAAACTACAGGCTACAAATATAGTTTTTTATGCCATTACTTGCTAGAAATACATTATAATTTTTTTTCACAATTTAATAAACAAATGCTGCAGCACTTAGCCATTAAAATATTATAGAACTGTGAAAATGTATTGAGCCACCCCTCATTTATTTATATTTTGTATAAGTTTATACAGTTCTAACAAGCTTTCCACTGAGGCTTTTAGTGAACAGTAGATGAACACACAGGTCTTATGTTACATCTTTTTTGCTTATGTCTTAGAATATGATTTTTTAGATTTAGTTAATGAGCCATAGATGTCTGCCACTTGTTCTTTTCGCCTCCACTTTTCTCAAATTTGTTTAAGTACACACTGCACACCATGACAACATACGTCAAGTTTCAGGTTGGTTTAAAAAAAAGAAAAAATACCCAAGAAATGAGGGCTGGCTAAAGATTTTTGCCTTTTACACTATATTTAATAGAACCATGTTATTCTGTGAATACACCCATTCCTTACATACTGCAACGTGAGCAAACAATTATAAGAAACCTGCTTCTGGTGCTCCAAGTTAGTCTGACCTAATAGACTGGATCCTTATTTAAAGTGATTTAACTGATTAAAAATGAGACCAAAAGGTGAAGCAGAGCCTTATATCACAGCCGTATGACACACGTTACCATGTGGTTTATACATGCTGTATGTTAGGAACAGGTGGTATGATGCTTTTCTTGGTGCCTGGCAGGTCCAAGTACAAGGTATGACAGGAAACATCCAGTTTGACACATTTGGTCGACGATCTAATTACACAATCGACGTGTACGAGATGAAACCAAGCGGCCCCAGGAAGGTAAGTGGGCACTAAGGTTTGGATGTCATAATTTAAAAATTTATAATTAAATACTTTTTGCAGGTTGAGTTTATGATACAGACCCATGCTATGTGCTTTGCATACAACTACACAAGCATAAGTAAATTTGAAGCATACCTTTTTTGAGGGATTTTCTTCTCTGGGCATATTGGCACTACATAAGTTAGGGCTGATACTGATTTGGACAGAAGCTGCCAGTAGCCCGGGCTTTCTGATCCAACTCAAATCATGTAAGCTCCCGCTCCCTCTGAGAGTTTGATCTGGAATATATCCACCAAGAAGCAGCCAAGCCATGCAGATGGAAGCTTGAAGTTTTGGAGAATGGATGAATAATTGTGATCACCTCACACTTACAGAGAATTTAATAATAATTGAGTATACTCACAAACATACTGTTTAGACATATATTCATGGATATTTAAATGCAAGTTTTTAAACTAGTGTTCAGGTCTTGTTATTTTAATTTAAGAAATTCTCTCAAATAATCATCTATCCATCGATTTACTTCTGGTTATCCAATTCAGGCTGGAGCCGGTCCCTGCTGTCCTAGGGTGAGAGACAAGCATTCATGCTCACATTCACACCTACAATTAATTTAGAGTCACCAATCAACCCCACGGATGTCTTTGGACTGTGGGAGGGAGCCAGAGTACCTGGACAGAACCAGTGCAGACACAGGGAAAACATGCAAACTCCACACAGATTGCTAACTGCTAAAACGCTAACCACCACACCACCCTTTCAAATAAGTCATATGGAGTGTTTTTACAGGAAACCCCTAACATGATGTTAGTGGGTTAAGCAGCAACATTTACTTGTATGTGATTAGAACTATGACAGTGAAATACACATTAGTAGCATAACACCTACAGGCTCAGTGTAAAAAGATTTGTACTTTGTACTGTTTTGAAACAAAAAATTGTGCATAAGGAAGAAGATCCAAAGTTTTTGACATGGACAGAAACAGCTAAGAGGTAAGAGCTGCAGCACACATTAGCATTTAGCTACAACGTGTCCATTTACCCTACATGCATGGACACATGTCTTCTCTTGTGCCTTGGCCTTTGGCTTGCTAAAGGAACTGCTGTGAGGGAGTGCACTCACTTGGAAAAGCCAGTTAGCTAGTTAAGTTGTCAGCTGTAGCGCTTGTCAATGTTTGTTAGTTTAGATGCTAAAAGATTGGGACCTGTTCTTCTCTACTTCTGGCAGGACACTGTCTATGTCCCCATTAGTTTGTAAGGTACAGGCACTGGAGTAAATCACGCCCACACATCTACCCTGAGCCTGAAGGTGAAAAGATTGTGTTTTACGCGTTTTTTTTTTTTTTTTTTTTACTATTAACGCCAAGATTTTTTTGATTTCTGACTACCTTTCTGAATCGTAACAATTTCGTTACACTGTGATACAACTCCACATTAGTAAGTAATACACTACTGAACCAAAAACAATAATGTCTGAACACACACACACCCTTACACGTGACACCCGTAAGAGCTGCGGTAGCTCTGTGACACTGAAACCCCCACAAAGCTGGCACCGAAAAGGAGTGGCCCCATAATGTCCACACAGCTCAGTTCACAAGACAACATACATCACAGACCCCCCCATCCAATCACAGTGTGAGACAATCTACAGTGACAAGAGAGTGAGTACTGCGCATTATAGCTTCCAGAAATGGGAGAGTTCTTCTTGGCTGAATAAATCAGAGTCTAGCAGAAATAAACATAATACAGCTACTGGAATCATCTCAGGTTGAGCAGCAACAAGCCAGGCTTTGTTTGTGTTAGATCATAATGTGTGTCTTTTATGTAGTATTAATAGAAAGAGAAAAAAAATCGACTGCATTGGCTAGATAAGGCATTTTTAGATTATTAGGTTTTTCTTGCTGGTATTAATTTTATCAGTCCTCCAGTGCTCTATGGGTGCTGCTTTCTTGTTATATAAGAGAACATTTGCTGAGCCAGGAATAGATTACTCCTACTCTGCTGAAGTGTAGCCCAGGTGAAGTGAGGAGAACCACTATGAGCTTTTTATTAAATCATATATCAGGAGCAACCGACACAGTCTCCAGCCGTACAGATAGAGCTGACCAGCTCACGTGAACTCGGAGGGTCTACTGTGAAAATGTCTTTCTGCTTCTCGTAAATAACTGCGGACCTCTGTGTTGTTTTCAGATCGGCTACTGGAATGAGTACGAAAAATTTGTATATATAATGGATCAGCAGGTCACCAACGAGTCCTCTTCTGTGGAAAACCGAACAATTGTGGTCACTACTATTATGGTACACACTCAAGTGGTTTTAAATGTTTCACCTTAAGATTTCTGCCACTCAAGGTCAAGGTGTCCTTTGTTGCAATCTGTCCTGGGAGGGTAGAATTATTTTATTTTCAGTTGCTTTCCATCCACTCACTACATGTTGAAACAGTCGATTCACACAGAGTGTTTCAACTGTATCCGTGTGGGTGCCAAAGCATTTTGGTTTTTTTATATTACAGTGGGCTGTTGTAGTAGTGACATCACAATAACGGCTTTGGTAATGATAACTATACACATCGTGTTCTCATTCAGTGCATACGTAAGTAAAAATGTTTCCCTCTCATTAAGTAAATTGTCAGTGACGCTGGACCAGAGACATGAAATGATCTGCATACAAGGAGGATGTAAACAGCCAATGGCTGCAACCTTTGGCTGTTTATCCCTTGTCTAAAATTTACTTAGTTAAAAAATTTGAATGAGGATGAGAGCGCTCCAGGAGTAAGCAGGGGTGAGGTCAGTTAGATCAGTTGCAGGCAGTAGCTGCAGTTTAGTGATCATCAGCCATTTTTAAATGTAAGATAAGGTGCGCCTTATCTTACATTTAAAACCATGGCCTCTCTGTCTTTCTGACTTTGCCTATTATGGTTGCATCTTAGGCAAATTCAGAATGAAATAGTCACGCATTCCCATTTCAGTGTCTGGAAACTCATACTCATCTTACCTAGACTGGAAGTAAAGTGTTGTTTAGAGCGAGGGAAGAAATGAAGAAGCGTAGTGCCATTGCATTATTTTTTCTCTCTGCCAGACATGATTTTGATTTGAACAGAAACCAATTATTGTTTTTAGAGGCATCGCAGTCATCTCATTAACTTCATGTTTTTATTACTTCCCATGACATTAAAGAAAACGTTTAATGAAAGGACTACCTCGCTTTGTTGGGGTGCAGTTCTTTCATTTTTTGTCTCACCATAACACCGAAGACTGCGGAGCGAAAGGGATGTGGAAGTCTAAAGTTCAACAGGAGCCATGCTGTTGAATGCTCCAAGAACATCAGCAAAAGCCAACAGTCTCCCGTGAAGAAATTGCATTTATTCTGTTCTATTAAGCTGAATAACCTCTGAAAACATGTGCATGCCATACGACAAAGTAAGTACAGCTTTGCTTAATATCCCCCCCAAGGTGACACTGGTTCATCTTTAATGGCAAACATGTTTTGGATGTTACATATTGGAGGAATGATACAACAATCAAGGCACAGAGGCAAAGCATATTAGCATAATCGAGGCGATGAGCAGATTATTTTATTGTCGTAACGGAACAAATAAAAAAAGCAATTTGAACCAGCTTTAAACTACTTTTGTGGTGTGATTCAGACCTTTTTTTTTTTAAAAAAAGTTGTTCGATAAAATGAGGTAATCTCCATGTGTTTGATGTCTTTAATCTCTCTGCTGCCACTGACGTTTACTTTATGAACTGGAAAAGTGCTCCATTCAGCTCGTCCTGCCCCCTGTGCCTTCGCTGATGCAAAGCACACGCAACCCCCCACCTATTGCCCATTTCTGCAGATTTAGATTTTTCTGGATCAGGTTAGCATGAGGGAGGCCCGACATCCTGCTTTGCACTTTGCACTCAGTTATAGATGCTTTGCTTCTCCCGTCGGTGCAGTCGGCCTAGTCCCCCCTGCCACCCACCCCACCCCTTCAGTCCTCCACTTACGTGCCCGTACATGTGTTTAACCTGTGTTTGTCTTTATTCATATGTTCCCCTCATCTGTTGGTGCCCTGCACGTGTGCATGCAGCAGTACCAATAAAGGCCTCATGTGACCCATATGGTTTGGTCACTGTGGATGTGATCTTGCTTTACCATGAACTAAAAAATTATGTCTAATTAACAGGAAGCTCCATATGTGATGTACAAGAAAAACTATATGCAGATGGAGGGGAATGACAGATATGAAGGCTACTGTGTCGATTTAGCTTCTGAAATTGCAAAACATGTGGGGATAAAGTATAAGCTGTCAATAGTGCCCGACGGGAAGTATGGAGCCAGAGATCCAGAGACCAAGACGTGGAACGGGATGGTGGGTGAACTAGTCTATGGGGTAAGTGTCAGCCTGCCTGTTTTTCTGTAAACTGTCCGTCTTTTGTCATTGTTTGTGACTCAGCTCGTCACACAAAGCACATAGTAAAACATCCAGTTTTATCAGATTAACCAAGTTTTTTCTTGACCAAAGTAAGTTTGTCTATAGCCAATTAATCCCTTAAAGCTTCAGTCATATGTCATAGAAAACAGTTTTACACTTCCGTATTTTTCGGATTATAAGGCGCACTGTCGATGAACAGGTCTGTTTTCATACATAAGGAGCACCGGATTATAAGGCGCATTAAGCGAAACAAAACAGATAAGTCAAACTTTAGTCAACTCATTCTTCTTGCTTCCTCCACTTCCGTACCATTGATTCATTATGTTTAATTCTCTCGCAGCTGCTCTATTCCCATGTTGTTGCAGTATATTAATGACTAACCTCGTATTGTGGATGGATTTTCTCAGTTGTTCTCCTGACTGAAGTTTGGTCCGTTTACAGCATCCTGCCATGCGATTGCATTTGTCCCTAACCATCGGGAACCCTCATGTGACTTTTATCAAGTGGAAAAAAGTTAGCGTTCATCCTCCAGCTTTACTGTGTTTATGCTATGCTAACAGCTATATCGCTAGCAATCACGTAGCACAGCGGTCCCCAACCCCTGGGCCTCGGACCGGTACCGGTCCGTGAGTCGTTTGGTACCGGGCCGCAAGAGTTGAGGCTCAGGTGTGAAATGTATAGTTTTCAGGGTTTTTATCGGTTTTCAGCGTTATTTTGTAATTGTTTTTATCGTTTACTCGGTTTTCCTGGGTCTTTTCACGTGTGTTATAAATAAATTTTCTTTTTTTCGGTACCGGTACTAGTTTTATTTTGTTGTATTTATCTGCGACACCTTAAAGGCCGTTCCATGAAAATATTGTCGGGCATAAACCGGTCCGTGGCGCAAAAAAGGTTGGGGACCACTGACGTAGCACATCATTATATACCAGCTAGCCCAACTTCAGTAACCCTACAAAAGTCACTACTGTTTAGTTTTCTGTCTTCATTTATGTTGGAAGTGAAAGCAGAGCTGTACGTTTTAATTCTTTCAGAACTCTCTCAGTCAGAACATGCTATATCATGTTTAGGTGGAAACTAGCGAGCTAACTTCATGCTAACTTGTAATTCTGTTAAATTTAATGTTTTCATGGATGCCTGGATGTTAAACTTAATTGTTACACCTGGTAAAGCAGTAACGCTGATCATTTTATTAAAGATGAAAGAATTTAGACAGTTTTTAACTCTCAATGATGCCGCAGTGTTCGTTTGACTTTAGGACCTGAAGTGAACTGAGTTTTGGACCCAGATTACTCCGCGAGGTGAGGCTTCTGACTACGGTAGCCGTAATGCTCCGACAATCCATCAAGTGGTGCAGCGTCGTAGCTTACCGAAGTCGTACTAACATATTTATGACAGATTTTTGTGCGCAATGAACCGCATAAAATCAATTCGAGGTCAGTAATCACAACCAGAATTCATACATAAGTCGCACTGGATTATAAGGGGCACTGTTGATTTTTGAGAAAATTAAAAGATTTTAAGTGCGCCTTATAGTGTGGAAAATACGGTACATAAGAATAAATTTAAAACAAAGAAAAATAAACATATTTATCTGGAGAGTGACTCAGTTTTAGAAATCCCTCCTTCTCCTGTAGAATCCACTCAACTGAGTTTGTCATGTGTCTCGTGGATCACTCACAGCCGAACTGGCTTGAACAAGACAATTTGCATCTTTTATGAGGCCTCAGCTGCTGAACGAACGATGCTAAAACATCTCACACGGTTGACTGCAAATGTAAAAAGATATGCATGCAGACGGTGATTCAGTGCCTGATTCACAATCTGACACCTGTAGTTTCTGCCGTTATGTCTACAGCAGTATTAATAGCTGGACCGACAGAGATTGCCATCTATTTTAATTGAACGAGCCGTGACAAGGCCTCATCTAAATTTGTGCATCAACACTAATTTTATATTGCTGCCAATTAACTGCTGGGACGTAAATTCACAATGAACAATAGGCAGCTGCTTTTGCCTAAGACCCCTCCTGAATTTATCAGCGACATGAATCCTTTGTGTTCAGTTTTCTTTAATGTGGATTACGTTACACAGCGCGGTCAGTAAGACCAGAAAAGCAATATTGAAGCAGCAGTCTATTCTGTTCCAGTCACTGCAGACATTTGTCAGCATTTGTTTCTCATACTAACTGATGAGCCTGAAAGGCAAAGCAGAGGATCTGTTGGAGGTGAATTTAACAGGCTGATTCACATTTCATGAACTGCTTACATAAGCTCATCCACCTCTGTCTTCCAACCCTCCGCTTGATTCATGGAGGAGATTTGGATCGAGAAAAAGACATTAACAAATGCTGAGTGACTCATTTTTAAATAGCAGATCCCCTCTGAAGGGCTTTATCACAGGTCTGCTATTCAGTATATACTAAGCTGTGCCATTTCACAATGTTCATTCTGTTTACTCTGTGAATGTGCTGGGAGTTTGAGTTGGTTTGAGGTTTATCAATATTTACTCTTTTACAGAATTTAACGCTTTGTTTGGTTATTATTTCTTTTCTGTTAGACTAAATCCCTCTGTGCCTCCTTCCATTTTCACAGAGAGCTGACATAGCTGTGGCACCACTAACTATAACGTTGGTTCGAGAAGAAGTGATAGACTTCTCTAAACCCTTCATGAGCTTGGGCATCTCCATTATGATTAAGAAGCCCCAGAAGTCCAAGCCTGGGGTGTTCTCCTTCTTGGATCCACTGGCCTATGAGATTTGGATGTGTATAGTTTTTGCTTATATCGGTGTGAGTGTGGTGCTCTTCCTGGTGAGCCGTTTCAGCCCTTATGAGTGGCATCTGGACGAAAACGATGAGGCCAAAGACCCTCAGAGCCCCCCTGACCCTCCAAACGACTTTGGGATTTTTAATAGCCTGTGGTTCTCCCTGGGTGCCTTCATGCAGCAAGGATGCGATATCTCACCAAGGTTGGTTTGTTGTGTTCACTCCACCACATCTCCGATGTCCTTGTCATCTCTCGTTGCATTTTATAGTCCCATACATGCGTTCCCATCATGCATTGGTGCATATAGGTTATTTTGAGCTTCACTATTAGGGCTGTCCACCTAACCTCGTGCTCCACTTCACTGCACTTTCCTCCCATTTCTATATGAGCAAGAAACCATCAACAACTCGTCATCTTTGTGTTTTGAAGCTGCATGCTGGCAGCAATGCTTTGCATCCACAAAATAACTTATATCCACCATGCTGAGGGCTGTAAAATGCACAGGGGTCATTACATTTCATTTAAAGTAGGGACTTGATTTCCTCTTGACTCTTGGAGGGCTACCGTGTTTTTGCTGCATGTCCCATTTTACGGTCATCAACTTGGTGCATATAGGGTATATTGTGTGGAAATGATATCAGTTCCATAACTATATATTTTTCCAACACAATGGCCATCCAGTCATACCCTCTACTCATTCACTCATCCATCCATCCGTTTACTCATCACTGTTCTGGCATCTCTGACTTCTTCAAGGATTCTTGTTCTGACACTTCCTCTTATTTGACTTTGGAAGATTGTAGAGAAGCTGGTTGAAGAGCTAAAGCAAACTAATTTGACCAAAGGTTCTCACAGATTTTCCCAACGTTTCATGGAATAATTAAACGGGTGATATGTCAAATATGTTCTTGTTTTTATTTTATTGGACTTTTAACTCTGAGTTTTTTAATGTTATGTTTAAAGAAAAAAGCAGAGAAGGCACCACTCCTGAAAACCTGGAATTTGCAGATTTCTCAGTCTCTAACACCTCACTGGGAAAAAAAAATCAATTAAGCAGCAAATGAGGGATTTTATGTTGGCTTCAAAGTACATGCAGTTTTTGAATTAAAACTGCTGATGCTGTAATTTTTGCTAAATTATTCCTTATAGCTCCGACACAGACCAGCAGTTCCCAGGCTACTCTAACAAGAGGAAATGTATTCTCTGCTTCCCAATCCTTAATCACACCTTCTGTTGCCTCTAGGGCATTTTTGTGGCTAAAGCTTTAAATCTGGTTCAACCACATTTTAACCAACTAATCTCTTATGGAAATTGATCTTACTGTGATTTTCTTTTCAGGATTAACTCCATTTATGAGCAATTTTCAGATAACACTGGTAGAGTCCTCACACAGCATCTCTGAAACACACTGTAGGTCTGGTGAAGTGACCGTGAATACACAAGAACAAAAATATAAAAACGAACTAAGAAAACAATAAATTAAGAGAAATCCAGAGCAGCGCATCTGCAATGCAGGGATTCACTGCGATTGAAGTGCGTCCTCATTTAAACAGAGGAATGAGAGTTCATCTGAGAGCAGCCGAGTCAGTATGTGTGTGATCGTTAAAGCAGAGGACCAGAGAGAATAGTCAAATTTGAAATTACGTACCCGGGGTTGAACTGCGAGGTTCCTTCCTCCCCAACGTGTTGATGTGAGCATGCTGATTTCCTGTCTCTACCTCTGCTCTTTTTTTCCTTTTCCTTTTTTTACTCCTCTTAGGTCTCTGTCCGGCCGTATCGTGGGAGGAGTGTGGTGGTTTTTCACCCTCATCATAATCTCTTCCTACACGGCCAACCTGGCTGCCTTCCTCACCGTGGAGAGGATGGTTTCTCCCATTGAGAGTGCCGAGGATCTGGCCAAGCAGACAGAGATCGCCTATGGGACTTTAGACTCCGGCTCCACTAAGGAGTTCTTTAGGGTGAGTGTCTCAAATGCCTGTTGCTATCCTGCTGCTGCACTGTATAAACTGACCTCTTTTTAGGTGAATAAGCCTCTATAGCTGTGCTGTGTGTTTTGAACCATTACCTGCCAGGTAAATAAATAAATAAATCCAAAGACTCATTACTAAAAAAAAAACCTTAAACTACTTTTTCTTGATGCAGCACTTTCAAACTACTGAAACCAGACCAACTGTATAACTACATCTAATGAATTCATTATTAAACCTAAAAGAAATTAAACATTAGTAAAAACACAAACAGCTGTGCGACAGTTGCATGCGTTTCTTTTGTTTATCGATTTAAAAGTGCTGCCCTGAAATGAATAACTATGCTGAGCTCATATTTCTTTCAGAGAGGAGCACCAGTCCGCTTGTGACTGCCACTGAACTAAATGATGGCATTAGGCTTCAGAGGCAGCGCCTGTTATCAGCCTGTTCACAAATCCATTTTGTCCACAAAATTAACTTTGGTTATCAAAATAATTTTTCCCAGCTTTTTGGCAAAAGGAATAATTCAGCTATGAAACTGGGACAGTAATGCTTCCTCGTGCGGCCATCTGCAGTGCCATTAATCAGACTTTGATTAGCCTCACTGTGTCTTCGCTAATTTACTCAAAAGTGCTTCAGAAGCAAAAAGAAGAAGTACAAAAATAAACGCCTTATAAAAAGAAACAGATCAGGCAACTGGTTAGTGTTTATCGTTTAGAAAAGCAGGTAAGGTAATTTAAAAGCCTCCATGTTAATTAATGCTATTATCATTTTGAAACTGATGTATCTGATTGTGTAGATGTAGCTCTGTCTTAGCTTCTTAATCGCTGCCAGATCTTAGATGTCCTCAGGAGGATGTAGTTAAATGAAGTGATTGTTCAGTCTGAGTATCGAACACGTTTTTGTCTGTCTTTGAAACTTTGGAAAAACTTTAAAGAGAAACTAGAAAATGTCATTATAATTCCAATTTGCTGGCCTCTGTCACAAAACTGCAATCTCACAATAGACGCTCTATTCCTTGGAAATGGAAATGTCATTCACATCCGATGTCCAGCTCTGAGCTGTGTCTATTTTTAGTCCCAGTCGTTCTCTTGGTGTGATTGCTTGGAGTGAGTCTGAGACATTTCGGTATATACAAACCCAGCTCTCCCTTTAGACTCGAGAGTGATCGGGATGCAACCACATCCTACAATCTCTTCTGAGATTTACAGACAGCATAAATACAGCATGTTTCTCTGTGTCGGGTTGGGTTATTTGCTGCTGGCTGGAGGGCTTTCTTGTTAGGACAGAGTCAGTCCAAGCATAATCAAATTAAAGCATGCATGCAGAAAACAATCGCAGACAAAAGAAGAAAAGATTCTGATTATATTTTAACTTCGGGATGAAAGAGCATTGCTTTTGTTTATCGTGTTTAACTCCAGTGAGGGAAGGGTTTTGCAGGGATCTAACCAAGTGTAATATCTGACCCAAGAGGTTTACAAAGGTGTTCAAGCAGAATAGCTCGATCTGCTGTGCAAAACTGACCCGAGGTCTGAAAGCACAGAAATGGAGCAGTCAGTATGATCGGTGCCAAGGAGGTCTGTAACTTGATGTCTCCTGCAGTAAATGAAAGTATGAAAAATGGGCCTGTTTAGAAAAGTGTCATGGTGCAAAGGAAATCTTCGTCCCAAAAAGTTGAGGCCGACTGGGAAATGATAAAGTCTCGACTCGTCTGTTTGGGAAATTTAGAAGGATTTGGTTTTCGATAAAAATGCAAAACAAAACAGCAAGTCACTTATCTGTCAGAAATTCAGTTTCATTTTACTGGCTTATATCCAAACTCCGCTTGTACAAGGCTGTTGTTATAGCTATAGACAGACAGAAGTGTGGTGGAGTTGAGTTTGCCAGTTTTAAGTTGTTCCTATTATCCATATCTGCGCTCAGTTCAGTTCCACCAGCCGATTGGAGTCTTTCAGTGTCGCATTTCAAGCTTCCTCCTCCAGTACAAAGACATGCATGTTAGGTCAGCTGGGGATTCTAATTTGGATGAGAGTGTGTTAGCTCTGTGATACACTTGTGACACGCCTCTTGCCCTGTGACAGCTGGGATAGGCTCCAGCGCCTCCACAACCCTGACTTGGATAAGCGGAAGTAAATAGATGGCTGGAAAACAGAAGCCGTTGTCTATTTGCCTTATTTGCTTATCATTCTGCAGTATATTACAGATGACTGACACATCTAGCAGCCTTAAAAAAAATATCTCATTCACATCTGTTGAATGAGACATTTTTTACAAATAGATATTAAATTGAATATTTTAGTGGCTTCCTGGTGAGTCATTGCATTGAAGGCAGCACCATAAGCAGCAGTTCCTCTCTGTAGATGCTCTAATCTGTGATGTATTAGACAGGATGTGATTTATCAAAGGTGCTCCTGAGGAGATAATTGACAGACATGTAGTGACTTTGTCTTGAGTGAAAAATATGGGCTCTTTCTGCATACAAACTGGAAATGCCAACGCAGAGGAGCGCTTCTGATGAAAGGTTTTTGAAATCTGGAGATTAGACACTAATGATTAATAGAAGCTATCAATGCATTTCAGCCTGATCATCAAAGAGGATGTATCACTTAATACAGATAATACATGCTCCTAGGGCTCATAATATATGATGATAACCAGTATGCTAATAATTAAACATACGCTTTAATTATTTGTTCTGGTCCTCAGAAAGGTTTTTTGTCAAGCCCCTCAGCTTTTTAAAGCATTGCAGAGGTAGTTTTATTTAGAATAGATGCAAATTTCTCATATCTATTTTGTGTCTTTCTTTCTGCCATTCTGCCATTTAAACCTTCCATTGTATATGGAGTTGTATAAATATGTATAATATTTAAAAAGATAAGTAAAAACATTTTTGGAGACATTTTTGGAACTACACCTATTTGCTACTTGTGGACTAATTAGGAAGCTAGCTTAGTATGAATAGACAGCTACTGTACAGCTTGGTTCTCTCCAAACCTAAAAAAATTTACTAGTATCGTTAAAGTTCATTAAAGCATTAAAACCATATGTAATGTCACAGACTGGTTTGTGAACAACTGTTCACAAAAGAGACCATAATTGAATGATAGTGTTGTTTTTTTATGCTGATTATAGCAAGCTTGTTTAACAAGGTACTGAACTGTCTGTGGGACACAACCTGTCTCCAATCAGTCAGTCTCTCTGAGACAGATTGGCGAATGTTTACAAATAATTGTCTAATCTACAAAGGTGGATAGATTGCTAACATGCTGCAATCAGTCATCCTGTGCTGATTAGAGCATCTCTTTGCAATTCAGTGGTTGCATTCTAGTTAGAATCCTTTATAAAAGTATTGTTGCCAGAGGTTTCTTCCTGTTAAAAGGGAGTTTTTCCTTCCCACTGTCGCCAAAGTGCTTGCTCATAGGGGCTCATATGATTGTTGGGTTTTTTTCTCTGTATGTATTATCGTAGGGTCTACCTTACAATAAACAGCGCCTTGAAGCGACTGTTGTTGTGATTTGACGCTATATAAATAAAATTAGAAAGTAGAAAGTAGCTGCCATGCCATTTTTCACTACATCACCATTTGTGGAGAAATTTATGAATTTCAGTTTCAAATCTATAAATTTTTGGCTCGACTCTGAATGGAAGTACTTAATGGGAATTTCTTTCTATGCAGACAGCAACAGAGTTGCAATTATTGCAGATTTGTCACAATTAATCACCATATTACCAAAAGCAGATTTCATGTAATCGCCAACTTGACCCCATTCAGTTGCAAAATGATCTCTCAATTTAACAAGTTAAACCATAAGAAGTATTACCTCCCTGTACAGCTGCTGGCTATATAGCGAGAGATCAAAGCCACTCTATATATGAGGTGTAAATATGTTTATTATTGTTGTGAAGTTCTGAAATTTTAACGTAGAGGTTTAAGAGGATTGACTCTTGGCACAAGGCTCAGGTGGCCAGATTTGAGAAACCACTGTTAGCTTCACCTCTTTACAGAAATTATTAAAATCTGCTATATATTATAGGTATTGGGATATTTTTTGATTAATTTTTGCACATAATCTGTCCTGAGCTTCACTCTCTAGTGTGCAACAGTTTACAGAGTATGGTGAACTGAACCAACTAAATTTAGCTTGTTGCATTTCACTGTGTTGTGTACAGTGATCAGATGTTAGAGTGGGGAACGAGCGCATGAGCGAAGCAATATTAAAGATCATTTTAATAACAGCTTTGTGCTAAATGAACCATGCTTCTGTTTGGTTGCTTTCTTAATTTATTTCCACTGATCATGAACATACAGTAAATGAGTTGTAATTATATCCTTAACCATGCATGTAACTAAATATTGAACGCCACTATATAAAAACACCAAAAAGAGTGCACATGCTTTGCTTTGGCCCGTTGTCTTCGTTTTGAGATGCCAGCAGCGTGTCAGACACGCTCAGGGCCATGAGTCACTCTTAGCTCTGTCAGCTGCTGAAAGACAAACTGGTTGCTGGAAGAAGGACTACTTCATTTTCAGAATGGATGACGGGCAGTAAACCCAAATTTCTCACTGGCCGGAGGACGTGACCAGCTTGTCATATTCTCGATGTTGTGGTTACACCAGTAATTAATTGAGAATAATTTGTCTCAGTTAAGCCACCGTGGTGAGAAGATTTCGCAGCGCTTATATCAGTTTGACAGCGTGAGGAGTTTCACAGATTTCCGCACAGATGACCGGCCTACTTCTGACAAGCATACATTTACATGCAACCCAGAGAAGAATTGCAGTTTGCTCACTATGGTCAGACCTGTCATCAGCTATTATTGTCATGCTAACAGTGTTTACATGAACACTCCACTGAACTGAAATCGTGCATATGTCAAGAATGATTCACTTACTAGCCCGAGCCCACAATCCATTACATATCTGGTGAATTATTTATGTTGCCGTACACGTTGCCGAGCTGACACAGTTTGTCAGTTCACTCTGATGTTTTCATTTACTCTCACCTAATAGAAATAATGGAAGACTGACTCACATGACTACTGAACATACACTCTGGAACAAACCGGTCGCACAGACGCTGTTAATAAATATGAGTTCAAGCCAAAGTTCCCTCTGAGATTCATCTCTCACAGCCAAGTGCAGGTCGCATTAGCCCAGTTTAATGTAGCCTCGTTTTTTTCCCCTCTCCTCTCTATTGTAGACAGCTGTGTACTCCTACTCCCTGGTGCCCAGCGATCAGCCTCTCACTGGCCATTTTTAGCAGCGTACTGAGTGTCAGAGTAGGGCCGTGCTGTGCATGTCTGTAGCTGCTCCAGCTGGCAGCTGACTGGGCCACAGAGGTGAAGCCGTCAGACTTGAAGTTAGCGGGTCAAATAAGTTAAAGAAGATGCCATTACAAAAGGAGTTCTTGACACTGTCAAAGAAGAGTGTATTTCAGATCACCCATGCACAGCATGTGAAGAAGAAGTACTAGAAAGGTTTTTTTCCCTTTTTTTGTTTTCCTGGTGAGTCACAACTCGTGTTATTTCTGTGTTTGCGGTACAATTGGTGTGGATGCATACTGATCCATACTGAACACTAAAGCCAAAACAACAAAAAAGACAACCTGCTGATTTTTCAGGTATTTAAAAATAAATAAAAAGGGGGGGGAAGCTGTGCAGACGCCTGACTCAACCAGTCATTTTAGAGATTTAAAAGGAGTTCAAAAAGATTTTTGTAGCTTCTGTAGCTTCTTTTAAGTGCAGGTGGACTGATGCAGTTCCTTCTTGACCTTAAACACATCAACGTAAAGCAGGCTCCAAAATCAAAACACATGCACAATGTGTTGCATGCATACATAGTGTTTGCAACTAAGTTTGTGGAGTGTGTGGAGCCTCATCACAGCTTCTATAGGGTGGGAGGCGAGGTACCCTCTGAACAATAACACAATAATTCAGACTCACATTCACACCTATGGGACATTAACTATCAACAGTTACCCTAACTCCACTGACTGCATGTCTTTGAACTGTGGGAGGAAGCCGGAGTATCTGGAGAGAATCCACACATGCAAACTCCACACACTAAAATTCAAAAACGGTACATAAAAAGCAGCTTGTGTGGATTTTTTTTAATGCATCATTTTCTAACCTTTTATCTTTGCAGCTATTATATGACACACACCGTGCTATTAACATATATATAACAATAATATTCCATAAATAATAAAGTAATAAATAAATAAATAATATAGTGTTGTAAGCCAAAGGGAATAAAGATTGGCTGTTTTACAGGTGAACATGCAAAATAACTCTCTGTTCTTAAGTTTTCAGTATATTTTTAGCTGCTGCTTGATGCAGTAGCTCATGACCTAAACAGCTACATATGCACAGTACCAGCAAATTCAATCCATGCATCGATGTACAAACAGATTGATTTGAATAAAATCTCAACCGTGATGGCGGCGACTGTGATGAGCTGTGACCTGCTGGCAGGAACATAAACTGTGGCGGAGGTCACTCCTGCTTATCGATACTGATACCAAACATGTGCTGCATGTTACTTCTGCTGAGCTGCCAGGTTGTCAGACTTCAGGCTGCTGGCAAGGAGCCCACTACCTCTGCAGCACCGTTTGCACTTAAAGGGTAAATCCACTCTGAATTACAAGCAGCACATGTCTGTTAGTGCAGCGCTCAGTACGCGATGAGATCTGTGAGGTCACAGCAGGTGTGGTAACAGCTCGAAACACCTGCTGCTGAAAATAACCACAGCAGCAGCTATCTTCCCTGCGATTCAGAGCCGAGCTAGTTAGGAGTTTTGGAAAATACACTTACTTTCTTGCTGAGCGTTAGATGAAAATATTGATACTACTCATGTCTGTGCACTAAATATAGAGCTGGAGCAGGGAGCTGTGTGAGCGTGACTTCCCTCCCGCTGTCTTGGAGGCGGTCCTAGCCTATATTAGAGGGCAGTTGGCCGGCATAGGAGGGTCGTCAGCTAACACAGCTCACCTGGACCCCTCCAGCCTTTGAAAACTGGCCGCAACTCCTGGCATCAACCGTCTTTAGTGTTTGCACACACACATCCACATGCTGCTGTCCTTTGGCTGAAATGGCTCGTTTCTTCATTCCAGTGTTTTGTTTTTTTTTGTTTGGATGGGGGGAGTTTAGTTTTAATCAATTCAATTTTACCTGTCAATCTCTTGCACGTACTCACTACTTGTAACTTTCCCTCAGCCACTTTGTGACTGTTGACAGTCTTGTCATGAGTACATATTGAAAACTGAGGTGTAACCTGTTAATTAGAGACCATCAGAGGTGCCTTGAGAGTATATTTGGTGGCACTAATTGTTCATTTAGCAGCTCGGACCAGAATAAAGCGTTACATTTTTGAATCTTCCCCCCCTAAATACAGCAGCTAATAACTCTAATAGGTGTCTGAGGGGGAAAACGTTGACAATATAATGTTTTTGATATCTTGGCTGTTTTTTATAGTTGGATGACAGAGTTCTAATAAAGTATGAGAAACGTGTGGGAAACAGAAGTTTCAGCCTCTTGCCACACCTCGGTTATTTTGCACAAATCCCGATAACATCCTTGCGGCTCCGGCTCCACACTTAAAGTCCAGACCTGTATCAATATTATCATGTAACTCGGACTCCCAGCAGCTTCATGCGATTGTTTTCATGGTTGTTACTGTGCACCTTGACCTTAACTGTCTCTCTCTTCTCTCTCTGTTCCCCTGAATGCAGCGCTCCAAAATAGCAGTTTATGAGAAAATGTGGTCGTACATGAAATCTGCCGAACCCTCAGTGTTTGCCAAGACAACACCAGACGGGGTTTCCCGGGTACGAAAGTCGAAGGGCAAGTTTGCCTTTCTTCTCGAATCCACTATGAATGAGTACATAGAGCAGCGGAAGCCATGCGACACCATGAAAGTGGGCGGCAACCTCGACTCTAAGGGCTACGGTGTGGCCACACCAAAAGGCTCTGCATTAAGGTGGGTGGGATATTATAACAATATCCTCCATGTTGTTATAGTATTCCACCTACCCTGATGTTTCCTTTTCTCATCCTCTTCTTCTTAAGCCCTTTGTTTTTTTCCCCAAGTGCATCTCCGAGTGAAACATGTTATGAGTTATCTGAATTGAATCACACACATTGAGCCATTTTTGATTTCCTGTCCCACGTATCTGGTTTGTGTCTGTTGTTTTCTCCTGTTTCTTCAGGTTATCAGTATATTAGTCACATCGACGTGCGCACGTGCCACTTTCCCTCCATCCTCTCGTTTGTGTTGTCTCTTCTCCTTCTCAGCTTTCCTTTCTTCTCCTTTCTGTGGTGCCCCCCCTCCTCCTCTCTTTTTCCCCTTTCTTTTCCTTTTAAAAATATTTCTTGAATTAATTTGCTAGTTACAATGCTGGTCTGTCAGTTGTGATGAATGTTAAGCTGCATGCTAGATGTTCTTGTTTCTAAATGATCAATGACAGAATGTCCCCATCCCGCACACTTCAGTTACAAATGTAACCCTCCATGCCACCTCTCTAATATTTAACGTTTTCTTTGCTGTAAAAATGCTTCTTACCCTTCCACACCAGTGAAATTCTTTACCAATTTGTCCCTCCCGTGCTCCCCCTATGAACCATTGATATTTATCACTATTTCTTACTAATATTCTATATTAGATTTCTCACGGACCTGTTCATTTTCTTACAAGTTATGTTTTATCGTTTCAAGAAATGCTGTTAACCTGGCAGTGTTAAAACTGAATGAGCAAGGCCTCTTGGACAAATTGAAAAACAAATGGTGGTACGACAAGGGAGAGTGCGGCAGCGGGGGAGGTGACTCTAAGGTCAGCCTCAATGTCACCAAAGTCGGGTATCCTAGAACAGAGTAATCGGCAAGGCTGTCGTCACGGAGTGTAGCATTTGGGGCCAATCACGTGTTTAGAAGTTACTCGTCATTACCTGTGGCTTTACTATTATTTATTATGCAACAGTGATCAACTGGGAACCCTTTGCTTGGCTAATGGAGGAGGAAAAAAAATGTGAGCTAAACCAGAGGTATGTGACGCAGGAGGTAGGAAAGGCAGTGGGTAAAGCTGTGCTCGTGACAGAGTAGTTTTTGGTCTGTGGTTATGAAAGATGGAAACTTTAATTTTTCTTCTGTTTTTTATATCTACAGACCAACATGAATGTTCTTTAAAACTAACGCTAGAAAGAGTGAATAAAATGTACGTGCACTCTCCAATCTGCTGCTTGAACCGCTAGGGCAGGCACAGGAAACAGCGTTGTCTTGAGGGGACTAAGCATTGCAGGCAAACGTGAGAATTCTAATGACAGAGTGGCGACTAATGATCCAAACTTTTTTTTTTTTGTCCGACATCCTCTCACTGAAATCCAGAGTAAGACTGACAGAAACCTTTGCTTGGTCTTGATCAAAGGCCAGTCAAAGAACTTTCCCTGGCCATCCTGACCTGGCAAACCCTTCAACGGTAGAGTGTAAGATATGACCAGGGGCTCCATTTGTGCAAGAGGATTTGATTTGTGCTTACATCTTCTCACCAAGTTACTGTTTTGTAATAGCTAAAAAGTGTAACTGAATTTTGTGAAGATGCTTTCAGCCCTGAAAGTGAGACTATGCAACGTTTCCTTAATAGCCCATTATTATAACCATAAGAGTTACTCACATACAGGACAATGACATGCTGGATTTATCACAGGGGCGTAATTTCTGGGGGGGTTATGGAGGTTACGCGCCCCCCCCCCCCCCCCAATAATCAGACCCAACCAATACAACTCCCCCAATAAAATTATGAATTATCTTGAATTATCTTGCATAAATAGACTGTTGATTTTCTTTACTCATTTCAGGTATTACCAGGAAAATTGTTGCATGTTTTATCATCTGGGAATTTACCCAGATTTATTTATTTATTGCGACCGAGATCTTCGACCCCCCAATATTCAGCACAAAGTTACGCCAATGATGTATCCTTTTCTTGTTTATCGGTCACATGATAAAACTCACACTAGATGTAATTCAAAGCTCATTACACTGTCTTTGAAAGGTTATGTAGTCTCACTTTCTCTGTTAAGTTAAAACAAAAAAGAGAAATTAAATGATAATAGAGGACATTAGCTAATTATTACTGTAAAGCATGTCTTGCTTTTTCATACTGTGTGCACGCGCATACTAACTTACATCACTTCAAACTTTGCAGAGGAGCTGCAACCTTTCTTTGCACATCAGTGTTTTTCAAATATTGACACTGATGACATATATATATATATATTCCCCCCCCCTTAATCAAATCAGTTGTACAAACTTAACATAAATGAGGCCCCTGATCTTTTGTTTTAGACACCAGGATCTAGACTCTGGATCCATCTCTGCCTCTGCTCTTCAGCTTGCATCATGACCACAGTACACTTGACATATTAAGAGAAAAGAGACAGGACGAACTTTCCTGTTACTGACTCTGGTCGTCCCATTCCTGAGTGAGCAGGATATGGATACTGCCAGAGGGGGTAACGCAAAGAAACCGTCTCCTCTCACTGGCAACTGTCCTCTGTCCCTTTATGTCCGGTTAGAAAGAGAGCAGCTGATCAGTGCAACAGTATCACTCCGGACTGCCACATTTCTTTGTCCTTGTTTCACTTTCAGAAACACCAGTGTTGGCAATTCAGCAATAATATGGAGATAAATTGTATGTGAAGACCACTGCTGTTATCACTGGGAGTCCTCAAATGAAATTCAGCACATACATGTATATGTATAGACTACATATCACATATATTTTAAAATGTTTTCATGTTTTTCTACTCTGAGATATTCTAAATTTATTCAGTGAAGCTGAACTAATTTAAACCTTTTATATTTGTTCCTGTGGGTTATTTTGGTATTGAGTGATTTTGCATGAGTTTTTTATGTTCTTCTTTGCTGTCTTGAATGTTTTCCCCTCTTTTCTGTATTCCTGTCCTGCAGAGAGTGTGAAAGGTAACGTTGTGAGGTCACTTAAATCACACAGTAAAAGAATCACCTGTGCAAATTTGTATCAAATCCTACAAAGCACTAAAACTTGTGAAATTTTAAATTTCACATGTCTTAGCACAGAACCAAGCATAAGCAAAAGGGGTGAACCCACACCTCTTTGATGGAGGCACACTGACGCTGGAGATTAATTATTTAGCTTCACAAATGTAAGATGTTGTATTCCATTGCAACAGCCTGTACAGGTGTTCGTTATATTCTTTTTCAGTCCCGCACTTTGTCACGGGGGTTGGGCTTATACTTCTTTTAAGGACTGATGCAATGAAAATCCTATTTCATAAGTCAGCTACAGATTTCACATGTGGCTCTGCAGACAGATTTAGGCTGTTTACACATACATTTGTTAAGATTCCTGGAGGAAATTATGCCTAATAATCACAGATTTCAATGAAATCTAATTGACAGCGGATGCATCATTAATTTCCCTTTTAAATAATTAGGCAATCAAAAGTGAGATAAAAACAGGCATCTGTGGACTATAACAATGAACCATATTGGGTTTTTGTTTTTTTCACGTTAAAATAACATTTTTGAGTATTTATAGCATGCCAGCTGTTGAACGATTAAGACATGTAACAGTACTGTCGCATTTTTTAACATTTAAGCAAATCAGAGAGTTGAAAGCTGTCAAGTATGTAGGTGGGCTGCACAATCTTTTGTATTAAGAATTATAAATACAAATAAGGGAGATAACTGGCAGAAAGTGGTGAAATGGTATATAATGCACAGTTCTAATAGCTTCAAGCAGATATCAGTGTGTCCTTCGATCCTCACTTTCTGCAGGCTCCCATAACAGGAAGCTGGTCTGTAAACATAATGATCGGAAATCTGCTGAAACACATTTGTGACATAGTGTATAAAATGTGTCACCATTCAATTGAATTAGTGAAACTGTTGACAATATAAATGTTTGTATAAAAAAATTAATATAAAAATAATATCTGTTTAAAATATAAGTACCTAATTCTGCAGTGCTGCTTATATTTTCCTTTATAGCATATTACTAAACCCAGTGAGTACTGCTGGCAGCGATGTATTTTTGGCTTTCGGTTTAATTTGGACCATTTGGATCTCTGTTTGCTTTAATGTGAATCAGTTTGATAGATCACCCTTTTTAACTGTTTAGGGTTCGCTCTCAGTGGAGCGAGCCGTGAAATGCTATTACTTCAGAGGTTTGGGACAGCTCCCAGTGTTTGTCTCTCTGACAGTAAATGACAGGTTGAGTTATTTAGCAGTACACACCACAATGCAGCCAACTGTGTGTCTCTGGGGCAAACTATTTACAAACCCAAGCACAATAAAATAGCCCAAAAAAGCCTGTGCCTCCAGCTGCTTCAATAATGTGCTTCTGTGCAGAGGCTGGATATGGATGCATCCGTTTTGTGTTTAGGTTTATTCATATAGGAAAGATTCAGAAAATACATTTGCATTTCTAAACTGTGAGTCTGGGCAGTGGCTGTTGTTTAAAAGCACATGGTCACCACCTGGTGGTGAGCTTGAACCTCTTTATGTGATGACCAGCAGGCTGTTGCAGTCCACCTTGTGATGTTTTCCCCCTACTGGATGAAAAATCATGTTCATAATTTATAACAAACAGATTTTTTTTAAGCAGCTCAGTGGAGTAGATCATTCTACCCAGAATGCCACGAGGCAGGGTAGATGTTAGCCAATAACAACCAGTCATTATCCTAACCAGCTCGCCGGTTTATGCTAATTACATTTACCACTGGAACCTCTGCTGTGGCCTCTCTTAGTGCACCAAAGTGGAGAATAAATACAGCCAGAAAATCAACATACAAACCACTAGATGTTGCTTCATAAAAAGTGTGTTTGTATTGTGCAGAATGAGGTGCCCTTAAACAGTTATTATGAAAATCATTTAAGTTGGTAGCAGTTGTGCCTGCTCTTAAGTTGATTTCTTTGGTTTGTTGTTCATCCTCATAGTGTCTGTAAAGCTTCTTCTAGATAATACAATTATAAATATAAATGTGTAGGATGATTCCTGATGATTCTGCTTCAGAGGAAAATATTAAACTCTGCCTAACTGCCGACGTTAAATTGGCTCTGACTCGATTGCATTTATAATCATGCGTCTAGCGTCTGCTGTTTGTCTCTGTAGTGTTCAACGCTCAAACAAACTAGTCTCAACTTTGCCCTTCAAAGTGCTCTTCTTGGAGATCAGGACTACAGATCCCTTGCCCCCTGCCCTTTTGTTCTTTTAATATTCATTTATTTTTTATGTATTATTGCAAAACACAAGGCGTATTTGACAAGGGGGAAAACACACACGCACACATACAGTGGTGAGAGCAATATATTGGATGATGATGATGGATTGCATACACTGATCTTTATTTTCTGAAAGGAAACAAGCCTGGAAATCTAGCAGTCGAGGAAATGCAGCATAATGTCTTCCACAAAAAATCCCTGCAAATCACGACTCTGACCTTTGGAGTCAGCGAGTCTCAAAGTAAACAAATAAATCAAGATCGTTTCATGATCCCTCTATAGTTTCCTCTCATGTGATTGGTCACTCTGAGTTAAAAGGGGTGATTTTGTGAGACATTAGCCTCCTAATAGCTGTTTATAGAATTGGACTGCTGTTAGTCAGGAAAGGGTTCCTGTTAGATCCACCTTGCTGAACTTCAAAAAGGCTGCCCATAGCAACAACAACAACAAAAAGATAATAATGTGCCCTCAGCAATTACTGCCTCTGTTTTCTTTCATTCCCTGAAAGCTATGCAGCAGCTGCTTTATTCTGCAAGTTTAAATCTTTTTTTTCTTCTTCTTGTGATCAGTGTGTGCCGATTACTCAAAGCGATATAGGTGGGGTCTGGCATGCTAGGTTAGCCATGGATCATGAAAGTCATATTTTTATCTATATACTGCAGTGTTGCTTGCTATCTGTGATATGTTGGCCAGGACCCTACTCTATCGCTTTGTACAGTATAAAGTAGTTTTTAAAAAAGTTGAATAACATAAAATAACATAATACAATGTTATTTATGTTATTTCCCACGTGAAGAACTCCTGTAAACCTTGCAGTATTGAAACTCAGTGAACAAGGCATCTTAGACAAGCTGAAAAACAAATGGTGGTACGATAAGGGTGAATGTGGAACCAAGGACTCTGGAAGTAAGGTCAGTCGCTGCAGGTCTTTTTACACTGATTGCTAAAATGCATTTTGATCTAAATGTTCATACGCAAACATCGAAAGCACACAACAACACATGGAAAACATTCAAAACTAGGTTTGCCCTACACATACCGCAGTGCAACACACACCTACACTTTGAACACGGCTCATTACATTAACTTCTTTGTTTGTAGACAATTCTCAATTTTTAAAATAAATTAAATTTTTTTTGCATGAGAACACACACGTTTTTTTTTTATTCATACCATAAAGTTTTGAATTGAAACCATTATACTGCTGTTTTTCACCCAGACTTGTAGTTTATTGCTGATCTTATTCATTGGTATGTGAAATAGTTTCTCTGGATTTCCCAAAGGCATCCTTATTCTGACAAAGTCCAAACTGACCTTTAAATACCATCTGAGCTCTAAAGTGGTCAAATGGTATTTAATAGTCATGTCTCAAAGATGGAGTGTCAGAGTAAGGAACCTTTTGTTAAAAATTAATTAAAATTAAGAGATTTATATCCTAGAAGTACTTTTTAGGTCAACAAAAAAGCAGAATTTACCTTTTTTTTTTTTTTTTAGAACTATACAATATATGTTAAAACTCACATACAAATGAATTTCAATATTAGGCTTTTTTTAATAGCAGCAAAATGGTTCAATTCACCTTTACAGCTTGCCACCTTGATTGTTACATATGCAGTGTTTTTGAGGCTAAGTTTAACAGCTATGATAGTGATCTGAGGATTGTAGACCTGTACGACCACGACCGCCTTCCGCTAGACGTGGCCTCGTAAAGAGACCATAAAACAGGCAAAAGATAGCAAGTCTCTCTACATTCACCTTCACAGCCACTTAGAGCACAAATAACTTGAGACTAGAACCTAGACAGATTTGAGTTGCTCCAACTTTTCTCATTTTTAGGTAGCCATACCTCAGAGGGATTTGTAGACAGATTTAGCAGCCTCCTCACAGTTTCTGTGTAGTCATAGCGCAGCAGGGTGTAAATATAGTGTAGGTTTTTATGTTAGTGTGTATGAGGTCAGCCTCAAAGTGCCAGTTAAAAGAAGTCTTAACGGAGGTCTTTACCTTCCCCAGGACAAGACAAGTGCACTAAGCCTGAGCAACGTGGCAGGAGTCTTCTATATTCTAGTCGGAGGGCTTGGCCTGGCTATGACCGTGGCTTTGATAGAGTTCTGCTATAAGTCACGGCAAGAAACCAAAAGACTGAAGCTGGCAAAGAATGCCCAAAACTTTAAGCCGGCCCCTCCTGCAAACACCCAGAATTTTGCCACGTACCGTGAAGGCTACAACGTCTATGGGACAGAGAGTGTGAAAATCTAAAGGGTATGTCTTTTACTGTGACCGTAACCTGTTTAGAAATGTACTGAAGTCACATATAAGTGAAATGTTAAAGTTTTGTCTTCAGATGATTCTCAACTTTTAAACTTGCTTCGAGGTTTTTTTTTGTTTGAAAAAAGAGAAGTTGGAAACCTTTTGAACCATAGACTGTATATAAAAGATGGACGCTTCCAAGTCTGAAAAGTGAATCTTCCTAAACTTACATTAGTGGCCAGCAGGGGGTGAATGCTCCTGCAAAGCAAAGTCAAAATGGAGTGTGTGAGTCTGCCGTGTTCCTCAGTTTCGTCTGTCAGTGATATTAAAGCTGAGTACATGTTAACCCCACTCAGCAGCCAGAGCCTGAACTTCAGCAGGTGCAGCAGTGATGAGCAGTCAGGCTTGTAACGGCCGTTTCTACCTACTGTTTGTTTCTACAGTGGAAACAATGTGTCTTTTTGGGCTGGTTTTCATATTCGTTTTGTGTTGTCGGCTTGTAAAAAATAAAATAAAATCGTATGCGTGTCGTTGTTTGGGCTCCGCCAGGGCTGCCCTTTGTCACCAATTCTGTTCGTAGTTTTTATGGACAGAATTTCTCGGCGTAGCCAAGTGGTGGAAAGCTTTCACTTGGTTGGTCTCAGAATCTCATCTCTGCTTTTTGTGGATGATGTGGTTCTGTTGGCTTCGTCGGGTAATGTCTTCCAGCTCGGACTGGAACGGTTCGCAGCCGAGTTTGAAGCAGTGGGAATGAAAAACAGCACCTCCAAATCTGAGGCCATGGTCCTCGGTCCAAAAAAGGACGGAGTGCCCACTCCAAGTCAGGGATGAGCTCCTGCCCCAAGTGGAGGAGTTTAAGTATCTCGGGGTCTTGTTCACGAGTGACGGGAGAAGGGAACGGTAGATCGACAGATGGATTGGTGCAGCGGCTGCAGTGATGTGGACGCTGTACCGGTCCATTGTAGTGAAGTTGTGCTGAGTGTAACAGGGAAGCTTTCAATGTACCGGTCGATCTATGTCCCCATCCTCACCTATGGTCACGAGCTGTGGGTGCCGACTAAAAGTGGCAGAAATGAGCTTCTTCCGAAGGGTGGCTGGCCTCTCCCTTAGAGATAGGGTGAGAAGTTCAGCCATCCGGGAGGGGCTCAGAGTACTCCCCTCCTCCACATCGAAAGGAGCCAGTTGAGGTGGTTCAGGCATCTGATAAGGATGCTTCCTGAGCGCCTCCTGGGTAAGGTGTTGCGGGCATGTACCACCGGGAGGAGGCACTGGGGCAGACCCACGCTGGAGAGATTATATCTCTCGGCTGGCCTGGGAACGCCTTGGTGTTCCCCTGGACAAGCTGGAGGAGGTGGCTGGGGAGACGGAGGTCTGGGCTTCTCTGCTTAGGCTGCTGCCCCCGTGACCCGGCCTTTGATAAGCAGAAGGACATGGATGGATGTATGTATGTGTGTCTTCATAGGAGTAGAGATTTGTGTTGGTGTGGCAGTGTAGGTTTATATTGTTAAGTGGTAATTTTGAAAGTAAGATTCAGGTCATTTTACATGTAACGGGTAGTGTAATGAATTACTTTCAAGGTGGTACTTAGGTAACATACTGCATTACTTTTAAGAAAAGTAACGAGTAATGAGTAATTCAGCAGCTTTTTAAGAAACATCCCAACACTGCTGATGTCACATTAGCTGCATCCCTCCTTTATATACAGTCTGTCTTTAACACACATTCAATTCAGTCTCCGCTTTCTTTTTATAATATTTCACTCTGCTTGACTCTAATCTGTAGCTGATTGTTGATTACCAAGCTTAGTATCTAAAGTAAATTGAACATTTTATCAAGTTTACCTAACCTACTGCAGCTGGTTTGATGCCCTCAGATCTGATGAGCCTGAAGTAATAATTTTCTGTAGTTAACTCACTTTTGTGAAGCAGCAGGGGAATCTTGGCTTTTGAATCAAATAAGCTGAAATGAAATACCCACACACGGCAGTTTTTCATTTGACTCTCTTTTGCACATCTTCTGGCTTCACACAGGTGAATTGTTTCGATTCCCGCCGGTGATCCTGGATGGAAACTGCCACTCTGTGTGACCCCGACACTCCGTGGTTGGCGTCCTGGAGGCAACGGCCTTCTTTGTCACCAACTTGGACACAAGCCTACAAGTCAACAAGTGCTCATTTTGGGTTATGAACCCATCACACTAACAGAGGGCAATGTTGCAACAGGACTTTTGCTTCTGGAAACATGGGATTTGCCTCTCGTAGTGCCTTATGGAGCATTTCTGCATCATGGCAATGCAATTTAAAAATTTAATTCACTTGAAAATAAAAAATAAATAAATAAAAAAATCTGTGGAAGTAGGGCAAAACATTGTTTCAAATGACAAACAAACTGTTGTAATTTCAGTTGTTTTCTATTTTAAAGAAGAAGAAGAAAGAGAAAAAAAGCCATGATTTGAAATCAAAATCCTGGATTACTTATTTAGTCATTTGAATCCTTTACAGACATATTTTTGTGGTGAACTCTTAAGTTGGATAAATGTTATATTTAGTGAAGTAAAGTCATTTTCTTGTTTTACTATAAGGCTTTTTTTCAGTGTATCAGAATATCTAGGACAAGCATCGAACACTAGGGTTAAGATCAATTTAACTGACAATAGTGAATCCAGGTTTTTACTCGGAAAATATCAATAATGTGAAATTAGTGGTCATCTTAAACAGCTTAGGTGGTGTCATTTTCAAAGCCAGCTGGACGTCACATACGACTGAATCTGTTTTAGATGCTTGTTTTGAATCGACTTTGTGCATTTCTTTCAGCTGAAACTCTTTGAAAAGAAACGATTCTTTTATTGAAATGAGGCCCGTGTTTGATCACTTAATGCCATATTGTTGAAATCAAAAGATTCATAAATACTTTAGAGGCTAGGAAGGTGACCCCTTTTTATGTAAACCGAACATTCAAATGGTTCAACTGAGCTTATGGTTTACACTTTGTACACACTTTAGAAGCTGTTCTCATGTAAGCGCAGTATCTGCAGCTGTGATTCTCAACATCTCTTTTTTGTTGGTAAATGATAACACACCATAGCTTCTTTGGTCGTGAAAAGCTTTCTGTGTCTATGCATTATGCAGAGGGGTGAAACTGTACATTGAGGGAAGAGCAACGAATGAAACATTTGTCTGTTTGTATAAGTGAAATTTTTATATACTGAATAGTGGGGGGGGAAAGAACCTACAACCGCTACAAACAATGTATGCCTACATTTGTTTAGTATATCAGACTTTCTCATCCTTTTATTCCCCAGAAAAAAGTGCATGTGAATTTGGTAATAGTTTTAAACAAACTGCAGATCGAAATTGACCCTGGTTTAGTTAGTGTCTGTTAATGACATCTGATTTGGTTTAGTTTTTCCAGTTCATTTGTAACAGTACCTCAACCATGAGAGTTGCATGTATGGACACAGTGAACCTCTGTGGAGGGGTCATGTACAAAGGATTTTATTACATTTCCTTAATAAAAGCAGGTTTATATTTACGTGTGACTTTTATCTTTTGAATCCTTCAGATTACACTACAAAAAAAAAAAGCTTATTTGTTTTAGTGTTGGAAAATGGCAAGTAGGTGCAGCAGTTTATTGAAACATGCACACATATATGTGTCAATACTGTGGAATAGGGTTACGGCCACTGCTAAAAGACAAAATTGGGCATGTCTTTTTTCAGTTTTTTCCCCCAGTTGCCCCAATTCTCTTCTGCACTTTCCAGATGGTATTGCATCATTTTTGACAAGATCCTCAACACCACTGACTAAAATGCAGCATAAACCACATCAAAGCTTCCGCCACGTGTTACAAATGGCTGTAGTCACTGTTGCACGTTTCTCCTGACCTCTTCTGTATATATTCAGAATTTGAAGCATTCAATACAACTTTATTTAGGCACTGTATACTGTCAAGACAATACAAAAGTAATTCGTCACTCCATCAGATCTGTTGCCACTGATATTTCAGTCCAGTTCTTTTGTTATTACCTCAGATTGTTCTGTTTTCCTTCTGTAAGAATGGCCTCCTGACAGCCACTCTTCCATTAAGAACATTTTTGAGGCTTTAAAAAAACAAAAACAAATTCCTACTTCTTTAGGTCATGACTTTCAGATATTGTTCATCTGCAGATATGTTTTGATTCAGAGATCCTTCACTTGTCCAGCTGGCTAAAAGCTCTTTGAGAATCACATTGTTGGTGCAAATAATTATTTTGTCTTCCAAATTGTGTTCATGGATGGACTAAAAGAAATGCAACAGATGGATGGTGTGCCTAAAGATACTATTTAAAAGCTTAGCTTTGCTAAGCTGTCTGTTAATGTAGACATATCACTGGTTCATCCCTTGAATTGTACCTTTTTATGCTTAAATGATCAATAGGTCAGTGTGAAGTAGCTTAAAAAATTAAAATCTAAAGTCAATTCTTTATACACTTGACTATTTTAAAGTATAATACTGTAAATTAAGATGTTTGTTTTATCCCCCCCCAACCCAGCTGAGTGACTGGCCTGCAGATAATCCTCCTTATGCATGTCCTTACATTCATGGCAAAGAAAAGAAGGGAAGATAGACACAATATCAAACTGACACACTAGGAAAACTATTATTTATTGTTTTTGTTGTTGTTTAAAAAAAAGAAAAAGAAAAAAAAAAAAGAGAAAAAGCTTACACTCATTGAGTACAGCAGATAAAATCTCCAAAAGTCATTTTGAAACAGCCGTATTTGGAGTACAGAGTATCAGATTTTGTGTGTGTGATTTTTTTCCTTTACAATTCTACATTTGAATCAACGTCAAACTGACATTTTTATAAATTATGTAAAAACCTGTTTAACACGAGGGGGGAAAAAAACCAAAAACACAAAAGAGCTGTATGGGACATTTAAAAAAAAACAAGAAGTACAGAAATAACATGATGTGAATTTCATGTTACCCTCTTTATTATTGTACACAATATACAAACTGGTTCTTTGTATCATTTCACTCACATCTACCGTCTTACTCGGGTTAAAAGGTGGAGATAAATAAATAAAAGTATCTACGTATCTCAAAAGGATATGAGGTAAGTGAGCATGGAAAGCATGTTAACTCCAATAAAACAAGCAAAAAGCAAAAGCCCGACACTGTACAAAAAAGTAGACATTTTCAAGCATAAGATTATTGAATCTATGACCAGATGCAACCAAGAGATCATTTCATACAGTAACCACATTTCTAATTAGGATAATAACACTGTGATTACGGCAGCATGTTGCGCCCATATCAAATAATAATAATAATAATAATAATAAACAAAAAACAAACAACAAAACAAAAAACGGATACAAATTCACCAAGAAAAAAAAAAAGTTTCCGCTGGTTTACCGTTGTTTGAAATGGAAAAATAATGAGGTGATCTTTAAGTTTAGATGAGTAGAACTAACAAGACTTGAGGTGGAATTTTTACAAAACGAAAAAAAACTAAAAAAGCCAATCAGGCCAAAAAAAAAAAAAAAGAAGAAGAATATGGGTTCACAACAGATGGAGTTGCAGATGTCTCGCAGATAAAAGCACAGCTTCTCCAGTTCCGCTGCAGCACGTGGATCGAAGAGGAAGAGAACAAACCATGAGACACGGAGCAACGGTTAAAGCCACTTACAAAGAAACTGTATGTGTCTTACCTTCACTAATTAGTGCACATTATCTGTGCTTGTCAGAGGATTTATGAGTACGACTGTTAAGGAAACGGTGAAATGCTCAAAGATGAAACAGCTGCTCATAAAAATGTAGTGACGAGAAAAGTCTTTAAAGGTTGTTAAATGAGTGCGTGGCAGTGCTGAGAAAGTCCTCTAAATAATACACCGACAAAAGAAACCCACAACTAACTGCAAGTGTGTGTAAGTCTGCCTGATATGAGGTGTATAAGCAAAGGGACTGGCACACTGGCTCTTTGAAATGTCCATCTAGAAATATGAAGTTGAAGTCACATGATCAGTTTAGACTGGCGCACTGGGCCAGAGGGGAAATAAGCCGACCACTAAATGTTCAAATAAGATGAATCAAACAGTTCAATGCAGAGGTTAAGAGCGCCAGTTAAAAACAAGCCAGCGGGGCTTGGTTGTAAGCGTAAATGTGGCATCTGCTGCAATCCTTATTGGATCTGAGTGTTTGTACGGACACATAATATACTAAAATGAATGTAATTATCCCATAATAGAAAACAAATTCAGTGCCGCGAACAGCTATAAGTATCTTTGAAACGCTACTTAACTTGATAAAAACTGTATTTGGCTAAATCAGTTAACTCCATCTACACTGGTCGGGATTTACAGTCTGAAATAAAGACGGCAATTTACGAAGAGTTCATTAAAATCACCTTCACACTGAAATGTCGCTTTATATTTAAGGATATTGCTTTTTCTCTTCCTTTCCTCCACTGCTGTCCCTCTTCTCTTTCTTTTCAGACTTCTCTTTGTCATGTCTGGACTCCTGCAGCACAAAAAGAAACAGAAAAAAAAAGTACATAATGACAATAAAGTCCTTTAGTCGACGGCTCAGGAGAGTGCGCGACAGCGACTGAGTCTGACCTTCTTGCCGCCAGAGGACGTCCGCTCGGGTTTCACAGAGTCGGCCTTCTCTTTACTGGATGATTTGGATCTTTTGCTCTTCTCTTTCTCGGCCGACAGCGGGGAGTCACAGGAAGGACTTGTGCTCTTGCTGTTTTTGGAGGCATCTAAGAACAAAATGTTGGCTTATATTAATTTTTATTTTATGTTGTCCTTGTTTGGCTGAGAGCTCCTTCAGATTAAAAAAAATAAAATAAAGACAAAAAACAAACGCTTACTGGTCCCATTCTCATCCTTTCTGCGTTTGGCTTCTTGGCTCGTCTCACGGTCGTTGACAGTGTGGTCCTGATAGACAAATGACATGATTTAATAATAACTAATATTTCAACTATGTCCTTGTTGCTACTGCCTCTCCCTCTAATATGAAAACTAAATCTGAAAAAAATCCATTTCACATAGTTGATGAGGCGGTTAGACACTGACTCTCTTTCGCTCTTTCCGCTCTTCTTTCTTCTCTTTGGATCGGCCTTGTGTGTTCTCTGAGTCTTTCTTCTCCATCTCCCTCTCTCTGCTCTTGGACCGGGCAACTGAATTGAAGTTCATGTGGTGCTGGAAGAACAATTACATATGAATAGAACAAAACAACTCAAACAGACAGCAGTGCCTTTATGTTAAGTGTTAGTATAACTTTAAACATAATACAGCACTGCAGGGGGGGAATATGCCAACAATGGTGGTAAAACAAGTAGAAAAGTATTTACTATTGTACTTTTCCTAATCACTCTACATTGATGACATACTTCCAAATACTGACTGGTATTCAGTCATGTGACACGTGACTACTAACTGTTCAACAAAGAGTTCACAGTGGCTCAGAGTGGGCTGAGATCTGCATTTAGACTAAGGTGGAGTTGTTTGTCATTATGAGAACAACAACGAAAGAGTCCAAAGGAGAAAAACCATCTGTCAACTCATTTAAAGTCAAGTTAGTTTGTGATTTGTTTGTTGCAGTATGACTGACACTCAGTCTGATAGTTCTATTACATAACCCGAAAGGTATGTTTGACACAACATGCAAGGGATTCGCTTTCAGTGAGAGCTATGAAATATACTTTTCAGAGCAGTTTGAAAAGTCTTACACCGTCTTTCAATACAGGAGTTACAGCACAAATGTTGATAAAGGGCTTATGAATCTAGATACATAGGCATGCGAACACATCTTATAGTCTTAAGTCAAAGGCTGACATTATAAACATAATATAGGCATCACTGGTGGCCTGCGGCCAACAATGACGTGGATGAGGCAAGTTGATTGGCTAGCAGCTGACCAGGTTTCCACTGGTGGATTAACTTGTGAAGCAAACTGGCTGAAATGTACCATCACTATTAAGTAGTTTTTTCTCATTAACATGTCAATAAAAGTCCTTCATAAAAATGTTTGAATAATTTAAATATGAAGAACCCAAAGGTAGCTGCAGTGCCTTTCTAGCAGTGATGCCTGGAGCATGCTGGGGTGAGCCTACAGGGCAGAGCATATCCCACTACATTTAGTTCAGTTATCATTTTTCCACTAATATAGATTTATAATATGAAACAGAAATCCCCTAATAAATTAGTTATAATACATTAGGCTATCAAAGTAATGAAATTACCTTCATTTGAAGTTGGAGGGTAGTCTAATCTACTGGCTCAGAGGCATAGTAGGAAAAAATGTTATCCTGAACCCATTATAATGAATAACTATTAATTAATAAAACAATCTGCGTTGATTAAGTTTTAAGATTCACAGATTCTTTATATTTATGATTAAAAATATAAACCTGTTACAATCAGCTGGAAATGAAGGGACACTTGAGTTTATATCTACTTTGTCTTGATAAAATATTGCTGTCCAACAAGAAATATGGCCCTATAACAGCACATAGTACTCAGTAACTGATGGTTTTCATTATAAAAGTGTACTGTGTAATGCTACATATATTAGTTATAAATTTTTAAGGACACAGCCAGCTGGGACTTCATGTTATTGTCTGGTATTTAATTTGCCCTTGCTGACATAAAAAGAGGTGAACAAGGTGAAGATACTTCAACAAAACCTGAACATAGCAGCATTACGGTTTGGTATTTATGGCTTTTTCATGTTTTTTGTTTTTTTAAGGTCTGCAATGACTTTACTTATTATTTAGGCAATGAAGCTAATGATTCTAGCAATTGACTAGAACCATCTTTTTAAAAAAAAAATACCTTAAAGTTGCTGCTAAAAATCATGAAAATGAATACAAGTCATGTCTAATTCACCTAAATGCAGTCTTTAGCTGATGCAGTCTAGTGTAAGCTACATGCACACTTCTTCCAAGTGGCAGGTGTAGTTTAGCAGGAAAACATTTTCTACATGAAACTGCACATTACAGCTTTGGCAGTTCACACGAGCGACTATTTTTATTTTATTTTTTAAAGTGTGAGAACAAAAGACCGAATCACATGATATCAAACACTTTTTCATGTGAAAAGCTGAAGACGTTTTTGACTTGTGAACAAAAAGCTAGGAATAGAAGAGTTAATTCAAACCTTGGATGTGGACTCCTTGGGTTCGATGCTATTGTCCTGTAGGGATGAATGGAGATGACAGATGAGCTGGGAGGGGGTGGGGGATTGGGAGGAGGTTGTCAGACAGCAGCAGAGAGTTGGAAAAAGGGGTTGGGGAGGTGGGGAGTTGGGGCTGGCCGGACCAACAGCACACTTCTCCCTTGACCTCTGACCTTCAAGGACTAAGGCTTTGACAAGGTTATAACATAGAGGAGAAGTCATCATCTGGAATTGCAATATTTAAAATAGAAAAACCCTGAGCATATATGAAATAACTGCTAGTCTTAATACTACAGACATGTCTGACCTAAAATAGAAGTCCTACACCACAGCTGGTTTTCAATACATCTAAAGTGCAAGTGCTGAAAGTAATGTATGTGTGCGTGTGTGTGTGTGTGTGTGTGTGTGTGCGTTTGTATATAAATATATAAGACAAATCACTCAATTTCTTATGTGCTTGATTGCATCCCTACATAGGTAACTGTTGCTGTCACTTACAGTTCAGGAATGGAAAAGACACATGGAGCCTATTTCTCTGGTGGAAGGGTAAATTAAAGACCTATCACAAGCTTCCAGTGGTTTGGGCAACGCTCCAGACGATTCAGGCTTCGCCCACTCTCTCCCTCACTGCCTCTCTCTTTGCAGGGGTGGGCTTATTTTCTTCTGTATTTTTGGTAGATTGAAAACTGCAACATTCACATTCTCCGTTGATCTCAGATGCTGGTGGCTCTGGTTTTCGACTCATTGCTTGCCAGGAGGTAGTACAACTGAAGATCCCATTGGCTGGTAAGTCGTAGGGATAGCACTGAAGGGGGGGAGAGGGGACTCGGCAGGACTGACTGGACTTGCATCTCGTGACGTGCAGACTCCGTGAAGGACGTTTCAACAAGCGGAGATGGAAGAGGGACTCAGCTGCAGCAGAGGCACTCCTACAGCAGGGAAGATGCTGGACACCATCCATCTTTGTGCTGCATCCGGGGGACGTTGCGGGGTTAGCGAAATATTTCACATCACAAAAAACAGGAACTCTTCACAGCTCAGAAAAAAGGAGGGGGGAAAAACTCTTGGGCATCATTTCAAGTAGTAAAACACTGCTCCGGGTATGGGGGGGAAAAAAATTGCCTATGGAGCGCTCTTTATTTGGCAAGCCTTTTTTTTTTTTCTTCAGGTGAGTATTATTCTCAAAAACAAAAAAAACCAAAAAACTCCACATGGAATATAGAAATGCTTAAAAAATTTCTTTCTTCCCAAGGCACACTGATTGCTTTCATTAATATGAAAATAGGTAAATATTTCAATATGAAAATACTCAATATACACAATATTTTCTTGGCTAAGTCCTTGAGGAGATCTCTCCCAATTCTGCAAAATATCATGCGTATGTCCATGGAATGCTTTCCAACTCCCATGGCTATGGTTGGGATTTCCGTGTGCGACAATTCTCCTTTGTTGATCTTCTGGGCTGCTGGAATGTGCAACGGCAGGGAACGCTCCGGCAGATAGAGAAGAAACTGGCACAGCCTTCCTCAAGCCATACTAACCTTAACAGACGAGGAGTGGGACGGGGAAGCGTGACTGTCGAGCTTTCGTCTTTTGTGATCTGTGAGAGACAAGCCGAGCGACACTGGTGTTAATTTGTGCATTAGCGCCATCCATTTAATGTCTTACAAACATGCTACAAAAGGTAAGAAAATGCTGAATCTAAATATTTAATTTTACTTAAGTGAATTCATGTGATTTACAAATGTAAAGCATGTCAGCATCCAAGTGGACAAACTGTCGCAGAAGTAGAAGAATAAATGAGATGAAGTGTACGGACCTCGTAAGAGACCTGACAGAGAAGTCAAAATGTTACAGCACACTTTCATGAGCAGTCTAACACCACTGGAACGGCTTCTTACCCCTCTCAGATTCAGCCGACTCAGATCTGGGACCTGGTGACTTGAGGGACCCGGCCACAGCACTCCTGTCTCCTTTCTCCTTGCTCTTGGCCTCCTTGACAGCATCACGCTCCCTGGACGGTTCCATGGGCTCCCCGTTCCCGGCTTTGACCTTGTCGTCTTTTCCACTCTTCTCCTCTGGCTTCACTTTCTCCCTGTCTGCCTTCGGGGTCTTCTCCTTACCCTCTCGCACCACCCGCTCCTCTTTCCCTGCCCTCTCATCTCTCTGCTTTTCCCGACGGTTCTCCGCCTTTGCCTCTGGTGTGCTGCCGGGTGTCTTTTCTTTTTTCTCTTTTTTCTCCTTCCCACTCTTCTCTTTGTCGTCCCGTTCTTTAACAGCTTTGGTGCTGCGGAGACATTTTTCCTTTTCAAAACCATTTCATTGAAAATGCTTCACAGAGAAATCTTCTGAATCCAACACTCAATTATATTTTATTTATACATTGCTGTATCACAAAACAAACTGCACACACTTTCAGCAGCCGATGAAACTGGTGGATTTTTTAAAGCTTTGTTTTATTCTCCTACCTGTTGAGAGCACCGTTGCCATTGCTGGTGGTCACTTTGGCTGCTGCACTGTTGGCTTTGTTCACTGGCTTTGTGGTCCCCTGAGATTTATCCTTGGCCCGATCTGCCCAAAAAAATAAATAAATAAATAGTCGGACAGGGTTTATTAAAATTACAGGCTTTCATATTGGAACTGAAGCACTGAGTGTTTATGCTGCATCATTGTGGGAAAATAGTAATATAGACATACACAACAAAGAATTTAGTGTTTGTCAGATTAGAGAGAAAGGTGGTAGGTGTCACACTTTAAAATCCTTCACTCACCACCATCCTCTGAAGTCCCCTCCTCGGTCTTGCTTGTGTTAGTGGCAGGCTTGCCTGTGCTGCCGGGGCCGTTCTGTTGACTGGCAGGTGTGGCGCTGCGTGCTGGCTGCTCTTTGTGATGAAACTCATTCTCAGGGACCATGTGCACCTTCTGGCTTTTCAAGCGACCTGAATAACTGTAAGACGCATAAAGGGTTTGCAACAGCAGAGACAAAACTTCTAAAAGAACTTCTCAGTGTCACGCAGTGCAAGAATTAAACTTTTAGAAAGGGGTAAATATCAGGTAAAATAAGCCCCATTGTATATGTCTAATCATAGATTGCACACACACACACACACACACACACACACACACGTATGTGCTGATCAATATCCAATACCAAACACAATTCTTTCCTATACACAGTGAAAACGTTCACGGAACAACATTCACTGCATATAGGATTTTTACTCAAATGTTTATAGAAATCCAGGTTCTGTCCTGTCTGCATACTTAAAACAATGGACTTGCTTTGTAGCTTTAATGGGTCAGTGGCATTAGGTTCTTCCAATTAAAAGTCACCTTACCACCTATTAAAAGGCTCAATTATCAACACTTAACAACTATCTCCACTCTAGGGCTAAAAATCAAGTGCACCAACCCATATTTTAACATAATCATCTCAGCTACAGATACAAGCTTCCACTCCTACATGTCTGATAAGAGTTCATAACCCCACTTCACACGATAGATGTTAACTATAAGCTCCACATAGAGCTGATCAGCACACAATGTTACCCCATTGCTAAGGCATAGAGGTCTGGTCGCTTATCCTTCTCTTCAAGGCAGATCTTGTGGACACGGCACTCTAGTGCTTGGCCCAGGTTCAGGACCTTCGGGTAGCAGGGCAGGATCTTGGTAAGTACTATTAAAATGTTCCTGATGTGGGTGTAATCTCCTGTTTCCAAGCAGTGAACGGATGCCTGGTTGGGGGAGAAAGAAAGGGTGAGATCATGGTTAAACACACACCATTAAGAGCAATGCTTAAAATCATTTGGACTGAATATAATAGAAGAGTAATGGTGAACAGACAACTCACTTTAGTCAGCATGTAATGCCATTTATGAACCACATGGCGGAAGTTTTCATAATCTAGCTGATCTGCTTTGTTTCCTCCATCAAAGCCTGTGGCTCTGAAGATGGTGAGGAAGCCGGGATAATTGGCACACTCCTACGACCGCACAAAAACAAGAAAGATTCACATCCAGCTCAACACGCAGCAGAAATTTTTCCAGGTACACAGAACATGTAGACATGGACACCTTCTCATAGATGGCACGGTCGCTGTGCCAGCGGGTCACCGTCTCCAACATGCAGCAGAGGAAGCGTCCATAGCGGTGAGACTCATTCTCCGTACAACTGGCCACAGTATAAATGATAGCAGAGAACACCTGCCAAGGGAACAGTGGACAGATTTTACTTAACGACTGAGGCAGCATGATCTATACATTATAATGTGCATGTATATTATTGGAAAATAAGGGGCAGTGCCCACACAAATTATGGTAAGTGTTCAAGCTTTTATGCTAATCATCATTCAGCTGAACCTTCTTAGTATATCACTTCAACCTAACATGATTCACTTGAATGGTTGAAGAACCACTCAATGATAAAGACTTTTTATTTTAATGGATTATTTCTACTCCTTCTCTTCTGCAGAGCGGGATGAATTAGAGCCTAGTTTATTAATCACATTATGAATATTTATTATTTTTCTTTCTAAAGCACTTTGGCTTTAAGAAGCTCTAAAAGTGGAGGTTAAATATTGTTGTCATGCGCAACCTCTTACCCGGTCGTAGCACAGTAGGGTGCAGAAGTTGGGAGTCTTCTGCTGATGGACAAGCTCAACGAATCGGGCACAGTACACCGCGTCGATGGATGAGAAGATGCAGCGAGGGAACAGGCAGAGCTGCAGGAACTTTGTTATGGTCTCATTTTTTGTGGATTCTGTCAGTAAGCATTTAGATTTGTGTTGGAAAAACAATGGACATTATATCTTCTCTCATGAATGATCCCATTACATCAGCTTTATTCCCCATTATTACATTAACTGACAGCCATGCAGCTGCTGGATGTTTGCTTAGTGAGAAATGCTTGTAAATAATGCAGCAGAATTTATATTTATAGCTTTCTCTTTGGGTCAAAAGAAAATTGATGCACTACTTTCTTTTCTTATTTAGAAAGACTGTGCACAAGCTGACTAAGATACATCAATACCACCAAACATTAAATCACTTACTGGCCAATAACCAGTTGTCTTTCTCCAGTTTGAGGCGGTGTAGAACTCTTTGGACATGCTCCAGCTGCTTCTTCTCCTCCTCCTGTAGTTTTTCCTGCAGTGCAGTGCAGCGTTCCTTCTCCTTCTTTTTCTTATTCAAGGGCTACATTGGAAATAAATCAAACAAAAAACAGTTAAATAAATACACCCAATTACTGATCACAATCATTTTACAAGTACTTCACACAGATATTATCTTAGTCCTTAGACTTTAGAAATTACACTGATTAAAATCAAAAACATCATTTCTGTAATAAATCTGCAATCTGCTGTCCAGCAACAACTCTCAAAAAGCTACTCACTATCTCAGGGTTCTCCTCAATTTGCTTGATCTGCGCCTTGAGCTTATTGACCTCACGCTCGTAGGCAGCATGTGGCACGGCCAAGTCGTACATGGTGAGGGACCAGAAGGTGGCGTAGAACTGAGGGCGGAGATCATCCCAGACCCTGGCTGGATGGAGCGATACCACAGCTTCATGCACCGGTGTCATCACCTGTTCGCAGGCCGCCACATACTTGTGCACCTTCTGCTGCTGCCGATTACCTTTTTCTGCCTTCTTCAACTCATCATACTTAGACTGCATGAAGAGAGCATGAAGTTAAAGGACCCTGAATTTTTTCAAGTTAATAAACAATATCCATTTTAAGCAATTCAAGCAAAAAACTAAACTAAACTTGTGAAGAGACAGATATACCATAAAGTCTTAAAACTTCAAACTTAAACAACAAAGTTACTTTTTAAAATATTTCCATTTTATTCATAAGACTCGAGTTCAGTCAGTTTTCAAACCCACTTTTTGAAATCTTTGTTTCAATGAGGGAAATCAAGTCCATAAGGACTGAGACAATTCAAAGGCAGTATGTTGAAAAAAATTAGAGTGATCTACTCACCAGTATCTGATGGGCATACATTGGCCTAGACAAGAAGAATGCAGCGTCATGTGGAGTGTGGAACTGGTTACAAAGGATGTCAATAGAGGGAACCCGCTTGATGTAGTCCTCCGTGCTGAGGTTGGAGGCCAGAAAACCACCAAACTGCACTAGTGTGTCATGACACTGCAGGAAGTAAATTATTAATTATATATAGGAACAAATGAAACATAGTCTCTTAAGTTTTTGTTGTTAGATGTGTTTCAATTTAGTTGTCAAATGCAAGGTCAGTCAACTGTTTAATTTTACTGTGAGAGGGTGAGTACCTGGTCATACAGATGTCCAACAAGTTTAAGATGTTTCTCTCCACCCTCCAAGAAAACCACGCCGTTTCGTTGCTGGGCCATGAGTAAACACAGCGGTAGTGCTAGTTCGTGATCCAGAAGCACCTCCTTCAGACGCTGAGACGACTTTTTAGTGTTTCTGATCTGGCCGAAGTATCCACCCTGCAAAGAGAATCAGACTCATGATCCGTGCACCTGCGCTGAGATTAAAACAACGGGCTCAAGAAATCTTACAGCTCTTTCTAACGAGACTGCATTAGTCTCATACCTCGGCTTTGAGTTGCTCGCCTCCCGTCATGGCTTCTAACTGTTCCGAGGTCATCTCATCGGTGATCTCAATGCCAGCCATTTTCTGCACCACTTCTTTCAAGATCAACAGGTCAAAACTGCAGTAAAAAGAGTGAAGTTCCTCATATGTTTAAATAAGAAACATATAAAGCAAAGTAGACAATGACCGCCAAAAACAACCACATGCTCATCTCCTTAAAGACATTTTATGATATTTTTAAAAGTGGGATTAATTAAATCTTTTCTGATTTCTCGGTACTGATATTACAAGTTGTACAGCAAGTTTGTATCTTTTATTATTTGAAATGATTATTAAAAAATATTTTATCAGGCAAAGTAATATGAAAGAAAAAAAATCCAATGGTCCTTGGACTCGAAAGTTAGTAATTCTATGCCGTCTCTGCTAAACAGTTTGTATCCACTCACCTTTTCCCTGCTTTTAGTTGATTGGTGACATATTGAAGGAGGCCAGCCAGCTCAATCGGGTACTTTCTGAACACAGCTCCACACAGACTTGCCAGGCCTTGGCGTATCAGAAGAACAGGTGTTTGTTAGATATTCATTAAAATATCAAACAATTTCTTTTCTTTTTCATGCAAATGAAACCGTGAAGCCACTCACTCTGAAGCCACGAGGAGATGGTAGTGTCATCGTGCTTCATCTTTTCCTTCTCAGGATTGGCCAGAGCCTCAATTATGCAATCTGAAGACAGAGTTAAAAGGAACAACACAGACGGACAACTCCCTCACAACTCAGAAACGCACACACACTTGTTAACAAACTGAAAAAAGGACAAAAAAAAGAGAAAAAAAAGTGTAGGATACAGGCCAAGACATCGTAGTTGAGGGATGTGAGGTATTTCAGGGAGTCGACCACGGGGCTGATGAGGTTGTCGTACCATTGTATCTGAGACAGGATCTGCCATAAAACAACGAAGGAGGAGGATGAAAAATGACATTACACATTACACCACACCTTATAGCATTTGTCACATATAAAAAAAAATAAAAAAAAAAAACTGTGAAAAAAAACTGTGTCTGAACACACTGAAACAGATGAGATGCTCATTTGAGCAGTCTTATATTGTGAGGTGCACTGATTTGTTAAAATCAGTCTCCCAGATGCAGAACAAAATGTCCTACTGATGTGTATGAACAAATTTCATTCAAAACATTTTGCTTTTTTCCATGCAAACATTTCCTGCCATTTAGTTTTTGCCAAGTGACTATAAATTTGATTAATGGATTTAGAATTTGCAAGCAGGACGCTAGACATGAGCAATTCCTCGAAACCATGTAATCGGAAACCAAGCCTGCTGTAGGACACAGAGAGAAATCTTACTGGCAACTGTATGGAATAGAAAAGAAAAAAAAAGGTGCCACATGTCTAGAGAAGTATTTCTTTACGGCCATAAAAATGCAGGATTGGTTGCTCTTTGTAGTTTGTGGACACACACAGTAAAATAAAATAATTGCAATAAAAGGGACTTACATAATCAAAGAGGATGGTGGGATTACTATGGCTCAGTTTTCCAATCTGCCTTCCAGATTGTTTCACGTTCTCTTTGGTCAACCGCCTGAAGAGTGGAGCAAAAAAGGAAAAGAAAGGGAGGACAGGGGAGAGAAAAGACTTAATAACACAAGATGACACAAAGAGCACTGTGAGCAAAAACTGTCACTTCTATAAGTTTCAAAGCAGTTGGAAAATGTTCTTACGGTTGTCATCTTAAAATAAGAGAACTGTTACTATTTTTTTCCCCAGTAGCAGGACAGTGTTAGGATAATTACTTGCCCAGCATCAAAAGTAAGTCCCCCTTTTGCTACAACAGCCTCATGTTTAACTGTGCTTAAAACAAAGCTTCACTTGAAGTGGTTAACTAAAAACCAAACAAATCTCTGCATATTTCTATTAAATGTCCAACTTGAATAATAATACTATTACTACTAATAATAACAACATTTTTTTTACACACACACACACACACACACACACACACACACACACACAGTAAACTTTCATTTGCTCCTGCTTGTTTAGTGTCATGCAACGATAACAGTGATTAATATTCAACTATTATCCAAAATTTGTTCCTGAGTTTAGTAATGTACCACACATCATTGAAAGGTAATATGAAATTGACAGATTTCAGACAAAAGATTGATCAACACTTGAAGATTCAACAATATTAGATGTTGAAAAGATGATCCAAAGGCACAGAAAAACATTTTACTTACTTCATGATGTATTTGGCCCTATCCACGGTCTGAGCTTTGACTTTAACCAATAATGGATGGCTGGAATATGTCTCATTCTTCCATTGCCCATATAACCGATACCTTAGAGAACACATAATGAGAAAGCAAAGGTAAAAACTTAAAAACACCTGTAAGAATGGCAGTGTATGACATATTAAGAATCTACAATTTCACATCTATAAGAACTCAGACTAGAGCAGGGCGATATGACCAAAAATATTTATCACAATATACATTTGAAAATCTGCGATAACGATATAACTGACGATATAATTGACACTAGACAAAATACTTTACAACTCCACAACTTTATTAGTGCAAAAAACCCATCAATGTATTTTCACTGAAACAAGCAGCTGTTTTTTTAATCTGCATTAAAGTTATATAAAAATTTAACAGTGCAAATGCAAATTCCTTGCTGACAGTTTAACCAAAAGGCATTTCCAGTGGAAATTGGCCGACATATCCTCAGCATAACCATGTATAATATCCACAAAAGAGGTTATACACACATAATACAGTAATATTATGTTGAAGCACAGTACGTATCACTCCGCGAGGCGCCTGCCTACGATAGCCGTAATGCTCCGACAATCCATCAAGCGCTGCGGCTTCGTAGCTTAGCAAGGTCGTACTAAAACATTTGACAGATTTTCGAGCGCCGTGTACATAAAATCGTTTCGAGGTCAGTAAACACAACCAGGATTCATACATAAGGCACACGGGATTATAAGGGGCACTGTCGATTTTCAGAAAAATCAAAGGATTGATTTTAAGTGTGCCGTATTTTCCAAACAACACGGTAATAACGACGGCCCGCTAGCATGCGCTACCAAAAATAGTGCTTTGTTGTGTATCTGACGGATGAAAGCCAAACCAGTTCCACACCACTGAAGCTGCAGCATTTTTACAAATCAATTCAGGTTCATCCATTTCATTCAATAATCCGCTTTCGCCCTTCTCATTCTGCGTCGCCGCCATGCTTTTTCCGCCATGTGCGTATGAAAACAAAGGCACTGCGCATGCACGTTTTACCCATATTCTATCGCAATATTTTCTTATCGTTGCCCAACATTATATCGGTATTACCGTTAAAGGTATGATATGGCCCAGCCCTAACTCAGACCACGCTTTCAAGGGAGTTAAGTTCATTAAACTTGCAGTTCAGAGCAGTTTAGGAATTTTCTTATGCATCTTATTTGCTCTTGTCAAGACAGCAACGTGAATGTCTAATTTGTATCACATGCTTCACAAAATTAAACCAATAATTAACCGTGTCATTTTTGAAATAATAACACTAATAAAAATGTTTTAAATGCATCTGCACATTAGTACTATGACAACCCCACTGGCAAATGAGCTACAGTACCTGCCCATTTGTAGTATACAGGAAATAATTTCTTTTGACATTGTCAAGACAGATCAGTATGCAGAAACTTTCCCTGTATTTCAAAGTGCAACTATCATACGTAATCTACAAGTTTGTATTATCATCTGACAAAGTGACATGTACAACCAGAAGTAAAACAAATCCTCTGGGAATATGGAGCATCAGTGCCTATCAGCGCTGTGTGAAAATGTCCCATCAAAGGCTCTAAAAATAAAATTCTTGCACTGCTTAGAGGAATAGAAAAGTATATTGCACATAGAGCCACGGATCTCACTTTGCATAACCAAGCATTGTTTTAAGAACTGAGTGTGACTGTGTGTGGTAGTTGTTCTTTGGCAGCTGGTATACACCATCCTTGAGCGACGCCTGAGGGTTTATGAACCAACAATTACACAGCACCACATGCGGTGAGTGATACTATGGTGCAGCAAATGAGTGTGAGTCTGTGCGTGTCCTTACCTATGCTGGTAGGGAAAGAGTTTGAAGAGACCCCACAGCTCCTCAGACATGCAAGCATTGCACTCCATCAGAGAGAGTGACGGGAGTAGCACCTGGTCTGCAATACTCAGGAAACAGCTCAACAGTGTGTCCTACAATGAAGATACCATTAACATGAATAAGCTTCTCAAAGTTACATAAACTAAAAATTAACCCATTAAATATAGATAAATAAATAAATCAGTGTTTCTATAGGTAACAACCATGTGACTTTATGCTCACCATTTTGTCTTTCACCTCAGGTCTGTTATCACTTTGGTACTGAGACAAAACAAAACAAAACAAGAAAAACACAGAATAGCAGTCACAATTAGATGAAGGCTGCATTGCAGATGTGGAAAACAAATAGAGGGTGGTTTGTGGTGTACCTCTTTCATGAATGCCTTGCCAAGACGCACAATCTTGGCAAAGAGGATAGGGTCATGGGAGAGGTGAGGGCCCAGGTAGCAGAGCATGCTGAATGTGTCCTTCCTTAGGTCCTCAAAGCTCTCTGCAGGCTGAGGGGCCCGCTTGCTCCTTAGTGGGTGCATTACACATCCTCTTGCCCCTTTAGGAACACCAGCCCTAAAAAAATACAGAGGAGCATATCAAAGTTTGTGTTTAATTTCATATTTTTTCCCAAATCAGTTCTCCATGTCCCATGTCCTAGTGGGCTTGTACACATAAAACTGAGAAAAATTCAAACCAGCTGTAAAATAAGATGTACTTGTGCATTCTTTTGGCTCTGACTACACATGGTGTGCAGTAAATGAAACATGAAATCAGCACCTTCTGTAAAGAGGCTCCACAGTCAGGTGCACAAGCTGGCAGAGTGCCAGCGCGATGGCCTTGTGAGAAGTGGCATAGAAGGAAGGCATCTGGTCCATAATACTCTGGGCATGGTGCCAGTCTCCGATCCTGAGCAGCGCTTCCAACAGACCAAGCTTCTGGTTATCAGGTGGCTGTAAGCACAAAAAAATAAGAGCAACTAAGTGTCTGTCTATTGTTAAATATGCCAACGTCCAGTAACATTCACTAATGTAATTAAAGCAGACGCAAGAACTAAGCACAGCTGCTGTCACAAAACAAACTGACAAAGAGGCTGCACTAAGATGTTAGTGCCTTCAGTTGCACACCATACTTCTTGCCTCTTTATTTGCTGGCATCAATTGTTCTCTAGCCTACACCGTCACATAGGGCTGCTCGATTATGGCAAAAATGATAATCACGATTATTTTCACTGAAATTGAGATCTTGATTATTTGACGATATTTATTTAACAATAACAATGTATTGAATAATGACTTTAAAGATTGTCAAAAAATAATATAAAATAGTGTGCAAATACTGATAACAGTGCAAATGTTTGCAATATAAAAAATAAATGAAAAATGTAAACATCTATGTTAAGTGAACTTTGCAGTGTTGCTCTGTGGTGCAGCTACGACACTGTAGCAAAGTTTACACACTATGTCTACGACTCCGCGAACCCATAATGTTTCCACACCACTGAAGTATTTTTTACCTCTCTTTTCAACCAACAGCAGTCACTCTCCTCTCCAAATAACTTCTGCTTAGCTTTCCGAGCTTCCCTCGGGTCCTCTTAATTGTTGTGACACGTGTTCAAAATGCAGAGAGGTGCGCTCGATTTGCCACACAGAGCAGCGTGAGAGTAAAGCACGAGGGAGGGGCTAATAATCGGCTCAGTCATTTTTAATGATTGTTGAAAGCCCAGATCGTAATCGAGATTAAAATTCGATTAATTGAGCAGCCCTACCGTCACACACTGAATCAATGCTTTTGTTTGGAGAAAGTCAGAATTTTATATTTTAGAAATCAAAAAATAAGAACATTCGTTTGGAAACTGATATTTTGACATCTCTTTTATTTTATCCATAGCTATCAAACCTTGTTAGTACAGTAAAGTTCCAAATTTTTTTCTACTAAGGAACCCTTTAATGATTAAAAAAAGCAATTTATACAATAAAATTAGATTTTTTATGTTATTCTCTTAGCAAAGTTACTCTATTTCAATCCAGTGAACTACAACGAAGCTTAAAACTGAGTATGATAAAACGCTTTAACTGAAAAAAAGAACAACTCAACTTAAAACTAAAATAATAATAATGTGAACTTTAAGAACTACTAAAATAAAAACATTTTTGCAATGTTCTGAACTTCAGTGTTCTGTAAGACACTGTCTGCATCATAATAACAAAAACACTCAAAATAATAAAAACCAAACTTAAAAAGGAACAGTTTAAACAATAAAAAAAACGAAACTAAAATCTCAAAACTCACTCTGGAAAGTAAATGAAGTAAAACCAAGTAAAATACACAACTACAGTAATTCTGCTCCAAGTAGACAGTTCTGCTACAGTTCCTTTTTGTATTGCATCACTTCCATCCATCCTGAACAGACCTGCATGCAACCGTAATAAGAAAAAAAAACCCTTCATCACCTTGTCATTTTTCTCCTCTTCCTTCTCTTTGTCCTTTTCTTTGTCCTCACTTTTCTCAGAGGGCAACACAACCATGACCAGCTTGCGAGCTATCTGCTTTGCCTCTGAGATGTCTCGTTTGTGCTCCTCTATGATGGCGGCATCTAGTGGCATAAGCTGGGAAAGCACGAAAACAAAACAAAAATTCAGTCTAGAGGCGATGCTTTGTCCACAAGAGTCACAATTAACATATTTGAACTAACAGTAAATTTAGGCATATATGATCCATAAGCCTAGATTTAGTTGATGTTATAACTAATGTAGTAATTAGCTGGATTTGCAGGTCTCTTCCTTACATGTACGTAAAGATCTTCCAGCTCTATCAGGTTATAGTGAAGGAGAGCAGCAGCAATATGGTAAAGTGACTTTGGGGTTTCCTCATTGGGCTCCTGAAAAAGAACATAAATCAACAAAGAAAACAGAAGTGATAAATATGATTCAGAGATTACAATTATAGGAGACATTTTAAAACACAGGTAATAACTTTGAGGTCATTTACTATACTGCTAGACACAGTCTGGCTTCTTTTATTTTTATGATGTTCTTACCTGGTAGAATTTGAACTTAAAGCCCAGGATGTGGCAAAGGGTGAGAGGCTCACACATGTAAGACTTGATGAGGGACAGGAAGAACTCATCTTGGTCAGATCGACTCTCATACACCTCCAGAATTATGTCCAATACTCGGTTGGGGTCTAGGTTGAAACATCCTGCAGGCAAAATAATCAGGAAAACTAAGCAGCCAAAAAGGAGAACTTAAAACAGCTAGTCCACAAATTCTGCTGCTATAATGCAAGGTTAACACAGAACAGGAGAGCCACCGGACCTCCTTGCGGTAGGGGACAAGGATACAGGTTTTTATTTTTAGGTCACCCCTCTGTATCTGAACTGCCTTGTAATACTATTCCTTTGATCTCAGACTGATGAAATCCAATATTGTTAATTTATCATACACTAAAGTAACCACACATTCAATTTAAAATCATCACTATCCTGATGCATAATATGTGGTAGAGACACTGAAGAACATTAATAAAAAGTACTGAGTTTATAAAGTCTGGTTAACAAAACTGATGCTGAAAACAAAGAGCCACGACACTGAATAATGGCAAGAAAGTGTGATTTTTCAAAGCATTTTACAGTGAAGCAGACCTTAGATCATTTGGATTTAAAATGTAATTACTTTATCATTTAATCCTATTAGACAACAGGAAAACATAATCTCTCCAGCCATGGCTATCAGTGACAGAGAGAGAGATAAAAACACCCTTAAGAAGTGTGTAAACGATAACAGAAGCACCATGTGTGAAGCAGTGACAATGAAAAAGCAGTTTGTTACCTATGAGGGATTTGATGCTCTCCAGAACAATATGGCTGGTAATATTCCCCGACAGGTCTTGGCCTAGCTCAGTGATTAGTTTGGCGTAGCCCTCGTTCTCCTCTCTTAGCAGGTTAAACTTTTGCTGTTTGTAACTGAAAAGAAAAAAAAAGAAATGTTACACAAATCTTGAAAGGACTTATGAAGCACCTTATCTATGCCTACATCTTTATCACATTTCTATACTTACAATAGTTTAGTCTTGATTTTAACAATTTTCTGATTGAACTGATGGGCTTGTTTTATAAGTCCAAGGGACTCGAGAGTTTCTGGATCCAGCCTCTCTTTCAGAATGGCTTCAGGGACACAAAACTGGGGGGGGAAACAAATTTTTAAAAAAGAGGCAAGTAATTAGTTCATTTTCGTACGTTATTAGAGACACGACAGTCAGTAAGGCCTCTATAAATTTAAATAGAAAGTGGCATACAATTTGTTCTATCAGCTGATAAGAAAGTAATACTTACCAAACATGCTCCGACCAGCTGTGTGTAATGGTCACGTTTGTTTTTTTCTTCCAGTGCACTAGTCTCTAAATCTGTGAAAGTAAACAAACATTAAAAACAAACAATAAAAACATATCAAATCAGATAATGTCGTCATAGTACTAAAACAAACAATCAAACAAATAAACAAACTCAAAACCAGAAAAGTTACCTAGTATACTGAACACATCTGCTAAAACTGATGGCATGTCTTCTCGGAGTTCCTGAAAACAAACCAAAACAAAAGATAAGTAAAAATGTTTAAGGCTTGGCAAAATCTATTGTTACGAGGTACAAAGAAGCTCTAACAACACAACTCCTGTGAGTGGGTAGATTTTGTTTCTTTAGTATCTGTAATTTACCATCATATCATATCATAACAGACGTATAATTACACAGAAATACTGAACACATTATGTGCCAAAATAAAACGATAGTGTTTATACACCTGACATACAGAACTTTATACATAAAAACAAAATTTGAGATGTATTGCTATTGGGCTAATAATGTTAAACCATGAGGTGGTAATAAGAACCCCCCCCCCCAAAAAAAAGAAAAACACACAAAACAAAAAAAAAGCCCAACAACAACAACCTTGAGGTAAAAACAACAAGCTAAAAACACATGTACCATCATGTCCCCAAGGACGCTGGTGACAAGATCCAACTTGAGGTTCCCCTGTACAACTTGCCAGCAGAGCTCATATAAGGCAGTCTGTATGTCTGTAGGGGTAACAGATAAAAGCACAAGCCAAGTTTTACGTAATACTAAAATAAAAAAAGTAACTGAGAAATAATTCATAACATAAACTAAAACATCAAAGATTAGTGTAAGTGATTCAATGCAGTTGAATAAACAAGGAAAGTATTTCCTTTACTGTCACAACGTGATAGTAAAATTTGTCCTTTTGGACATAAAATCACTTGATTACAGTGTTATCTGAAATTTTGTGACATGTGTCAGCACACACACCAAACAGAAATCTCCACATGGGCTGCTTAGTTCCCTTCTACCTTCCAGCCATTGTTACACGTGGATAGTACCGTGTTTCATTTATTTAATTTTTTTAAATCTACTTATTATTTAAATTTAAATAATTTTAAACCTTTTGCATTCATTTTGGAAACTATGAGAATTCCCAAGGTGGACGTGTGTACATGAGGAGCAAGCTAAAATACAGTGACAGATGCATACAAGAAGAGTATTAAAGGAACGAGGGTCACACTCAACTCACCTTTAATTTCACTTCCATGATCTGCTTTCTCTGTAAGGTCTTTGCAGAGTTGTACACTATGAAGTAATGAGAGAATTCTTTTTTAGATTAAACTAGGATACATAAACATGATGATGAAAACCCTTATAAAGCTCAATGAACGAACCAGGATGCATGAAAACTTATTTAAATCCGTTTGTTCAGTGCCAACAATTTCTACATAACATTATTCTTGTAATATCCCGTTCACTTCCTCCAAGTTATATTTCTAAACCACATAACACTATACCTTTATTTACACCTTAATCCAGTCTTAACATTACACCACAAAAAGCTTTAGGTTTATCCTAATTATCAATGTAGTAGCTCAAGAAATATTATATTACCTACATTGTCACTACACGAGTATTTATGCTGAAACTGCTGTGTTTGTATATAACAATAGCACTGGCTCTTATGTTTGCTGGATTGATTACTGACTGAATCTTTGGGCGGGACAACCCTTACCTTCTCTGTTGCCAAACGCTCGCACAGATTTATAGTTAGTATTTACTGAGTGCCATGTTTCTCCCTCTTAAATTGACTGTGATAACTTAGCTGGTGGATTGAAAGACTTAACGGTTCACCCAGTTGACAGCTTGACTGGTCTTAAAATATCAGAAGTAGTGATGACAAAGGCAGACTAATAGAGCACGTTCTGCCAGGCACATCCCATTTATTAAAAGGTACAATTACACACACTGGAGCACACTAGCTCCTTTCCTCTGTAAGAAACGCAGCACAGTCCATCAGCTTAACTGTTAGTGATAACAGCTTGTCAGGTGCTAAACACACTGTGAACAAGAAATGCAAATGCTACAAAAAGTCAGAGTTACAGCAAACGGACACCTTGGATTGCCAGAGCCTGTAAGGTCAAATGTGCAAAGCTGCTATTTGTATAATGAGGCTGACACAACATTTTCACCACTTTAAGCTAAACCCTGGTCTCTGGGACTGGTTAATTGCAACTCACCTGGCATAACTAAATAATTTTTTTTTTTTAAAAAGTAGATCCAGATGTCCACAATGTTTTATATCAATGAATTATATGGCTTAAAAATATTGGTTACGTAATAACAATGTGATACTTATCAACATGAAAACCACATTTTCATTTGCTGCCTGTCATTACAGAGGATGGCATCTCACTGTGCTGCCAAATCACACTTTCACTGCAATGTACTCAGCTTTGCTATAACGGGTAATTTGCCTTGATGGAAATACTTTAATAGTTACCCCGTAGTTGCAACTGTTTGGCACAATTTCCAGTTAAAGTACTATCAGTTATTGACACAAGATAGTGGAACGAGAGTTTGAGTTGGTGCATCCCACTGCAGGCCTTTCTTAAATATGCAAGGCCTACAGCACATAATCGTAGCTAGTACTGTGGATGAGCCTATTGTGTCTCAGCTCACAGGCGATGGCAGTACTCAACATTAATGCGTGAAATTATTATTCACGCAACGTTTTTCTTGTATTTTTTGTTCTGAAGAAACTAATTTTAAGATAACAGTCGCCGTACATCAAGGTGTTGGGAGAGGCTTTTACAGTACTGCTTAAATTATTAAGTTTAACATGTAATGTTAGTGATAAAGTTTACTCTGATAATCGAGATGTCTTTATACAGTACCAAGCGCACAGATGTGCATCGATGAATAACCTTGGCTATGTCCACAGTCTCTATGCAAACCTTACAGCGACTATCCTACACCAATATCTAGGTGAAATTAACGCCAGCTAAGAAAAGTATGACGTTAGCTGTAGCTAGGTTAACATTATGATTAAAATATTCATCTCCTAAAATATATATCGTCAAATGATACGTTTTGTTAAACTGAATCAAAAAGCGTCATCTTTATTCTTCCAGGCTTACCCGACTAAACATTAAAGCATACGAAAAGGAATTCAACAAAACAATTACTGTAGCTAACGTTACGGCTAATCTGCTAAAGCGTTTTGTCAATGTCCGTTGTTTTCCCTCCACACGATTATTTAGTGTTAAGGTTTATAACAGGCTGCCCAAGGGGTTTTCTCGCCAGCTAATACTCGGTTGTCTGCTCGAAGTTGATAACTGCTAATTCCTTGAACTTTGGAAGTACATTTATTCCACTTTACTAGATAGTGCGATATCGAAGCAACAGAAGAGTATGCTATGTGTATGCTAGCTCGCTTAGCGTTAACAGCCATAGTGTTTACACATTGACGGCGAATCAAATGGGAGCGTAAAGCTAGCCTTACTGCTAGCAGACAGCATTAGCTTCCACGGTGACGTTCAAAGCCATTGACGTCTTCTTTTCACAAGTCTAACAAATTAACTGTATTCAGTACTCAGGAACTAAATTACATGTATTGTTTTTTTTAAGTAAGTGACACTTGTAAGCCACTTTAAATTTTAGCTGCTTGGCTCAAGCTAACACACCTAAAGACCGGCCTTATATTTGAATGCTAGCTACGTCATTCTCGATAGTTTTTATTCGTAAACAACGGGTAAAAAGATGCAAAATTCAACACTGCCTTGAAATTCAGATGCACTCACAACTCATGTTTTCCTGTTTTTTCCCAGTTTTTGATCCATTCACTAGGAAGGGTAAGTGTCGCCATCTTCCATGCACACAGCCCGGATGTCTAGTTTATCATCATGGCACACACAGGGTCAAATGTGGTGGTTAGCCGCCGCTGCTAGATCACTGGTGCATTGTGGGACATCGACAGCTGTGCGTCCGAGGTTTTCGCACGGAGTGGTGGTGATGGTCGTGTAGTCTTGGAATAAGTTTGATTCTCCACGTTGTACTATTTAACTTGTTTAGTTAAATAAAATCCCGTGACACTTGAACAACCCAATTTAAATCTACCAGTAACATTTTCTCTAAGAACTACCTAAACAACAAATTGCAGGACAGCTGCGATTTCCATAATCCTCCGGTGCACTCATGTTTCATCAGTAAAAGCCAGTTATAGTTACAGTACAGGTGTTCTAATACCATATCAAATCATATTTATTGCTGTGTTATTAAGTCGTCACACAGTTGTAGAGGGTTTATTCTGTTCATGTTACATCTCCATACATAAATACAAACCGTAAAGGATGCAATGGGCACTTTGTAAATAGAATATAAACACAAATTTAATATACGCAAATATTTAAATATGTATAAACGTACAGATGTTTGCACATTTTCAGCAGTTTGATGCAAAACAGAAAGGCTCCAAAATGACATGAGTCATGTAAATTTACAGACAAGTCTAAGATGTGTTTTTCTCATTTGCCTAACATGAAAAGTTATTATGTATGTGGTAATGTTTAACCCTCTTGTTATGTTGGTTTCCAGGAACACCAATTATGTTCCTGGGTCAATTTGACCCAGGGCATGTGTACTCATCCAAAAAGTGTCAGAAACACTGGCATTGATTATTTTACAATTTTCTTGTATAATTTTGATTTTCTGGTTTTCTGTAGTGATGCAGATGACATCTCTTCTGTTCTGGGTCAACATAACAGGAGGGTTAAGACCTGATGATTTGATTCTCCAGATTATAGTGACACTGAGGAAATAAGGTTCATTTTCAGCTACAATATGATTACACCTTCTTTCATAAAGTCTGATTCTGCCAGCCAGGCCAATACACAGAAGAAATACCGGAACAATCCACGGTAAAACAAAGAAAAAAAAAACAATGCACTGTGTGTGCACTTACAAATTAGTAGATTAATGTCAAAGACTTACATTCTTTTCCTTTGACAATTCCCCAAAATTTCACACAAAAAGAAACAGTAAATATAAAATGAGCACCGATTCACAATATATTACACATTTGTAACTGTATAATATACAATTCTGATACTATGATTGTTGGCTAAAGAATTTAGAAGCTTTGTAATTTAGAATATTTCTATAACTCTTAAACACGCAGCAGTCGCAAACCAACCAAACTGGCAGTTTGAAAAACTATTTCTGAACACCTGCAAATACAAAAAACAAAACAAAACCAAACAAACACACATCGTTCTCAACCATTTTAAAAATCCTTTCTTTTAAAGATTGCAATCATGGCATGTCTCTAATATTAGATATTACTAGATACTATACAGTGGAAAAAAATAGTTAATATATAGGAGAGATTACATATTTGAGGTTGAGTCAAAGTTTTACAACATTGTGATTTCTTCCAACATTAAAAAATAATTTTAGATGCAGCCTCAATTTGTCAAATTACTACATCTGAGCAATGAGGTACGTTTGTACCCGTTCGCTACAGAGAGACGAAAAGAAAATACAGCTGGCCACATCTATAGTAACATAATCATTTCCTTTAAAAAGGATCATTTCAATCTCTATGTGAAATAACATGATTAATAGAAACCATTAATTTACATTTGATTGTCATTACAAAATATCTATAAATCAAAGTTATCTAGAAGGTATAAAAGCAGAACACATGTCTCTAAAAAATACCATCACAAAGAAATCTGAGAATGCTGTATATATATAACTTGTGGCAAGGCCTTTAAACAGTATGACACGCCAGTTCACATTATACTTACTGTGTACATGTTTTGATATATGGCTACATGCCATGCCAGAATCTACAGTTTAAAAGTTCAGAAGGTGAACAACAATACCACTGACACCCTTCCAATATAACGCAGTAGCCATTTAATAACTGCTGCCATTATGAAACATTATATGTTCAGCGTATGTCCGGATTGCATCAGAGAGGGGGTTCGTTTAAACCTAAGATAGTTTCTCGATGTAAAGCTTAAAAATGACCATCCAGCACAATTACCACCTCTGTGACCAAGTGCAGGGTTATTATAGTGTTCAACAATAACTGAACACTACAAGCATCAAAACAGTAGTGTTATTCTGCAAGCCTATTATATTTTCTGGTGTTCATGAAATTGTGTTCACCCTCCCTGTATATTGGCCGCTATGTATTTACAGACATTTTTCGTCTACTTAAAGAGTTTAAAGGTATACATCATTCACTTGAATTTTGACCTGTTATTGTCCCATCACCATGCAAACTGCTACACAATATCCGTACCTGTACCGCTTCACACATTATAACAAGTGTAGCCAAGTGATAGCTGGCATCAAGTTTTTTTAGGGCGACTGAACAAAAACCGAAACATCTCTGCCGCAGTGTGACCAAAATCCGGTGTGTGAAAATAGCAGAATAAAATTCAAATCCAAGCTCAAGCACTCCTTCTAAGTTTTAACAAAGTGTTAAAGAGGCAAACATTGGTGTCTCACAAGCCTACTAGTCCAGTCCACTCTCATTTATAAAGAGTCATTTCACCGTCCCAGGAGTTCGATGACATGCTGTCCTTTTCATATTAAAACATTGAAACATTGAGAACCTAAAGGCGAAAGAAAAAAAGCAGTGTTAGAAATTCAAAACCAAATAAAAACAAACAGATATCGAGTGTACAGTATGAACAGATGAGAAATATGTGGTTGTTTTTACACCTAAAGTTGTTCCTCCTTTGGGGTTCTTTAATCAAACTGTCATAAATAACAAGAAAATGGACTTCTACCAAATAAGGCTAGGCATGCGTGAACTGTACGTTGATCTATCATGCTTACTTGGCCATTCACTCAAACAGGTTTTTTTTGGGGTTTTTTTGCTCTCTTGCTCTTGACGAAGGCGGTCGCACTTTTCTCCTCTCCTCCTCCTCCCCCTTAGCTTCCCTGCTTAGCCTCTTGTGTCCTTGTCTAGTCTCGTGTTTTTTGTATTACTTTTCCCTGGAACACTCTCTCACAGTCTGTTCTCTAAAACCTAAAAGAGGAATTATGGATTTGATTTGATCAACTGGTCCCTGAATACAATTGACACCCTTTTTCTCAACGAGAAGTCTGGGCTCGGGTGAGCCTGAGTGCTGAAGATATCTACCTATTCGGAACCGTGATAACAGGTTTCTTGCTGATCGGAGCTGGCTTGGCCCTGGCTTATCGAAGAATTAACAAAGTGGAACTGGCTGTTCAAACCCCCACAAGGCTGCCCGCTGGGATTGAAACGATGGGACGAGGCGTGAGTTTCTCAAAATGGGCTCATTGAGTGCAGCACGGATAAGATCTTGGAGACGCTTACGGCTGCCGTGAATACTCAGAATAAGACTGGATTACATCTTGGAGGGGCTCGCTCGGAACAACACCTCTGAGCGCAAATTGGATCACATCTTGGAGAAGCGCACTGCGTTCATGAGTTCTCAGAATCGGCTCTTTGAGCACAAGAATGACAACATCACGGAGCGCAAGTTTGATAACATCATGGAGAAGCTCACGACTCTCCAACGGGAGATTGAGAAACCAGTGTCGGACTGTTAGAACAGCTTTGAAATTCATATGAGTTGTTCGCACTAAAGTAAAAACCACCATCACTTCATGCAGAGGTGGGACCAAGTCATTGTTTTGCAAGTCTCAAGTAAGTCTCAAGTCTTTATCCTCAAGTCTCAAGTCAAGTCTCAAGTAATGTCAGGCAAGTCAGAGTCGAGTCTCAAGTCACTGGTGTAAAAGTCCGAGTCAAGTCACAAGTCTGAAACTTTGAATTTCAAGTCCTTTCGAGTCTTTAAAAAAAACAACGAAAAAATAATGTTGCAGTTATATGCTAAATGTAAATATTAGAGCATGTAATTTTAAAATCTGTGTTTTTCTCAACACATGACAAAATAGTGAACTTAGAAAATATACACAAATTGTGAAATTGCACCTCTTTAAAATGCAGCTCAATTAAACCTAGCTCCAAGAATAATTTTCACCGACAGTTCTGAGATAAGCTGCATGTTATTCTTGGATGCGGTTGTAGGACCAGCTTTAAAATCGCATGACAAAAATATCATACACATTAAAAAAAACTGTATCACCAACGTAGCCTGGACAACATTTGCTAGTTAGATGAAGTCAGCTATCTCATTGTAGCATATTTATATGCATATTTATAATTATACGGTTCTTGGAGTGAGTGCATACACTCATGAAGTTTAGTAACTTCCGGTCACTGCAACAAGCCCAGGTACAGTTTACCGACGGATGGGTACAGGACCTTGAAATGCACCGTGTAGAACGAAAGACCATCGTACGTATCATAAGTTTACCAGTCTCACAAATCGTCTTCATAAATACACATTCGTTAACCGTTTATTAATAGGACCTTTGAGCTCAACGGTAATTAATTAGTAGTGGAAATAATTTCTGGTACCCATCATAGAAATGTAGCAGTGACAATAACACTGTATGCTGTAATCATACTGGGCAATTAGTGATACAAAAAACCTGTTTTATCCTGTGAATAAAAGTATATGTTTTTGTCAATGTACCATAATAACAGAAGCGAAACGCAATATTGTGTCAGGACAATTCACTATTTATGCACAATAAACAAAGGAGCATAGCGCGACAATTTCTGTTCAGCGCCAGACTTGCTTGTAACCTATATCACCAATTATGTTATGAAAATGACGTGTTAACTACAACAGCAGACTGACCTTTGTGTAAATGCTTGGAGCAGACTAACCTGTGAGCTGGAGTGTTCTGGGACGTTATATTTGATCTTTGAATGGCTGCAATCCAGGCTATCCGTCGCGTCTTTGTTACTTCGGAAACATGGCTCGAACAATTTCTCTTCAACGACGTAATCCGATAACAACCGATCTCTTTACCCGTCGGCTTCCCGTGGCTGTCATGCGACCGGCTATTGCAGTTAATAATACAACGGCTTCTTGACATTTTTGTGTTTCTTTTTATCGCTGTATAACTGATTTTAATTGAAAGCCTGCGTGCGCTAGTACCGCTTGCCACGAGTTCCCAGAATCCTTTGCGGTTCTACCCGTGAATGACGTCACATTTTCAATCTCTATATAATATGCATGTTAAATTTTATATTTGGGGTAAAATATCAAGTCTTTTCAAGTAAACCGGTTCAAGTCCAATTCAAGTCCCAAGTCATTGGTGTAAAAGTCCAAGTCAAGTCACAAGTCTTAGAACATTTTTTCAAGTCAAGTCTAAAGTCATAAAATTAATGACTCGAGTCTGACTCGAGTCCAAGTCATGTGACTCGAGTCCACACCTCTGACTTCATGCGGATACCCCTTCGGCGCCAGCTGCGGTCTCAAGGCTGGAGCGGAACAACAACACCTTGATACGGACTGTGTTTAGACTGTTCTTCCCATTCTATGCAAGGCCACCTGGGTTGGCTGGAAGACTGTTTACTTAGCCTGGCAGGGCGAAGGACACTGTCTCAGCTGAACTCTGGACACATACACACACATGCACACAGACATATATACACAGGCAGATGTACACTCATCCCCACTCCCCCTCCAAACGTCTTCTACGCTTATTCCCCTCCGATGCTGACGGTGGATCAAGGAGACCAGCGCTTATGCTGCTGGCCCGGATGCACTGTCTACACTGGCTGTCTCTCACCTTTTACCCATCCCTGTTGCTTGTCATGTGTTTCTTTGGTGTATTAAGAGTTTTTTCATGTGCTATGTGCAGAGGTGTTTTTTTTTCTGTTCTCAAACTGATCTCCCTGTTGGAGCTCAGTCTGGGGGGAGTTATTTTTTTCTCCTCATCTTTCCTCATGTTGTGCTTTTTCCATGTTATACCTCTCTGACCTGTCTTCCCCATGTGATGTTTGTGTAATGTACGTATGGTCGGAAGGGTAAGACGGCGCTGGCACGGCTGGCAGCCTTAACCCATTTCCCTCGGGATGAATAAAGTATGATCAATCAATCAATCAGTTATTATAAGAAGTGGAATACTCCTACCGAATCATCCATGATGGAAGATGGATCAAAGTAATCTGGCTTCAGTTCGGTTCTTTCTCTGCGATTCTTTGATGCCGGCTGAAAGATAACAACTCAGTTAGAAGAATACTCCACAAGATGAAAAAAATATATACAGTCAAAAAAATTATTAATTTTAACATCAACATTTGCTTTTATTATTTATTTATTGGAAGGACTGGCATGACCAGCTTACTCTGCTAGAAATGCAGGATTCAGATTATCTCTAATTTGGTTCAGTTCATCTGGATGCTACATTTTCAGTGGGAGAAACGTTTCATTACTCATCTCCCGCTGAAAATGCCACGTCCAAATCAGCAGAATCAACTTCCTAGGATTTCCTTACTGGAATTATTAAACATGCATCTAGACAAATGTAGACTATTGTTTGTTAGTTTTTTTAATTACCAAATCGATGTCCATTGTGTCAAAATCCATGCCCTCATTGATATCTTCCAAGCGGTCTTCAGATGACATCATCACATCCTCCACTATTGGCTCCTCATCATCCTCCATGAGCCCAGAGCCTCGACGACTGTGACGCATAACAAAAAATAACACGTCAGAAAAATGCTTTTTGTCAGACTCTTTATTGGCTCAAAGTTCGGCCAAAAACAGTTAAGTGCTGAACTTCTTACATTGCTTGCTGCATGTGGTTCCTCATCTTGGCGTAGTGCATGCTAACCCGCTCTTGCTGCTGACGGGCTTCAGCTTGTTGCCTTTGTGTCAGCATCCAAGTAACCTGGGTACTGTGGAACAGGGTTCATTACTTCATAATTCCCACAGTTTTAAAAAAGTGGCTTTACATACTGTACTGCAACTAAGACCTCTGCAGACATGTATGCAATAATGTAATACACATATTTTTTACTTGTAATCAATGGTAGTCTGGTGTTGAGGGTGTGGCTGCTGCTGCTGAGGAGGCACAGGTTGATGGGGATGCTGCTCTGCTGGCATGGTGAACGTGGCTGTGAAGCTGTCCTCTGGCCTCATTTTCTTTGGATCCCTCAGTACAGTGGAAGTTAGATGGGGTGAATGCATCATCACTGGCGTTTGCACATTCTGCTCACGGTTCATCCAAACCGCATCGCTGCTGCTACTGCTGTTCTCTTCTGCCAGAGAAAATCATTTGTTACACTCCTTGAATTTTACTGAACACACGCAGTGACCATAACAATGAGTGAGCTGTTTGATTTATTATTAAAGTGGCAGGCTGTGATGAGAATTAACATGAAACATTTTGCAAGAGGATCCTAGGAGAAATACATGTGCCTAAGAGAGAGATGCATTTTTATGTTTATGTGTGACGTTTGAAGGTGAATACTGCACCGTATTCAAATTCATGACGGCGTATTCGCTCACAGAAAGACCTTATTTCAATCTCAGGCAGACTTTAAGAAATACAGCAAACAAACTGCTGTGACAGTCATGGAATACAAAGAAAATGTTGTCACCTTAAATACAACTCTACTAACCAGCAGCTGTTTTGATGTAGATCAGGGGTCGGCAATCCTGGGCACGCGTGCCAGGGTAAACTGATGGCACAACCATAGCTGGACTGGCCATTGGGCATACCGGGCATTTGTCCAGTGGGCCCATGGTGATTTCTGGTTTTTATGGGCCGATGATTTTATTTATTTTTTTGTAACAGTATAAACAATGAAAGGTGGTGAATTGGCCAGATGCTGGCCGATGTGTAAAAATAACTCAGTTGTTTGGTGGTGGCTATGGCGGAGCTTCCACAGAGGCCAGCAGGTGGATGAGGGAAAGGGGAGGCAGGAGGAGGAGAGACCCAAGGCGGCCGCCGGTCCGAGTGTCAGGTGAACTGAACTTCAGGTAAGAAGTTATGACCTGCAGTCTATCTGGGTCAGATATAAACCAAGTTTAGGTGGAGTTTATTTTCGTTGTGCTGACTTTTTACAGTCAGTTACAATAACTCGTACTGCGTTCTAGCTAGCATGACGGAGTTTCTATACAGCTGGGTGGGTGCTATGATGTTACTAATAGTGAACTTTATTTTATTCATAAGGTTAGTAACCTCATTATTCTGTGTTTGCGCTGCACAGCTGCCTCTTCTTCTCATCCTCTCCCCCTCCCTCTCCTGTTGCTACTTCAATCATGAAACTGATCAATGATCAGCTGATCGGCTTTTCTCTCTTGTTTGTTTATCGCCCACTTTGCGCCAGAAACAGGAAACCAGTGGATGTTGCGCCAAACAACAGCAGCAGGTTTAAGCTTGATCAGCTGTTGTTAGATTTTATTTATTATTAATTTCTAGTATCAGCTGATGTTTGCTGGAGCCACAGCTGTAAACCTGCTGGTCAGGATGTCGGTTTGGATATGTGGTGAGAGGGAAACATGAAGATGAAACCAGGAGATGTCCTTACTGAATCATCAGAGCTGAACAGGTGATGGAGAAACAGGTTTACCTTTTACGTGACATGAATGAGTTGAAGGGAAGTTATGAACTGTTTCTGAGAGACAAATAACACCAGGATCCTTTTTTTTTTTTTTTTACATAGCTGACAGCTGGTAACTGTGCAGGGGCGGGTCTAGCAAAGTTTTGCCAGGGGGGCCAGGCAGGGCATTAACAGGGAAAGGGGGGCACAAAGAAATACTTTTCTTTCTTATTCTCATTTAAAATGTCTAGCTTTTAATAAATAATTATCTGAATCCTACAATCAAAGTTTTTATCTGATGTAAAATGTATAGAAATCATACATATACCAATAAGACTGTACATCACTGTCACAACAGCGTCTGTTTTCATTCAAAGTTTTTATGGCTTTTCCTATAATACCTGGTGGGCCGGTCTCTACTCAAAATGCCTGGGCCGATTTTTTTGTCCCAGTCCAGCCCTGGGCACGACATGCAGTGAATTAATTTGAGAAGGTTGTGCAACGTTAGTTGTGCCGCTTCTTAATGACAGTATCTTAGCTAACAACCCCAAGTACCAGATTCAACTTGTAATTGGCTAAAAATTACTTAGCCTACTGGTGAGAGGGACGTTGCTAGCTGGCAGTTTTGTCAAGCGATGTTGAAATTTTCACATTCCAACACTTCAAATACCTCAGGAGCTCTCCGCTCAGCGCAGCATCAGCACCACGGAAATGCTTGTATACATCCGAAGACTGAGACAGAATTCACAATGTATTTTCGGGACTTTCAGGTGTATGGACCAATGTTTTCTTTTCTGATCAAACCAGAAAGCTTTAATGAGCAGCTGGATTTGTCTCAGATTAACTGGCTGAGTTAATGCCAGTTAATGCAACATCGAAATGCAGCTGATTGAACTGAAAACCTCGACTCTGTGGGGTCAAAGTTTGCAGAACTACGAACGCAGCTGGTATCCATAGCTGTGCGCGTTAATGGAGTTTGCATTTTCACCTGCTGGACATCACTACCTGACAAGTTTAACTGTCTTCAGAACATTGCAGAGGCCTTACTGACAGTATTTGGTTGTACAAATAGCAGATTTTCTCTCACATGAAGAGTGTCCTCAGGTAGCCGTCTGAATGCTGGACACTCGGAGACCTGTGTCTCTGAGTGGGAGACCAGAGATCAGATTAACATGTGTATCTCTGTATTAACAAACATACCATACTGACCCAGTTTATTTTTCTTATCATTGTTGTGAGGAAACCATAAATAGCATTTGCATTTTCTGTTGTGCACTTCATTTGCTGTTATGGATAAAGAGTGTCTTTTTTGTTTCAAAATAGCTGATGACTATTCGCTGATAGCTGCCAACATCTGCGAACAAATATAATTCTATAAAGTGGTTCTATATAGTGTGTAACTGTTACTATAGAGCATTATTAAATTTATTGCTAATGCAGTCATATGGCACATTGACTTCTGAGGAAATTTTAGATGGCACTCATAATCAGAAAGGTTGCCGACCCCTGATGCTGCAGATCGGTTGCTGTGGTAGATAAAATAAATGGTCCACCAAAGTACACCAGCAATGCTCACCTTCAGGCAATTTTCTTTTGCTGGCAGTGGCTGGCTTGGATTTCTTACTCCTGACAGTGGAGCCTCGACTGCTGATCCCACTAATTACAGACATAGTGTCGTCATCTGCTCCAGCCTGCAGAGAATTTCTGTATGAGATGAGAGGCAGCCAGCAGTCTTCTCTCTGCAGGGCCATCTGAAATGTCATGAATCGCTCCAAGTACATGTGACTGCAAAAAGCGAAATGACAGTAAACAGAGTCTTTTTAGAGGTTCTCATCATTTTCATGCTCACATTACTCATCGTGCCGCAAACTTACACTGTCCTCTTGTCCTGTCGAATTAGTTTGCTAGAGAACTCACTCAGGATATCCAAAAATGCTAAATTAAGCGGTGGACTTCCTTCTCCTTGGGGACTTGGCTCTTTAAAGGCAAACTCAATCCCGTCTCTAAAATAAACAAACAAGACATGACATATGAAAGTTCCTGTTCATTAGAGCAAATGATGTTTGGGTTAGGGAAATGACTTACTTATGTAACATGGCAATAGCCTCTCTGGTCTTCAGCTGATCCAAACCAAACGTCAATGAGAAGCGTCGGGCGAGCTCTTTTATGCCGCAGAAGGCTGATGATGAGCGGTCGAAATTGAAGCCGAGTTCAGACAACATGTCATTGAACAACTGCAAAAGAGGTTTCAAATACTGTTTGTCTGATTTTAGTAATTAAAAGCCTCTGAAGACCCTGAGAAGATTTTTTCCAGACTAAAATGCAAATAAAGGATTTTGGGACTGACTCTTTTATCTCTTCTATTTGGTGAGGTATCGCTATTTGAGGAGGCCCGAAAAGACTTTATCGGGCTTCCAGCAGTATGATGATCTAAGTGATGATGATGCTGGATCTCAAGGACAGCCTGGCTGCTTACTGACAGTACAGAGACAAAAGGCGCTTCCTTATCTATGTGTTAAGACAATTCATCTGTGTCTCCTGAACAGCGGCAAACCTGGTCTCATCATAATATCAGCAACAAGTATGTTTTACACATTAGTGACCATCCATCTGTTTCACATGTCATACCTTTTGCAGGCTCAATATGAGCGTCTTTGCACACTGGATTTTGTCGATTTGTCTCGTCTTACTCATTGTTTCCTTGATAATATCTCCATAATCGTTGTAATACTGAGGAGAAACAGGAGAAATACTGTTAACTAAAACAACAGGGCTGGATGATTTCGTTATGATCTCTACAGGATTTAGACCTACCCTCATGTACTGTTTAAATATATCTGCTCCGGTGTTTATTTCCACAACATTGTAAATGATTAATTTGCAATAGGCAGCAAGAAGGTTTCTCCTCTTATGTAGAGCTTCAATTTTACTGGCTTCATCATCTTGTTGTCCATCTAAAAAAATGAAAAATTTATAAAAAGTCATGTTCCTTCTTTAAACAGAGTGTGGTAGGTTCATATAAAACAGGGTAGTGTTTTCTGACCTGTGCTGTTGTCATCATCCTGATCAATGAAAACATGATCCAGGATGAAGTTGAGCAGCTCTGCCTGCAAAGAAGAGTCTGGCGAATAGACCAGAGACTCCAACTGTTCCCGGCCTGAAGACATAATTTGGTGACTGAAGATCAGTAGCAGATCACACAGTATAGTGAAGGCCTGGAATAAACACAACACTTGAGCATATATGGAAATGCTGACCACAGAAATTTTCAGTTGCGCTGAAAAAACGAAAAAGGAAATAAAAATAAATAAATAAAAATTATCTGACTCATCAAAATCCTCACCTGCTCTTTGACTGCGTTGTTGATGGTGTTTATGTAGCGCTGACACATTAAACAGAAAGCTCGCATTTGCTTTCTCAAGGTCACCATGTCACCCTGAGAGGAGTAAAGGTTCAGTTAGTAAAACCCTTTCAAAGTAACATTGTACCTGTATTACCCAGGCATTAAGAAATGTATAACTCTATTTATAAAGCTTGACAGAAAACTGCAATCAGACTGGGAAGTGTTGTAAGCAAAACAAAGTAAAAACATGTAACTCCTACTTTAGATCTGCATATACATGGTGTCCAAATGTAACTACAGAGAGAATTTACTGTGACACAGGCGGAAGGATACTTTCAAACTGTGATACACTGCCAATCATATTTATTTGGGAAATGTAGGCACAGAAATGTTATTACATGTATTTTGCCAAATATCCCCAAAATGTGAACAGTACCTTTACTGAAGTGCCATCTGAAACCTTCGCTAGATGCCACAGGATGATGTAATGTGTGCACTGCATTGCATGAACCACAATCTGAGAGGAACAAAAATCAAGCAGAATAGATAAACTGCACATTCAGTATTTTAACATGAACTTAACAGGTCACTCAGAGGGTAATTCTAGTTTACTTGAACTGTACTAACTTGGTTAATTGTAACTTTATTTTGAAAGCTTGACTCTAAATTTTAAAAGAGTTCGATGTTCAGTAATTATTAAGACATGTCAAGGTTCATTTGTGCTTGCTATTTCTTTTTAAATACACAAAAGAATTATTCATATAATCATCTATTTTTTCTGTTTTTATTTTCTGTCACGCATTCACCACTTTGTTAGGTACACTTGTTCGACTGCTCCTTAATACAAATATCTAATCAGCCAGTCACATAGCATCAACTCGTTATATTTTGGCATGTAGACATGGTCATGACAACCAGGTGAAGTTCAAAAGGAGCATAAGAATGAGGAACAGAGGCAATTTAAGTGACTTTGAATGTGGCACGGTCATTAGTGCTAGACTCAGACTCTGGGTTTATAGAAAATTGTTTGAAAGAGAGAGTAAATGTCCACTGAACAGCAGTTCTCTGGGCAACAAAATGCTTTGTTGATGCCAGGTCAGGATGGCCAGAGTGTTTGGAGCCGAAAGAAGAAAGCAACAGTAACTCAACCACATATCGAGCCTTGAAGTAGATGGACTACAGCAAGCAGAAGACCACAACACCCCTTTAAGTTGCAAGCAGGAAATTGGGGCTACGGTTCACAGAGGCTGACCAAGACTAGACAATAGAAGAGTGGAAAAATGCTGGCTGTCCGATTCTGCTACATCACTGGGAAGGTAGGGTCAGAATTTGATGTCAACAACATGCAATCATGGATCCATTCTGCCTTGTATCAACTGTTCATAATGGTGGCAGTGATATAAAAGTGTGGGGGACACTTTCTGGGCACAGTTTGGGACCCTTATTATTAACTGAGCATAATTTAAACACTAAAGCCTGCATGAGCATTGTTGCACCCTATGTCCATCCCTTGATGACCACAGTGTACAATCTTCTGATGACATGTTGAAGCACCACATCACAAATCTCAAACCACCTCAAACTGGGTTCTTGAACATGACAATGAGTTCACTGTACTCAAATGACCTCCAGTCACCATATCTGAAACCAACAGAGCAACTTTGGAATGTGGTAGGAGGGGAGAGCCACATCATAGATGTGCAGCATCTCTGTGATGCTATCATGGCAATATTGACCAAAATCTCCGAGGTATGCTTAAAGCACCTTGTTCAATCTATGACACAAATTGAAAGCACAAAAGGGGTCCAACTGGGTACTAGCAAGATATATTTAACAAAGTGGCTGGTGAGTATATATGATCAATGATTCTTTCCAAATTATCCCTCACATCACCTGTAACTCAAGTAACATATGGGAATGTAAACACCCTGATTAACTCCATTTGTAGGATTTTGGGGATGACACTGTAATACCTGTTCAGGCATATCGCCATTCTGTAGACCTGTGTTGAGTAGCCTGTAGTTGCTGGTGAAGAGATCCCACTTAGTGAGGTCGTGTGCACTGAAAGCAGAAATGTACATTAAATCTATAACATTTAATATGCATGCATGCTGTCACTGACATCTTAACCCAATATGAGAAAACAGAAACGTAAGATTTTTAACAAGTAATGTGTTCAAATCAAAAACTGAAACAGTTTCCATGAACTGCTTTTACTTGTGGAAAGTGGTGATCTTCTTAAGTGTGGATAGAACCTGGTAAGCATCATCCTCATCAGGTTCTTCACCCTGACAAACAAGAGATCATATGCTGAAATCTCAGATATTTGCCTCTACTCCTGCGAGCATCCTTTAAAATAATCCACACAGATAAACGCCTTACAGCACCTACCTCTTGCAGGAAGTCCTCCAGGAGTCTATTAAACTTGTCTACAAGCTCGTCAAGAAGCTGGGAGCGGGCGATGTCCACACGGTTGAAGATGGTGAACTCCTCGTTGCAGAGATAGTGGTAGGTGGTAGAGCAGGCCTCCAGGACCTCAGTGTCTGTGTGCTTATCCACAACTTCCCAGATTTGTCGCAACAGTGCGTCTAAATGCTAATTGAAAGAACATAACATTGTTTCACCAGCAGCACATACAATGCACTTCAGCTGTAAAACAAGCTTTAAAACAAACAACTCGCAAACCTTTTCTAACCGCCCAGTTGTGTAGATGTCAAGATCAAAGAACTTTGGTATCTGTAGCAAATTGGTCACCTTATCAATATCAACGCAGTACTACAAAAACAAAAGGGAACGCAGTCAGGCTTATTTCATGAATATTGAACCTGATGAAATAATGAACTCTGAGAACTCTGAATCACTCACCTTTGCCAATAACAGAGGCAAAGCAACTGCAAACATCTCTGTGACTCGTGTCCGATCATCCAGCTGTGTTTTCTTTTCTTTTGCAGTCAGGACCTTTTCCATGCACAAAACCCCGACAGCACAGTCAACACGAAATCATTCAAGGAGCTAAGTTAATCCTTTCTATCTCAAGCATGACGGCTTGACACTCACCCTCTTCCCCGTGCCTCTGCCTACAGGAGGATGACATTCGCAAGCCTGCCGAATGGCACAGAGCATGATTTCAACCAGGGCTGTCTCCTGACGATCGTTTAGAGCTAAAAAAAAAAAAAAAACCCAAAAACCCCCATAAAGAATGTTACCAAGTATCTAATGAAAAGACTTGCCTTCTAAGAGAAGCACAAATTAGAGTAAAAGTACAACAAATAAGTAATAGAGTGGCAAAAAGATTCATTTTCCTCACTAAAAACCTCGTTCTGAGACAGCGCTTCCTTACCTTCCTCTCCTGGCATTGGCTCATCCAGCAACAAGCTGATCATAGTCTCCCAGTCCTTTAGCAGCTCTGACGCACACTCCCACAGGCTATCCACTAAGTAGGCCCCATGTTCATGGAGCTGTAAAAAATGGAATGTGAATTGTAATGAAATGAAATAATCTATTTAAACACAGATAATACATTTCTGTTATTTTTTTATTCTCTTTGAGCCAAAAAACAGAAATCTCCAGTGCCTTGCAATAGATGTATGCACAGTTCTGATTCGTATTTAATTATTTAATCCAATCTTAAGAATAATTAATGATTGACACGTTTCAGTTGAAACTGCCATTTCTGCAAAGCAGGGGCACAGGGCTGACATAAAAGCCTGGTCACCTCACTCTCCAAGAAGAAGAACACAGTAGTCTTGATCAGGCTGCCGTTGAGGCTCTGCCTGCCCCTCCTGGGTAATCCCTCCTCCTCAGGACCTCGATGGCTAAACAACCTTCAATCAACCAAAGAAAAAGCAGTTTAATACACGTATGAAAAACAGGCTAAATGAACGTTTTCAGCCTCTTTAGGAAAGGAGGTGGGACAAATATCTCATGCATATTTCCTGTGTCTCCTTTATGGAATCTAATTGAGTTTACACTTAAGCTGGCCTTCACGCAAGCATTATTTTGCTTTTGTAATAACAAGGAGCCAGCAAAAAAAAATTCAGAGCCACCTTCCGAGCCGAGAGCAGGGTGGAATATTCCTTTAAGCCCTTCCTCCTCTCCCTCCTTTCTTGGAGCTTAGTGTGCTTCCCATGAATGTTGCTCGCTATGCAGTGCCAACCAGACTCAGGCTGAATCAAAGAGCCTGTTTACACAATAAGCCAATCCCTTGAATGTTTCTGTCAGTTTTATTACTGGCACTAAAATATTTTGAATAGATAACATTCATTCAAGCTGGTGATTCAATTACATCTCTTTCAAATCTGCAGAAAAACACATACTTTTTGAACAGGAACTCCCCCGCTGCGATGGCGATGGGTCGATGTGCCGAGTAAACCAGATGATAAACACTCTCACAGTCCTCTGCTGTCAGAACCTCATCACTACTCCTGTTACATGAAAAGCAAAAATAACTCTTTGTGATTATTGGATTTTTGATTAAGAAAAACAAACACTGAGAATTATCATTGTTATTTACATGATTTGTAAAAATTTTAATCACAATAGCTTTCAGAATTAGGAAGAAAACATAAATGCACACTAAGAAAAATAACACACTTGTCTGAAGAAAATGTTGACATCTGCTGTCGTGTTGAATTAAAACATGTCCTAATAATCACATGCTGTGGCACAAAATTAAATGGAAATTTGAGGAGGCGAGATTACTCACTGTAGGACAAGTGTCAGAAGTTTAATAGCTTGCACTGCAACATCATACTCCTTATCCAGAGTCATAGAAACAATGCGATCCTGTCAGTGAGAGAAAATGTCAGATCTCCATAATATTAGTTGCGGGTATGATGATGGCCAAATGGTACTATTTTATCTTTATCAAACATTTACATCTATGCAATGATATCCAAGAGGCATCTACATTTCTAGTAATGCTTACTTACCTTGAAGCGGCTTGTGAAGAGTTCCAGCCGAGTACTGAGTTCTCTGTTGTAGAACAGGCCTTGCAGGGCAGTCAGGCACTTCAGACGCACTTCACCTTGCTGCAGTCGTAGCAGAAATGCATTAAATACTCGTGAAATCTGAATGCCTGTGTTACTCTGCCACTATTCCAGTTAAAATTGCTTATAATGCACCCCTAGAGGCAAGTTAAGTGAAGTTATAAGCAGGTTTTAGATTGATTTCTCTTAGACAGCTGTTTGCAATCCAAACATTTTGAAATGCAGTTACATGAAAAGTCTATGTAGAGGTAATAAAAATGCGTGAGGACCAGCAATAATAAAACAAACATGGGACATAGCAGCAAGACATGAGGGTGTCTTTCAGCATCAAATAGGATTCTCACAGGCAGACGATTTCCACCAAACAGGAAGTCTGTACCAGGCATCTTTCTCACCCAGCACAAGTGGCTGAACAAGAAAAGCAAGTACACCTCATAAAATATCCACCTGCTTTCAATGTGAGCCAAGTGAAGGCATAAGCTCAAGACTGGAGCACCCATCTAAACTCTGGATAAGTCTAGTGATTGGAGGTGTTTGGAATAAAAGCCCTCTAGCTGAAAGAAAATGGTAGCAGGAGCTCTGGACTTCAAATTTTAACTACCGTAGTTTTCGGATCATAAGCCGCATCTTTTTCCCCACACTGTGAACACTGCGGCTTATACTGACATGCGGCTAATGCATATTTTTTTTCATGCGGCCAAAAACATTTTGCCTGGTAACAGCAGACCAATAAAACTGATAAGTAGTATATATACGGTATATATTTTTACCAGTTGTTAAGAGACGTTGTAATGTTGTTTGTTTATGTTACCTTACGGATTAAATTAAACGTTAAAAATCATCACGTGTAATATTTCTGTGTAAATATCTCATATTACAAGTAAAACGCATACGGCTTAAAATCCGGTGCAGCCTGTACAAGCACATAATTGATTTTCTTTCTAAAATTAGAGCATGCGGCTTTTAATCAGGTGTGCTCTGTAGTCCGGGAATTACGGTAATAGGCTTTAACAAATGGGAGATTTTCTGGATAGAGGGTGCTACAAACTGAACGTGTTGTGTACAAACATGACAGGTAACCTATGTACAGAACGAATGCGTTGCGTTTTTTCAGAAAAGTGGTCCTCAAAAAACTGACTGTTGACATGAAGTGACGATAAGCTGGTACTAATATTCCTAAACTAGAAAAAGAAGATTCTGAGTTCATCAAATTCTCATGAGAAGGAGCAGGGAGAATAATATGGTTTGAAGCCAGTTTCATACATAGGCTGGGATAACCTACTTGCCGAGTACATTTTTTAAAAAGTTGTTATTAATTATATTGATGCTTATCTCAATTATACTGACTGTGTCACCTCTGGTACTACTACATATGCTGACTCTCAGAAATCTAAGATTTAAGATGTGGGCTTTAATATCTTCTTCCATAACACAAGTTTTTTCCATAAACTCACCTTGTCATGCATTGTCCAGCCAACATACTTTAGGTAGCTGTCATTAAGGAAGGCGTCACTGTACAGCTTCATCCACACTCCTATTTCCTCAATACAAATGGCTCTGATTTCAGCAATGGCATCGCTGGCAAAAACAAAGAGAATTCACTAAATTTAGTAAACGGGCCTTTAACAGACCTGGCAGCTGTAAACAGCACTGAAGAAGGTTCATTGTGAATAATGAACTCATGCTTGTATTAACATTGATTTTGCACTAGAGGGTGCCAAAACACTCTAAATGAACTCTGTTCTGTCTGTTTCTTGTTGTACAAACTCAAAAGTGATAAGAAGCCCGTGATGAAATCTTACATTCAGCACACAGTCTGGTTGCCATTTACCATAATAATCTGGGGGAATTCCTTATCGCTTAAGGATTTACTTACCGATATCTGTGAACAAACACTCCCTTGAAGATTGCATTCATCATGTTTTCAATTTCATCTTGATTTTCTTGAAGCTAAAAGATAAACAGAAGGTTTTTGAAATTAATTGAACAAAAACTCCCTGAAAGTCCAAGATCACGGTTGGTATTGTTCTATGCTTGGATTTTTTACAGATTTCATCCACTATTTGTTACCATTGTTAAAGGTAAACCAGAAATACTGGATTTATATGCATTTTGTGAACTAGAAAGGACAGTTTATGTAGAATGAACTCAAAATAAAAAGAACCAGTCCTGTTCAATGTGCTTATTGTCTTATCATCTGAAATGATACAGTCTTATCATTTCAGATTTGGATCAGTGGCCTTATGCAGTAATAGTTCAGTTTTACACTAAATCTTTCATACCGCTTCTGTGAGACATTCACAAGATCTCAAAGTGAGATTCAACAGTCTTTTGTAACTAATCATAAAATGTGTAATGGTAAAAATCACTCATTTTAAACGATTCACCAGGAGACGTGTCGTCAGATTCATATAACGTCATAACTGACACTTTGTAAGTTGCCATTAAGCGCAGCCACCCTCCTCTGAATTTAATAACAGCCCATGCAATCACAAGTCTAAAAAGCCCCCAACTTTTTCTAACTGTAGAATTTCCAGATGTCATCTGAACTGATGCAGAGAGGCAACGAAAAGTGTTGGTGAAAAAACACACTGTTTTAATCCAGTGGCCAATGACGTGTCATTACAGCACTGACAAACTGTGAGAGAAAAGGAAACCGTGATTGAACATGATGTCTTTCTAAATTAACCATGACTAATACGACATGCATTGAAGGGAAAGCGGCAGTCACAGGGATTCGGCCTTCAAGAGGCGATGTTAGTCTGCCTGCATTAAGACCCTGAAGCAGCTGTTGGAAAGAGAGAAGTATGTTTCTGTGGCTGCGCTAAAAATATCAATAAAATAATGAGCTAAAATAAACAGAGTGAATTACAAGGCCACGGAATGGTAAACAAAGTCATAATTTTAGGTTATAGCTGGTTAGGGATGGGGCTTTAAATAAATCAGTAGTGACTGAGTCTATTCTCCAGAGACACAAAGGCAGAAAAGGCTACACCTGTATGGCATACCTGCACATGAAGGGGCAAATACAATCAGCAGCATGCCCCCCCCCCCCCCCCAGTCAATTTATATATAGAGTGAAAAATTTAAATGACAGAGTTAAACAACGCTCACACCCACTGACGTGTTGCTGTATTACACTCCAACATCAACGCTGGGTTGAATGCTTGACAACTTATCTTTCTTCTTACCTCTTTGCGCTTCTGTAACAGTAGCTCCAACCTATCATTGGCCCTCTTAGCAATGACCTTGTTCCTTTCTGCCTCATACTGTCTCTGTGTGTTGTCCATATTGATGCTTAGGTTCAGAGCCACGTTCACCAAGGCTGTCATCAACTTCATGGCTGGCAGAGACAACAATGTTTAAAACACATACGTGTAGGAACAACTGCTGTCAGATAACAGCAGCATGGGCGTGCAGGATGGAGACAAAATCCACAATAAAACTGACCTGCTAGTGTGCTTGTGTGTCTAAAGGCCCTGACCTGTGAGTCAGACAGGCCGGTGAGTAGCGAGATGATTGTGTCCATCATATACTCGTCATAAATGATGCTGTACTGACACTGTCGCACCAGAACCGCAATGAAGTCGCAGAAGTTTATCCTGAATTTCTTCCACTGTGGTCCTGAGAGGGTTAATGGATAGTCGCCGCTGTCCTGTACAGCACAGAGATAATCAGATTGGGGTCCCAAGTATTACATTTGTTTCAGGCCAGATTAAAAACATCTCCCATGCTGGTGTGGTTCTTTAAAATACGTTGTATTGAAACACAGCCTACATCACCTCATCAAACTCCTCTGTCATTTTCCGGATGATTTCCGAGTTCTGCATATGTCTGAACATCTCTCCACTCACAGCACCTAATACAGCAAAATTGAGCGTGTGAATGGGCTTTCAGGCACCCAACATGCTGCACATTTAGACAATACAAGTAGGAAAACTACCTTTACAGCCAGAGCACTGAATGAAGAAGTTGATTAAGTCCAAAAGAGTGGTGTCCCTGTCATGTTTGTATGCCTCAATCCAGTCATCAACCACAGACTGGAAAGGGAAGCACACTCACAAAATTATCACATAATTATTTACACTTCTAACTAAAATATAACTTTGAAAACATTCCTTAGAGAGCATGCTTTGTTGACTCCTCTTAATCCATTAAGCTTGATTTATAGTTGTGCTGAATCCCCGCAATTCAATTCAGTTTTATTTATATAATGTCAAATCACCACAAGCACGTCAAGGCGGTTTATATTGTAAAGTAAAAAAACAACAACATGCTAATACAGAGAAAACCCCAACAATCAAAAGACCCCATATGAGCAAACATGTGGTGACAGTGGGAAGGAAAAACTCCCTATTAACAGAAAGAAACCTCAAGTGGAAGGTCGGGGGTGAGGGGACAGGACAAAGACACACTGTTGAACATGGCCAAAGATGAATAACTAATGGTTAAGGGGGGAGGGTGGGTATATAACCACACAGGAAGTGTGGAAAAAAAAAGGGGAGGGGGAGTAAAGAAGAAACACTTAATACTGCATCATGGGAAGCCCCTAGCAGCTTAGACGCAAAGTAACTAAGGGAGAATTCAGGGTCACCTGATCCAGCCATAACTAAGAGGAGCTTATGCCATGGTGGCTGTCATTGCCGTTTGCACTTGTACGCTGAGGAGCCTGCATCGGTCTGACTTTACGAGTGAAACTGAGCTGATCATGTTTGACTTGGGCCTATTACATTTTGAACAACTGTTACGTTTAGTAAAACGCAGAGCAGAGCAGAGTCCTGAAATGACTGAGCCATATTTTATTTTATTTTATTTTATTTATTTTTTATTTTTTTATTGTTTTTTAACTTTATTGCTATGTCTGCTTTTATTACTATGTGCATATTAGTATTGTACAGCACTTTGGTCTACCAGGTGTGTTTTTAAAGTGCTATATAAATAAATAAATGATGATGATGATAAAACAGATTATCAGAGCTACGCTAATGTCTATGTTGAAAGAATACTAGCTATTGCATTAACATCAAGCTACAGTCTATTACATTTTGTTTAATGGTATTATCTTTGTGCTAATCAATATGCTGCCTTTCGGTGAATTGAGTTGCTGCCATGTGTAGTTAATGTATCGATGCACAACAGGCGTGGGTAATATTTTTGACTATTCGAGTAGTCATTAGGTTATCTTTTAATTTAAAAAAAACAACAAAAAAAAACCTGTTTGTCCAGTATTACCACCAGGAGGCAGCAGTAATACACCTAGTTTTTTTAGCAGCCACTACTGAACAAAAACAGAAACAGAACCTGCTTCTAACCGCAATGCATAAGGTTCAAGGAAATCAGGTCAGATGTAAAGAAAAAAAAAAGCTGTCAATAAGTCTTGTGTGGCACTCCTTTAAAAAATAAACAGAAATGAAGTTCACTGCATAGAGTGTGTTGTAAGCTTGAAATGCCCACCCTCAGAAATACAGCAGCTATAGCAAAGGTTTAATACAGTAATATAAATCAAGCTTTATGGATTAAGTATTCAAAAAATGAGAACCACAGACACTAAACCAGGCTACATATTGTTACTGATTGAAAATTAGAATCCGTGCACCCACCTGTGTGGCGCTCTTCCCCATTTTAACCACCTCAAACAAGGTCATGTTCTCCATTCCATTCTCCTGATGGTGGCCATTCACCCAGCCGGGACCAGTGACCCTCCCAGCTCCACCACCTTTGGCCTTGTCTCCAAGCGCCTTCTTCCCTTTCTTGGCTGCCTAATGAGGAGAAAGATGTTCTTCTGTTATCATACACTGCATCAGTGTGCCTCTATACTCAATAGCTTATCTGGTTACTGTGCATTAGAAAAACGGAACTAAATCACATTACAGACATTTGATGCAGAGATGAAACAGACTTATTTTCTTATCAAACGTAGCTGCTGCATGATATAAACTTTTTTGACTATGTATTAGCATTGTGATAGCGGGAAACCAGTGAGGATGTTTTACTGATTTCTACTCAGTGTATGCTGGACATACTGCAAGCCTGCGTGTGACCATGACTGCACATAAACCGAGGCCTGTACTACAAGGCAGGATTTGGGCTTTTCCAGGTTTCACTCTGGCTTTTAAGAAGGTGGTTCACTTCCTACTGGAGTACATAGTAACTAATGGTGTTTGAAATGAGAAATCAACAGGTACAAAATCACAATCCAATAACCAATCAATTATCTGAAAAAACCCCCCCAAAAAAAACCTTATAACTTAATTAGATAGTTTATTTATTACTAATTACAATTAGTAGTTAATATTATACAATAAAATTACAATTATAATATAATTGTTATGTAATTGCAAAAATAAAACAACTACAAATTTAATCAAATTAAATAAAAATTTATTATTTGCATTATCATTATCAAAACATTAATAATAATAACAACAATGGCTATAATCTGTCTGACTAACTGTTTACTTACACAGTCTGCATTTTTGCCAATTTTCCCTTTCTTGCTTCAAATTGGCTAAACTTTATTTATACTGTAGGTATTTTCCAGCCTTACAGCACTTTTCCTCTCACATGCACTCACACAACACGTTTCTGCGCAATAACTGTGTTACTTTAAGTCTGTATTAGGTGTGTAACCACTTAACAGTTTCCTGTTATTATAGTTTTATTTTCCTTTCTAACAGCAGCCGCTCTGTTGTCAGCAGACTTCTCAATATCTGTGATCGTTCATGCGCTACAGTCATCCCATTCATGTGGAGGTGCTCTTAGATAGACTGATTATAACCCTGGGTTAACTAACACTTTTAAATTTCTAACCACTTTCACGTGACTGCTTTGCCTGATCGCTGATGTCGGAGTAAGTGAAGCCAGATAACAGACAATGTTAAAAGTGCTTCTCAGCACAGTGCCCAAGATAAGAAAGTCAGGAAAACATACCACGCCCTTTCCTGTCTTCGCATTTTTGCCATCGGGATCCTCAAGGTCAGTATCTGAAGACAACTGAGATTCTGCCTCTCTGTGCATAACACATGGATTTATTAGTAATTATTATTAGTATTTAATACAACTGCAAAAAGTAACACAAGCATAGCAAAAACGATCTCAAATATCATCAGTGCATACATACAAAATAAACATTGAAGGACATAAAAACCTTACAGTAACACTTCCATGTTGTTCTACTTACTGAGGAAACTGAAACTCAGTGTGCAAGTCCTGCGCTGCTATCATTTCTTTAACATTTTCTGGATCTGCTGGAGTAGGTGCTCTTACTGCTCTGGGTGCTGAGCAAGGATATACCTTTATAATAGCACATGAAAAAGAAAAAGAACATAATTATTAAAAAATGAAATGAATGAAGCAAAAAAAAAAACCCCGGACAGTCAAAATAATCTTATGTAAACCCCTGCTGTTTCAAGAAAATGTTAATAAATCCTTTGAAAAGGCCGGGATTTCCTTCTGCATAGATTACTTATAAATGTTTTTTCTAAGTTACAGTTGGACTTTACATGTTGTTATTTAACTCTGTATAGCCATTCACAAAACAAGCACTGATTTGAGTGACCTGTAGAACTGCCTTTATCAGCTATAAACTCCATCAGATGTTTCTGGTTTAGAGACTTCAGCAATGTTTCAGAGATACTTTACAGCAGCGGTCCCCGACCTTTTTTGCGCCACGGACTGCTTTATGCCCGACAATATTTTCACGGACCGGCCTTTAAGGTGTCCTGGATAAATACAACAAAATAAAACCAGTACCCAAAAAAAATAATTTTCACACAAATTTTCAACTCTCGAGGCCCGGTACCAAACACGGGGGTTGGGGACTGCTGCTTTACAGGACCGGGACCTTTTTCACTCATGCATCATCTTAACTGGGTAAGAGTAAGACTTTGGCCAAGACAAAAAATGTATAACCATTTTTATAATGATTTAAGGTCGTGAACAACTTGCCAAGCATTCAAGAGAAGTTCTTGATTCGATTTCATTATCACTGGTCTATACTAAAGTAGAAAACCAGCCACAAACCATGATGTTCCCTCCTCTGTGTTTTGAGGTTTTACTGTTACTGTGCAGTTCCGTCAAGGATTCACCAAAATATGTGACTTTTCAACTTACATCCTATCAACAAATAAGACAACATTCACATATCCCTGTGGCCAATATTTATCTGTTAGAAAATTATTATGAAGAATTCAACATTATTCTAACCTTTATTGTAATTGGTAAACTTAATAAACAAAAGCAAAAAAAAAATAGTTGTTATTTTAAACCCTCAAAATTTTATCCTTACAAATGTTGTTTGATAAATACACCTTGATTGGACTTAATGAACTCCATTTACATTGCTCATATATGGGTCATACTAATAGTCTTCTTAACCATTTCATGTGAGCCCAAAGTCAAAGAAGTCTTCAACACACAATTCCTTCTAGCCTACAGTTATTTTTTAACGTGCTCATGAAAAGTACATTTTGTTTGCTATTAGTTTAGTCATACTGCACATAGTTGTGGCTGAGATGAAACTCTTCCCACATTTCGTGGTAAGATTAATCATTGTAATCATAGTAGTACCAACTGATTCACACTTTTTGTCGAAACTAATATTGAAGGGCATGACGAGAGCGTGGTTGTGTCACTGTCAGGGCACACAAAGCTTTAATAACCTATTTAAATCTGATTATCTGTATCCAGATAACTTATCTGCATAAATGCGTGTTAATGCATGGTATGCAGGTTGTAAACGCAAACACAAGATATCGGCAATGGAACGCGGCTACAGTATGTTAAAATGTGAGCCAAACCTGCTGACAGACATAGTAATAATGTTAGCTATGCAATGGGGAAAGCAGAGAGCGTGTAACAGAGCCACTTATCTCAACCTGGGATGCACCATGTTCGTTCGCGAGTCAGCTAGATCTATCTAGCTAATTAGTCCATTGACATTTAGACAACAATAATATGTTTTGATGCCAGTTGTAAGACCAATTAATGTGATTTATCCAGCTGAAGCAGCAAGATAAAAATTACACATTGACATCAAAATAAGAAATCCACCCATCCAGGCTCCACATAAGCACATCAGCAATACCAAACCTCTGCACTTGCCATGTTTATTACCACTATCAAGGGCTGTTAGGCTTAGCAAAAAAAGTCTATTTGTTGTGGATCACTTGACAGTACTACAGCAAACTATTAAGTAATACATGAAATTGCAGATTAATCTTTTTGACAACTAGGGGCTGGATTCTGGTTGCTGCATGGTAGCTGCTAAGAAAATATTTCAGATGACTGAGACCCCAGTAGTGCGCACACTGACTGTGTCGCACTGTTGCAGTTTACTGGGACACATGGAACTATTTTTAATGACATCTGTGTTTTTAAGTGTTCTACAACAGGCTTATAGACTGAGAAATGCAAGAGGAAATGCTTGTTTGACTGCACTACTGGTTCAAAATGCTCCAAATTTGCTGGGTCCAGATTCTAAGATGTCATGACTTGTGACCTCTCCTTGGATAATTGAGCAAAAAAGTAATACAAAGAAGCCTCTTAGGCCTCTTCAAACCATCTTCTTAAAAAAAAGGGGGGGGGGCATAAAAACATGTATATCACATTAATTAATTAACTGAAGATAATACACTGGCAAAGTTAAGTAATACATCTTGTTAGTGGCCATTCTCAAAAAAAAGCTTTCCAAGCTTAAGGGGTGTGTTTTCCCCAGACTCACTTTCACTCTCCACTTTACAACTTGCAAACTACACTTGTATCTCCAACACAGCTGTTATTCGGAGCTGAAAATAAGTGATTTTGTCTCCCAGCTCTAACACTTTAAAACAGATACTTAGGAATGTGTTACTTAATGAACGTTTTTTTAAGAAAAAAGAAAAAATGCATGTGATCGCGACTGTTTCACAACTTTCTGCGTAACTTTACGTTTACAGCAGATACTTTCAGAGAAAAGGGGAAACTGCGGACCGCTCTTATACAATAGAACATACTGTAAGTGGAAATCCCAGTAAACATGACACGGCTTTTCCTGAGCAGACTAGGGGCTTGTCCCTAGGCTCTGAACGCCATAAATGGATATGCATACTGTACGGATTTCAGTGTCTCAATAAAACGTTAGCTACTGATGAGCACAATTGTCTTTCGCTTGTATTACTGTCCACCGTGTCGGTAAACTGCATCGTTACTCGTAATTTGAAACAATTTAATCATACCGCAGTTGTGACACGCGCAGTTGTATACTTCCGAAATACAAACAACCACAGATGTTTGGGAGGCTGAGTCTGCTATCGGCTCTCATCTCCTCCTGACGTGCCGTCGTTTTTACGACGGCCAAGCAGTTCTCAGGCTAATGTGAGCTAAATCTATTGATAATGTGATCTTGGCCACAGACATCAACGCTCTAATTAATTAATACCGGGCTCCCACAACTGCGATTACACTTCGCGCCAGTGTTTTGATACACCATAAGAAACTAGCTTAGCTAGTATTACCGTTAGCTGTAGCTGGCTAACTGGACCACTAGCACATATAACACAAACTGGAAACACACAGAGGCTGCAGTTGGTAACTATCTTGACTATAGCACATTCTGATGAACTAGTATTTCTATAGGTATGACTATTGGTGACACTAACAAGTGTCTTGACAGCTAACCCAGAAAAGCGGCTTCAATGGCAAACTCCCTTGATGTTAACGTTAGCTATCCGCCATTTTACTTACCTCGTTTTAATTCAAAGACGGACTGAAATCAAATAATCCACGCGGTACGGACTGTTCATAGAGAATGCTTTCGTCAGTTCCCTGCACTGGCTGTCATTTTCCAAATTTTAACAATTGTAGTTTTATTTGTTGGCTAACGTTAAGAAGCTTCTTGGTGGCTAATATAGCAAGGTACAGTGTGTATTGTCGTTGTTATGCATGCAGCACACACACCACCTGTCGGCGACACTGTGTACTGCCGCTACGAGGGACCATATCCTGTCAGGGCTATCGTAGCGGCAGGTCCATATCCTGGTTCCTCGTAGCGGCAGGTCCATATGGACCGCTCTCATGTGATCGCCGATTGAGTCACGGAGATTGTCCATTAGGTAGGACAGTACCTCGCATGCTGTCTAACTTCCCAATGAGGCAGGGGTCATTGACTATTGATAGTTAATCAAATCCTAACGGGCACAGTGTTGTTGGGATAAATGCTCTCAGCTCTTTGATCAAGTAAGAACTTTAAGACTGAACTGGAATCAGTAAAAGGGCAAAGTTTGGATTTAGCTGGTAAAAGCTGCCCTATTTCTTCCACTCCCTGCACTGCTGAAGTTTTTCGGAATGAGCTATCAGAAAATAGATTAGTGGCCTACTGAATGAAAATCCAAGTAGGCTAAGTAAGTAAGTCAATAGATGTGTACAATGTTGTACATTTAAGCTTATTTTATTATGCTAACATACAAAGTAATAATATGTTTCTACTTTGTACCTTTAGGGGAATTTTCTGCTTTCTTACTACACAAAGAATGATTAATCAGTTTACCTCAGTAACACAATCAAAAGAGTTCATTTGGGGCCACAATACACATATTAATAGAATTATGTTTTTTGTGTTGTTTGTTTTTTCACTAATCACACTGGTACCCATTAAATTATATAGGCTATTGATTAACAATGATTATTGCTGTTGTAGTCATTCAATTCTTAAATTGTTCACTCAATGTTGGCAGTGTCTTTACTATGAGATCTCCTATATTATTTAATATATTTTAATATATTTAAAAAGGTGTCATTTGTTTTAGACACATGGTTTTTGTTTTTTTGCTCCAGGGCAAAATTTGTACAAACTCAGACCAACAAGAAAAAACATGAGATTTTTGACAGCTTTGACATTTTATTGTTCCATTAATCATATCTTACAGGTTTTTGTAAGCAGGCCGACTTGGTAAGCCACCAACTGTTAGTAATTGTAACTAATTCTAAAATCCATTTCACCTCTTCTCCCTTTACATCAACATGTATGCTTACAGTATGACGCGTTCAAAGCCATATCTTCCCACGGGTGCTGAGGGTGTGATGGAAACAGATGTGATGCAGTGCAGTGTCACAAGAAAAACTCACATAAAAGGAGAGAAAAGTCTATAGTTCTGGCAGGCCATGCTTGCATAAGGGGCTTAATTTTCTGCAGGTGAGGCTTCATCTACACAAACTCATTGAGGAAACCATTTACTGTCCCTTCAGGTGTGTCCTCCACAGGCTGTCCCATACAAAAGGAAGGCACCACAAGGAGATCGGGGTCCTTGATCTCGTTTTCAATCTCCATGGTCCTGTAAGAAAGTGACAGAGATACTTTATGGGCATTCACTGTATGTCGTTTGCATCCCTGTAGTATATTGCTCAGATGTTAAAAAGAGCTGAAAAAAATCAACACAGCTTACCTGAAAAGGAATGATGTGGACTCAGTGAAGTAGAAAGTGAACACAGGCAAACATCCCTTGGTTACAGACATGGAATAGTGGCCTGAAAACGAGAACAGAAAACATTCAAATACAGTGAATATCACCACAGTTATACAGGAGCGTCCCTCGAATTCTCTCCTCTGTTTATAGCGCGTCACCCCCTACCTTTCTTGTCGGGCATCGATCCTGTCCATACGTCTAGCTGTAATCCCTCCCCTTCGATGGCTGCACTCCCAGAGTGTTCTTTAGTGGAAAACGTGGCATCATCGGGAATATCCAGAGGGTGCATGCTGCAGTGCAGCGTTTTTTTCACACAGCTCTGGTTTTTGCTTTCAATCTCGTAGAATGTCCCCTGCCAGAGACAGACTTGCATGTTAAGTTGCTAAACAACTTCAAGTCATGTATTTACTTGTCGGCGTTACAGATTTAAAGCAGTTACCTCTTCGAAAAACATCAGCAGATCCATACTATGTGAAGCGTTTGTGGCGCTGCTCTCGTTTGATCTGAACCGTAGCTTCTTGCCCATTGAATCATAGGTGAATGCACCATATGCTTTCATTTCACCTTTCATTGACATCTAGTTTCATTCGAAAGCATACGGCGAGACACAACAAGGGAGAATTAAAGAGTTTAAAATGTAATGCAAGGATCAGGAGTTGATCTGAATGACAAATAATAATAATATATATTTTTAAAAACTTACCACAGACATGAATCCTGTCATATTGGGTGCATCTGAAAGATAAAAGTATGATAGTTAAGACCTTTCATATACTAACAAACATTAAATATAATTTGATCCAATACATAGACTGGAGTTTGTGTGTTGTAACTAAAAAAAATGCAGCGATCCTAAAAGATGCCTGAAAAATAATTTCAATTTTTATGGATAGGGTAAAACTGCAAACTCTTACGACAAGGCTGATGGTGATCTGCATGGGTGCTGGCGGTCAAGCACATGAAGAAGAATAGCGTAAGAGCTGCATACATTTTTCTGGTCTGGAGGGAATCACAAATTAATGTTCGAGATGGCAACAGCAACCAAAAACCCCAACCAGAAGCACATCTAGCTCTTGGTCAACCAAACAGCTGCTTTTATAGGGCTGGTAACTGGCACGAGACAAAAAGTCTGACGTAAAAAGGACCCGGGGTCATAACCCCCTGGACTTCTGACTTCAAGCTGTCCAAATACATTAGTTCTTGTCCCTGCTGGTCGGCACCCAGTGGAAGAGTTTTACTTTTCATTTTTGATTGTGCAGCTGTCCTGTGATGTTTTCATGCAATGTGTCTCTGGCTGGCCCCCTACTTTCAAAAGCACCTTTCAGAGTGTCATGTGTAAATAAAGGGTAAGACCAATCATGCACGGGGGATTATCAAGGCTGTGTCAGGGAAACAGAGTTAAGTATAGATGAAAAATGACTTTATGCTAAGTATCATAACAGCTCCCTGTTTACAGTGATGTTGTGGTAAAGAGGAATGTAGGACTGTAGGTTGTAGGCCTAAGACTGTGTGTGAATTGACGGAGGGGTTGGAAGTGAAATGTGTTAGTTATACATCCAATGTCTGTTAGGAACTGAAACTGAACCAGGGAATCTCTATTCCTTAATGAAAGCTGACTAACATTTAAGACAATGTTAGAATCCTTTAAGCGCACATCCTCTCTCTTATGGCTGGCAAGCCAAGGAAGTAAAAAGACAGCTGGAGGTGGCTAAGAAATCAAACTTATCAGTAGATTATATCCAGTAAAATGGCATTTTCTGTTTATATATATGGCCTGTGTCCTTTTTGGAACTGGTTTCACGTTCCTTTTTTGCATTTATCCGCTACAAAGCATCAAACCACATCATAGTATTTATTTTACAGTTTGTGTTGTTATGTCATGTTCATCATATGTTTGACAGCTACATGTAAATTATTGCATCTGTGCATTCTCTTCCACTTATCCTTTCCAGGGTCATTGGAGATGACAGATGTTTTAGGGTGAGAGGCAGGTTGTTAGTCTGTCACAGAGACATACAACCATTTGCACTCACATTCACACCTATGGGAAATTTAGGATTACCAGTTAACCTATCCCCACTAACTGCATGTCTTTGGACTGTGGGAGAAAGCCGGAGTACCTGGAGAGAACCCACGCAAACACGGGGAGAACATGCAAACTCCACACAGAAAGACCCCGATGGAAAGGAACTCAGGACCTTCCTGCTGTGAGGCAACAGTGCTAAGCACTGTGCTGCATTTTAATTGATATTTAAATATTTTTGATGTCAAAGCACTCATCTGCCATATTTGACTGTAGGGACAAGGACTCCTGCTTCTTTAACTTGAAGTCATGACGTTCATGGAGAAAGGACAACTGATGAGGCCTTGCTTCTGTACGACCAGTAATGAATAAAAAGATCATGTTTTTTTAGATTTGAGTCATGGTAACCTTTGAACTTCCACATGAGACACAGACAAAGGAGGGAAAAAAGCAGCCTGGTGTATGTACAATTTTACAAAAAAGTACTAAATGTGTGACTGTGATGACTGACCCCCCCCCCCCCCCCCCACACACACACACACACACACACACACACACACACACCACCACCACCAAAAAAACACTCTTACCCTTATCTTTATACAAGTGATCCAAGCTAAATAGAAATCCTGGGGTGTGTATACTGGATCAACTGCAAAAGTCAGGGCAGAAACGTGTTGTTTTCACAGTTTCAGTGTGTGCAGCTGTCTGTTGTTCTACTTGCCATCAAAATTGTGTGTGTATGTGTGTTTTCATGCTAACATCGTGTGCACTCTGTCAAACAGGTGAGAAACATGCATCAATAACAGGCTTTTGAAAATATGAATCAGTGCATATAAAATACTGGCATACTTGCATTGAAGTATTTATGATGTAGTGGTATGTTTGGTGATTACTTTTAACAAGTAATCACTAAAAGCTCCGTAATGTTTGTTTATATGATTTTCAGCTCATTTTATTTGCATTGAGATTTTCAGATTTCTTTTTAATATGAACCCAGATGAATGAATTCTCTTCTACTCTCATTTCAGTTTTGCGTGAAAAGAAATCATTGAATGTAGTTTTTATATTTTCAACTGACTCGACTTTTGGTAAGAACTAAAAAACCAGAACACTGGCAATAAATGTGTATTCTGTGCATTTCATTTTTCCTTCCTTCATTATTTTTTGATTACTGTTACTTTCAAATTCCATTTCAAATATAATTTATGAAAACACCTACTTGTCTCAGAAGACTGATTTACGATAAACTACATATCTGGATTTCAGCTAAGCAGTTTGCTGTTTCTCTTTCAAAATAGAAAGGAAATGAATAACAAAACTAAAAGGATGCTTTATACCACAAACATTACAAACAACTAGGTTCAACTCAGACTTAAAATAGATTGAGAGTAAACTGCGGGAATCACATGGGAAATTTAACATCACTGTTTGAAGGAACTATAGTGGGGGGGGGGGGGGGGGGGGGGGGGGGGGGGTTGATGGAAAATGAGGGAAGCCCTTTTCTCAATGCACTGCTTCCCCTTCTGTTCACAGTTCATGACAGGCTCAGCACTTTCTTTTTCATAGAGGAAGTAAGCTTATTAATGACCTGCCTCACAAACTGGGCACTTTTTGTCTTGCAGTTTAGCTCTTAGTGTTTAAGGCTGTCCTGACCTTGTCTGCAGAAGTTTCCTCTTTCTGCAGACAATCATCAGGAGACACTGAAGCCAGAATGAATCCCATCTTGTCCTGCTAGATCGCACTTGGGCAAAATAAGACCCGAAGGCTGGAAAACAAACACATACAATCTCAACAAGGTCCAAGAACTCCTTAAAGCAAAACTGAGCAACAACAACAACAACAACAACAACAAATTAATAATACAAAATATTATGTCACTTACTGCAGCAGAGAAAAACTAAAATATATTAGAGTTCTCTGCAGACAGATAAACACCTGACTATATTTTACTGGTCTTCCAAAGAAAGTCTTAATTATACCCACACGGCTAAACGAATCATGTTTTTATGACACTGTAATTTGGAAATAGTTCACAGATGTGTAATAATAGAAGCTGAATTTAAAATAGCCGGGAAATGATATCATGAAATGACTCTACTAATCAAGACATGTGTTTAAAAATAGTAAATATAAAATAATCATAATCAGAATACTTTATTAATCACAAAGGAAACTATGTGGTTACAGTGGCTCTAAGACAATAACAGCAATAGACTGAAATACATTAAATAACACAATATATTACAAAGTTTACAATATATAAGAAATAGCTTTAATATATACAAATGGCTCAGTTATAAATATTCAGAATATTACAGAAGTGAAATATATATGATTGACAATGTCTTTTTTGTGTGATGCAGATCTGAAAGTTTCCATTTTTATGTTTAAGTAAAAATATTTTTCAGTGATTGATACAGGCATGTACTCCGATGGTAAACAAGTGGATTATTTGCTGTCAGTGCACCATTCTCTTTCGCTCTCTCAATCTCTCAGACACACACACCCACAAACAAACAAACAAACACACACAAACAACATTTTCAAATTGAAAGTTCTTAGTTTTGTTTTCTTCTTCTTTAGTCAGATCCATATTTATTTTAAATCAACCCTCTACACCAAATCCTCGCTCTGGTGTTAATACTTTGCATTATACACCTGCTTTTTCAACATATTACACACACATTTCTGTTGATAAGCAGATGGAGCAAGTTTATCCAGTTGCTGAATTACAAGCATGTCTTAAATCTAAACAAGCAAGCGTGAGTGCCTGTGCAAAAGCAGAAGTTGGAGCATTCAATGCCACAATCCCAGGCGTGGACATCCTACCAAATTCACCCCAAGCCACAGAATGCTCGGTGAAACTGCAAAAAACCCAAGAGCTACACCTCTACAGGCCTCAGTTAGAATGTTAAATATTAACGTTCATGGCAGTACAATTAGAAAAAGGCTGAACAAACCACAGGAGTTGAGGAACAATGTCCCTTGGTGCAGATGTGCAGATGTCTGACCATAATACAAAGCGCACCAGTGGAAAGAACTTGCAGCAACTGTCAAGCACGGTGGTTGAGGGGTGATGATTTGGGCTTGTTTTGCAGTTACAGGACTCCTCTGAGTATTCTAGAGTCAAACTTGAGGCTGTGAACCCAAGCACACTAGCAAATTTATAACAAAATGACCGAAGAAGAAAAGAATTTAGGTGTAGCAGTGGTCCAGTCAAAGTCCAGACCTCAAGCAGATTGAAATGCTGCCGTGGGACCTTAACATAGCTGTGCACTGAAGAAATGCCTGCAAACTTCATGTTCATGTGCTTAGTTTTCACAAAACAGAGTCCTGTGACAGACTTCTTTTTCTCGTGACTGTATGTGTTTTACAATAAGCCGAAATCTGGGTTTGCTGTTTATAGAAAAAGTTGAAAAACTGGAAGAAATTCATAGCAAAACTAAAAGGATGCTCAAAACCACAATTGCATGAAACACAAATAAGCTGAGAGTAAATTGTACAAAACGTGGGGGATTTAACATTACTGTTTCAAGAAAATAAGCGAAAACAGGTAATGAAAATGAGGGAAGCCCTTTTCCGACTTCACCCCTTCCCTCCCCACTGACCACATGACAGTTCACAAAGAGCTCAGCATTTTCTTTTTCATAGAGAAGTAAGATTTTTATGACCGGCATCAAAATCAGACCACTTTATTGTCTTGTAGGTTTTATAAGCTTGCAGTGTACATGTCCCTATGAATTTTCAATAGTCTCTTTATGTAGTGACTGTGGTGTGATTGAGACACGGTGGGTCCAGAGGTTGTTACTGAGAGCCATCACACCACATTCCACACATCTTCCCCAACCCTTATTCCCCGTGTTTTAACACAGTGGGCATGATTGCGGATGCCATGCACGTGCGTGCGCACGGCACCGCAGTCCACGCTCCACCACAGTGACATTATATTCTCCTGAGAACCAGCCTTATTTCCTATGTCTTCTATAATGGACATTTGTTTTTGATCTATATCGTTTGACTCATTTGAGGTACCTTACTAAGTCTTGATGTACGAAATAGAGGACATCCTGGGCTTTCCATTGATTTCTCGTGTGTTTGATTAGCTCCAGAGAGGAAGGAAATCACAAAAAGGTGCAGTTTTTTCCACGGTTCTCAGGAGGATATTGCAAAAAGGCCGAAATCTATCATCAACCCTTAACACTAACTTACCTTGAAGACATCAATTGATATAAAAAGGCCAGGGTTACAGCATTGGGTTGATACTCTCCATCATTTAGAGGCTCAAAGGAAATATTGAAAGTACATTTCCATTGCAACATGGATGAAACCCATTTATGCTCAGTTAGAGTGTCTAAAAGACAAATGGACCTGAAACCCCTTTAATTTCCTGCATCTAAATTCGGATACAAATTAAGTTACCACGTTTGGTGATATTGAAAAAAAAAATCCACAAATTTGTTACTTCCAGTGCACACTGTTACCATAATTCTTTATTATTACTTTGATTTAATAAAATTCTGAAAAGCCTTCAGCTTGTCCGATGTGCTTTGGAGGGAGTACTTACAGAAACTAAAAACAGAGCTCATAGATCAATGTCTCTGCACTGACTGAACTATCAGCCTTTGCAAAATGCTATCATGTTAAGCTAATGAAGTACTTTGTGTGATTTTAAAAGAATTATATAATTAAATAATGCTTATAAAAAGTTATAATATTAATGTTTTTACAACTTAAACTGCATGGGCAAAAGCACCGAGCCACCCAGTTGTCACACAGAAGGAAGGGTTTCCATGGCCTTGAAGCTCCCAGTGCACAGTTACTGTGCTGATGTTAATAGCAGATGAGGTTTGAAACTCATTTATTTTTATTCATTTAGCACAATGTTGGTGACTTTTGTACTACGCGCCTTGCACTTGGCGACTCCTCTCTCGTTATATGTGACTCTAACTTTATGTGGTCTGCTATGTGCCTGAGTTCCTGTAGTTCAGCTTCACAATATTACCACTTACTGCTTACATCATGGGATATGTCTGAGGGAAGAAATTTCACAACATGACTTGTTGCAACAGCGGCATCCTGTTACAGTATCACACTGAAATTCTGTGAATTCTTTAGAAAGACTTATTCTTTCACAAATGTTTGTGAAGGCAGACTGCATGGCTTAATGCTTCATCTTATACCCATGGCAATACGACTGAAAACACCTGAATTCCGAGATTAAGGGCAAGGAAGTAGTACCCTAGTTCGAAATGACAAGTGAAAAACTGTAAACCAGAATCAGAATAACTATGTGAAGAGTTAAATAGTTTTACCTAGCCCTCATTTGTTTGCGCAGTTCAAAGAAACTTTAGAGATTGTTCTGGAGTTAAACAAACCAACACTGATATAGACGTTTAGCATATCCAGTCTGACTGTGTGAAATGTTTTTATGTAACAGCAGATACTTTAAATAAATGTAGGATAACCTGACGTCTCTCTAGCATTTCCAAATTAAAAGAATCCTAAGTATCCAACATTTTAAATCTTTATACTGTATGTTTAACAAGACTCAGTGAAAAAACATAATGTGTAATTTGATTTATTGTAATCTTTGCTTTATAAAAAAAAACAACAGTAGATGCAGAAAAAGAAAACCAGCCAAGTATAAATGCATAATTTCACAGTACAAAGTACAAATTTCAAAATCCCCACCATGAAGGTGCATGAAAGGCTGGAGCGTTAGAAGTGAATTAACCTGACCCCACGAAAACATTCGTACCCCGTTTTTGTTATATACAAGTAATCCAAGCTAAATAGAAATCCTGGGGTGTTTCTGCTGTATCGCTGTAAAAGTCAGGTCAGAAACGTGTTGTTTTCAAGACTACAAAGTGTGCAGCTGGCTCTTGTTCTTCTTTCTGCCAACAAAGTGTCCCAGTTGTTTCTATGAACTCTGTCAGACAGGTGAGAAACACAGTCCTGTACTTGTGCTAGAAGCGTCATCAGTGGAGTCTAAAAAGGCCGCACAGGAGAAAGCCAGTCACATTTGGTTACAGCAAGTTAATAACAGATTAATAACCAGCAGCTAGTAAAAAAGCACAGACCAAAAACAGAATTATTATGACTGTCTAGATAAAAACAACCTGTGGCTTCAACAAGCGAATTCACTGAAACCATAACTTAAATGCCAAAGTGAAACTGTCACACAACAAAGAGGTAGGGTGAAACCTCCTGTCAATAAAATTTCTAGGGATAAGAATTTTTCATAGTTTGAAACCAAATGCATATCAGAAATTTCACAAAAACATACCGACTCTGGAAATTTGTCTAAAAAACACTGTGTGAATACCCAAACCTAATTTAAGATCTTACAGAATATCTTTATGTTCCTCTTCAGAGTTGTTCTGAAAATGCATTTTATTTAGCTTAAGCTTGGTTGTTAGTAAAGCTGCCCATTTGAGTTTCCTCCACTGTCTGAAAGATCAATTTTACACAGAGTAAAACAACACAAAAGCAAAGGTAAACTGTTAGAGAAGACACATTGCTCTGTCACAAGATAAAACTTGCTTCTGTACTGAAATTTACTGGCTGAAGTTAGGAAATTAGGCAGCAAGACAAATGAAAAACAGGTCTAAGCTAACTCATTAAAATCTAATATTAAAAAACTAAATGTAATATTTATGTAGAACATTATTTACACATGAACGAAATATATTGTGATGGGTCTCATGTAGCATTACCTGTTGAAGTTTGTCTTACACAGTTTCAACTGGCACACTGGGTTACTGTGAAATGACTCTAGGAACATGTTTTTATATAGTCAATGAATTCTGCACAAAAATAAACCAAAATAATAATCATGTGAGAATTATTTAAATCTGTGATTTAAAAAAATGCTGTGATTTGTACCAAACAGTCAGAAATTGATTTAAGTTGCGTCAAATGTAAAAATTCAGCAGGCATGTATTTTCCGCACTAAAAAACACAAACAAAAAACAATCAGATGCACTTTCCATGGCATCGTACCGTGCAAAACTATATTTGGTCCAATAACGACGGATCAAATTTCAACATGATAACAGATTACTGCTCCGGCTTTCTTTTCTTTTAATCTCAGGTGACTTCCAGTACTGAAGGCACTGAATTCATGTCTGGTTGGGAATTTACCTCAAAATCATTATCAACCCCTTTACAGTTAAGCAATTTTCTGGAATAGAACTTGAATGATTTTGATTTTTACTTGAAGAGACCTGAACCTACCTGAAAGCTGCAAAATACCTCAAACCAGGCAGCACAAATTTCAGTAAAATATCATGAATTCCTAATTATTTAATTTTATTTATTTAAACTGTGTTTTTTTTTTTATTCTTATAAGGGAATGCTGATATCAAAACAGGTACCTTTAAGGAGGATACAAGAAGAAGGACTCAAAAGGATTTAGGATAACATCATTCAAAGATATATATAAATACATATATATTACTATTAAAGAATTCTGGATCTTTTTTTCGTTATATATATGTAAAACGAAAAAAAGATCCAGAAGTCTTTAATTATAATCTGTGTATAGCTTTCAAGTGATGCAATTGATGACATCATGGGTGTTTTTTTTAAAATTGGTCTTTTTTTCCATCTTGTTTCCCTGACATTCAGTGAAACTGCTTGTTGTAACTTGTCCACATCATGAGACTGAAATATTCCCTAAAGATGCACAGTCAAAAAGTGTTTGATGTTGATGAAGTGTTTTTCCACCTTTCCCCAGTAAATTACTGGACATTTCAGGAATTAAGAAAGTTATGTTTTTATTTATTGTGTAAACTAAACACTGAGCATTGCGGTCAACTTGCCAGAGTGGCAGTTACAGCTCAAACAGATGATTTTTTTAAAAGTAGATGCTTATTCTCATGCTTCCTTTTCTTTTCTGTCTTATCAATTCGTCCATGTTTAAATGACCTAAAAATGGACAGATTTGTGAGTATAGAGTATAGAAATAGAAAGACACAAAAGAAAAGCAGTTTACAAGCATGATGATTACAAGTGTGTGTGTGTGTGTGTGGGGGGGGGGGGATAGCAAAAAATAAAGACGGCAGTCCTATTTTAGTTTCACAGTGAATGACTTTTTCTGAATCATACAGTCACCACAAGATGCTTAGTGAGAGAGAGAGCGAGACGGCAGAGAGAGGAAAAAAAAAACAAAAAAGTCCAGACACCGTGTGAAACCGAAAGCAAGAACATGAGAATATATAGTGTTTGTGAGTGCCAGTAAAGCATGAAATTATCTTGCTGCGAGTGGCACTACACCACTACTCACTACTCCTCCGAGGTAAGCCCATGTTACACTAGTTTACAAGAGTCTGAGGGTGTTTGTGTTTTTCTGATAGATATCAATATCAATATCTATATATGTATATATATAGATATTGATATGTGTGTGTGTGTGTGTGTATATATATATACATACATACACACACACACACACACACAAACACACACACACACACACATACACATATATATATATGTGTGTGTGTGTGTGTGTGTGTGTGTGTGTGTGTGTGTGTGTGTGTGTATGTATGTATATATATATATACAGTGTGTTTATGTTTGCTTAATGACTGTGCTGTCTTAATGTACATTGAACTGGGAGATCAGGGAACTGTTATCCTTCCAGTTAATAAGTGATTGACTGACTCAGCATGAAGACTGTTTTGCATCGAGAGCATATGTAACAACAAAAAGAAGAAACTTTTTTAAAAAAAAGGAAGATTTTTGTTTCTTTTTTCTGCTGATTAATTACAACTGAGTCAGGAAACCTGAAAGGGACAAGACATACAACGCTTCTAATTACATGATTCCTGCAGTGGCAACCACCTGCTGAAGTCAGTTTTATCTGTACTCAAGAGATTTGACTTCAGGTCTTTGCACAGACACTTTTAGGTGCAAGGCTGAAAAAGAAGAGGACATAGAAAAAAAGAGCTTCCTTTTCACAGTTTAACCATTTATTGGAATTTAAGAAAGAAAGCATATGGATGTCATGTGGCAGGGGATGACAGATGAGGCGTGGAATTTCTTAGAGAAATGTTGTTAAATTTCCCATCTGCCATATTCATTTTCTTCAGAAGTGTTACTTTCTATACATAGCAATTTTACAGGAAGTCCAAGTCAGCTTATTTTACTTAATCGTTGGGAGTTTAAGCAGCTGCACAAACTGTTCGTTCATTAGTTTATCCCATGAAGGCGCACGTGGTCGCAGATGATTTCTAACCTATAACTCTGGTCTTGTCTCCGATGTTTCAGATGGCTGTTTGGAAAGCCCTCTTCCTCCTCTTTTGTATACTGGACTGCATGGAGCAATCCGCCTCATTACCAGTTGCTCAGACTAATTCCCTGTATCTTAATTGCTTCAAGCACACAAGGTCCACTCGAACTCGTGTGCAACAGCTGCTAGGGAAATATGTAAGTACTAAATTTAGTTCTACTCCATGGTCTGACACTAGTTGTTTGTTTTTTTTCTCAGCTTAAACTTATAAGTTATTGTTTTGTGTAATATTTATAGAAGGAGCAGCAGCTGGGAAACGGGCAGTTTGAGGACAGAAGCCGACACTTGAAGGATCTGCCCTCACTTTCCACAGAATTCTATCGGTGGATTAATCTGACGGTTAGTAAGTCCCTCTGTGTTTCAAAACACTTTCATAGAAAATCATTCTCTGATTAACTTTTGGTGTTATTCTGAGAATTTCTTGTTTTGACCTTTTCCATTATGAGGAGAACAAAAAAACAAACAAAAAAAAAGAAAGAAACCTGATGACTCTGTCAGAAGGTTTGCTTTTACAGAATAAAAATGCTTGTAAAAATTTGCATGGAATTCCCCTTTTTGAAACTTCAAGCACAGATGGGGTTGTGCAACGCTTCATTATGTAATCATGTGCTTGTCACTTGTGCGTTCAGGAGTGGGAACGACTGCATGCCGCTTTCTGGGACATGAAAACCTACTGGAATATGCTGGAGTGGAAGAGAATACAGCTGGAGAACGAGGAGAAAGATCAGAAGATGGTGCAGGATGCTCGGACAACTCTAACTCAGAACATCAGACACATTCAGCTGGACTTGCGGGACCTGATTAACCAAGTTAGCACTCAGGTATCAACAGTCTTTTTACTGAAATCCACCCACATTTCATCATCCCCCTTCCCTGTGGAGGAAGTGACATCAAAAATGGTCTGATATAAGATTTGTTTTGCTTTCTCCTCTAGATGAGCTCTTTGAGAAGCTCTTGGAAAAGGCCAGCAGCTGCTTTGGCACAAACACGCCTGAACCCAGCAAGCAGGTCCAGGACAGTATGGGACAGCCGAGTGGAAGGTTACATCATCCTGAGGGATCTGGACCTTTACCTCACCAAGCTGGCAAGAGACTTTCTTTTACTGGCTACGAAAATACAGTCATGACTCAAAACTGAAAAAAAGACAACACACACACACACACACACACACACATGCGCACAAAGTCAAAGAGAAAAAAGGAAGAAATAGTTGAACTGACTCTCAGCACTTTGATCAAACTGGAAAGATTGTGATAGTTTTCATTCAAGTGTTTTTATTAACATTTCGCGAGGGGCTCTGATTATTGCGAGTCTGCTTTTTATTCCTTCTCATTTTAAGGGCTTTCTTGGGTATTTCCCAGAGTTTCTGTCTCACCTCTGACTGTAAGTTAGACATGAGCTTTCAGAACGGCGAGAACGCTTCCCAACATCCTGTTTTTCCACCCACGCCCTCGATCTAGTGGACTTTCCAAAGATATTTTGCTATTTATTGAAATATTTATTACAATGCTATTTATTTCAAAGTGGTTTATTTTAATTCTCTTGCAATATGTAATACAGTGTTTTACAGAAGACATTTTATATTTGATAAATATTTTGTATTTTTTTCAATAAAGAGTTACAGCATTTGAAATGGCGACTACTTCATGTCTTAATTTTCATCTTTGGTTATCAATAGTTAATGCAACACTGAAGATAATCTTGTTATAATGAAGATGTACAGAATATGAATCAATAAGCACTCTGTCGGGCATGTTTTGTATTCTGTGGTTTTCTCCTGTAAGCTGCAAACTGATCAGTTAGCTGGTTTTCTGTGTCTTCATGTGGCGTTGATCTGAGGGGCAGTCTGAAGAGTGAAATCAGATCGAACACAGTCAGCTATCAAATGTTTTTGGTATCAAAACACCCCTCCCTGTCTGCAGGCTCCCCACATGATATCAGAGCAGCCGCTGACTCACCACTAGCAAATGTCCTCGTCTGCCTTTGGTCACTTTCAGCTCTGCGCCCCTCACAAAATCAATTATTCCTTCCTTGCCTCGGGCCACAGTAAACTGGATGCTGCGTGCCAAGAACAGATGATAAGATGGACTGATGGTGACCACCACACAGAAGCAGTCAGTCTGAATCTTACCTGCCCGGGTTGATGTTGACGTTGCTGGTCTTGTTGGCCATCATGGCTAATTTTGTTACCAGCTCGATCGAGTGGCTGCAGTGCAGCAGCAGATCCCCCTGTGGGAGAGACAGCGGGCTTTAGAGTGGCTGCATGGTTGCTTTATTCCACACAGGCATGACTGTTGTGTCCTACTGTACCTTCTGTTTATTGTCCTCCCTTGTGATGTGAAGAACACACATCCCATCACTGAGAGAGCTCAAAGCGATATCTGTTTCAAGAAAAAACACAAAACAAATCACTAAACGCACACTGAACAGTCACAATGTGCATAATGGAATACCTAGCAGTGTTGTGGTGACCTCCTGAACTGTAACACGAAGCCATTGCAAAAGTGCCAGAAACCTTTAATAGCAACTTGAGGCTAACTCCAAAAGCAAGTTATTCCCCGTAGACTCCGATCTTAAAAGTCCCCAACTTTACAACATCTTTTACAGTCTGGTGCAAAACAGTTTTGATCTCTGTGGATAGTTTTCCCCTATGATAACAACTGTATGGGGCAAATCATTCTTAGCTGATTCATATGCACAGCGGAGTTAAGTCTGTGACCGTTATGAGTAACGAGTGTTCCTGCAGAGGCAGCTGCTGTAGTCAACAGCTGCCTGCTAGACATCCCCTCTGTTGATTCAAGTCTGCAGAGAATTATCTGACTCATAACGACTTCCCATGTAAAGCCCATCCACGAATTTGTGATGGTTTTTATTACATTGTTTTACAGCACTAATTAGAATACGTGCGTGAACTTGAACCTATATAGTTTGCTAGCAGTAGCTGATAAGTTCACAGTCCACTTTATCATCCAGATATGGAAACTTCTGCTTGAGAGTCTCTAGAGACTGAGCTGAAGTTTCCAGAAAAAGCCGTTTAGATTTTGTGACCGCAGATGGACGTTTAAAAAAACAGAAGAAGCAGGATTTAAAACTGTAAAGATTCCTCCCTTACAAAAAATATGCATTTACAAGTGATGAATTCAAGAACATTATCTCAATAACTATCTCAATATACCACATTTGTAAAACTGTCCCCTTCTCAGGGCTGGTTTTCACCTCTCAGAGCTGTGTAGTCGATCCTCTGCTTGATTTTGGTCTTGTCCACCAACACAGCAAAGGTGTTAGTGAGGAGCAGCTGGCGAGGGCGCGGCTTGAAACCCCTTTTGTCATACTTTATGACTGAAACACCGTACTGAAAAGGACAAGGAGACGCATTACTCCATAGCAGCATTTATTATCGCCATCAGGCTTTAAACAAAAAAAAAAACAAACCCTACCTGCACTTTGTCATTGCCCAGAGTCTGGACGACTTTGAGACTGATTTGCTCACGTTCTGTATAAAGCAGTAGAAATGCTCTGTGAATTTTTTATGCTTGCCAGTGGGTGGTGGATAACAAGTGCAAAGACAATGAATACATAAACGTGTACCAAGCCTGGAGTCCAAAAACAGCTTTCCAACACTCTGAGGGTAGCTGTCTTTCTGATCCTTGAAGATCTCACTGGCTACAACCTTCTGCATCATCTAGAGGACAAACAAAAATCAAGTGAGATTTAAATAAAGATTAAAACAAAACAACTAAATGAAAGCCAGTCAGCTGCAATCTGACCATCTTGCAGGAAAATACAACAACAAGATAACAGGTAGACCATCTTCTGTTATCAGTGTACCTGCTTCTTCCATTCGGGCTGGACTCTCCAGCAATACTTTGTGACCATGTTCCGCATGTGCAGCCTCTGCAGGTGCTCCGATGCCTGTAGGAGACCAAAGAATTAACAATGCAGACTATCTATTCAAATATCATATTATCTGTGTGCAATGATCTTAGACAGCGGGGGGACTCAATTTGAATGTGGGGTTTTTGCACCTCATCGAGAGACGGAGGAGGTGTCGGCCAGGATTTGTCCAAAACACTCTTGGGCAGGTTTTTGCGTAGATTTTTCAAGAAAGAGTAACGAACGTGATCCAGGAAATAGTCATTCTCAGGACCGTATTCCCCATGACGGTAGATGAAGCCTTTAATGAACCTGGGAAAAAAAATGCAAAAATCATGATGGAAATTATTATATTTTGCAAAACACAGCACCAAAAACTAGACGCCAAAAAAAAGTTTCATTCAAGCACCTGCGAATTAAGTCAGCAGCCTGGCGACGCCTTTTAGCTCTCCTGCGTGCTTTCATCCCTCGCCACCCCGACTGGATCACTATCACTATATATATATACACACATGCACGTATAAACACCAAGACAGCTCTTATACTCAGCCAAAGAGAACACCCCAACGTTAGTGCAGCAGACATATAAAGTCAGTTTAGACCCACAAAGGAATGCTGGGGAAATGAAACAAAGCTGTATTGCAGATTTATGCATTTGTACCAAGCAGGTAGGGCCAATGTAACAATACTATACAAACACATTAAACACTTGTATATTCTCATTTTAGGGGCTATTCTTTAAGGAGAAAGGTGGCAAAGTATGAGAGCGCCAACAGCTGGAGGTGGTCTGACCTGCACGTCTGATGCGTTGGTACTTGGCCCTCTCTCTGTAGCCTCTCCATGATGTCTGCAGGGTCAGTGCTGAAACATGAGGAATATAGTTTTACTGCGTACCTTATGATTGTGTTTAAAATGTGTTCATTTTGATGATTAAAGTCAGGAGCTGTTTCACTAAAACCTCCCAAAAAGCTGAAGCTTCACATCTTTGACACTCTAAACTCATTAGAAGTGTGTTTCATGAATATTTGCATCACTACCTTATATTTTATTTCAGTTGTGACGCCCTCAGTTTGATAATCCTTGCTATTGCTGCTTACCTATCTCTGGCTTTTTCGCTTCTAGAGCATCTTCAGTATTGAAAAGAGTTTTTGGAAAACGGATGAAGATCTTTGATCTGCAGAAAGCAGCCAAAAAAAAAAAATTGTGATCAACACAAAATCAGTGTGCCTTTCAATGGACACTTATTGCAATGAAGTGTGATTAAATGCCTTGCATACAACATTAAACAAGTTACCTCCCCAGTTTGTACTCTTCATCTTTGTATCCCAGGTGCTTAACCAGTGTCAAAACTCCATCTGCGAGTCTGCCATGCCAGTTGGGCCACGTCTCAGGACACAGGGGCTTATACCTAAGAGCATTTATGAACGGTTACAATAAAAGAAGAATGAACATAAAGTAAACAGCCACTGCAACTGTGAACTACCGCTGCAGGAAGGCTTCAAAGCGCCGACGATATGCAAAGCCAGCTCTCCTGACCCTCAGGTTTTCCATCAGGCCCAGGTACTTCACCTGATGTCGAACCAGAACTTCATCAAACCTTCCTGCAGGGACAGAAACCGTATTTATTAGTAACAAAGAAATATTTCTGGCCAATGATATGAAACGCAATCCACACAGCAGGATAAGCTTCATTACATACATTAAGAAGCTGGGGGTTTTATTTATTTGAAATAAAAAGGACATTTTTATTAAAAAAGTTGCGACTAAATCAAAATTCCTTTTGTTAGATTAACTTATAACCTTCTGTAATCACATGCTAGTTTGTTGTTGAATCAAACAAAACACATCTTCCACCTTTACTATTAGAGTGTTTAAGAAGGTATTTCCTTTTCTGAGAGGTTTTGATTGAGAACGGGAAACGTAAGAAAAGAATTAGGTCAAACATAATTAGTTTATGAATCACCAACTAAACATCATTTCTAGTTCACTGCCGTGTGACAAAACTGAGAACACAGCAGCCAGTATTAGACGAGTAACCTTTACATTGTTTTTCTTGATCTGTATTTAGGATCTTCTAATAAAGCCTTTATTTGAGACCCGGACCCTCCCAAATAAAAACGCTTATATATCCCAATTAATATGACAGGATGTGAAACATGTACCTGGCTGCTTGGCGTCATTTGGTTTGATACAGCGCACGTAGGATGGCTCTTTAGACCTGAGGATTTCTGTAAGTTTCATCAGGCTGTTTTTGAACTGAGTGGCAGCCTAAATGATCAACAAAAGAAAATTAAATGATGTGAAATTCTCAGAGTGTATTTTCTGTTTTTTTAAATCATGCCTACAAATGATCAACATAGAGAGTGTGACTGATTTGTTACCATCTCTGGGCGTTTCTGGTCTATGACTTCCTCTCTGCGGAAGCAGTGACTTAGGATCTGGTTGTCTGACTGGCACATGACCTGAACAGAGACCAAACCACAAAACCACAAGTCAACATTAGATGTCCCCCCTCTTCCTCTTCACTCAAGCAATGGCAGGAGACAGAGTGGTTTTCAAAGGTTGCGGTGAGGCTCTACCTTGTCCCTTTTCACTATCCTCACCTCTTTCAGGTTCCTGTTCAGCAAGTCATTGTTCTTGTCGAGGAAACCTGAATGGAAGCAAAAACACGGTGATTGAGGAATAAGCTGCTTGTGAATCATCCTCTCTATGTGTTGTCTCATAACAGGAAATGTAAGTATGAATACGCTATTGATCCAGCCTTAACAGTTTACCATTGACATTGTAGTTGACCTCTCCGGCATAATGCAGCAGTCTGAACTCCTCCCTGCTCATCACCCTGCGAGTCTTTCCATTTGCCAACTTGTGCCTGAAATAAACACACACATATAGATTTACTCACATATATTGTACAGTACAAGTACAAGTCTTTGATATAAGATGATGCTTACGTGACAAAATGGGGATGGCCGCCCACTGTGTCCTCCAATTTCTCTAAAAAGGAGACATCACAAGTTTCTCCGGGCCTTAGGCACTCCTCGTCCTGTAAGTTATTCACGCTATTTAATTTCTCAAAAAGGGAAAGAGAAATAAATAATCAAAGATACAAACTCAACGCTGTTTTACGCACCAGAATGGAGATGATGCCTTTGTGCTTCTCTTCTATCAGGTCACAAATGATCTTGTTGTCAAAGTATTGCACAGTTTCCCACTGCATGTGAAAGGAAAGAATGTAGTTTTAGCATCGAAATTCGATATCAATAGTTGTTTCACACTGACTACGCAATTAGCAGCTGTACTCACTGCAATTCCTTCCGTCTCATATTCTTCCTGCTCAGATCTGAGGGTCAGCTCTATAAACAGCTGCTGGAGCTTCTCATTGCAGTAGTTGATGCAGAACTGCTCAAAACTGCAGGCGGGAAACTTCTTTTAAAACAGAACAAAACTACCACACATTGCAGGGACACTGAAGGCTACTTTTGACAGCGAAACCGGTTGACGAACTGCGCTAAGAAGCAGATGACGGTGAAGAGGAAAAGAATATAATCCATACCTGTTGTGCTGCAAGACCTCAAAGCCATAGATGTCTAGAAGCCCTATAACTGAGGAACCTTTGCTGCTGTGGTAGATTTCATCCTGCACAGCATATACAGTGCACATCATTCAGACAGAGATAGAAGACAACAACGGCCTCACAATAAGATGGAGGAATTTCTCTTGTTATCTTTAAGTTGTTATGAGTGCTGCACCTTAAGAGCCAGCGACTGGTTGATCTTCTCCACCAGCCACGTGAAGGTCCGGCCATACACAGCCTTGGCTAAGGCGTCACGGGCAGCCTCCGCTTGCTCAAAATTTAGCGGGGTGATCATCTGCATAAACATAAAAACAGCCCAGTAAAAACATGTGCATCGAACAACTGAAAACCTGAGGAGTGATGATGAAAAGATGATGACCTCCTCTCCCTTGGCTGTGAGCTTCTTGTGAGTGAGTGCCTCCCTAAGGGCTGAGCCATCGACACCCAGCAGCTGGAGAACAACAACACATCTGCTCTCAGTCAGGCTGTTTTGTAAGATTTCTAAGCATATTTAAACATCTGTCAATACTAGCGGGATTGTACTGACCCTTGCAAGATTAGAAATCTCAGTGGTGATATAGGTTTCACCTTCCTCCCCTTCCCCAAACTGCGTGTTTCCCAGATGGAGAACACTGGCGATGATATTCAGCAATTTCTGACGCGGGAGACAGAAAGAACAGCTGGCAACAACCTCACAGATGAACAATTTGCTTTTCAAATGCGTCGATGATGATGTAGTGTTCAGAATAGCATTATTTATACCAAAACTGTCAGAAAAGAGCTCATTAAGGATTCCAGTGTTGCAATGATATAAAATGATTTTAACATGGTAAAACTCTGACTGTTACTGACCTGCACTTCTTCTTCTGTGAAGCCAATGACAGGAAGGGCCTTCATCACAACCTTCCAATTATTCTTGTCACTTATGGAGCTGACTCTGGGACAGTTGCCCTGAAAAAAGAAACAATTTAAAACGATGCTAAAACTAATGGTGCAGACAATTTGTAATTCTTGAAACTGCGCGACACACACCTTAACCAGATAGCGGTAGTTCTGGGGGTTTCTTTCCAGGTTCAGTGTGTTGAGTTGGTCATCTTCTCCTCCATCCAGAAGCTGATAGAAGATGTGGAAGTTTCTCTCGCCGTGGTTCTGATGTACTACACGAGATTTCTCCAGCAGGTAGTTTAAGATGTGACCACCCACCGGTGCCCCCTTGAAGAGGTTACACAAAAAGATGAGAGCTGAGAGCAACTATTAAAGTTTTCTTCTAGAGTTGTTGCTTTTCGATGCTATGATGACTGATATGATGTTATCCAATATATCAGTTTTAGCGTTTACCCTAAAGTCAAACTGAACATCCATGTATTTCCCAAAGCGGCTGGAGTTGTCATTCCTTAGTGTTTTTGCATTGCCAAATGCCTTTGTAAAAAAACAAAAACAAAAACAAAAAAAACACAGGAAATTAGAGAGAGGAAGTGAAATTAAAAGAAAGAATGCAACATAAAATCCCACAAAAATCCCATATAAAAATAACAGATAAGTCAGATAATATCATGCACTGCAAATACAGGCTAATCAGCTTGAAAAGCCTAATTTTTAAATACCTCCAGGACAGGGTTTGACTGTAGCAGGCGGTCACCAAGTGCTGCCATATGATCATTAGTGGGGCAGGTGACAGCGTAGTAGAGGAGGATCTTCTTGGAGGCCTCTGTTTTACCTGCTCCACTTTCGCCTGATATGAGTATACACTGGTCTTTTCTCTCGGTCCGCATGGCCCGGTAAGTGTTGTCTGACAAGGCATAGCTGAGGAAAAAACAAAAATGCAGGTTCAGCTACAGATCAACATGCAGGTAAAACACAGCAGTGGAATAAAGTCACACAAAAATCAGCGTAGATCCAGAAAACCCAAAGCAAATACAGAGAGGTTGTTGTTCCATCTGCAGTAATTTGTATTTGGTAGTAGGGATCTGTTATGGGACCTCCCTGACCATATGTGTGCATATGTGGAAAGCTTAAGGTAGGGAGAGCAGTAAGATTACTACTATGATTATAAGTAGCTAGGGTGGGTTTCCAAGCAGCTTGTAAGGGTTGCTGCAGCTGTAGGGAGCTAAAATAATTTAAATAGCAAGATGAGATTTACGGATATGTGCAAAAAGCAAGCTCAGATCAGCCAACTTTACATAAAGCCACTTTCAGCTACTCTGTTATTCACAAATGGTTGGCACAGCGAGTAGCTCCACATGATTAATTTTATAATCACTTTATAAATAATATATAATATTTAAAAAATATCAGATTTAGTTCATAATTATCTGCTCATGTGATTTTCTTTCTTCTCATCCTGACTGAATATTTAGGGTTTTTTGAGCTGTAGTCAGACAAAAGGCAAAAACTGAAGCAACATTTAGTTTTTGTTTGGTGTTTATCAAACTGAACCATTAATAAAAAAACGCCTGAGGAGCCTGAAGTGACTCACATGTGAGGCGATATTTCGTAGAAGCTGACCCCTCTGTAACGATCCATCTGCTGCTTGGAGTAAATCTCTAGCTCTTTGTACGGGTTCATCGACACCAACACTGAGCCGATATACGTCTGACATCAAACACAGGGAGTAGACACCACGTTCAAGTTATGGCTTATCACATCACGGGAAATGTTTTAGAAAATAGGAAGAAAAATGATTACATAAATGAGGTTTTCTCTGAAGCGCCGCCGCAGATTTTCTATGAAGGCTGCCTCGCTGTTGTAGTTTTCCAGCAAGACAAAGTCCTGCACCCCAACCCTGTCCCGGGCAGTCAGCGCACCCTCCATGACCAGACGCACTCTTCCCTCAATGTCCACCTCCTACACAGAAAAGGAGAAAAAGAATCGTTACAAACGTACATGGAATGTGAATTTCTCTTCATTCTTGAGTCACTTCCTGCCTTAAATGGCAATCGAAGACAGGTTTTTAATCTTTCTTATAAATATCTAACATAAGCAATTACATGCTGCTGACAAGCAGGGGGCACAAAAGGACAATTCATATTTCCAGCTTCACCCAGCAGTAAACAGGTTAATACGCAGCGCACAAGAAAACAATAATTACCACATGATTTTGATGGCACGATATTTATTTCAAAACACTTTCAAAATGCCAGGGCAAATGAATCAGGCCTAAATCCCCCAAGCGGCGCTCTCTAAAGTTTACAGAGTGCTTCTTGGCTGTGGAAACAAGTCCTGCAAGTGCACAAAGAAGAACAGTTCCACCAAGCATGCCAAGATTAAACAAAGAAGTAATTTAAGGAATCCTAATGATAAACAGACAGGATAGACTCCTCTATTTTTCGACAGAGACAGTGTATTATCATGTGTGTACACAGTACACAAAGTTTTATATCACCAGATGGGGTTTAACTAGAAAAATGTGTGTACATGTCAACCCCACTGTGAAGATAAACATCGTAGTGGAGACAGAAACGAATTACTAGAGAAATTCTTAGATATGCCCTGAAGTCAGATATAACATACACACAACAACATGCAGCATCATGCAAAGAGATAAAAGAAATGTCAGCAGTCATTACTTACTGATGAGAAATATCCAGAAAAACACTTGAGCGTATATTAAATGCACAATATACCACAGCCAGACAAAAGGTGCTCTATGTTCGGTATCAAAGGCTCATTTAAGAAACAAGCCCTACTCTTTCACATTCATAAAATACAAGCAGTAAGTGGAACAAAGGGGTTAGACTTCCACAGGACGTTTGTTTTTCTTGAACGCAACAGCCTCTCGAGGGTCTCATTTGGCCGGCCAACGCTGCTAAAAGGTCATTATCTCTGACTACTTCATGCAGGAATATCCTTAAAAAAACAAGAGGACAACAGTGGACGACAGCCAAGAAGTGAACGCAAAGAAGTCACCGCACACTTCCACTGCAGCCCCTCCTCTCTGCTTCACCTCGTATTATTGTTTTCCCACTTGCAGGTGGGCTTCCTACAAAAAGCAATTACTGTTCAAAGTCAGATTTTCCAAAAGGATATGTCTCAAGAATTTCAGGGTCAGATTTAGGGCATGCTTTCAGTGATTTTGATGCAATTTGACATTCTACTCATTCTACTCATATAAAGACAAGCAATGAGCAGTGCAGACAAAAACTTATCCTTGCAGTACTTTTAACAAAGGGGGTGCAATGATGTAGCAGGTTTTCAGTTTTCAAATGTTCTGCAACAGCTGTAATGAAAAGTGCCTGGATAACACTTGTTAGGTTACAGTCAGTGTATGAGGTTGCAACTCATCACATTCTGTACAGTGTCACGGGGTCTGCCACATTATTGTGAAACTCAAGAGTTCATCTCAGTGTGTTCTCTCGCTGTAGATGACTGGGCCACAGTTGAAGCTCTGGGCTTTAAAGGACTTGCTTTGCCTAAGGCTTTCATTTCAGCTTCCTTAGCCCTCATACCTTAAGAGTTTCTGTGCTGTGGAGTAGCTGCTGTGCTCAGAGTACCTGCACAGTGTCCAGCTTGAATTTGTAAGGATCTTTTTCAAGTTATGTGTTTTTGCTTTCTTTCATTACAAGATTTTTGTCAACTTTATTGATCAGAGGCCTCATTCAGTACTCTTCTTTGATACCAAAATCAGAAAGATTGCTACCACTCGTGTTGGAGGTAATATGTGGTTCAGTTACGTTAAGGGCTATAGCTCTGGGATGGAGATTTAACCAGAATCAAGTGTAATCCCTGTAGCTTTGTTTTCTGTGAACTGACCTGAGGCCTCCTTTTTACAGCACCTTGAGTGTGATCTAGCTGATGGTGCATGAGAGCTTAATGTAGGATTTGACTCTGAGTATCAGGGAACTTCTGTGAAATCTGCAGGTTTGTGGGTGCAGCTGCAGCTGCAGTAAGAAAGTTAACAGCAGGACTTGGCCCTAGGCCTCATGACTAAGCTCTGCAGGGCCAACTTCATTTCGGATTGTCTTCCTTATAAGGCATGCCCCACCACTCTGTCCCAGGGATAAGCAGCAGTGGTACCATGGTGGGCTCCTGACCAAAGTTGTGCCAGCAGGGATATAATGGAAAAATAGTGTTTATGTTTTTTTTTTTCTTTTATCCGGACTGCTTGAGTTAAGGCTTACACAAAACCCCAAATATACACTGACTCATACACAGGAAAAAAATTCCAAGTGACTCATTGTTCTGTTTTGCTTTTCCCCCTCTGGTGTCTCCATGGCAGAAAGAGGGAATAGGTTGATCGGATATCGACTTTATTGTATCAGTACAGAAAATGCTTAAACATAGCCACAAGTAACCACAAATCGCGAGTAGGTGGGCCGCAATAAAAAGGAAAATAAAACAACGAGCATCATGGACCTTACCCTGGCTTGGTACCTCATCCTGTCCTGTTGTTGCTGGAAGAAGGTTGAACTGGTGGTTCCCCCTCAGGCTGGTGCTCCTCCTCCTGTCTCACAGACTTCTTAAACGCAGCTTCTCATCCACCTCTGCCCATGGGCAACACAATTAGGCAACTTTACGTCTTACCCTTCGGTCACTTTCTCTGTTTCTCTCTGCCTTGGCGTCTCTTCCGTCACGTCTTTGCGCTTCCTTGCTTGACTCCCCGGTGCACACACACTTAGGCCAAAACTCAAGCGGCTCCTCTTGTTTGCACCTTCAATTCATCTTGTCCATGACAGGTCAAAGTAAATCACCGCCTCTCCGTGATTCCCTGTCCTTCCTTCTGAACTATTCTGCATGAAACAAGGGCAGGAACTACACTCACACGTCACTCTGAAAGAAAAAAAAAAAGTCGAGGGAAAGTATGCTGTTGGATAATGAGACAAAAAAGAGGGCCAGAGAAAACAGAGAGTGGAGAGGGTTTGGAAAAACTTGCTAAGAGCCCCAGACTAAAAACATGTAATCACTGTGCAGCTATTAAAAAAAGAAAAAAAAAAAACAGAAATCACATGATTGGCCCTTAGGACATTCTTTCCTTCCCTCCCTGTTAGTTTGCTCCCTCCCTTTTCTCCCACAAGCCGAGGCAGATTCACATGGGATGTGAATTATGGAAGTGTTTCACCAGCAAGACTGCCTGTCTCCTAGTGGCTGTCATCCACTGCTGACGAAATAACTTACACCATCATAGAAATATCACTCCGCAGATATATTAATATGAAGTGTTACATTCCCCATCTGTTTCCTTTTCCTGGCAACAACCACAACGCAACACATTTTTAACTTAACACTGACTTAACGTATGAGCCGTGCGCATGAATTATCAGATTCCTCTCTTATTATCCTCCCTCCTATTCAAGGCATTTTTTTTTATGTGTGTGTGCTTTCAAGGCCACATCACCTTTCTAACAGAACAGCACCCTCCTCTGGTTCCCCACTCCTCATCTTTCCTCTCACTTCACTGTAGCTCAGGCTGTTTCCATGCCACACCCACTTTCACATGCCAGCATCAAATATCCAACAGAGAGGAATCTGAATAATGCTGCCCTGATGGGAAAACCTTTTACATTTTTTTCCCTTCTTACTCTCAATAGTGCTTAAAAAGAGATAAACAGTTTTGTATAAGCAATAAACACAAATACACCAATTTTAAACCAGTCAGCCTCACTTCATAATGCAGAGGTCTCCCTTACGCTATCAGAACAGCTTTGACGCTTAAGGATGTTGATATCAAACCTCAGCCTAGCATGTGCTGTGGTTTTTGATTCTGGGAGTTGGTGGGATTCTTTGTGTCCTGTGTGTTGTGAGGTGCGGCCTCTGTGGTGTGGGCTTGTTCAGCTCATCCCACAGATGAGCTGGATTAGGATGTGGAGAGTCTGGAGGTTGGATGAATGCTGTGGAGTCTGTGATCTGTTCTTAAGGACTATTTGTGGTGTGATGCATTGTCCTGCTGGGGTAAGCTTCTACCACTGAGGAGTGCTATTGTCAATGGAGAGGTGTGCATGCTCTATTTAAATGGCTGGTTCATCTTAAAGCATCATCCACATGGATGCAAGGGCCACATGATTCCCAGCAGAACATTGAATTGTAACAAGAAGATACATTTATCCACTTCACTTATGAGTGGTTTTAACATTATGGCTGATCACTGTATGTCAGCTGGTGTGAGTATTTCTCGTGCTGCCTCCTAAAGTATACAGGAAATACTTCTTACATGAGTACACAGATTTATGCACAACATGTCCTTTGTTTACTCGGTTCTCTCACCGTACCCCCTCCAATTGTGTAGCTCTATTCACTGCAGGTCAGCTTTATATGAAGCACAAAAATAAAAGGAAGTGTGTACAATGAGCTGATAATTGATCATTAAGTTGGGTCATAAAAACCACAGCATATTCTCCTTTTGAAGTCAAACAATGTGGAAATATTCTTTATAGTTTGGTGGCTTGTAAATGATACTTCCTCTTATATGATCATTTTTTTTCTCCAAATACCTCTGTGGTAAAAACTTAATTCCATTTGCAGTATTTAAGCTTACAGAAAAGTCCATTTAAAGCGTTCTTACTATACAGGCATCTGAGACATAATATGCACCAGGCTGACTGCTGGCAGCAAATATCCAAGATACTGAATGTGCAATGACATGCATATGTAAAACATGAACGCACTTTCTCAACATCATCTGCATTTTTCTGCTCCACAGACAGTATACGTAACACTGTCAGGCTCACGCCCAGGAAACTCGCACATATACTAAAGTCAGTGATGAAGAAATTGCAGTTTCATGGCAGAGTCCATTCCCACCTCCTAAGATATGCTATTTTCCAGCTGAGTTGTTTTTCAATCATTGTTCCTATCTTTGTTTAGCAGTTCCTGTAAGAGAGATTTCCTTCCTGTTTCCTGATGTTCAGGATCTTCCTTTATTAGCGGGCTTTGTGTTTGACTGTAATGTGATAAATATTTTTCTAATTATTCATTACATCTTCTATAACTGTATATTAGCGCCTTAAAATAAAGGTTAAGTAATGTGTATTGATGACCTGGGCTCTAATCCTTACCTTAACTAAAATATGTTGACAAGACTGAGCTGATTGACTCAAACTAAGTTCCTCTTACAAACACACCCCTCAACGCTTCACCTCAGATGCCCCACTTCTGTCAAACTCGGTGCTAAAACGCTGTAAAAATATTCTTTTAGCGTCTCAAAAGCAAGTCAAGTGAAGCACATCTCTGCCATTTTTTTCCAGCTGTTTCCCTTTCAGGTAACAACCCTCTGCCTGAGTTCAATTTCAGATAATCACATTATAAACTCAAAAAGTAATTCTGAACATCTGACACATTATGGAAGAAATCCAGAGATCCCAGCCTTCTTGTCACAAGCTGCCTGTCAGCTGTGGAGACGAAGATTTAATAATGTTTTTTTCTCATTTTGTATTTAAGTCGCTCGGGTTTTCTGATTCAGTAGAACAATAAATCATAGAGGAATGGTGTTTTATTTGCTATGGAGGGAAAAGCGGTGTTTCTCTCTTCCCCTCTGTTGCACACACACTATGCATGAATATTATAAATTTAACTAAAACCACGAAGGACATTCTAATATCGTTTGGGTTACCTCGCCTGGCTAACCCAGCTGTTTATTATTCCTCCGTGGGGAACCCTATTGTCCATCTGCACTGAGCTCCATCAGCACCCATCTGCTGTCCCTTTCACCTCACGCTCACCTCCGCTGCCTCTCATCCCCCAGATCTCTGTTACACGACAAAGACCGCTTTATAAATTGACCAAGGTGTAAAACTAAACCCAACAGAAGAAACAAGCTGTGGAATAACTTACAACAATCCAGAATGAACATGTAGTACTGGGTGTAGTAATCTATTTCCTTCAATCTTAGGTTTTTTCACTTTTAATAAGAAGAAAAAGCAACACGAGGATGAATTTCAGTATTTGTAGCTCGCCCTGCGTGATCATTTCACCATAACAAGCATGAGTGTCTTAATATGTTAAGCCTTATTTGATGCCCTAAATTAAAGGAAGGCTTAGGGCTCTGCCTAGTGGTTGTAATATCAATTACAGTGAACAGGCTCCTCTGCTATTATTTTAAAGGGATGGATTACCATTAAATTTGGTTCCCAGAAAGTGAAACCTAATGTTTCGTTTTCTGGGAACATAAAAATACGATTCCAGGACTTTCCCTGAAGTCTACTGGCATTTAAGATCTAGCTCCATGTTTCTTCCAGCTCTGTTGAGCACAAAAACATTCACAGAAGCGTACTAAAGTGCAGTACAAGCAAACATCTAATAGATCACAGAAACACACACAGAGACATATAAATATATTGCACATAAATGTCTGTAATGTAGCATAAACATAAATAAAGAACTATATGCTTACCTGGTCTAAGTTTTTAATCAAATAGAACATAAACATTTTCTATCAGGCTGAACTCCAGAAGAAGTCAGGTCATAGCCACAGCCTCGGTTACTCGTGCAGCTCCAGGCGATGCTTGCAGACTACATCAAGGCTGGCTTGATTTTCTACAGCAGCGGGGACTGAATGCACTCCAGTCCAGACCTGCACAGTCTAAACAGATAGAATTACAGAAAAGCACAGGCACTCTAGACTACAAGGCTGAATTTTTTTTAAAGGCTAAAATCTGTGACCAAAAGAAGACTTCTCTGCAAAGGAAATAGAAAATGTCAGGCCATTTACAGACTCTAAATCCACTAGGAGGCAGTAATGTTAAAGTTAATTGTCTGCTAAAAGTAATGAGATATGACGCAGATGACTGAAGTCAGCCTCTGTCAAAGGTGGAAGACTTGTATTGTACTTTTACTGTAGAAAACAGACCAGCTTATGGCTTCCTGTATGAGTTTCCTTTACTATGTCACAATTTAAATGAATTTTATGTGGTGCACTTTTGGGAAACTCAATGACTCAGTAATGCCAGATCGTACTTTGTCCCTGTTTACTTAGTAAGTTTTCTGGGGGTGTTTGCAATGAACAGTGTTCATTGCAAAAAATAAAAAATAAAAAATTAAGTATCGCATCTTATTTCAAACAATTAAAAAATTCCAGGAGCCTGGTAAAGAGCTAGGGCAGCCTGAGGGAGGAGGCTGCATTAAGCAGGCCTGTGAGTTGGAAGGGCAAAACAGCTCCACCACTGAAGAGACTTGATCTGGAAGGTCAAACGTTTGGAGACACCAATTTAATGGTTTTTCTTTAATTTTACTACTTTCTACTTTTTAGACACATACTGAAGACATCAAATATATGAAGCAAGATATATGGAATCATGTAGCAAAGACAAAATGATAAATAACTCTAAATGTGTCTTATATTTTAAATTCCTCAAAGTAGCCACTCTTTGCTTTGTCGACAGCACTGCAAACCCTCGGCCTTCTCTCAATAAGCTTCACGATGTAGTCACCTAAAACGGTTTTCACTTCACAGGTGCGCCTTGTCAGGGTTCATTTGTGGAATTTCTTGCCTTCTTAATGGAGTTGGGACCATCAGTTGTGTTGTGCAGACGTCAGGTTGGTACACAGCTGTCAGCCCTATTTGACAACTGTTAGAATTCATATTATGCCAAGAACCAACCAGCTAAGTAAAGAGAAGCGACAGTCCATCATTACTTCATCATTAAGAACTAAAGGTCAGTCAGTCTGAAAAACTTTGAATGTGTCCCTAAGTGCAGTCGCATAAACCATCAAGCACTACGACGAAACTGGCTCAAATGAGGGCCGTCCCAGAAAAGGAAGATCAAGAGTCACCTCTGCTGTTGAGGATAAATTCATCCGAGTCACCAGCCTCACATATTGCAAGTCACCAGCACCTCAGTTTAGAGCCCACATAAATGCCACACAGAGTTCCAGTAGCCAACTCCTAGCTTCCACAGTCACCCGACCTAAACCCAATCGAGATGGTTTGGGATGAGATGGACCGCACAGTGACAGCAAAACGGCCAACAAGTGCTCAGCATCTCTGGGAACTCCTTCAAGACCGACTACCCGTCTACCTGAAGCTTATCGAGAGAATGCCAAGAGTGTGCAAAGCAGTAAAATCAAAGCAAAGGGTGGCTATTTTAAAGAATCTATAACATAAAACATGTTTTGAGTTATTTCACACTTTTTTGTTTACCACATATTTCCATAAGTGTTTTCATAGTTTTTATGCCTTGAGTGAGAATCTACAATGTAAACAGTCATAAAAAGAAAGAAAAACCATTAAATGAGATGGTGTGGCCAAAATTTGGACCTGTAGTGTGGGTTAACACACAGATTCTGACAGAAGTCTGACTGTCAGTGTCAGATATGGGCAAGCGGAGCAGGAAAGCGGTGTCCTGGATTGCTGGGATGGCATGGCGGTGGCAGTGGTGGGAGAAGAGCAAGGCTGGGGTGAGCCACTGGGAATCAGACAGTTAAATAAAATAATAAAAGTGTAGAAAATGATGTATAAAACACTGGACACAATTTTCAGGCTCGTGCCCTGCATCCTATTATAGATTTATTACATGTAAAGTACAACTGCACATGAATTAAACATAATCTTGTGCTGGGTAAATGCTCTGCAAAAAAGAAAAACTTTTATGAGCCTTTACTCAAGTTAAATTTACACCCCGTTTAAGCGACTTAAGAGTACACAAGTTGTACATTCAAAATAAGCTACCTAAATAAAATGTCCTTATTATGTAGAGACTGGGACTTCTCAGAATTACAATTAGGCCATTATTTTATTGGATAATTGCAGCTGTGGAAGACTTTAATCACTCGTATACTGCTGTGTCATTAGATGTATACAATTCCATTTATTTTAAAGCTGACTTATTATGTTGCAGATAAATTGTATGGAATATAACAAACAAATGCATGCAAAAAAAGTAGAACTGGAAGAGAAAATACACAGTACATTAAACCTGCACTTTAATGAAGCACTTGAGTAAATGTACTAAGTTATGTTCCTTTCCACAGCTACTGTGACAGTCAGCGCACATTGGTTTTATTACTGTTTTATATTTTTTCACTGGTTTGATTGTGATTTTATTTAGAATTTTTACTTTCAGTTCTGCTTACTTTTGGTTAGTTTCCAGTGTGTTTGCTAGTTTCAGTTCAGCTTTTATTTTTCAATAATATTCATTTTTGTTCTGAGTATAATTCATTTCACTGACAGCTTAAGTTGCAATATTATTATAATGTGGGTATTAATTTTTCAGGGGAAAGTTTTAAGGTCAGAATAGATATTGCAATATAAACACAATGCCACATTATAAAGATTAAGGGGAAAGTAAAAAACAAACAAGCATAAACACACTGAAAGAAACTCAAACTAAAGGCATTTCCTCTATATTTTATTTCAATTAGTTTTGTGAGTATAGACAATCAACTCAGTTGGTTCTGTAGCTTTTAGTTTTACTTTTTTGCCACCATATGCAATGTTTGTTTAATGCCTAGCCTAACTTCTTAAAGCTTGTCCATAACACCAACAACAGCAAAACACCAACAAAAACATAAGATATAAAAGTTAAGCTAAAAGTAAAACATTTAAAGTTAAAACGGGTGCATTTTGAAATGGGTATAAAGATAAACAACTGTAAATGTTAGTTTTTCCAGCAACTTTGCTTTACTTTGACATCTAAACTCATACAAAATATATATGTTTTGAAAACTAACCATAAGTAATTTACTTTTTGGTCTATATAGTTCAAACTTTTCACTTAAGAGTGGTTTATCCTTACTAAAAAAGCAGACTGTCAATCTGCATGCTAGCCAACAACAACTTTATGTAGCATTGCTGTATGCTAATTACAAACCTTTATCCTGATATTAAATCACTTTTACACACATAAAGTTCACAGAGAGGATGCAGACGCCCTCTTTATGCAGTGTACTAGTTAACAGTTTACTTTAAAGAGCTGCTGTAAGGCGGGTGTTGTCGAAATACTCGGACTGAACGTGGAGAAATCGATTACTTCTCAGTAACGACCTCTCCGCATAGTGTGGCGAGCTAGCAACAGTGAGAGCGCTGACCTGCTGCAGTTGTGTGAGGGCGCCACTGGGAGAATCCCTCTCTCCGCTCCCTCTGTCTCCACAGCTCCGTTTTCCCAAAGAAAAGAAGAGGAGAACTAGGTCCGGGGAGGAGGAGGGCCGCCATTACGGAAAGCTGACAGAAATACCACTTTCACACGCGCAATCTGCTCCTAAATTGATCGGGACATGAGCAGTTTGTGTTGCAGCAGAAGGCATTTCTTAAGCGAAACAGCACCGGCGATTGCATCAAACTCACCGTTGTCTCGTGTGCGCGACCGGCCCAGCGTTATGTGGGCACAACAATGGACAGAATAATTATTGAAAAAGCAACGTGGTGAACCGGGAGGAGAAGACGACTGAGTAGATTTTTTTTTTCCTTTTTTTAAACACGCGTCTCAATCTCGCACTGGTGAAGAAAGCGTTGCGGGAACAGAAATCGGATTGTTCTATTGTTCGGGATATTTATTTCTTGCCTTTCCCGTGTTTGATTTCAGTTAAAACATTAGTGCAAGGAAAAAAACAAAACAGGAGAAATCCAGACATGGGTGAAGGATATTGTATTCAGATGAGCACATCGCACAAATTGTAGAGGTATTGGTTTCATGTGCGAATAGTTCCGACCCACAGTGCATTCTCTGCGGCTGCTTATGCACATCAGGCGGCGGCGAGGGCTGCGGCAAGAGCTGGCCTGACAGATGCAAGAGGAGAAAGGGGGAGAAATGCAATGGTATGTATTCTACGTGCTCGCTCTGCTTTATTGGCTATTTCCTAGCGAAGCTGTCGAGTGCTACACCCCAAGACAGCTGGGTAAATACATTCCCGTGAAAGGTTGTCTGTCTGTCGGTGTGCAGGAGGTAAGGCTATCCCGGCTCTCCGGCGCTGCCATTTCATTATGTAGACAGCAGGCCTGGCGTGGTCACCCCTCTCTGTGCACCCTCAAGCCCGTGTTAACTGTTAATCCTTTTGCAGAACATATAAGGTTACACAATCTTAGCTTTAAAAAAAGTAGGTTGTGTGAAGGGAATTGATTAAAAGGGCACTTTGGTGTGCTGTTTTGCTGATGGCGTTTTGGTAAAGGCATGCTGGTTGGTTTTTTTTCTTGATTTGAAAAGAACTTGTCTGCTCATTTGGATATCAGGCCTTGCTCAGCTGAGCTGTTTGGACTGCCCATGTTTGCTTCCGACCCCACCATGAAGTCATGGTCATATGGCAGGTTAAATATTTCTTCATGACTCATGCTTTTTTTGTTTTGTATTTTTAAATGCAGGATTTTTTCACTCAGGAAATCTTATTACACATTAATTAACCTCTGCATATGGTTTATTTTTAATTTTTTTTAGATCACATTATGTGCCGACTATTGTAGCAGAATTGCATCAGTGCTATAATAATAATAATAATGGAAGCATTAGTCAGTGCCATAAAATTGGCAGTAACATTAAGTGTCTTAAAGGTGTGAGCAAGTCCGTAGCCCTTTGGCAATGATGGTAAGTGTGACTAAGGCTGTTTAATAAGCTCTTCATTCGTTTTTTTGGTCAGGGAAGATGCTTTTAAAGATAGCTGCTGTTTCCCTTAGGCTGAAGAGTGTTGACTGAGGCGCTTTCACCATAGTCATTTTAATGCTTGTCACCCCACTCACTGATCAGCTGAGGTCGTCATTTTAACAAAAAGGGGGGGAAAAGTACCACTCCCAACATGTTTCTCCAGGGATTAATGTCATCTTTTGATCCTCTGTAGATGTTTTTAAGGAATTCTGGCGATCAGTACAGCCGGTGTTGAAATGAGTCGATTAAATAAATTTGTCGATCAGATAAAAGATTATTCAAAAATTTAGATGAAGCGCAGTCAAGTGTACTTGCCCATTTTATTCAGTTCATTAATTGAATGTGCAAAAATGAGCCTTCTTCCTTATTTGAGATTGTGTTTGGCCCCCTGCAAGGAGACCACATTGCTGGTATTCCTGTTATTATATGTCTGTTTTCATTACGCTTTGCTGGTGGCAGGATGTATGCCAGTGTGCATATAATATTAATGCAGTGATGTCGGGCAACTTGAAATCAATTAAAAATAATGAGAACCAGTATTGGTTGGTGTTATGGGTTCTTTGTGGCATTTACCATTGAGAGGATTCATCAGTCTTTGTCAAACAAAGGGAATAAGCACAAAATGGATTAATATGTGCCTCCATTATTATTATAGATAGCATCTGTTGTTAAGAAGGATAAAAGTAAAAAATGCCTCATTCAAACTAACAAGTACATTTTTACATCTTAAAGTAGCATAATGCTATTTACTTTTATTATTATAGCTGCTTAAGGGGAAGAAGGGCCTGACATTTGCCCAATCATTCTCTTTCATACTGTTTTGTTTCCCCCCTTTATTTCAAAATGAGTTTTTGGTTGATTGCTTATTTTGTCTGATTTCATTTTTTTTGTTCTCTGTTTCTTTTGACAGGATCTGATTCATGCAACGAGTGAATGAAAGAACCGTCTGCTCATATCACTGCGGCGCTGTCTTATTATAATTTAAGCCCCAGCAGACGAAAGAGAAATCTGATCTCCTTTGTAGATCAGCAACTTTATGGACAAACATTCAAGTGAACTCCTTCATACAGTGCCTGTTTAAGGCAGGATGAGTGTCAGCAGGCTATGATGGCCAAAAAGCAAGATGCGCGGTCGCCCATTTACAACCTCATTGTGGTGGGTTTGTCCGGAACAGAGAAAGAGAAGGGACAATGTGGGGTTGGCAAGTCCTGCTTGTGTAATAGGTTTGTGCGTCCTAGCGCTGATGACTTCTACTTGGATCACACGTCCGTGTTGAGCACCAGCGACTTTGGGGGTCGAGTGGTCAATAATGATCACTTCCTATTTTGGGGGGAGGTGTCACGGGTTCTCGAGGAGGGGCCCGAGTGCAGGATGCATGTTGTGGAGCAGACCGAATTCATTGATGACCAGACGTTTCAGCCACACCGTAGCACTGCTATGCAGCCCTATATCAAACGGGCAGCAGCAACCAAGCTGGCCTCAGCAGAGAAGCTCATGTACTTCTGTACGGATCAGCTAGGTCTGGAGCAAGACTTTGAGCAAAAGCAAATGCCAGAGGGTAAGCTGCAGGTCGATGGCTTCCTCCTTTGTGTCGATGTAAGCCGTGGCATGAATCGAAACTTTGACGACCAGCTGAAATTTGTCTCAAACCTGTATGGTCAGCTGAGCAAGACTAAGAAGCCCATTGTGCTGGTCCTCACCAAATGCGACGAAGGAGTAGAGCGCTACATTAAAGATGCACATACCTTTGCTATCACAAAAAAGAGTCTACCGGTAGTTGAGACATCGGCACGCTCAAACATAAATGTGGACCTCGCCTTTCTCACTTTGGTTCAGCTTATCGACAAGAGCAGGGGCAAGCCTAAGATCATCCCATACTTTGAGGCCCTAAAACTCCAGAGTCAGCAGATAGCTTCTGCTAAGGATCGCTATGAATGGCTAATCAACCGTATAGTAAAGAATCATAATGAAACCTGGCTAAACACCAGTCGACGCATGAACAACTCCCCAGAGTACAAAGAATATGTCTTCTTGGAGGGAACGGCTAAATGCAAGAAACTTTTTCAGCAGCATGTCTACCGTCTGAAGCAGGAACATATTGAGAGGCGTCGGAAAATATACGTAAGCACTCTTCCTTTAGCACTTAGCTCTTTAGTGCCTGACCTGGATGAGATTGATCAGTTGAGCTGGTCTGGGGTACAGAAAGTCCTTGAGTCCAAGCAACACTTCACCCACTGGTTTGTTGTTCTGGAGGACTCGCCATGGGAGGATACGTCTCACATCGACAACATGGAAGATGAGCGAATCCCTTCTGACCTGTTGGAGACTGCTGAAGCAGAAGAAATTTTTAATGCCCACCTGGAGCATCTGCGCAATGAGTGCAAACGGGCGGAGATGAGGCAGGAGTTTAAGCAGAGACTGGCTTCCTCCCCCTTCGTAACACCTGGTAAACCTTGGGAGGAGGCCCGGAGCTTCATCATGAATGAAGAGTTCTACCAGTGGCTTGAAGAGCCAGAATACCTGGATCTCTATAATCGGCATCAGAAGGAGATCATTGACCGTGCTAAAGAAGACTTCCAGGAGCTTCTGCTGGAATACTCTGAGCTTTTTTATGAGCTTGAAGTGGATGCTAAACCCAGCAAGGAGAAGATGGGGGCAATCCAAGAGGTTCTTGGGGAGGAGCAGAGGTTCAAGGCACTACAGAAGCTTCCTGCTGAAAGAGATGCTTTGGTATTAAAACATATCCACTTCGTCTATCATCCCACCAAGGAGACCTGCCCTAGCAGTCCACACTGCGTAGACTCTAAGATTGAGCAGCTGTTAGCATCACGTTTTCCCTCCCATTACCCCTTTTTTGACGTGAAAGCTCATTTTGGGGACACCAAGGCTGACAGAATAAACCTCGTTATACTTGGGAAGGATGGACTAGCCAGAGAATTTGCCAATGAGATTAGAGCTCTCTGCACAAACGATGACTGGTATGTGTTAGACGGGAAGATGTACGAACTGACGCTGCGACCTATTGACGGAAATGTACGTCTTCCGGTAAATTCTTTCTACACCCCCACTTTCACTCCTCATGGGTGTTTGTGTTTGTATAATTCAAAAGAATCACTTTCTTATGTGGTGGAAAGCCTCGAGCGACTTAGGGAGTCAACTCTGGGCCGAAGAGATAGCCAGCTAGCACAGCTGCCGACTTCACTGCTTTTAGTCACTAAACGAGGTGTAGGATCATACGTTGATATAGGTGGTGACACTGCCTTAAACTTGATAACACAGGGGCAGCAGTTTGCAAGGAGATTGCAGTGTAGCTTTTTAGACCCCGCCTCCCCCGGTGTGGGCTACGGCCATAACATAAGTGAGACCCAAATAAACCAGGTGCTGAGGGGCCTTCTGGATATCAGGAGGAGCACATCTTTTAGTAGCAGCTCCCCACCTCTCCTCCCTGAGCCTCCAGGTCTCCGAGACTCTCAGCCAGTCCCAGAGGCAGACCTTCGCATTGTCATGTGCTTAATGTGTGGAGACCCCTACGACACCGAGCAGCTCCTGTCGCCTTTCTTAATGCATCAGCACTGCAGGCCCATGTCTAATAGCGGCACCTCCGTGTTGCTGGAGCAGACAGTTGGTGGACATAAGCTGGCTATAGAGCTCTCTCTGCTTTCATACCACGCCTCCTTCACTTTGAGGAAGAGCAGGTTAGTGCACGGCTACATTGCAGTCTACTCGGTCTCCCGAAAGGCCTCCCTGGAGACCCTTTGTGCATTCTTGTGCGAGGTGCAGGACATCATCCCTATTCAGCTGTTGGCAGTCGGAGATAGCCAGGCAGAGCTCACTGACAGCGATTATGCCTGTGAACAGCTGATCCAGGGGGAGGAACTAGCCCATGAGATTGAGGGTCGCTTCAACAGCGTGGTTTGTGGGTCTGGAGGGGTGGTGGGGGGCCTCCACAGGATAGAAATGTTTCATCCGTTTCTGATGGAGGTAGTAGAGAAGCGCAACATTGTGGAGGCCACGCACATGTACGATAATGTCGCTGAAGCGTGTACCAATGAAAATGTCTACTCCCCGCGCTGCAGCTCTCCTAGTCCTGTCACTATGTTCCTGGATTCCGAGGACGACGTAGAGCCGTCGCCACCGTACTATGATGGCACGCTCACATCTCACAGTAGCGGTTTCAACATGCCCGACTTAGATTCCAGTGACATCTCTGTCATATCTGATATCAGGGACTTTGAGAACAAACTGAACAACAAAGTACCCCCCCAAGTGAGAGTGAAACCAGGCGTCACTTTCGATTTCCGGAAAATGAGCCGTAACCCATATATCGACACGCTGGGTCATCGGCGGTCCTTACCCTCTGCTGTCACCTGGGTTCCTGGCGGCGACATGGGATACGATCCCTCAGACTACGCCGAACCCATTGACGCCGTTTCAAAACCCCGCCCGAGCAACGAAGAGATCATCTACTCGGTACCACATGACAGCACACAAGGAAAAATCATCACCATCCGCAACTCAAACAGGATGCACTCCAATGGAAACGGCTCAGACAGCGAAGCGGACAGCAGCTCTCTGGAACGAAGGAGGAAGTTCTCTGCAATTGGCGTGAAGCCTCGTCTTTACCGTGACCGCTCTAAGCGGCTGGGCAAGTTCAGTAGCTTTCGCACGAGCTTCATAGGCAGTGATGACGAGATGGGAGCTCTTCCAAAGTCCAAAGAAGATGACTTTGGGACCCTTAAAGGTGAAAGTCTAGTGAATGAGGAGAGCGAAGACCCAAAGAAGAGGAACATTCTGAAGAGCCTGCGGCGGACAGCCAAGGTGTGTTATTATTGAGAAAAGCCATTTGTCATGTTGCATAGCTTTCAAATTAGTGTAATGACTGGACATTTTGTTAGAAGCCATGGAGTGCACCTTGGTGTCAGCGTAATTATTGCTTTGAGATACTAAGAGTTTCGTTCTTTGCCTTTTTTCCTGCAGAAAACTAGACCAAAGCCCCGTCCAGCTATTCCCAAGCCCTTGGAGAGCAACTACTTCGGGGTCCCCCTGGTGAATGTGGTATCCCCAGACAGACCGATCCCTCTCTTCATTGAAAAGTGTGTCCGCTTCATTGAGACAACAGGTAAGTGCCTTTTTTTCCTCGTTAATTAACAGCTTATTTCGTGCTGTTCCTTTAATTGTGTTTAAAGTTTCATTCAGAGAAATTCTCACTGCACTCATCACTTATCAGGTTTTTAATTTGTACTTTTGGTAAAGGTCTTTTATGGAATTTATTTTAGTGATTAATCATCTTCACATTCCTGCAGAGTTCCTAAACCCATGCACCTGCTCATGACCATAATGCAATGTGAAATTAATAGTAGGGTGCGTTTAATCTTCAGCATCTGTTTAATCTTCGGCGTCTGTGTTGCCTCGTCTGTTTGCAAAGGGGCTGATGAAGTGTTTGTGCTTTGCTTGTTTCCCACTGTGACACCCATCCACGTCTTTCCCCTTTTCTCTGCTTCGCTCGTTCTCCTTCAGGCCTGAATACGGAGGGTTTGTACCGCGTAAGCGGCAACAAGTCGGAGATGGAGAGCATGCAGAGGCAGTTTGAGCAGGGTGAGTTGCTCATCGTACTTGTTTGAACCAGCTGTAATTATGTGACTGCCTAATCAAAACATGAGCAGGGTTACTGGAAGAAAGTGACACAGAACTCATTGCTCATTCCCGATGAATGCTACGACTGACGGGTGTTAACTGTCATTCTCCCTGTGCAGACCACGGATTAGACCTAGTGGAGAAAGACTTCTCCATAAACACTGTGGCTGGAGGCCTCAAAAGCTTCTTCTCTGAACTGCCTGAGCCCCTGGTGCCTTGTGCTCTGCAGGTGGACCTACTGGATGCTTTCAGTAAGCAAACACTGCTGGGCTGGGAGAGTCTTTACTAGAACATAAAAAGATTATTTCTTTAGAAAGGAACAGGGGTGGGAAGGTTTTGGCAGAGCTGCTCCATTTTAGGTGTTTTAGTCTTGACAAACATTTTTCTGACGGCGTAGAGAGACGTTTCAGCTTTAAATCACTGTGTGTGATGAAGTCTTTAAAAAAACATCCTGTTTGTGCAGAAATCAGTGATAGAGAACAGAGGCTGTATACCATGAAGGATGTCCTGAGGAGGTTCCCCAAGGAGAATTATGATGTCTTCAAATATGTAACGAACCACTTACACAAGTAAGTCCCCTGTTTACAGTTTAAATCACTTTCATGCGTTGTCATCTATTTTTTTTTTTTGTTTGCTTGTTTTTTACCCCTCCTCCGCTATATGAGAAGGAATCAGTCAGTGTACCTTTCTGTGTTTTCTCAGGGTGAGCCAGCTGAACAGGGTGAACTTGATGACCAGTGAGAACTTGTCCATCTGTTTCTGGCCCACCCTCATGAGGCCAGACTTCTCCACCATGGATGCTCTGACTGCCACGCGCACCTACCAGACAATCATTGAGACCTTCATCCACCAGTGTGCATTCTTCTTCTACAACCAGCCCCTCCTCGACTCCCCCACCGGCCTGGGGGGCCTCCCTGCCTCGCCCACCACCACCCTCGGCGGGAGCTCTGCCTACTCTTGTTACCGCTCCTCTCCACCTCACACCACCCCTCACTTCAGCCCCTTGCAGCAGTCCCCACCCACTACCCCCCAGTCTCCCCTGCAGTCTCTGCTCCCTCCCCTCCACCAGCACCCCCACGCCCACCATTCCCCCGCTGAACAGGAGACACTGTGAGAGACAATGAAACCATGTGTGCCCATGATGATGCTGGACCTTATCACCCAACACACACTAAAAGAAAAAAAAAAAGAGTAAAAAACAAAAAGAAGTAAAAGAAAAAAATGTGCACATGCACATTTCATTTTTGATCATGATGGACAACCCAGGTTATGAGAACTGGAGATGGAAAGTGTCTGAGAAACTTCCCCAACCTGCCAATTATGTTTATGCTTGTGTGCGTTGGAGCGGAGGCTACCATTACCAGTGAAGCTCCTTCCGCCCTCTGATCTCCTGGATGAGTGGATGTCGGGTCAGAGAAGTGGAGGGCAGAGGTCACGGTCACAGCGAGCCACCACTCATCCCATAATACAAAGAAATAGAGACCTCTATGCCAAGCTGGAAGAGAAAGACTTGGGGCCACCGTGTTTTTAGTATGTGTAAAAACTGTTTTTAGTTTCTTTTTCTCTTGAAAGTACTGCCACTGGATTTATAGTCTGGTCCTCTGTAGGTCCTTTGGGCAGCAGTTTGCTCCATATAGCAGAGTTTCCTCTGTGTCTGCCTTTTGGGTTTCTGTCATCGGCTCTACTTGAGGGGTCAGCATGGGGATGGGAGGGAAGGGAACGGTTGGGAGTAACACATCCAGGGATGCACTTTAATGATCACTGTTGGGTTTTTTCTCCTCAAAAGGGGTTTTTCTTTTTTTTGACATAGTTTTTTTTCTTACGTGATTTTAATTTCACAGCTCAAACAGCCATACCCATTGCCACGACAGAGCTCTGGCAGATCAAACTTTGTTTACATCAGATGTGTTTTTTGTATCCACAAACTTATCTGAAGCACTTTTTTTTTTTTTTTTTTTTTTTTTTAATAGTGTAGTGTTTAAATATGAAGAAATGCCACACGGATTCATTGTTCATGTTTGTTTGTGTAGTGGTCAAGTGTGGCATCAGTACAGGCTTGTGAAACAAGATCCTTTTTGTAAAAAAAAAAAAAAAAAAAAAAAAAGAAAAGGAAAAAAAGTGGATCCGGTGTGGGTGGGTGGGGGTTTCCCATTTTAGGTCGGTGGGAAATCCAAATCCGCTCGTGTTCCTCATTCATCCAGCCATGTGAAAAACTCGTTTTGTTTGTCCTCTTTTCTAGCTGTTGGTCGATCAGAGTGGGCGTATATAGGGATGCTTAGTTCGATTAGGCCGTTGGAATATCAGTGAAGGCTTTGCCTGCCGTCGGTCAAGTGAAGGAGAAAACTTTTGCCATTTTGAATGTGTAACCCAGCAACGCCATACATGCAAATTTTACGCTAGCATCTGTTGTCCACGTAAACCAAACACTTGAAACATGATAGGTTTCCGGACGTGTTGCTGTGGCTGTTTATCAAACCGAGCGCTTTGTATCCGTGTACTATTAACTCTGAAGGTTTAGTATTCTCAACGCACTGTCACTGCTAGTCCTGCTATTGAAACACAATGACCAGTGGAAGTGAAGTACCTGCGGATCGAGACGTTCAGGAAGCACCCGTGGCAGTTTACTTGCTCTAGTTGATTAGTTTTGTGCTGCAATATCGTCCTTCATTTTCGCTGAAAACAAGCAGCACTGATAATGAAGGCCTAACAACTTTAATAACGGTTAAGTCCATGAGAGGAAGCACTGTCTCTTTCAATGAAGGTGGAAGATGTGGACCAGAGGACTGCGGCTCTGCTGTAGTTCTCGGTTGCTATGACCACAGAATAGTGGGATCAACTGTATGAATATTTAGGATCAACAATTACTGGTACTTTTTGGGATCATGATGCTGTTGGAAGTCAGTCATTTTACCTGTTCGTCAGGAGTATAAAATGAGGGCTTTCCTCAAACCGTGCAGTGCTTGCAGCTGAACCTGGCGCAGAACCGACCAGACAACACGATTCCCTGGAGTATATAAATGTTACGGCATCGCTCTCGATGCCCATCCTCGGCAGATCCTGCTGAGGCAAAAAAAAAGTGAGTGCGTACTACTCTATGATGGTTGTTTATTTGTATGTTTGGGGGGGGAGGGGAGGGGGACACCACCTTTTAGTCAATGGTAGAAAACATTTCTAGTGTGTATTTCAATGATTGAAAGTCCATTTTTACAATTTTGTGAATGGTTCGAGGCCACCTGAGTTTAGTGCATGATTTAAAAAAATAAACAAAACACACATACACACACATGCGCACACACCAGAGGAGAAGGACGAAAGCCTCCCTCCCTGTTTTAAAACGTGAAATTAGAAGAAAACCAATACTGAAGTGGAAATAGCTGCAACGTGAAAGTTGATGTACTGTGCACCAGAAGCAAACCATGGAATTTGTCTGACTGAGAATAGTGTTTGAAGATGAAGGCCTTATGTGAACTGTATAATAGTTAATAAATTAAATCTTGTAAAATTGTCCCCAGTTTTCGCTGCTGCCTCTGTCTCCCATTGATCCTTTTCTCCGTTCAGGTTTGAAATGAGATTGGAGCTCCGCTGGTAAAAAAGCGCATTCTTTTGATTATACTTTGCGAAGCCACACAATAGCAGCCAGATGAAGGTTGTCACAACAGTAGAGACCAAGGAATTAAAAAATATCAATCATCCCATTTTGTAAGTTAAAAAAAGTCACTGTTGTGGGAAAATGGAGCGGAGGGCTAATGACAGTTTTTGAAAAGCCATTCTGCACTGTGCTCCCACCCGACAACATATAAGGCTGTTATTTTCCACTTTTTTAGCTGTGGAGTAAATAAGTGTGCTTTTTCTATTACTACTATTTTCTTGATTGACAGCTTAATAAACAAGCACAGCAACGCATGAATAGTCTACATGGCTGCTGGCACATATTGCCAAGGACAATGATTGAAGATTGTGTTGTATGAAACTTTTAATATAATAATCATCATCATCATGATAAGGTTATTCTCCACAGCATGCATGCAGAAATACCTTTACAGTAGTAGTAGGAGCTATTAGTGAAGCACACATGGTGCTTGTGACTCTGAAAAGCATCAATTATTCACAGTGTATCCGTCATGAGTGACTGCACGCTTTTGGGCGAGTACTGTCGTCACAGTATCTGTTAACCTCTGTGGGGAAGGGTCAAACATTATAGCGTTATGTCGCCCTCTTGTGGCCGTAGATCTGACACTGGGTGGGTGTTTCATTACATCTCGTCCATATTGTACAGTTTTCTGGCGAATCTTTACAAGCGTGTGTCTCTGTGTGTCTGTCCTTATGTACTGCTGTACATTTCTATTGGATTTACTTATTACGGTGGGCTTGTGAAAACACGATCACTTCTGTGGCTTAAGAACTTCTTGAAGTGTCAGAAAATAAACCACATGATGTCATAATAATATTATTACCTATCATGGCTCCACTATTCAAATAAAACTAAGGAATCCTGAGCTGAAAGAAGGTGTAGAGTTCAGTATTTTGGACAAGTCAATTCTTTTTCAGTCTTTCTCTTTCCAGTATGCAGATCCAATGGAAATACAAGCAGATGGTCATTAGCGCATATATCTAATCAGCCAATCACATGATTGAGAATGGATTCTTGATGGATTTGAGCATATATATAAATGCATAAAGAAAGGCCTGCTGAAATTCAGAATGAACATCAGAATGGGGATCTGTAGTTTACAGAGAATGGTCTGATAACAGAGATCAGAGGAGAATAGCCTGCTTTGAGCTGACAGGAAGGCAACAGTAACTCTTTGCAACCACGTTATGCAGAAGAGCATCTCTGAACACACAACACATCAAAGCTTTAAGCAGATGTGCTACGGCAGCAGAAGGCCGCACAGGTGCCACCTCTGTCTAAGAACAGGAAATGGAGGCTTCAGTTTGCACGGGCTGAAAACTGGACAATGTAAAACGTTGTCTGGTTTGATAGGTCTTGATTTCTACTGCAGCATTTGGTAGGGTCAGAGTTTAGTGTAAACAATATGAAAGCATAAAACATCTACTTATTTCTGTTCATGGACTTCACTAGAGAGGCTTTGCACAGTTCAAAATAATCCTTGTTTGTCATATTCTGAGTCTAGGTCCATTCCCTCAGTTCATTGTCTGCCTAAATCTGTGTTAGCCCCTTTCCCCTCTTTTAGGCCAGCTGTCTAAGAAGGGTTTGATCAGGATGGGCTCTTGTGCTTAGCGCCACAACCGTGTACCTATGATGACCTTATCGAGGATATTAGGCATCATAAGGAGCCAAGTGTAGAAAAATCTGTCTTGTAGAGAATCTTTCAAACATTTTTTTGATTTCCAAGAGTTTTTGGCTTATGGAAATCCATGGAAGATGACCTTTAGAGAGCATCCACCATAATAACAGCATACATATGACAAAACAGAAGGTCAACCATCAAACGTAGCCTCTTAAAATGTTGTATGATGTCAGTCTGCCACAGATTACCACAATTATGTAACTTTTCAAGACTTTTTCATTCACGTGGCAGCTCATTTACTATATGTATATATTTATATATATATATATATATATATGTTCATGAACACTGGTTTGGCTGTAAACTCCATGCGTGTGTAGATCCAGACATTTTCACAAGACATACAAACAGACCTCTAGATAATGACAGAAGCCGTGACATATGAAAGATAGCTTTATTGCACAAGGTGTTAAATGATCTTTTTAGTTTTTGCTTTCTTTTCATAGAAAATGTACCTTTGAACACAAGCAATTGCTGTAACAAGCAACTCAAACAAATGTTTGGGATACCCTCAACATTTTTTTTTTAAGTTTGGATTTTCATACACTTTTTCCCTTCAATTTTTCCCTTTTAGCAAGCATGCAATGACTTAATTTGAGGATGAACAAAATATAAAATAATGCTAATTAAAAAAAAGGAAAAAGGACAAATGACAACATCAAAAGACTTTAAAAAAAGAATAAAAATTCAACAAATTAGTATCAAAAAACGTAAAGGGAAAGAAAAAATGTTGTTGTTTTTTTGCCCATTTCAGAAGTAAAATACTTTTTTCTTAATACTATTTCAATTTTGAAACTGGGGCATTCAACCCTGATGTGTCCCCTGATTTATTCTGACGAAAAAATAGCTCTTCATACAAAACTGTGTATATGTACAAGACTTAATCTATAAACAACACTGACAAAGGTAGAGATGATGGATCTTGTATGAATAGGGTGTTGAATTTTTTTTTACTTAAATTTATCTGAATGGGGTTTAAATGACAGGAGCCTGAACGATTCAGGTTTACAGACAGACTCCTGTCCAGTATATACACAATACAACAGTAGTTTGTGTGACCAAAAGAGCTATGAGTCCCTGATTTTCACTTGGCTGAACTAGTTTTAGCCACAGGCCACATAGCTTTGTACCGTTTGGCCTCTGGTACCAAAAAATTTAGACCAAACAAGTTGAACGGAAAATCAAAACGTGAAAATCAACCGAAGAACAGATTCCCCTCCCCCTAAACAAACAAAGAAGCAAACAAAGCAAATGGATGAATAAATATAAAACCACAAAACCGCTGCTTTGTAAATGCTTAAAACAATCGATCCATTATTTTCTTGTGTGAATGCACGTTAGCGCAAAAAAATGGAGGGGCATCGAGATGAAGAAAGTGTGGCGTTTACAGTACTTAAAACTGGACAACAACAATGATATCGATCATATAATTTTCAAAACTGAACTCCCTGACATATAACATCTCTCGACATTAAATTATCTTACTTCATTCACATCATGACTGGGACTCCTTCAGCTAGCTGTCTTTTTAATCTACGAAGAGCAAAGCCTAGCTGTGTGGCACGGCTGACGGAGAAGTTGGCAGGATGCTCTATCCGTGACTGTCAATCTCTGCCGCCCGTGCCACAAATAGAAGCCTTAATACTCTATAATAACTAAAAGTCTGTGACCACTTTGCAGCAAACCTTCTCCCAGCATAAAACTTACTCGGGGATCCTCTGAGACACTGATTTGGTTTCTGAATGTTATTGTATTTACCAGCCACTCAGGCTACTGACACGCTTAATAAAAAGTCAAGGAGCCTATATCCTCATGGGTAGACTTATATTATTACAGAAATCCTGGAAGGCCTTGTGTCATGATTGTTTTCACCAAACAACCAAGGAGGCATTGCGATCCAAGGATGTCGTGTTCTGCTGCACTGTCTCACTTCTCCCATGACACCGTGCGGATAGGAAAGCATCCCTCTCTGTCCAAACGTAAGCAAAACACCCTTCTTCTAGTCACCCTACATACAGTAACATACAAAACATCCTGTATATATACTAAACATTTTCTCTCTTTAGTCGAACCTTCATTTTTTTTAATTCCTCTTTTTAAAATTTCATGATTGAGCGATTGTCTCGTTCTTAAAATTTGACATTAACATTAAATTGCTGTATATAATACTACACTATTGTAGTATGTAAAATTTATACTTTGTCATAATTTCACTTAAATGTCAATAATATACCTACATAGAAATATATATGTAAATTCTTTATAATACCAAATATTCTGTATTTGTAATGTGAGAAATTATAGCTGGTTCATTTGGGTTGTCATGATTTGTTTAAGTTAGACAATGTTCAGCTGCAGAGTGATGTGTGGAGGATGCTAATGTGACTAAAATCTTCTTGGAAGGGAACCTGAATCATTACTTTTGGGAATCAACATTATAGAATCTGCCAATAGCATTATGGGGCTTTAAGAGACACAAAGAGGGTGAAAGATACAGTAAGAAGAGGGAACTTAATCGGAAGGCTTGCAAATTGACAATAATACTCAAACTATGGAGGACTGTGTGTGTGTGTGTGTGTGTGTGTGTGTGTGTGTGTGTGTGTGTGTGTGTGTGTGTGTGTGTGTGTGTGTGTGTGTGTGTGTGTGTGTGTGTGTATGAGACAGGATGGCCACACAGCTTCATACTGGCTATGGTAGTCTTCATATTCATAAACACAGAGGTTTTAGCTCCTCGGTTACAGTCAGTATTTCAAAATGACCACAGAATCGCTTCCTGGTTTTTCGCTGTGCAGCTCCTGCGGGAGCTGAGTGGAGCTGAGCACCAGCCGGCTGGAACTGTTAGTTGGAGTTAGTAGTTCTTTTATAAGAGTCCCACATGAACATGAAAAGTAGGGTTAGCTGGGTCTCTGTCTGGGAGAACATCTTTCCCAAGGTAAATCAGACAGGATGCTGGGCAGTTCACCATTAATTGGGTTTGAAGAAAAAATGGTTGCATGCCCATTCAGACCCAGATCGCAGAGCGCCAGAGTGGGGCTGGCTGAGGAGTGGGACAGCAGTCTGTGCAGAAGAATGGACTACACCAGCGTGTATGACTTGGAGTAGGCCCCCACACTCTGTTTCTGCAACCTCCCCAGTGCAGAGGAGCTGCTCTCTAGGAGCGAGTCTCTGGAGCCCCCCACCTTGTTACTGTTGGTGGGGTTGCTGCTCGTGCTGGAAGTGGAAGCTGTTGCTGCATTATTGGAGCTGGGCATGGTGAGAGTCCTTTGAGGCAAGGTGGCAGTGCCAGAGCTCGCACCCAAGCTGCCCAGCCCAGAGTGGCCCAGTGTCTGGGCCTGCTGCTTCGCAGGGTCTAGAGTCTTGTGACGGCCCTGGGTGTGATACGCCCGCTGCGTCAAGCTGCGGATCGACGCTTCTCGCGGCGGCACTGCTGGGCATGGGTCATGCAGCTCCCCTTGCTTGCGGAAAAATGGGTCTGTCTTCATGTAAAGGGGTAGGTTACAGAATTCACCTAAAAAAGCCACAGAAGAGTCAGGACAAAACCATACAATTCATTCATATGAGTAATAACCACTTCCTATAACGGACACAAGTTGGATATTTTGCTTGTGTATCACAAGTCTGTTACGTGCATGCAATTATTAGTGCTATTAAATATTTTTTGATTCATCCTTGAATCATCCAGAGTAGCAATAATTCATTGGCCTGCACATTTATCTTCATTGTGTAATAAAAACCTTTCTTTGTTTATACAAATGCCAACTTTACACAGAGACCTTTTATTCCCATTACAATATTTCCAATCTGAATATTCTGACCTGATCACACCTCTTTGCCCTTCATTGTGTCTAATGAAAGGCAAATGGCAAAAGTACAGAACAGAGCAGGCATCAGTGATATGAAAGTCAGATACAGTGGCTTGCAAAAGTATTTGGCCCCCACAACTTTCCACATTTTGTCACATTACAGCCACAAACATGAATCAATTTTATTGGAACTCCATGTGAAAGACCAATACAAAGTGGTGCACACGTGAGAAGTGGAATGAAAATCATACATGATTCCAAACATTTTTTACAAATAAATAACTGCAAAGTGGGGTGTGCGTAATTATTCAGCACCCTTTGGTCTGAGTGCAGTCAGTTGCCCATAGACATTGCCTGATGAGTGCTAATGACTGAATACAGTGCACCTGTGTGTAATCTAATGTCAGTACAAATTAGAGATGGCACGATACCACTTTTTTATGTTCGATACCGATATCATAAATTTGGATATCTGTCGATACCGATATGAGTGTGTTTTTAATCAATAAAACGTATTTTTTAATATCTTGCTGCTTTTTGTATAAGTTCATACTCAAGTTAAAAAACAAAACAAAACACTAAAGCTATTTTGTTATACCTGTATGCAAAAAATACACTGCACCCAAAATATTTCATAGTTCAGCAAAACTGATCAATCTAATAAACTGCACCAGCCTCCCTATTCTGGTATTTTAAAGAGTAAGCAACCTAACCAATAGGGCTCTAAAACTCCCAGCAAAAAAAACCAAACAAAAAATAGGGAACCACCCTCCACCTCATGATGCTTAATCGACGTAATCAACTTTAATTTGATGCAGTGTGAAAAAAATGCACAGAAATCAATTAATTTTGAAGAATAATTAAATAGATTCAACATCTTTCTTCAACAGAACTGCAGACTGCACAGATCATCCCTTCCCAAAGGAAAAAGTAGTATAGCTTACTAGGGTATATTAGACTTAACAGTTACTATATACAGTAATGGACTTCTATACATTTTACATCAGATTAAAACTTTGGGTGTAAGATTCAGATAATTATGTATTAAAAGCTAGACATATTAAATGAGAATAAGAAAGAAAAGTATGTCTTTGTGCCCCCTTTTCCCTGTTAATGCCCTATCGGCCCCCCTGGCTAAACTTTGCTAGACCCGCCCCTGCACAGTTACCAGCCGTCAGCTACGTAGAAAAGGATCCTGGTGTAGAAAGTAATGTTAAATAAATTCTAACAACAGCTTATCAAGCTTAAACGTGCTGCTGTTGTTCAGCCGCTGGTTTCCTCTTTCTGGCATGAAGTGGGCCAAAAACAAAGAAGAGAGACGGACTCGCAACAGAAAAGCCGATCAGCTGATCATTGATCAGTTTCACGACTGAAGTAGCAGCAGGAGAGGGAGAGAGAGAGAAGAGGCAGTGGCTCCATATATCAGTTGTTAAGCTTAACGCGGGAATGCTTTACAAACATTCAGAGATGAACTTACACACTTGCTTTACTTCTCTCTGGGATCACTTCCTCGGAGATGAAATGCGGGATTGCTAACAAGGCTACAAATACACACAGCCGCTCTATCACGTGACACATACTGCTGCAACGTGCTAAGGTTATGAGCCGAGTTAGGCCATGTAGCAAGTTTTGTGAGGTTCTTTTCTGATATTTAATGGATCGGATTACATTTTTTATTTCCCTCCGATATCCGATCCAGTAATTAACGTCAGTATCGGACCGATACTGATACGTAATATCGGATCGGTCCATCTCTAGTACAAATACAGCTGCTCTGTGACGGCCTCAGAGGTTGTCTAAGAGAATATTGGGAGCAACAACACCATGAAGTCCAAAGAACACCCCAAACAGGTCAGGGAGAAAGTTATTGAGAAATTTAAAGCAGGCTTAGGCTACAAAAAGATTTCCCAAGCCTTGAACATCCCACAGAGCACTGTTCAAGCGATCATTCAGAAATGGAAGGAGTATGGCACAACTGTAAACCTACCAAGACAAGGCCGTCCACCTAAACTCACAGGCCGAACAAGGAGAGCGCTGATCAGAAATGCAGCCAAGAGGCCCATGGTGACTCTGGATGAGCTGCAGAGATCTACAGCTCAGGTGGGGGAATCTGTCCATAGGACAACTATTAGTCGTGCACTGCACAGAGTTGGCCTTTATGGAAGCGTGGCAAGAAGAAAGCCATTGTTAACAGAAAACCAGAAGAAGTCCCGTTTGCAGTTTGCCACAAGCCATGTGGGGGACACAGCAAACATGTGGAAGAAGGTGCTCTGGTCAGATGAGACCAAAATGGAACTTTTTGGCCAAAATGCAAAATGTTATGTGTGGCAGAAAACTAACACTGCACATCACTCTGAACACACCATCCCCACTGTCAAGTATGGTGGTGGCAGCATCATGCTCTGGGGATGCTTCTCTTCAGCAGGGACAGGGAAGCTGGTCAGAGTTGATGGGAAGATGGATGGAGCCAAATACAGGGCAATCTTGGAAGAAAACCTCTTGGAGTCTGCAAAAGACTTGAGACTGGGGCGGAGGTTCACCTTCCAGCAGGACAACAACCCTAAACATAAAGCCAGGGCAACAATGGAATAGTTTAACACAAAACATATCCATGTGTTAGACTGGCCCAGTCAAAGTCCAGATCTAAATCCAATCGAGAATCTGTGGCAAGATCTGAAAACTGCTGTTCACAAACGCTGTCCATCTAATCTGACTGAGCTGGAGCTGTTTTGCAAAGAAGAATGGGCAAGAATTTCAGTCTCTAGATGTGCAAAGCTGGTAGAGACATAACCTAAAAGACTGGCAGCTGGAATTGCAGCAAAAGGTGGTTCTACAAAGTATTGACTCAGGGGGCTGAAAAATTACACACACCCCACTTTTCAGTTATTTATTTGTAAAAAATGTTTGGAATCATGTATGATTTTTGTTCCACTTCTCACGTGTACACCACTTTGTATTGATCTTTCACGTGGAATTCCAATAAAATTGATTCATGTTTGTGGCTGTAATGTGACAAAATGTGGAAAAGATCAAGGGGGCCGAATATTTTTGCAAGCCACTGTATAGTATGAAAATGAGGAACTGATGTGGAAGTAGATTTCAAAATGGCTTGGGACAAAAATCTAGTTGTTGTTTTAGCAACCAGTGGCTTTTTGTTACTCTCATCCTTGTGTGTCTTTAATTGTGGGCATGCAATACATACATATGGGTGTCCTAACTGTAATTATGTGTAATTCTACATGTGCACTGAATGTAAAACAAGTACAAACAACAAATCAAAAGAACAGCGTCCCCACATGGGTCTCAGCTCTGATACTTACTTTTGTTAGCACGGTGGGGAATGGGCACAGCCACATTTTTACCGCGGTCGTAGTCCTGCGGTTTGGGTGGTGAGGCAGTGAAGCGGCAGATGCCTGGTTCAGAGGGTGTACTGAGGGAGGTCATGCTGTCTGCTGGGTCATTGGTACCTGTCGTCATTTGATCAGACGAGCTATCAGAGATAAAACATTCTGTGATTGTAAACTTGGCGTGTTGTAGATGCTCCTCCAGCTTGGCGTGCTCATACGCCCTAGCCAGCTCCTCGTAGGTGGAGGACGCGCTCTCTGTGGACACCATGCTGTTCCTTCCCTTATCTGAAAGAAAAGAAGTGTAGTTTTTTTCAACCATTTACTTAGCTACTCAGTTACAAGAGAGTAAGTTTTCTTAATTTTAACCCACCTGTGTCCTGTGAGAGGCTGGCACTGTAGCTGTCACTCTCGGTGGCTGTGATGCCATGAGAGCCCATCGTCCGCCAGTCAGACGTCAGAGTTCGTGCAGAGGCTGTTGACTGACTTTGACTTGGGCGGCTAAGCGTCCACTGGCTGGAGTATCTGTTTCTAGAGCTGTGGGCTGATTTTATGCTCTTTCGTGACACTGGGTCTGAGAAGAGAGAGGTCACAGGGATCAGAGAACATCTAAGGATCAAAGATGCTTGGTATCCATGTATTAGCTGTCAATAAGTCTATATTTTCTCAAATGTATTGGAGATGTACTTCAATAAAAGATCAAATCTGTTGCTCATATTTAAAGCCTCAAACTATTTCACTGAAAGCTGTGACAAGCAGAACAAATATGAACCTAAAACAAACTCACTTGTGCCAGGCCGAATGTCTGACATGTCAATCAAAGGGCCTGAATTCTGGATAAGGGCTTGGTGATGCAGAGAAACGCCTGTACAGAAGTTCTGTGGATTCACTGACTGGCTGAACTCTGTGTCTGTCACCGGCACTGCTGCCTTGTCCTCTCCTGTTGCAAGCAAGGAAATAAACGAGTTACTAAGATCTTTTAGAGGCTTCTAAAAACCCCTCTATGAATGGCAGCTGTGTTGCTGTCAATGTGTGGTCACATGCCTATCTGTTTGATGCCTTCCTTGTCTTCAATGAGGAGCTGGACACGTGGGATGTCAATATGGAGCCTTGGTCCTTGAGGAGGACCCTTCACTGGAGTGTCTATGCTTCGATTGTTCTTGCTACACAGAGACAAAAAAACAAAAACATATATATTAAGCCTGAAATTGCTTGTAAGTGATTTATTTATGCAAAATACAGCTATTCTATACAGTACACATAACAAATAAAGCTGTCTCTTACCTGATAAGCATCTCTGCAAGGCTCTTAGCATCTGCGAGAAGACGGTATAATTATATAATTAAGACATATTTTTTCAGCTTGTCACTTGTGTTAGTATATTAAATAGTTTACTTCCCACCTCTAAGTCGTTTGAGCCTCTTCTCCTTGCGTTTCTTTCGTATAATGAAGAGCAAAGCAACGCCAAGGGTAACCAGAATGACAGGAGAGCCGATAGAGAACAGTTTCTTCACATCGTCCCCCTCTCCACGAGCTGATTTAATGGGAGGGATTGTACCTAATGAGAGTAGAAGGAGAAGAAAAATTTGATAAAATTTACAAGAGTCAGTAACAGAAACATGAATGAGAGGAAAAAGATACACCAAGACCTAAAAAACTAGGAAAGACTTACTCCCATCGTAGTCAGTTGTGGCAAACTGGGAGGTCTGGTTGCCACACCCAGCACTGTTGCAGGCCTTCATTTTGAGCTCGTACCAGGTGGCCTCTCGCAGCTCACTGAGGAAAAGCTGATTTGTGGAATTGGCCTTGAGGCTCTGCCAGGCCCAAGTACCTTTGGGCCTAAAGTCCAGCATCAGGTCAGTGATAGGGCAGCCCCCGCTGGTCCAACCCTGAAGGTTGAGGCCTGCATGAGTGGAGTTGATGTGCGTTAGCAGTGGCTGGTCCTTGTTGAACACCGGTTCTGGAAAAGGAAAAGACACTAGGTTAGAAAGATAATCATAAATTAGCAATTTAAGATGTATTTATCTGTGATGCATTGATGGCTTCATGTTTGAGAAGAAAGTTGTAACTGCTGCTACAAGAACAGACAGTAAAGAAAGAGAAGATTTATTTCGACTTAATTCCAGCTTCAACACTTTTCTCTAGACCCCTCACCTCTTCCATGCGTCTTTGCCTCAATGATCTCACTGATACGTCCTGAGCCCACACTGTTCTTGGCAGCCAACTTGACCTTGTACCAAGTTCCACAGCGGAGATTGTCCAACCTGAAGGAACGCTCGCTGGAGCTGATGAACACATCTCTCCATTCCTCTGTGTTGTCCACAGAATACTGCAGCACAAATCCTGCAGGCACACCAGTACACATTTATGTCAAACACAGCTACTAATGGTGGTGTATCCTTGCTGCAGCTCCATCTGTTGGACACCAGGGGGCAACAATCAGCTACAATTAGCTACAGCCAGCTGCAGTTTGACTTCCTTTTACCTAGAAACATAAGCTTGTTGCACAACTGGATAAGTACATATGACATCAAAAGTGTGAAGCACCCTTAAAAAACAGGTCAACAATATTTAAATACCCCTGATGGAGCTTCCTCCATTATCCCCAGGAATCCAAGCCAGGGTGATGGAGGAGGTGGAAGTAGTGGAGACAGTCAGACGAGGCTGGTCAGGAGGAACTGGATGTACACACACACAGACAATAACTTAGCACCAGGACAGAAGTGTCTGTTTCACTCAAATAAGTTTATAAATTTTCTGTTTCTTCTTACCTTGTACCACAAGGTTTACTATGATGGTGTCAAAGCCTAGGGTATTAGTGGCCGTACAGGTGTAGTACCCAGAATCCTCTGCTTTGACTAAGCGTAGCACCAGTGTACCATTGGATAAGATCTGCCGTTGGCTGTCAGCTGTCACAGGAATGGCAGAGTCCTCACTGATAAAGAGCAGACAGGTTATTCAGGATTAAGAGCAGTTTTAAAAAAATCAATTTTCCTCACAAGAAATAGCATCAGCATGTGTGCATGATATCTCTGATATCTAAGGGTATACAGTGACCGCTCTGACCTGTCTTTGGTCCATTTAATTGTGGGAGTAGGCTCTCCCACTGAGCTGCAGGGCAGACGTACTTCCTTCATCCAGGGAGTGGTCACAGTGCCCCCAAAGGACAGGATTTTAGCTGGGACTGCACACAAAGATGCAACCAGTAAAACTCAACATGCATCTTTAGCACATGATGTTAAACTCAGATAGTAAGCATTACACCAAAATGACTCTATTCATACTTCAACTTGTCTTTCTGTGTCTGCTTTTGGATGATTAAGTGGGCCTGAATCGTTTTTCCTGGGGGATTAAAAAGCTGTACCATAGTGTTTTAATGTAGCCCCCTGTCAAAACTCTTAGTCTCGAGTCTATCATTTCTCCATAAATCCTCCCTTCTATTGATTTTGCCTGCTATCTCTCTCCCCAAGGGTCATTTTACTGGATAGGCCCTGTTCATCACCACATAATTAACAACAACGTTTCTTGCAACACAGCCGCTGCTCAATCAATACCACGGCTGTCAATCAATAGCAGAGATTGTACACAGAGCGAGAGGGAGGGAGACTGATGAAAGTGATCTGTGTAAAGGAGATCATGCTGCCAGTTCATAGCCATGTTTACCGCGCTCTCCCTGATAACCTTTGCACAAATCCCTTTACCCTTCTTCTCTACAACTGGCATGCCTGGAGGACCCACCTTTCCCAGCAGGCTCCACAGTGACCTTTGCGCTAATGTTGCCTCTTCCAGCAGTTGTCACAGCTGCAGCCCAGATGAGGTATTGTTTACCGCGGGTAAGGTGCGTGATACGGTAGAAGAGCATCTCTGGGTTGGCCTCATACTCACTGGGAGCCTGGGACAGAGGGCACGCAATGTCATGTTAGCAAATAAAACAGTAATATAACAGGAGTGGTGGCAGCTTGTGGACTTGATTAAAGTGCTACATTTTATAAAGCTACAAAGGAAATTAAGATGAACATAACATTAATTTAGGCTCTATTCTGTTTAAGTTTCAGCATAACATACGTGACACCAGGAAACTGAAACTAATGCTCCTGCAGTTGACAGATTAAACAGTTTTTTTTTACATCTGTCCTTTTCCTATTGTGACACATCAAAATGCGCTCAGTGAAAAAGGAGGTGTGCAATTTTCCTTGAACACTGTCGGTATCTTGAAACAACAAAAAAGCATACTTTTTGGAGAAATAAAGGGAAAGCCAAATACATCTGTCAATGTCATCTGTTTGTTTAAAATTGTAACTTATTAGCCTCACTGGCAGTGTTTGCCTCGTGATAAAAGGCAGAAATGATACATATATTGTTTCTCGAATCACTTAAATCCAAAGCACAAACATAGAGTCCACTGAGATGTTTTGTCTCTGATACACTGACAGCAACTTGCATTTTTGACTCTTTCTTTATTTGTCTTTCCCAAAATTTAAGGATGATACTGTGCATTATTTTTGCCGGGTTTTCTCAGCTATGGCTGACCTCCTTATGGATTCCATTTCCACCCAGATCAACTTGTGAATTTATTGTCTGAACAACGTAGATCTTATGCTGTATACAACTTGACATCATTTGAATGTTTTGAGGGAGTTAAAGCTTTTTGCAGAGCAAACTGAGTGTTTTGGTTGTAAAGGAGAAACAGATGTGGTATGTGGTATTCTCTCTCTCTCTGTTTTTTGTTTTTTTTTGTTCAGGCAAAACCCATAAAACCATGTCTTTTTTTAAACAAAAACTATAGAAAATATGCACAGCGAGCAGTATGATTGCTCAGAATTGAACACAGGTTTTAGGTCAACACAAGAAAGGCAAAACAGAAAATGTAAACCTTTGTGCGGAGCTGTCTATTTGTCCCACTACTCAAAATAAATTTGATGCAAATGACCTACAGCTACTTATAATGCTGTACTCAACACTGGATTTAAGGTTTGCTTGGATGTATTTTTCCTCCAAGCAAACCTTTGAGAATGAACACACACTCACCTGCATCCACACAAACACATACATGGCAATGCACAAAAAGACTGTTGTCTCTTAAGATGATCCGCTGTTCTCTCTCTTTAATCTGTTCATCTCTGTGTTCTTTCACCATTTGCTTTTTCTTTCCCTCTCTGTCTAGCTCAGTGAAGAGGACTGGATGGAGGGACACAGGAAGGGGAGGATGTGCATAAGTGTGTGTGTGTTTGTGTGCAGGGGGTTCGAACATTCCTTCAGCATCGTGGCGGTGTTGTGGTGATCCAGGGAGTGATACAGGGAGATAATGAAAAGACGGACAAAAGCACTCTCATCTCGATGTGACTGATACCCTCCTCTCTCCTCCATTCCACCCTGCCTGTCTCTCCCTCTTCCCTCATCCCTCTCTTTTTCTCTCATTTCCCCTCGGTCTTTCCCTACCTCTAATGGTGTGCTTCTTTTTCTCTCTCAACCTTCTTTCCACCCCCCTCCCTCCTTCCCTCTCTCCTCCCTGCCTGTGCTCATTTACATGGCACTCATGCACAGAGAGGGAGGAGTATTTGTGAATAATAAGAAAGTGAGATTCTAGCCTGATATCAGACTTCACCGTGTGCTGGTGTTTGTGTGCACATGATCTAACCACAATTGAAATGCTTGCACGTATGTGTATAAATAGAAAATGTCGAAATGTGATGTCTCTGTGAGTGTGTGCTTCTGATGCGGCAGTGTGCATGTGTGAGCTTGTTCTCTGGCTCATTTGCATATCTACGTCTCATCACGTTGCCAAGACAACCTCATCTGTTCATCTGGGAGGGCAGGAAATAAAGCGATGGTGCAAACACAGTGAAAGAGAGACATGCGCAACACACACACACACACACACACACACACACACACACACACACACACACACACACACACACACACACACACACACACAAATGCATGCATACTGGTTCATTTAATAACAGCGCTTACAAATGAATTATTTCCATTGGTAATTTAATAAGTTACTTGGTTTACACGGACCTCAGAGATAAATTGGCCCTATATGAATCACACCCACAGAGGAGGCACTTACTGGCTGTCCAGATCCGGGACTGGAGCAGTAGATGGTGTACTTGCGGATAATGCCATTTGGTTTGAGAGGAGGCAACCAGGACACAACCACACTAGTTGAGGAGGAGGGAACTGCCTTGATGCCAGCCGGTGGACCAGGAACTAGGAGAAAAGACATAGCAACATCAGCATGGCGGGCATCCATATGTGTGTGTGTTTGTGTTTGTGCAGGCACATGCTGGGTGTTGGATAGCTATTAAAGTGAACAGGCTTTTTTTTGCGGATTGGAAGTCTTAGCCTGTACTAAGCTGCTCTGGAAGGACTTTGAAAAACATCCTTTTGAGGGGATGGCTGTGACATATGTTCATTCAGACACTGGTCAGCAGTTCTGACTCTGTGACACCCAGCATTCTCAAAACTCTCAAACAGATTAGACATTAGTGTCTGATCCTCTGCTAGCCACTTCAGCTTGGCACTGGACACTGTTTAATACTCTGATTACGAGATAATGGCACAAAAGGGGCTTAAAAAACATGCACACTTTACAAAAACACATCAGGACACTGGATACTGTGAAAGGTGAACAATAATGCTTTTGTTTCATTGGTCTTACAGTACTGGGTCCACACTATCAACCCTATTCAAACCAAACCATAAATATAACTTGTGCCTGACAGTGGGCCTCATCTGGCCTCTACAGAAGGAGGCTACCACAGTGTAAGACCCAGCCCTCTAAATCCATCCCCCATTCCTCTTGTTTTCTTTGTGAGGCCCCCTGATGCTCTCTACCCTCAGATCTCTTTCCCCTACAGAGGACATGAGTGGGCAAGAAAACAACAAAAACTCAGAAAGCAGAGATGCAAGTTTTAAATGAAGTAAGCAGGGACAAAAAAAGTGACAGGGATCATGTAACAATGGCAGCAGGGAGGCGCACAGGAGGCTATCATTATCATAACTGGACCCCCATGTCAAAGCACCAGTAGGAGATGGGACAGTCAGGTCCCATCTGGTGCCCAAAATCTGCCCAGGACTCCAGACAGACAGATACACAGACAGACAGTCTGCCAAGACAGTCTGCTGCAGAACTAGAGAACACTACTAAGTGAACAGTCTCATTTATAAAAATACACGATGGAACACTGAGTCAATCAGAAGAGGACAGCAGTCTAGACACAAATAAACAAACACCTCAGCTGTGGTGTTTCTCTTATAATTTTTTCACTCATTATTTTTTGTCAGCCAAGAACGGGCTGTGCAATCGCCATTGTATCTTTCCATCTTCAGCCCCCCAGGCCCCTCCTCCTCCTTTATAAAGAGACATGGATCTGGCTGTAATCCTGCCTCCAATGGTGTAAGCACAAAATTAATTCTCTCTAATCCAAAAGGAGTTAATCCCTATGCCTATGGCAAGAGGGCTGGTGGTAAGGATGCAGGCCCAGGCCGATGGCTGACTCCTGGATGCTATATGCTCTAAGACATCACTTCTCCCTCCTCCTCCCGAAACACCTCCCTTAGCCCTGAGCTGTGGACTCAAAGCCTCTTAATTCTCATTAGCACAGCTAATGGAGATTCCCAGCATAGCTTGTTATGAGCTTTTGTTATGGGTTTGAGATACAACCAGCTCCCTTTTTTAAAATCTACCTTTATCCCATTTCCCATCTCCTTACATTGCACACTTTTCTTCATGTAAAAAACAAATGAATTGTATACTCACGATCCTCTCGGGTTTGGATATAGAGGACATTGCTGCGGACCCCATCGCCAGCTTGTGTGTAGGCCAGCACCTGAACACTGTAGTTAGTGAACTTCTCGAGCCCTCGCAGTTCCACCTGTTCACGTGTGGTGGTGATGTTTTGCATCTCTCCCCATTCTGAGGGAGAGGAGAAAAACTCTTTTTAGAAGCTGTAGGTGATGATAGGAGTAACAACACACATCAACTCTGTTTCCTAAAAAATATATTTATTTGCAGTTGCATTTATTTGGTAATGTAATACGTGGCCATTACTTTTTTTTTCATGAATATAATTACCTTCCTATTTCAAAATTGTGTCTAAAGGAGGAGTAAATATTTTTTTAGGAAACAGAGTTGCACAGATATTGGACCTACAACACACAGACACTCATTGCTATACTGTGTGACTTTCTGATCACAAGTTTTATTAAAAATCTAAGAAACTATGACAGACTTAACAGAAATCTTTGGGGGTGAAAAATAAAATAAGTGCAGAAGTGCCAAAAACTCAAATACCTTAAGGCGACTTTCAAATTAAAATGACTAACTTAAGAGCTGAAAAAAAAAAACATGTTTGCAATATGCTACATAAAAATGATGTTGTAGCAAGTCATAAGAACTCTACAGAGGCATCTTTTTTATATAACTCAGTCAATTAAATGTGATTAGGACTTATGCTTTGTATTATTAGGTGCATGATGTTGATCGTGTCTGGGGTGTTGGTGCTTCTGGAGCAGTTATCTGGCAAATAATATAGCACGCTGTGCAACTAACTGTTAGTTTTCCAAGAGTTTTATTTGTATGTAGTAAATAGGTATTTGTGCCTGTGTGATGCACCCCCGCTGTCTATGGATGGGTGCATCACCCTCTCATCTAAATGTGGTCACTTCTGTCAAATCAAAGGCTAGCCCTTAAGCTAAAGTTGAGCCATATCTCCATCTTGGACATACAATCTATTTGACAAACAGACAAATTCAAAAACACACAGGACCAGGAAGTGCTTTATGAGAAAGGTGTGGATACACATTAAAACATTCTGACTCACAGCACTGACAGAAAGGTAGGTGAGTGGGAGGACGGGTTGGTGAATCTTAGAATGAGATAGGTGATAATTACTCTGCATTGGCCACTGGGCCTGGCCCCCACAGCACCCACCTCCGTCAGGGAAGAGGGACCAAAACACAACCCGGTAGCCTTTCAGCACACCGTGCAGCGTCAGCCGTGGAGGCTCTGCCCATGTGATCACTGCCTCATCTGATGTCACAGAGATTGCTCTCACATTCTGCGGAGGCTCGCTGGGCACTGGGGAACATAGAGAGTGAGTGTTAGTGCTGCACTGTTAAACTATATTTGAGTACTCTTAGTGTTTTAATGGCTTCTACTGAAATCTGGTCCGACGTAGCATGGCAGCCGAAGCACTGATAAGTAATAATAACTCAATGTCACAAACCACAGGAAATCTCCGCTGAAATAAATCAGTCAAACAAGCTCAAATTAGTCCTGAATAGCTCCTTGTTCATTCCTAGCTTTTAGAGAGGAGAGTAGAAGTGGAGGGGGGTTGATGGAGAGGAGGAAGAGCACTGAGAGAGCAACATGAATAGTAAAAGAGCTACACCAAAGGGGTCAAAATGCAGATGAGCAGGGTGTGAGCTGAAATGTGGAGGATACAATCTAAAGGAAGACAATGTTCTTGTTTAAGCTAATTGAAGCTGTAGAGGCAGCTTCTGACTACCTGCGTGGCCAATTTTCATCATCCAAGTGCCCGTCATTACTCTCCTCTCAGACAGGAAGGGTCCAAAAAAGTATAAGAAATAAAAACACGGATAATAGACAGAGGACCAGTGAGGAGGATGACAAGGGAACCCATGGGAAGAAAGGGAAGATAAAGAAGGCAGACCAGGGAAAAGGGAGGTAGAGTGGGCAGACATTTAAAGAGTAATGGGGTTCCTTGTTCCTCTCTCGCTCTCTACCAGCCTAATGAAGGTGCTAATTAAAGTGGAAAGAATAATGGGGGATGTGCTGCAAATTTATTTCTAACATTTTGTTTGAGCATGCATTTCTACATGCATGTTATGTTCATTCATGAGTGTTTCATCCTGTTATTGCATTTGACTATTATTTTCATGTGTTCCTTTTGGATGTTTAAATTTTTTTCTTACAGTCCCTCCTCTTTTCCTTCCATACTCTCCTAAATTGTATCTCACAGTCTTCTCCTCGTTTTCTTCATCTTGCTGTCCACTTACCATCTTCCAGAGTGGTAGCATTGATCTCAGTACTGGATGGGCCAGTCCCAGCTCTGTTGAAGGCTTGGACCACCACCCCATACTGGGCAAACTTCTTTAGGTTGTCTAAGGTGTACACTTCACTGTCCCCCGTAGCTTTCATCTCCACAATACTATACTGGCCATTGCTACCTGGACCGTTCTCTCTGTATCCAATCTGGTAGCCGCGGATCACGCCGTTTTGCAGCTCCTTTTTTGGAGCCTGAAAGTTTTGGAGAAAAAAAGTTTTACTATGAAATTTGACAGCAATATGTAAAAAAAAAAAAAGAAATTAAACGAGATAAATTCTAAATTTTAGTTAGTTAATTTTTGCATTTCTGTAACCAACAATTTCACAGGTGTCTCTTAACATTTTGGATTTGTTTGTGACATCACTGAAACCTTGTTGTTTTAAATCATGGAGCATATCTTTATATCCCATCATTGTTTGCTTTCTAGTTATTTCCACTTATACTAGGCTTAATACTTAAATGAAGTCGTAAGCAACAGTGATTTTACCCTCCATGTGACTCGTATGCTCTGAGATGTCATCGGTTGCAGGATTACATCCATCGGAGGCCCGTCAGGTGCTGTTGATGGAAGATATCAGATAGTGATGGCTCTACTCCATACAGAGACAGCAAAAACAAATACTAGATAGGCAAAAAAACGTGATATTTAGAGAAAAACAATCACTTACGTGCTTCTTCGGTACTGATTGTGAGCTCTTTGCTGGGAAGACTGCGGCCAATCTTGTTGTAGGAGTACATGCGGATACTATAAACGCATGCCGGGTGCAGCTCTACAATGTTGGCCTGATTGTTGGTGGGTGAGATGTTCCTGGTTGTGTACATGTGATCCCATGTGTCTGTTGAATATGAGCAGAGGTTTATTTTTTCAGTTTTTAATTATTGAAATAACTTTTACATTAGGGATTAGGCTTGTTGTTTTTAATAACCCACCTGACTTGTTTTTGTACTCAATGTCATAGCTGGTGATGATGCTGTTGCCATCAAACCTTTGGATCCAGCGCAAGTTCATGCTTCTGTCCTTCACCTCCCGTACTTCGAGCTCGGGAGGATCGGGTGGCTCTGCGTGAGGGTGGAAAAAAAAAGAATTTTCCTTTGTTTTTACCACCATCAGTATCTCGTTAAATAATCTTTCCTCATTAGGTTGTTTACATACTTTTTTCCCCCTTAATTCTTTATTTAAATAAAAGAAGAGGGATTTGCAGTTGTTTGTAGAAATACCTTGTACAGTGAGTTGGATGAGCCCTCTGCCCTCTCCATAGGAGTTGATGGCATGGCAGGAGAAGAAGACAGAATCTCCTCGCTCGGCTGGGTTAAGCTGCGAGCATCAGCACAAGCAGGGAAAGATGACGTGTGAAATTTAGGAATATAATATCCTAAAAATATTCCCATAATAACTTCCTTTAATAGGACTTTTTTTAAAGCTTATTAAACCCTGCAATAGCCTATAGTAGAAGTAGTTTTTTTTAGCATAGTTCGGTGTAATGGCATTAAGCTACACTAAAGGCCTGAAGAGTATAAGTATATATTATCTGACCTTTAGGGTAGAGATGACTTCATCCCCCTTTTTGTTGATGCTGATGGAGTAACGGGGATTTCTCTCTGCGTCAATGACTGTGTCCCCTCTCTCCCAGCGGATAATAATGGGCTGCTCGCCCCGTGCTGTGCAGTTCAGCTCCTTGATCTGGCCCTTCCTTGCCATGGTAGTGTTTGGGTGGCTGGTGATCATGGCAGGGACTGAGCAAATAGACAAGTGTCAGCATGATGAATCGTTTTGTATGGAATAATGACATGAGGGAAAACGGGCGTGTAGTATTGGAAACTGAGCAAGGATATATTACACATGTATAGACATCTCTTTTTTTCCATTTTATTCCCCATTTTCATTTCATGCTTCAAGCCCCACTGGCCTCTAACACCACCTCCTCCCTCTTTTTATTATTTTCGGTCTCTACTTTCGCTTCTCTTCCTCCTCTGTTACTTAGACGTAGATTATTGATTGAAGAGGTTCCTGTGGTTTTGCTTTCATCACTAATTCATCAACCCTTTTCCCCACCAAACATTCTGTAGCGCACAGGCTGACAGCCAGAGAACATCAGTCAATAGGAAAGGCACCCCCAGTGAAGGATGTGCAGGACACAGACTAAGTTAGGCTATGTTAAGCACAGGCCGCACTAGCCTGGGGCAAAAGTGCATCTTAGAAGAGCTGACCCCTGTCCAAAAAGCTGAGACTTATCTCAGCGCAATCCAGGAGATGTGGGTTTGAAAAGAAGTGGGTTCATGCCAAAAAGCAGAGGATTGACACTTACTCTTGACAGTAAGGATCATGCTTTTACTGATGTCTGAGCCCACTCCGTTGGAGGCCTGACAGAGGTAGTACCCCCGGTCGTCTTCAAGAACATGTCGGATCAGCAGAGAACCGTTTGACATGATCTGGATACGGCCAGTTAGTGGGACAGGATGGTACTGCTGAGGGTTTCCTACGCCTGCAGGACACAACACAAAGCATGTATGGAAGCATGATACTTTTTCTTGTTCGTGTGTAGCTTTTACTGCAATGCCATGAGGATAATGTGCAGATTTTACCTTTGGCATGTTTCCACATGACTTTTGGAGGGGGGTAACCTTCCACGGAGCAGTTAAGTACTCCAGCTTTTCCATAGATACAGTCTTGATTGTTGGGCTGCACCACAAAACGCGGCGGCACTGAGAAACAGAAATCCTGATTTTATATAAATGGAAAAACTTGGTAGAAGTTACAAAAAGTAAGTGATCACAAAACAGTTCTACGGTTACTTTACACATTACACGTCACCCCTCACCAGTAACAATCAACTGTCTTTCCCAGCTGACAGTTGCAGCAGCATTGCTGGCGATGCAGGTGTAGTTTCCATTGTGCTTCAGTGTCACATTGGAAATTTGCAGGGAGCTCATGAACTCTTTGGTCTCTATTGCAACACCAGAGGCAGAGCCTGGCACGATGAGCTGGCCGTCTTTGTGCCAGGTGATGCGTATGGGCATGTCCCCAGATGACACCACACAGGCGATGTACATGAGCTTCCCCACTGAGGTAGAGGGGATATCGAAGGGCTGGATGAGCGGTGGCACTAGAGGAGAGAGAAAGGAAATCAGTGGAATAAAGGCAGTGATAGATGTTGAAGAGCGGCAATGTGGCCATCTGGAGCAATGCTAAGAGTCTGAGAGAGAGAGGGAGAAGGTCATTGGCCAGTGGGCCCCTCTTCAGCACCCCCCCACCACCCCACATCTCCTGCAGCCCATAATAGCTGCTCTGGTTACAGTCCAATTGGCAGGGGGAAGTCATTCTGTTGCCATAGTAATGGAGGTTGAGGTGGGGGTACTACAGCTGAGACATCTGGGGGATTTAATCTAGGCTTCATTATTATTCATCTAATTAAATCAGAGACACACTCACACACAGGCACATGTACACACCCTCAAACACCTCTGCAGCTGCCCTGCTTACTGCCATCGTTATCCCGCTCACAGACTAAATGAAATACGCACGACAAACATAAATCTACCCCCAAAACACCATTCATCTGCATTCAACAGCATTACTAAAGTTGCACTTGACAGCTTTGTACACTGGTGTCCCCCAAGTAGCAGTGACTAGCTGCTCTTCATCAAGAAATTTTACTTGCATCGCTTTTTTCCCCATCTTTTTTTAAGCTAAAGGAAGCAGTTTGAAAACCAAAGTAGTATTAGTATTGGTGATTGATTTCTTAAGATTTTTTTTCACTACTGTTTTAAGTGAATTTGAATTTTGGGTATGCATGGAGCATTACCTCTAGTTGAAATAGATTTGGGAAAAGCGTGAAGATGCAATATCTCCCTGTCAACTGATGTGTCACTTTATCTCTACTGCAGCCTAATTCTATAAATTGGGTTCATAAAATAGGTATAAATTTACCAAAAACACTGCCCAGTGCATCCGTACTCCTCTTCAGCTTTACCTTTGACAGTGACGTGGACAGTCTGGTTGATTGACACCTGGGGCTGGATCAAAACGCTACACAAGTAGGTCCCCTCGTCTGCGCCCTTCTGCACGTCTGTGAGCCTCAGTGTGCCGTTCTCAAACACCACTTGACGATGATTATCAGGCAGCTGCATGCCGTCCTTCAGCCACTTAATGGAGTAATACGGGTACCCAATCACACGACACGTTATATAGGTATTTCTGCCCGCCACTGCGGTGATGTCTCGCATGGGTCTAATTCGAGGTGGACCTGGAGACACGGGGAAGAGAGGGAGGGGATGGAGGGAGGAGACAGAGAGAAACACAGAGGTTGGAGAAAGGGGGAGATGAGGTGAGGGAGGTCATGGCAGAATATAGAGGGCAGCCAAGGAGACAGGAAGGGAAGAGATAAAGGTTGAGGGATAGAGTGATTGGGGCCAGTTGACAGGTGGAAAGGGAGGTTAGTTGTGCCCCCTTTACTAAAATCTGATAGAGGATATTTGTTGATTTTAGCCTAATCACATATTCACTCAGTGTATTGTGTGTATAGATAGATAGATAGATAGATAGATAGATAGATAGATAGATAGATAGATAGATAGATAGATAGATAGATAGATAGATAGATAGATAGATAGATAGATAGATAGATAGATAGATAGATAGATAGATAGATAGATAGATAGATAGATGTGTGCAATGCCTCTCACTAGGTCCTGTATGTTTGTATAGATTCAGGTGTAGAGTGCATTTATATTGAAAAGCAGACAGGCACCTCTTACGTTTATGCGCGCTTGGTACTCGGCGCTACCGGCCGAGTTGCGTGCGACGCAACGATACACTCCTCCGTCTGGAATAAGTGGACTGCTGACGTTGACGTGCGATACAGTCAGGCCATCCGACAGGGTGTACTGGCTGGTCTTGTAGGTTGAATCTCTAATCACAGGTTCATCGTCCAGTGTCCACGTGATAGAAGGGGGTGGGGCTCCTTTGGCCGCACACATAAGGGAGAAAGGCTCGCCGGGGTTTACCACCCGCTCGCTGAAGGAAGACACAATACGAGGAGTACCATCTGAGAGGACAGGGGGAGAGAGGAAACAGAAGGACATAAATAGAAAGTGAGAAGTTCTGACAGAAAAGCAGAATACTTGAGAAGTTGCAAAGCCCACAGCAAACATATTAACTTTGAACACAAAGACTATGGCGCCTAATACCTGCACTTATTTAAGTCACTGTCCACGTACCCTCTAGCAGAATAATAGAGAAGTCCTGAGCAGTGTGGCCCTTTCGGGAAGCAAAGCACTGGTAGGCCCCAGAGTGAAGCTTCTGTGCTGCAGTGATCTGCAGGGTGTCATTGTGTTGTCCTTGGATGGAGATGTGCTCGTCTGGGACAATTGGCTCTGTGTTCCTGTACCAGGTGATGGTGTATTCTGGAGAGCCTTCCACAGTGCAGGTGAAGAACAGTGTGCTGCTGATGCCCGTTTTCAGATTCTTAGGGGACAAGGTCACTCGTAGTGGATCTGAGAGAAGACCACAGGAGTTCATAAAACAAAAATGTGGATCACTTTAATAGTATATCTGCTATAATAATCAAAAGGCATCAATGTGATTTGTAGCCTGCTAACTTACCTTTTTATTTACTAATTATGTTATCTTATTTCAAAAGGTGTTTTTTGTGTCTTTTGCCTTTCCTGCATCACTCTAAAATCATTAAACTGGATTCAAAACATGACACATGGTGCTTACAGTAGGCGTTTTCATTCACAGAGATGGGGAGAAAGAGAGCGAGTACAATCAGCAGTGGTGACTCAATCAGTTGGACGCACTCATTAAAAAAGCAGCTGGAGATATCGCTTCACATCTCTGTCCACTTGTGTGTGTGAGTGTGTCTGTGTGTCAGCAAGAACGCGTGTCTACATGTGTGTATGTGTGTGTGTGTGCACGCAAATGTCAGTGAGCAATAAGGCAGCTGGTGGTGTATGCTGGGGGGCATCACTGTGCCTCCCAACCCCCCCTACTCACCCTGTCAGAGTCACAGACTGTGCTGCCATGATGTGCCCACTGGCAAAGCCTACCGCCTCTCTATTCTCTCGCTCTATCTCGCCTCACTCCCTTTGTTTCTTTGTATACTTTACACACTTTAGCTCAGCCTTTCTTATTATCTCGTTATTACATTGTAGATAATGTCATTCCAGCACTGTCTGGGTGTCCGACCGCCCCCCGCATGACCCCTTGTCTTTATCTCTGTCTTCCTCACTCTTCTTCTTTTCTGATGGTAAATGGTGTTGGCAGCTGTGATATGGAATCAGCCTGAGCGAATTACCGCCCTGTCTTTCCTTTTGAGGTCTGATATGATGGGACATCCTACAGCTCACACATATGTTTGTAACAGACACACTTTAGCTTGGACTTACATGTGCGCCCCAAACCAAACACTTAAAGGTGTTTACAACTATGTCTGTCTGCAAGGCTGATTCACTGACAAGACAACGAGCCAGTCTGCCAGATATTTTGCAAATGTGTGTGAGCGTGTGTGCGTATCTGTGTGTAATGAGCCTCACACACCTATCACGTGAAGCTGTCCAGACACCTCCTTTGAGCCAAAACTGTTGGTGACCTCGCATGCATAGCTGCCGCTGTCTTCTTGCCTCAGGTCACTGATGGTCAGCCCTGTCAATCGCCGCGTCCAGCGGGCATCTGAGGGTAGTGGGCGACCATCTTTCAGCCAGCGCACAGTAGGGCTTGGGTATCCTCCCGCTATGCAGGGGAGCTCAATACTATGGCCTGCGTAGACCTCCCCTGCTTGGAAACTGTCCAGGATGGTGGGTGCAGACTCGTTGGGGTCTGGAATGCAGACATGGTGTTACATTTTTGTCAAGACAAAGAGAAAAAGGTAAGTTCACACACCAGTTACTCACCCATTACAGAGAGCCTGGCTCCATTGCTTTGCCGTGTCTCGCCACTGTATTTATGCTTGGTGATGCACCGGTATGTAGAGAGAGCATCCTCTTTTTGAACATCGGAGATGTAAAGAGCCCCAAAGGAGGTCAGCGAGAACCTGTTACCTGAGGAAGACACATTAACAAAAGATCAACATTAATCTTCTTAAAGGAGAAGTGACAACAGGCAAAACATCACTCCGAAGACCTTGTGTGTAAAAAACTTTTCACTCCCTCCTGTTCCCACACTTTCGTGATGATCACTCTCGTTCAAATACATAGTGCATACTGCAAAACCATATTGTTCTTAGAACAAACAGCTGCCTGAACAGTTGGCACTACCTGCCTAATAATGCTGCTTCCCAAAGCCTGGCACTCTTTCAAGACCTGGAGGACACCCAGCGGTCACTTACACCACCCACAGACAGAGGAGAGACAGATTTACTGTCTCCCTCCACACACAGCTTATAACTCTTGCACATCACACTAACTACCATCACAAAACTCGTTAAGTGTTCTTCCTTTTATGCATGATAAGAAAACAGGAAGGCCAAAGATCAAATGTGCCTCTGTGTCTTCTCTTTCTTAGCATTTGTTTTATGCTACTCAAAGAACAGTTATGTCAGCATTACAAAGTCTTCAAGCTGTGTATAGTGAAGGCAGACATCAGTTTGCAATGACTCCCTTTACCAAGATATTCTTGCGTAATTTATACAGAACATTGTTTCTTTGCATAAAGGTAAGCTATCTTACATTTCCTGATAAAGTCCACAAACCTCACATTAACGAAGCTGTACTATGTCCTCACAGCACAAATAATCTCATAGTTTACCTTAAGTGTGACAGTCATTACAATAAGATTTCTTTAGGTTTGTAAGCATTAATTATCAATTGTGCCTTTTAGCATCCAACCACGGGGCAACAACTGGACTGGCTGCTTTCACATTCACCAGCATCAATATTTAAACTACAGAGTCTGTGTTTATCAGGGTCTTTCAGAGGGTTGAGCAGGTATACGGAAGGTAGCAGTTATGCACTGTGAATGTGTTTGCATCGAATATACTGTATGACCCGGGAGGAGGCACAGGCTGCAATTTCACAGCAGCCTTTGTTTGCCCCCTTAGAATGAAGCCTTACAGGATAATGAGCACTTTAAGACTGCTACTCCCACAACACCGACGACTAGCCTGTCACAACACTCTGACATAGGCAGGGAGAGAGAAACAGAGAGAGAGAGAGTCAGCAGGATCTGTCAAAGCCATTCTTTCTGTCCCTGTCTGCAGCAGTGAACTGAATTCATCCCATCTGCAGCCTCTTAAACAACACTTATTACACAATACACATCACATTAGTCCTCTCACTATCCAGCCATCACAACTGAGTGGTTTGTTCATAGAATCAGTCTATCGTTGGTTGACTCACTTCATGTCTTTGTGTGAACCATCATCAGTCTCACCCTTTTCCTCTTGCTCTCTCGCTTTCTCGCTGTTTTCTTTTTTTTTTGTTGCTCTGAGTTTCTAAGCAGAGTGGCAGACAGAGTAAAATATTAATTACTAAATCCGAAATCACTGTGCTCCCTCAGCTTTTATTCATGCTGACTTGACTAGACAATGAGAAACAGAACTGTACATCTTTCTCTCTCTCGCTCACACACACACACACACACACACACACACACACACACACACACACACACACACACACACACACTCTGCTTCAGGAGAATACGCAGAAATGCATGCATACTGTACAGGCATTCTGAATATAAAAACAGTACAGTAGTTTCTGTTGCAGGTTTTTTTTTCCGTTGTGCCTCCTTCATGTTACACAGACCCTTACAGAGCTTGAAGATGATGGATTGGATTGGATTTGTCAGACTCAAAGCTATATTTTGTCTTTAGTTTCAACTCGTCCATGTATACTAAGCATAAAGGAAGTCAGAGCCATGCACATGTATGTATGTACTTAATTTGGAAGAAAGATGCAAAAACACAAGTGCAGCAGATAAAACTTAAGTTGGAAAACTGTTAACTCTTGAGATAAACCGCAAAAAAAAAGATTCTAAAGTCGGATTTAGACTTCTCTGTGAAATCTACGTCCTAACCTCCGACATCACCACAAACCCCTTTCTAACCCTTGCCATTCAAAGGCCATTCAAGCCTTTTCGGGCTGCGTCGAACCAACGTGTATTTACATTTCTCTGGAAGTGCATCTCAGGTTATGTGAAAGGTTGCAGCATAGCGTTTTGTAGGACCTTCTGGTTTTGTTGTAAGTTACTGTGTAGATTTCCTGCTGAAGCATAATCCAGGGATAACCCAGCACTTACACAGCTTAAGATTTGCATTTTGAAATGTTTTATTACCTTAGCATTAGATTTTAAAACACTGATCAACAAAAAAAAAAAGCAATATATAAATACCAGCCTGTTTAACATCTAACCAAAACGGCTGTAAAATTTAAAAAAAAGAAACAGAGCGAGGCACTTACAGATCCTCAGAAATGCTCTGAAAGAACCATTTAAAAGGTTAAATAATTTTGTATCATGTATAAATGATTCTTTAAAGAGTCCTTTCACCCGAGAAGAAGCGCTTTGAAAGAAGCTGCATGGCCTAGAGGATTGTGACATTGTTAGATCCTGTATGAGTTTGGTCACTCTCAATGAGATGCATTCACAGGCAAAAACAGGGTGATGCCCAGATGCAGATGAGGTCCAGAGGGGAACTATTTTTATCTCCTTCTGCAGCTACATGTACGGGAAAGGGATTTTTATTTCTGACAGAAAAAAACTGTATATAGTGTGGATAATTTAACGGTTTAATCAGGAGTGTACATTTTTTAGTTTTGATGAAATTTTTAAAATAACTAAATTGGATTTGCTCTTTTTCCCCTTTTTTTTATGTAATTGTTGGCACATAGAGATAAACTAAGGTTAAGTCTGCTATTCTAAGTCTATAAGAGAACCCAGTTACTCATGAGCAAGGCACTGCAAAAGCCACCTGCTTTACCCAATCACTTAATGGTGTTTCACCAGGCAACTACTCTGTAGCGGTGTATACTCCAGCTGTATGCTCTGCAATGTTAAACAGGGCATTAGTAAAGTTAAAGTTCCTACCAAGCCTGTGATAAAGGTGTGCTTTCACTTTATTTTTTAAACCAACAAAATGCCGGCAGCCTCACAGTCACACAGACCAGAGCTGCTGCTCTGACAAATTCCAAAGAGAAGGAAGGAAAGGGGAATTAATAGAAGTGTAAATGTGTGAGAGAATAGGAAAAAATAAAAGCAAGAAATAGTCTATAAATAGGATGTATACTGTAGCTCATGCGAGTCCAGCAGTGTGTATGTGTGCGCACCATGTGTGCGAGTTAGTAGCAGCCTCATTTTCTCACATGCAAATGAAGGCGTCGGCACAAAGATAACGAGGCCCATATTTCCACCTCCTCAGTGGGGCCATTATTTATTGATGTTCTGCATCTTTCCCCCTCCCTCCCACTCTCACGCTTTCTTCATCCTCTCCCTGTTGCTAGGGTCTTCTCACTGGCATCCTGTTACGATTTTGGTGTACTTTCAGCAATTATTAAAGCACAGCGTGTTTACAATCATCAAGGACCAAATGTTGATACCCTAGGTGTTGTGTGAATGCAAAAATCGCAACGGCAAACTGGCTGTTGAAGTCGCTTAAATCAATAAAGAAAAGTAGGATCAGTTTGAAGTGGCTAAATATAGCTTTTCACATGCAAGTAGCTTTGTATCCAATCACAAATACTTTACAAAAACATACAACACAATGCACCGCGTTATAGCTTCCCGATTTCCTAAGCCTCAGTTGGAGGTTTGCTGGTTTCAGAAATCATTTAATCCAGTTCTGCACCTCAAAATCATGAAAATAACTAACAATTTGTCACCTCCTTTAACTAACTAATAAAATATTTGGAACTTCATTCATGAACAGTTTATTCAGCACTATTCCCAACAGGGAATCCGACCTACATGTTTAGAGGTGCAAATTTCCACAATATCCTATATTAAAGGCACCTAAGCAAGAATTTTCTTATGATACTAACCTGCTCAGATTTTCCAGTGTACATGACAAGAAGACAAAAAACAAAACAAAACACTGACAGGTCTGAGTAAAACACCTTTGCTCCCATGGGACTTCCAGTATGGACCCCATATCTAATGAGTTTGGAAAAGGCTAATGAGCTATCGAACTCTGATTCCTGTTTTCCTCCTGGTGGATCACTACAATCTGACCCCTGGATTCTTCATCTTACTCGACCCTGCTGATGGTCAAAGGCAGTAGATGCTTGTTTCTAAGGGCTTTCCCAGTTAAATGAAGGTTACTGCGCATTATGACGAGTGTAAGGTAGCACACGGAGAAGGTCAAAGGTTTTAGATTCCTTCAAACAATCACAACATTACAGTGCCTCTCTCTACACAGAGGCTTTCAAACAAAATTGGGACTGTCGTTTCTCTGCACATTTCACGTGTCACAACACTGATGTTTAATATCTACCTGAGGCTTTTAATGTAAATTGATTCATTGTAACAAGCTGTTGTAAAAATGCAGGAAAATTTGTGACTGAATGTATAATTTTTTTTAAATACTGTACAATACTTTTTAAAATCACAAGCATTAAACTATTAAACATTTTAATAATTTAATAATTGACCACAAAGTGTTGACAGTTTGTTATTCCGAAAGAATATCAGGAAGTCGGGGGATTGATTGATTAAATAAATAAGGACAAAAACTACACCTGAGACTTGAGCTCTGGTACTTTTACATCTCAAAAAAGTGAGTAAACCTAAGATGTAAAAATACATAAAAAAATAAAGAAATAAAAAAGAATCATCATCAATCAAAGTTATTTTTTGAATAGTGAATTAAAGCTCAACTGAAAAAACCTAGTAAATCCAATCTGGATGCTACCTGAAACTAATCTGACTTTAAAAATAATTAGAATATATAAAACTATAAATAATAAACCTGACAGTGGGTTTATTTTGTAGCATAAACGATACAGATGCCATTTTTAACACTTTGTTAAAGATTGCATCTGCACTATTGAGCAGAATAAAGTGTAAAGTACAGAAAACCCAGAATGTAAAATGTCCCCATATGAAAACGTGGGGTCTCAGGAGGCACAGGGGTGAGGACATGCAGTTATATGTCAATGTAAGAAATTGTTAGTGTAGAATACAGTAGGGACATTGTAAAATAACAGTTTACTGCTAGTTAATATTCCTGTCAGTATCTATTAAGTATATGTATAGTACAGTATGCCACATTTTGCAGTGTATCTTTTACAGTTAAAACATAATTCTTCACAATACTTTCAAAGTATTTAATTACAGTGGAAAGAAATTAACCTTGATGACATTTTGATTGGAGATGGTAACAGAAGGGTTTGAGCTCCAGACCCACAAAAATGCATCTGCACCTGAGTGTCAAAGCTTTATTAGTCTTTTCTAATTGAAATTGATTTTATATCCTTTAACCTCCTAGGACCGGGCGCCCACATATGTGGGCATCACATTTTGGGTTGTCTAGACCAAAATACTAAATTTTGCTCTACAAGGGCCTGATATCCACTTACAAGGACATTGTACTGGCTCTCTTTTACCGAAATTTAAAACGAATATCCTCATATGTGGCTCTCATTTTTCTTAGAAACAAAAATCAGGTAAAAAAAAAAAAAGAACAATCTGGTGATTCCTTGTTTTTACATTCATCAGGTCCTAATATGCCCAAATATCAAAGAGAATTTAAAAATGCATGCCATGGAAGAGTTTGGGTTTTAGGAGGTTAAACACCAAAATGATTTTGAGCTGCTAAAAAAACAGCATTCTGAGTCTCACTTTAGAAAAACTGCATTCTGTATTTCTGCATTATACCTGTGCTCTTAACGGCAAGTTGCAGAGAAGATTTTGAAAGAAGGTGAGAAGACGGAGGAGGGGAGGAGGAGCAGATCAAAGACTTGTGACTGTCACAGAAAGAAGACAAAAGAAAAAAAAAGCGCAACATATTCCGGAGATATTCTCTGCAGTGCTGGAATATGCTTGGTGCTCACAAATCCAGGCACACGAGGCCTGGATTTGTGTGTGTGTGGCACGTGCACACACAAAGAAACACCTACCGGGCTTAAAATAGGACAAAAACTATTAGCCTGCTGGCACAAAAAATAATAAACTACGTGTTAAAATTAGCACAGTGGATCCTGTGAATGGCAGTAAACCAGTTTTGCACTAGAGGAATGCTTTAAAGTGGAAGAGGGCCATCGATGAGTCATTGACTTGATTTTAATAACGAGAAAGAGAGGATAAGAAAAAGGGTAGAAGTAAAGGGCATGATGCTGGGTAAAGTAAGAAGGAGATAACAGCCCATGTCTGTATTCTCCACTCCTTTATGCAAAAAAGGGGGTGTTACATCTGTATTCAAAGCGGGAGCCCTCTCAACCCTCCCTCTGTTCTCTCCCTTTTCTATGCTGTGTACATTAAAAGCCCAAGTAGAAGCAGGTGTCAACCATTTAAATATATACACTGTCCTGGCTTTTATTCTGCTGCACACTTACTTAACATCTATGAATGGCACCCTCTTAACTCCTTTTAATTCATATTCAAAGCAGGTTTTATTGGCACAACTGAGGTGTAAAAACGAATTGTGCGACTGGAGCCACTGCATCTCCTTAATGCGAGAGACTTTGTTAACAACACACAGAGCATGAGTCAATGTGCGAGATAGGACTAAAGCCACATGAACAATATCTGTGTGTCAGCATTCGATTCTCTCTTTCTCTCTCACTCGCTTCTTTGTCACTCGCTCATTTTCTGGAAAGGAGTCGAGATTGCAGGGCATTGAGGGAGCCGCGGTTCTGTCATGTTTTCATTAAAAAGCCACGCTTCACTGTCTAATCCTAACTGCTCTCCTCTTTCCTAACCAATTGTGACTGCTTACCTCATCTTTCAATCATGTTTTCCCTGCCCTGCCCCTTGCCGCTGCGTGATGTTGTACACCAACTCACCGTGAGGGTAACGAATGACATAAAGTTGGGGGGACAGAAGTGAGGAAGAGGCAAACATGGAGGCTAAGAAGAGGCAGGGAAACAGAGGGATGAGGTAGAAAAGAAAGCAGAGTCCAGTTTTCCACCATGATGGGACCACGTCTCTTCTGCTCCACTGACTGCTCTGTCCCAATTTGCCCTGTGTGACTTTAAACAGTAAACACTGGGGGAGGGGATGAAGTGTGTGTGTGTGTGTGGGTTTGTGGGGGGGTATCGAGAGACTGAATGGACCGTCGGGGACAGACATGAAACCAATTGTATGCAAAAGACATTGTTTGCATAGATATACCTCGACAGAACGCTGCAGAGGTGCCATGTTACCCCCCATAAAGCCGTCCCTAACCAGACAGGGCGACAATGCAGCGTAAAGCTAAATGGACCATCTCAGATAGAGAAAATTAAGCATCAGTGGAAGCATCAGAGGAAACGAGGGATGCAGGGGAAAGAGAGTGGGCGGATAGGAGAGAAATGGGGAGAGATGTAGAAATAGGACTCCATTATTCATGACGTGTGTTTCATGTGCTTGGTGACATCTGGGACAGCAGTGATAATGAGAGTCCCGGGAGACAGAAACCACACGCACACACACACACACACACATGTATCCCAATGCATGGCATCGTAGAGACACGTGCCACTATTGTCCAAACACCTTCTCTTTACTGGATGTCCCATTAATTCCTATTGAACAGCTAATTTTCTGTGCACTAAAGCTTAAACACTGAAGTAACTTTGGTCTTCAAAAAATGCACCTCAGTATAAAAGTAAACATCCGGCAATGAAAAGCTTTCCACTCCTCCACCTTGTTTTCATTTAGTTGCAGATAAGAGACGATGTTGGATTTATGGTGTGTGTCTGCCATCATATGTGTGTGTGTGTGTGTGAGACAGAGAGAGAGATGAGATGAGATGTAGTGTACTCCAGCTTAGCCCCATGGCCTGGGGCAGTGAGCTGCATTAGCAGCACTGAGTGAGCTGCCTGGTCCCTCCCTATTAGAGTGCTGGTGGCAGAGGAGTGTCACTGCCCAGATGCTATATATAGAAATAATAAGGAATTTTCTCAAAATTTCCTGGATCCAGATGCAGAAACAGGCACTAAATCACCTACTTGGACTCATAAACCTGATTATGCTTCTTGTTCTTTGTTTTACACCACTTGTCTTCCTCTTCTTGCGACATACCTCCTAAATTCATAAGTGCATACTGCACTATATAGATAGATAGATAAGATAGATGCATATCTCTCTCTCTCTCTGTCTCTGTCTCTCTCTCTCTCTCTCTCTCTCTCTCTCTCTCTCTCTCTATATATATATATATATATATATATATATATATATATATATATATATATATATATATATATATTAGGGGTGCAACGATATTCGTATCGATATTGAACCGTTCGATACAGTGCTTTCGGTTCGGTACGCATATGTATCGAACAATACAATATTTTTCAATATTTTTTTTTTTTTTTTTTTTGTGTCCCGTTTGGATCTATAGCCATCAGAATTGTTGTCTTGAGGCCAAGAAAGATGCCAAGAGGATTTATTTTAAGTGGATCATCATATTGGTCCATTTGATTGACCTTTATTATAATTATGAATTTATTTTATTTTCAGTTGCAAACGGGACAGACATGACTGTGGGATAGGACAGGGGGAAAGAATGAAAGAAAGAGGGGGAGAGAAAGAAAGAAAACCAAAGGGGAGAAAAAAAAAAGAACAATACAAAATTTGTAATTTATTTTATCAACTTTCCTTCTGACGATGCTGTCTGTGTTGAGCGCTCAGTGAATCTGCATTTGACTACTCCGCCTAGGCTCGAGAGTGCAGCCTAGGCGGAGTAGTCGAACGCAGATTCACTGAGCACTCAACACAGACAGCATGGTCAGAAGGAAGAGCGCAGGGCAAGCTAGCGAGACAGAAGTGGACCTCCCCACCCTCATTCAGATCTGGCGTTTGGAATTATTTTGGTTTTCATGTGACGTATGACCCTGAAGGTAAGCGAGTCATGGACTAAAGTAAAACAGTATGTTGGATGTGCCATGCAATGCTCAATTACATGGGTGGGAGCTAGTGTGTTAGCGCAGTTAGCTCGTTAACGTGTTGGCCGTCTAGCCCCTCTGTATAGGGTAGCTCGTTAACGGAGATTTGCCGTGTTGTGGCGTTAAGGTTATTTCAACGAGATTAACCTGAAAGCACTAGTGGGAACACAACGAATATGACTGCACATTTACACCGACATCATCCTAGTGCAAAGACAAAAACAACAAGCATGCATGCTACAAACTTTAGCCGAGTCATTTAGACAGCTGTTAGCACAGGATTCTCCTTATGGAGACCTGATATGTTTAATATGCTGCTGAGAATATAGCCCAGAAGAAGCGGATAGTATAGCTTTTATTTTGGAAAGAGACATTTCTCTGTAATAAACTCTCTTTTCCAAAGATGAGTGATTCCTCAATCAGATACAGGGCTCGCAATATCGCTAGCCCGATGTCCCGGGGCTATCTCTGCCCTGCCTGTCGGGCTATTGTAGGAAGGAAAAATATATGTCAATGCTTTTGCATTCTTTCAGAAATGTAGCTGGGTAATTATGTCATTGGGTGAGCCACTGTCAATATGTGACATATTGAAATCGTGTTTGAATTTGCGCTTGTTTTTTTGCTTTCACTTTGCAATCGCGCGAACTGTGTATAGAGAGCGACAGCACTGATCTGTGAGTGATGATAATTTGTGCACCAATTCCTCTGACATCGTCTTATTAATTGTTAGCTTACTATGCAAACATGACAAGTGAAATCTCCCGCAGCTTAAACATGTGAGAGGTTGATCGCGCAGAGAATCGCTGAGCTTATGTGAGTGCGGCAGGATATATATTTCACTACGATGACCTGGATGACTGAGAACCTTCACAGACAGATATATATTTTAGTTCTGCTGAGCCAAATAAGACAGGTCAGGGTGAAGAAGTGACAGCCAAAGAAAAGCTTACCACAAAACGGAGAAGTTATGACAAATCAGACTATAAGGCAAAAAGAAAGTGCAGCTTTATGGTTTCATGGACAAAATAATTTCTGTGGCTGCAATATGACGAGCTAAAAAACAACACGCACAAGGGTTAGGGTTAAATTTAAAAACTGTACTTTTGTGTTAAAATATATATTTATAATTTTAATAAATGACAAATTAAAAAGGCATGAACATTTTTTTTTGTATCGAAAAAATATCGAACCGTGACACCAAAGTATCGAACCGAACCGAACCGTGAATTTTGTGTATCGTTGCACCCCTAATATATATATATATATATATATGTGTGTGTGTGTGTGTGTGTGTGTGTGTGTGTATTCAATGTATGAATTTCCCCTGCAGCATAAAACATTGCATCTCATTGTCACTTTTTGCTGGATACCAAGCCTTTTACCAACACAATGCTCTGGAAAATGAGGGCTGCTATTTGTTTCTTCCCCATAGTATGTATGTGCTCAGTTATTGACTGATGTCTTAACAGAGTTTCACTTTATAGTAGGGCTGAACGATATATCGCATTTGCGATAATATCGCGACATGATCAAGTGCAATTTTCTAACCGCAAAGGCTGCGATTATACTCTGGACATGTCCAAATTCATGGGCTGCATCCTCCTGAGGCCGCATTTGTAGACCGATTACGTCACAGCGACGCGCCGAAGGCTGTCCAAATTACTACCATATCCCAGAATTCATAGCGCGGCCCAGCCAAACTCCAGTTTCCAACAATGGCGGCCGCTACTAAGTTTTAAAATTACTCATACTAATCTTTCTGGGTCACAAAATAAACTTTTAAAATATTTTCAGGCGAGAAAGTAGTTGTGTAAACATCAAATATCTGCTCGGTTTATCAAGATATCCCATATTTGCAAAAGTGCTTCGACGTTTTCAGAGGCGTCTGCTACCCACCAGATCGACAGCTAGCCGGGAGCTCGAGGGTTACTGATGCGGCCGAGAACGGCACAACTCCCGGCACATCATTTTCAGATCACCGCGGAGTTTCGCTGCTCGGGTTAAACGTAATATATAAGTCACTTAGACAACCTAAAAATGTTATTGTTGGGCTTTTTTCAGTGTTTTGTTTGTTTGTGAGTAAATCGGTTTGGCTGAGATTAAAGTTATTAGATTAGATAAAATAAAACTTTATTAATCCCCCGGGTGGGTTCCTCCTTGGTTTTCACACAGCTGACTAAACGTCAAACAGAAAACTTATTAAACAGAAGTATGAGACAGTCGAGAATTTACGCCAGTGTCTGGTTATATTTTAGATAGCAAGAAGCAGACGGCCGAGTTTATTAAACTCCACCGAGACAGCGCTGACGCTAATCAGAACTAGCCTTCTGATTCAGAAGGCTAGACCGTCCAATTTCACGCCTTTAAATTTTAAAGGCGTGTTTGTGTGTGTGTTTATACAATTGCTATTATGTTTGCACTTTATGTGTAATGTTACTGACTGCAGAGATCAGTAAGATGTGTGTATTTTTTATTTATTAGTTTTATTTATTTAATATTATTTTTTAATTGAATGACTGTCTAGTAGTTCACAGATGTCGAAAAACTGAGTGTGGTAAAGCCACTGATTTTTTTTATGTATATTTCTGCAATCTGCACATTGTACTGACTTTCATTTTAATGTTTACACCAGGGTTCCTTGTCAGCACTTTATGCTCAGATGTTTGTAAGCTAAAAATAAACTATTGTGTATGTTCAAATATACTGTTGTGATTGAAGAAGTTAAATAAAAATGTCAGTCATCAATTCATGCATCACCTCATGTCATCATAACAGAGGTCTGTCTTCCAGGAAAGAACAGTTTAAAATTAATGTAATATAGTATTGGCCATACTATATGATGTATTGCTTGTCTTTGTTTAATAATACAGAAGACAAAGACCTTAAAAAATAATCGCATATCGCATCGCAATCGCAATATTGGGGCAAAAAATCGCAATTAGATTATTTTCCATAATCGTTCAGCCCTACTTTATAGTGATCAAACCACTCACCTACTGCAAAAATAATGAATTATTGAACATTTCCTATGTGCATACTAATCTATAAGCAACAAGCCACCTCTTCCTCAGACAGGCGTTTCTGTCACATAAAAACCTCAGAGGAGCTTTTCACTATGACCCACGCTATAATCAGTCGGGGTCTGTGATGTTGATCTGGCCTTTGTGCGTGTTTGGATAGCTAATAGTGAAGCGGATCAATAGGTCTGATTGAGAGGTCATGTAGGAACATGGCACTTTGATGACCACCGGGGATCCCATCCAGTCCCTCATCATGCCTCCTCATGAGACTGTGAATGATAAACCACATTCACAGAAACATGAGGAAAAGAACCTCTCACTCACACAGAGAGACTCACAAAAGTAGAAAATTGATACCAGAATTTTGAGCGTATGTAAACATATATTTTTACTACAATCCCACATATCAAATATGATAACATTTCAGGAGAAAACAGTGGGGCAACACTGTAAAGCTATAAGTTTTTGCGTTGTAGAAAGCCAGGATTAGAGAACAAATCACTGCCTTTAATAATGAAAGCAACACAGAAATGAAGAAAGAAAGGGACACGAAACTTCTAGTCTCTGCTGTGAGTGGTTGTGAAAATAAGCATTTCCTTAAATACGATTTCTTAGTAGATCCTGCTGTAATCTCCTCGCTCTAATCCTGCTTTCGCCTGCCTAAACAAAAGCGTGGAAGGAAGTAGGAAAAAAGGGGTAAAACCTCTTTGCTTCCAATCCTATTTCTTAACCCAATCCACGCCACATAAACCCTGCAACTCTTTTACTCTAAGCCTTGACACAAGCCTTCCTGCTTTCACTTTCCTTAATGACTGTGGATGTGGACGGAAATGCAGATTAACAGCTATCTCTTACAACGCCACTGGGGACCCGTTCTTTGCCTTGATATCACAAAAAGTGTCAATAATAATGCAACGATAATAATACTGACTGATTGGAATGATTGCTCAGGATTGTGGATATGACCTGAAATCAATGAAGATAAACTACTTTTATTGATCTGCTTTCCTTCTCATATTAGCTTTTTGTCTTCAGTTATAATGCGACAACTTTAGTAACTAAGCTACTAAGATTCTGTTTAGATGCCATTATTTGCTACTGCGCATCCATTTATATTTACTGAAAATTAAAAGTTTACAATTTTGGTATTTTGATTCTCCCACTATATCAACTACATTTGACCGATATGTCTCCATAATTCAATTACAATGTAAGTTAAAAGCTGATTTCTGCATTTTAAAAGAAGTCACACTTGTTGAAAAGTTCAAAACAGTAAGATTTGGCCTGGTTGGCGTTGTTTCATTTTCTTGGTTTGCTCTATGTGACTTTTCACAAAAAATTTATTTTCATCACAAAAAAAAAAGAAAGCCAAAGGAGCAAAATAATCTTGGTAATTTGTCAATGAAGAAGAAACTTCCTAAACTCTCGCTTCCTCTCTCCCTCAGTTTCTATACTCTCACAGCCTGGCTTGAAGGGTTACATAGTGGCCAGGTTTCTGTCAGACTGATGTGCTCGCAGGGGCTTTCCTATCATTCCCTCTTACTCTGAGTGACACTGATACACTGATGCACTGTAAACATAAACATGCTGCATGTGTGTGTCTATAGCTGTGTGTGAGCCTGTGTGTTTTTGATGGAGACAAGGAGGCGAAAAAGCAAACGAGAGCGAGGGCCGAAGCGTCAGAGTGTGTGCATTTCTGCGTTAAGTGCACGTGAGCAGGCGAGTGTAATAGTGTGTAAATACTCAATAACAGCCGACACTTGTCAGCCCTCTGCTCTGTACACACAAAGCCTGTGGTTGGGCCATTGTTGAACTCCGCCTCTCCATGCCATCCCTCCAACCCCCCCCCCCCCCCCCCCCCCCCCCATCCCCTCCCAAATGGGCTTCTCAAGCAGAGATAATTATGTCTATTGTGCCCCTTGCAGCACGCGCTCACACTCACGCACACACACACACATACACATTCACTGGTTTGTGCTAATTAACACACCCACCCACGTGTCTGCTCAACCTAACTGAGTAAAAGATGGCTGCCAGCAACCCATCTGTTCCTGTCCGGCTCTCAGTCGCTCTCAGCACACTGGGGCAAATATGAGAGGGGCAAAAATATCTACAGAAAGTGAAAGACCAACTGACAGAGGTGAACAAACCACAAACAAGTGAAAAGACATACATTTCAACCCTGTCATGTTGATTGTTATGTCTCGGGAAGACAGTTTTTCCAGCACCTCATTGCTGAGTTTTGGTCATACTGCCACACGTTTGCAGGTGTATGCTCATGGTGGAGGCTTCATCTGCATGATTTAGTCCCCCATTAACCCTTCCCTATTGCCTGCTGTGTACCACATGGGACAGAGGCAGGGGTAGATGAGGGAGAGGTGAGAGAGGGATGATGTGACACCCAAGGGTTTGTGGGGGTTATGTTCCAAGAGCCCCGGGGATGCCACGTATTCCCCATCCTCCTCTATCACACAACGTCCTGATGTACTCAGACGGCCCGAGCACAACAACAGGCGAGAAGTCACAAAGCAGCGCAAACCACAGCCTTAATGTATCCCAAGTTAATGTTTAATGAGTACGCCATATTCAGGCTGGTACATGCAAAATCTGAAAATGGCTTTATTGTGTTACTTTTGAAGGGCGCGTGTGTCTGTGTGTGCAGAGAGGCTTGTTCAGTTGTACTTACTAGAAGCAAGTGTGTGTGTCAAAGTGTGTTTACAAGCGTCTGCCGTGTCCCAGACAAGTGTATCCATTAATGTATTCCTGCTCTGAGTACACAAGCACAGATTTACAGACATGGTGTCCTAACACACTGCTGCTCTCCATGACGTCCCTCTGCCTTTGTCACCTCTCTCCTGCACCTGTGTGAAGCCTTATGACACTAACTTTCTAATTACACAGAGGGAAAACTGTATAACCATCTATACACATACAACAGTATTGTTATATAATGGTACTCCCTATGTGTGTGTTTATTTTATTTTTTTTCACCGTTTTGTATACTTAGTTTTTTATTTTTCCTTTTGTCCTACAGAAATTATAACAAGCATAATTGATCTGTTTTATAAATAATCTGCATATTAATTGACAAAGTGGACTGGAGTGTGCTTGTCAGCATCATCAGACTCCCATGTGTATTTGAATCACCTACAAACCAGTCAATTCAGCTGCAATGTTTTAGCTGTTTGCGTAGCTGTATATGTGTGTGTGTGTGTGTGTGTGTGTGTGTGTGTGTGTGTGTAGCTGTGTACTATTGAGTCTATGTAACCTCCTGGTGTCCAGCACCCGAGGGGGCCAAAGATTGATTTGTAATGTAGCCTGTAAGTGACCTCGCCACCTGGTGACTCCTGTTAGAATCCAATTTTACATTAGCGCCTGATACTGATCACACTGACAGGTTATGACAGGTTACAGTACAAAATGTGCCTGACTTATGATATACTGCGGCTATTTTGTTAAAATATGAGAGGGGGTAGAACAAGATGAGAGTTTGGAGTGTGACTGAATGAGAGCAGAAAATATTGCTCTGTGTAGGACAGGAGTTTATTAATCTGGTTTTCTAATCTTATATATACACTGTAATTCTATTTTGTGCTTTTCAGCCTGAGGTTTTAAGGAAATGTTTATCAAATTACTGTGCAAATACATAAACAAGACCAAACAGTGTAGCAGGTGGATTAGATGGGGCATGGTTGGGCATCTTCTGTGGACCACCATGTGGCTACAGCCATCTGCTGGTCCAGTCTCTATTCATCGGACCCACTCATTAGCTTTCTGCTGATTAGACCGACGGCCTCGATCGGCAAGCTGAACCCTCTCTGTGTCCCACTGTTGTCTTTATTCCCGTCCACAAACCCTCCATCTCTCTGTCTCTGCTCCAGCTCGCCTCCTTCAGATCACTACTCAGATTAGCAGACCTCAATTGTCTCACGAGGGTCACAAACACGCGTGGGCACACACACAGACACGCACGCACACAAAGCTTAACTACAAGGATAGTACGGGACGGGGAAGCGAGAGGGAAATAGGTCAGTCTGCCTGCACCCCTCCCCTCTTAACCACCCCCCCTGTCCTGGCTGGATGGGAAAGTGGGACAGGCAAGGGGACAAACACACACACACACACACATACATAATCATGCACACATATAATCACACACACACACACACACACACACACACACACACACACACACACACACACACACACACACACAAAATGCTCCAGAAGGGAAACGTGTGTTTGACAAAATAGAACCTGTTGTGGTTCAAAGGGCATGGCTGCGTTGTGTTATGTCATCAACTCAACCTTCACACCAATATGTGACTGTGCTACTGATCAGAGTCTACACATAGCAATGCCTCCGTGCAAAAGCACAGATATGAAGTGCAGATAAACTACTTAAACTCTTTTTTAATTCAATGTAGGGCTGTCATGATATCAGATTTGCACATCACAGCAACACTGTTGCCATATATATAAAAAAACCAAAACATGCTATCAGTCAGATTCGTCTATGACTTGGTTCAGTTTGTGTTGTCTGATCCACTAATGTAAAGAAAACAGGCCTGTCTATTCATGTATGTACTCATACTGTGCTTTTGTTTTGAGATAGGGACAAATGACGAGGAGGCGGTACAGGAAGGAACTGTGATCAGATTCATTGATGGTTCGGTGGTGCCACAAATGTTGCTTCGAAGGTGGGGAACATCAGTGAATCACTACGCCTAAAATACCTCAATTTACATTTAAAAAAGATAAAGTCATAAATATGCACTGAGCTATCAGCTGAAATGCATTTCTGAAAATAAGAAAAAGCAAAAGTTTTTCATTTTCTTTTGTGACAGTTAGCCAAAGCCCACCAGATGACAATACATAGGACTGAATGATTGAATGCTTTGACTTGGTGCTTGCAGACCATTTCCATCAGACAATGGCCTCTCTCATCAGTAACAGATAACAGAGTATTTGCTCTCAGAGATACATTTAAGTGGGTCTGATCAGAATAAAGATTAGTACTAATCAAATGTTTGAATATTATTTGTTGACAGTCGTATTATTGTGTTAAGTGGCAAAACCTACAGGATTTTTATCTGTCCCCTGCTTCTCATTACCCTAAATTGTAACAAGCAGAAAAGGAAAATGGTGCAATGAATGAGTCTGACTATGTGTGTCTTTGCACAGTGGCTTTATTTCCTCAAATTTCACCATCATCTCCTGCTGTGACAGGTAGTCACCTACTCACGTGCACATCGGGAGCTTTCCATCATAAAATCTATTTTAACTTTCACATCTTCATTAGATGTATCCAGACAGTCCTTTGCTGGCCAATCAGGGAAAAAGCATCACTCTGTAGTGTTTGAAATGATCTAGTGAGGAGTAGGAGATCAGTATGAATACACTGGACTGTTTATATAACCACATGTATCAGCTGTATATGGACATTTACTGTATGTGTCCATGAGTATGTTTGCATATTGTGCACCCATGTGAGAGTGCAATAACAATATTCAGATTATGAGCTGTTGTGCAGACTATGTTGATTGGCTGTGAGGATGACGAGGTCACTTTGCTGATTGGAGGGTCAAGGTTGAATGCAACCACGCTGCCAGTGTTTGCCCTGTTTGTGTGTGCTGCTGTTGTAGTGAAACGAATGCTGAGTTCAGTGAGCAGCTCATCATGTTCAGCATCTGATCCTCACACTCACTGCTCATCAACTGACCTATATACCCCTAATTACACACTGGAGCCTCATGACAGTACAGAAACACCCCATACATAGAAATCACAAATATAGACACAGAGGGCTGGCATACCCAAAGCAGATCTACTATATTTATGTTCAGGAATCATCAGAAGTCACATGTAAACCAAGCGTGACATCAACAACTCATAATTTTAAGAGCCGAACTGAGGAAAGGGAAAGAGAGCACAAATATGAAAGCATACGAGTAGAACATTTATGTCTGGCTGGCTGATATGTGTATAATATGAGCATTCATGAGAATTTTCATGAATTTAGCTAAGTAAAAAGCAGTAAAGTATTTTTCCTACACACTTTAAGTGTTAATAGTGAATGCCAAAATAAAAGTATGGCAAGAAATACAAAAAGTGGGTGATTTGGTCACAGCCCTGAAAAATGTGGCCCATTAAAGCAGTCACATTGGTAACTGAGGACAAAAAAATAACTCTAAATACACAAAAATGCTTCAGTATTATAAAAAAATACTGTACCCTGAAATGTCTGAAAATGACAAATTACTGCAACCTTGGTGCATGTACATGTGTGACACAGAGTCTGTGTGCTTTGCATACATATAATATAAAACGCCATCTGCCAGGACCTGAGGCCGTTCTTGCCCTACTACCCTCCTTGCTACTCTTCCTTTGGTTTGCTCTTCTTTTCCATCTCTCCTCCCTCTGCCCTTTATTGTTATTGCAAGGGGTTTTACATGCAGAAAATAATTAGGCCCACATCTCAAACAAAATCATGAGAAAAATGTACCTACAAAAAAAGCTGGAAAAACACATAAAGACAGATCTCAACATTTATCTTTTCTCGCACACACACACACGCTCACATACACTAATGAGGTTAATGAAGATGAATGCAGGGGCACAGTCCTATTGACATCCTGTATCTCTAATTGTGGCCCTGTTCTTCAAGGACATAGTGGCAAGACAAGCAGGGAGTGGACCAAAATAGATCTGATGAGGAGAAAGTGTGGAACGTGGAAAGAGATGTCTGTCTTTCATTTTCTTTGGTGTCAAACACAATTAAAGGCACTAGTTGACATTAGCTTGAGATAATTAAATGTGATGTGGAAAGCAGGGCTAGCAGAGTTGGAAAGATGGAACCGTCCAAAGAAAGAAGGTGGCAGACGAAAGAGGGTGAGGGTGGAGATATGTTCAGGAAGGAAGGAGAAGGAGGAGGAGGAGGACCGGATCAGTGATCCAGAACAGTGAACAGACAGAAGACACGAGTTAAGAATTCGGTCAAACACACAAACAGAGACACAGACATAAAGACACACACACACACATAAAGACAACCCTGAATCCAACAGTCAACAATCAATGTGCCTTCACCATCTCGCTCCAAATTCACTCACTTAATGTCCTACCTGGGACAATGGAAACAGTGTCTCTCTCCCAGGATACAACACTGACGTACTCCTGCACAGCAGCGGGGATGAGGCACTTGAACACAGCTACGTTGCCCCGCATTGAGCGTTGGTCCGCCACCCGCACGGTGTAGGGCTCCCTGAAAACTACACAAACACAAACACAATATTACATACAACACACTGCATGTAGAAAGGATTCAATCTTTTAAATGGGGTTTTCTACCAAGGAATAAAGACTTCCCTATTTTTTTATGAACATTAAAAGAGATGAATTTGAAAGATGATGATTATCTACATAAAATATCCCAGAAGTGTTCCATTTAGAAGATGCGTCGAGAGAGTGTGAGCGCCATCAACATGGTCCTATTACCCCTCTTGCCAAGGCAAAAACAACAATCAGCTCCGTGTTTACATCATCAAAAACAACACATTAACACTCCAGAGCAAAACGCCCTTTCATCAATTACCACAGCACTCCGCATGTATTCACTGGAAATTACTGAACTACTCCTGTCTATTGTTTGAACTCTTCTAATCCTGCCTCTGCTTTTGGCACAAATGGCTCAAGCCACCATTAGGCAGGATAATCATGGAAATCATTTTCTAGCTCGGGGATGACATCATAATAAAACACTGATGTTTTTGCTCAGAACTTCCCAAGTATACAACAGACTGAGCTGCACTGAAGGGTTAATGGTGCTTTGGTTTATTCAGGTTCATGCAATATTTTACACTCTGTTGAATGAGCAGGAGCTCATTAGCGAAATCACATGAAAGCTAGCACGTATCTGAAGGTTGCTAAGAAACTGGTTCGGAATCCCTTTCCTGGTAACAGACATGATGACAGCATGCATACATTCCTGCCGCAAGAAGAAAACACTTGCCAAAATTTACATCTTCTTTAAATAAATAAATTAAATAAACCCGTTCTGTTGAGTTCTTTTGAAACAGTATAATGAAACCCTTCTGTTGTGAATTTCTTTACACTTTGCTGTAAGCCACGAGGCAGTAGCACTGAATTCAATTTGACTCCTGTCAATAGCTGCTCAGTGGCAGTGCAAGCGCAAAACTGTGGCCATAAAATCCCAAACAAAACACCCACATCCTGTCTGACTGTATAACCTGTGCACCAAGGCTTGACTGAAGCCGTTGGCTGCAGGATGTTTGGTTCATGCTAATCCCTCGGCTCCTGAGGCCTGGCTTTTGGGTCATGTGGGAATGAAGGCAGCAAGCGGCTGGCATACAGCTCAGGGTCCTGGCTCAAATCCTCAACTTGGCACTAGTATTAGTATTAGAATGAATATGAGTATTAGTTTAGGTCGGTGTTGGGAGGCAGAATATGAAAACAGATGTTGATGGCAGGCGGGAAGGGGGAGGGACTCACTGGCCTGAATGAATGATGGGAAAGGGGGAGGGCAGGGCGATAGATGTAGTGTAAGTGTATGTATCTGCTGATGTTGACGTATCTGTTTACCGGGTAATTTTCCTCTTCGTGTTTCTCTTCTCGTTGTAGAGCTGGAGCTTCCCAAAACCCCTGATGTACTATTTTACTTTAGATGAGGTCTCGCCTATTAAAGCCTCACATGCGCTAATCAATGGAAAGCACCAATTAGGTTTGTTAATGAGAGATAATTAAAGAAGTGTGCTGTGGCTAAATTTAGTCTGGCACAAGAGGACAGTTTGAAGAACGAGGGAGCAGGGAGGAGAAGGAGGACAGAAATGGGAATATGATGGCAACAGAGGCAGCTTCCGGTCAAAATTCACAAAAATAGACTGTAGAGAGTCTAGTGGTGTATACTATGTGTGTATCCTTTACTATAAGTGAAACCCACAACAATACACAACAGAGCATAAAACTTAGTGCATAAACCTAAAGTTTAGTACTCTACACTTAAGTACACACATTTATTTTTTATGCAGTGAATTGCTTTTCACACCCTGCAAAGCATTTAAAGGTACTTGTTTAAGAAAAATTCAAGTGGCTGTCAAGCTCCTCTTCTGTTGTGCTGACCTTTGATAAATGGAAGGACTGCCAACGAGGATGAGCCGGTTAACTCATATAGCCTTTTGTCACAGTTTTCCTGAAGCTGCTACTTCACTCTAAGTACTGTAAGGGTTGTGTTTTGAATTTCTTTCTACCAGATGGTGCCAGGCCATAGATGAAGGGGTTATGTTGGTGTAAAGTGCAGTGGTTCATCAGCAGCTCAGTCAAATAGGTGTGAGCAAAGGCCAAGGCCTGATGTAGTACGTGATGCAGATGTTCTCTCTGTAGACTGTGTTCTAGGTCAATCTGTGTTCAGGTCGAGACAGGCTATTTTAGGGCAGGTGATTCTGTGTGTGGGTTGGGCTTTTTGCAGCTGCCAATCACATCTGCTCTAGTTTATGCTTCAGCAACAGTCTCTTCTTGCTGTATCCCGCTTTGACCTTCCGCTCCATAACCCCACTTTTCTTTACCCTAGAGTTTATTCCCTTCCTGGCTGTCCATTCAACTCACCGGCTTTGATGCGAATGTTGGGGCTGCGGATCTTGCCGGCCTGGTTTTCCGCGGTGCAGAAGTAGTCATTGTCGTGGATGTAGCTGTTGTAGGCAGAGGGCGAAAAGGGGTACAGTTGCAGCGTGCCATTGGCGTGCACATGCCGGATGTGGGGCACGTCGTAGATGTCGTCGCCGGTGGCCAGGTACCAGCGCAGTATGGCACTGGGGGTGCCCCCTGCTGGACAGGGCAGGGACACCCCCACCGAGCTTGAGTAGGTTACCCTCTGCAGGGAGGCATTCACAAAGTACAGCCTGGTAGAGCCCACATCCTCACTGTGTACTGCAGGGGCAAACATACAACACATCATCACTTAACAGGCAGAGATGGAAGTAAAGAGTCAATAACAAACACCTGTTACACGCTGTACACATGCTGAAAACACACAATAGTGTCAAAATAAACTTATCAGATTTCAGCAACACTGATTTAAAGCATTAAGCACCACAGTAAAGTGAAAATGTTGGACAGACAGGGAATGTCCTTCAAATCTGTGGCAAAATAATCATAACAAATGTGTGTCAAATGTCCAGCTGCAAACATCAGTCACATGATGCAGAAAGCAAGGGATTTGGGCCAAAGTCTGTGATGGTTTAGGTGGATCTGGGGGTGGGAGAGGAGGAGCCTGTTACCTCCATACAGTTCATGTACAAACACATAAAGACAAACAGAAAGCAAGAGAAAGAGAGGGAGAGAGGAAGGGAGCATGTAGATAGGTTATGTGATTGGAATTTCTATGCCAGACGCAGAGATTTAAGTCTATTTAATCTCCTTACATATTTAACACACACACACACACACACACACACACACACACACACACACACACACACACACACACACACACACACACACACACAAACAGGAATGGTATTCATTGGCACTCAGATTAAACACATACACCTCCAGCACTGAGAGGACAGTGAAAAAAAGGAATGAGGCAGGCCCGTCTCAAATTTGAGGTCAGTATAGGAAAGATTAGAAGAAAAAATGGAAGGGAGACACCGCACAGATGTGGATGTTAATTCTAAATTATGTCATCTAATACAAACTGTCCACCAAATGGTCACCCTTGTACAGCTATACTCAGAACAGGAAGTCTTTAAAACATCACCAAAGGTGCTAAACGATACTAAAGTATCAAGAATTTCGATCAAAACAGGTTAAACTTAGCACTCAGTTTCAAATAGATCCTACAGATGTTCCTCTGAATAGCCCTGATATCTAATACTGCTTTTAAAGACTGAATTTAATCAGTAAAACTGATCAAAATGAATAACTTTCTCATTGTTATAATCACATTCACTGATTCAAATAAATGTATGTATGTATTTATTTAGGTGAGATCACTGACTTTTATGGGTTTCTCTTTTTTTCTTTCATATTTATTCCTAATTTAATCTCCTCCATATATCTAATGCACTCATTCATTGCATATCAATAGGCCCAAAATGTTTTCTGATGCAGTTACATAACAGATCTGATGACAATCTGCAAAGCCTTTCGAGAAAATTGGCTTGGGGAAAAAAACACAACTGCTGAGCGTCTTGGAGCCCAAATGGATTGGAAAATATCTTTTTTTTTTAACGTAATTTAGCACAAAATTTCTGATGTGAATAAATAAAACAAAATCAGAGCTATAACAGTAAACCTCATATCCAGTGATATAAGCACAGGACTTTCAACTAAGTTATTTCATTTACTTTTGTCACTATTTTATTGATCACTTTGGTCAACAAGATCTTACAATGGGAAAAAACTTTCAAATCGCATTTTTTTAACAGTCCTCAAAACCCATGAAAAGAAAGGCAGGTATTAAATACTTAGAGGTGTCGGTGAGGGAATATTTGACATTTTTGCTTGTTTGGTTTTTTTTTTGTTGGTTTTTTTAACCGAATTTTTGCCTTTTTTTGTAATTTTTGCTGGATTAATCACAAAAAATGTTCATCCTATTAGGCTGTTCATTAGCCATCTCATTGTTTCAGCTTTAAGAACCGGAAAACGACACAAAACGACACTATAATCTTGATCACCTGAGTGTGTTTTTGACATCAGATGCACTTTACTGTATAAAAGTTTATAGGAAGATTATAACAAACAACAATGATCACAGCCAACAATCTTCAGATGTTTTAATACACAAAATATTTCATTATTTGCCATCGTTAATGATCTAATTATAATGGTAATTGTTTTGTATCAACTAAATAGAAGTCTTACTGTGACATCATTTTTTAATAATAATAATAATGCAACCGTCATATAAGCCTAATAAAACCCAGAGTGGTTCTAAGTTTTTTCATATTGTTGCAGTGATTTTCAACTTATCAAACTTATCTTATTATCAAAGACATGATATAAACTTATCACATTAAATCTTGAGTGGAAAAAATCTGCATGTGATCATACAATGCATTTCTTTAGTTGGGAACATCCAAACTTTCGAGATTTTGGGCATGTAGTCAGTGAAGGGTGGCTTCAAGCTATGGGTGATGTTTACGGTCAAACATTAACAAGTGAAGTCTGGCAGAAAAAATCAACACCATCAACAGTATCATCATAGGACTAAGCTCAATGTACCAGATCGAAGAATAATGCAGCTATCTTATCCATTTAGTGGGGTTAGTCAATAATTCCAGCTTCCTTTTAAAGAAGTGCCACTGTCCCTGATGTAGGGATTGATAAATCTGGGCAGCATGTTACAGATGGTATATGAAAATGTGTCTGGCAGTCCAGTGGTGGGCTGCAAAAACCAGGTCAGACTCCCTCCCCTCTGCAGATTACTGGTAATGGCCCCTGAGCATAAAGCCCATATTAAAGATTGCAATATCTATAATCTCCCAATGGGGGGACAGTACTAAAGTACTAGAGTGAGGGGGTCACCCTGAGCTTGGGGGGCTGGGCATCAGGAGAACCTCTCATACAGTAGATTATATGGCCTGGGGGCGTTGGCACCAGGCGGGGCTTGGGAGCACTGGGACTGATGGAGCAGGAAGTGGAATACGAGGGGATCAGAGTACTTCCACTCCCGAGCTGGTCAAAGCCAGGCAAACTGCACGTGCACTCAGCTGACATAAACAGACATGCAGACACATAAATACATTCACATACACATCCCAAAGTAGCTCTCAGTGCTCAGTCACACTGGGGGGTGGAGGAAGCGGGTTGCCATGGTGGTGCTGGCACTTGAAAGCTGTGACTGAATATAAAAAAAAAACAAAAAACAATGCAACAGTCTACCCTAACAACAATGACCCACTGAACAATCTAAATTTAGAAACTGCAAACAACCAAATCCCATAGTCTGTCACACTTTTCCAAATATGAACAGCTGCTGAAGTGAGCAAATATGTTTAAATGGAAAAGATTCCAAACTAAGCACAGCCACACATTACAGCTCGGTTAAAAAAAACATGTTTTACTCACTGACATACCAGAAACTGCTATTTTGTTAAGTGTGTGAGGGACAGCATTATCATCCCTCTCCACCAGGTGCACTCCAAAGCTGAACTGGCACTGGTTTGTGCCAGACTGGCAGAGTTTCCACTCAATTTAAAACTGACAGATGAAATGTTACTTATGACCTGTGCCCGTGTACAAGGCTTGTGTAGCAAGCATCAAAATGCCAACAACACTGTAAACACATGCGTTTATGCATAGCTTGTAATGGTTATCCCCAGGTGACAAATGCTATGATGCAGAAGATGAAGACTAACCTTGGCCAAATGCAGACAGTCCACACTAAACTATTCAACATGTTCATAAAGACAAACTTAACTGAAACTGGTGCAGTGCAAACTAATTATATAGTGTTAATATTGTGTGTGGTGATATTATGTTAATACAGGGACAGCAAATGTTGATATTTTTTTAAACAAATGAAAATACTATCCAACACTGGAGCATAACGGCTCAGTCAGACAAGTAAAAACAGGACAGGACAGCAACCTCCTTACATCTACAGTGTAAATGCCAGAATTAAGTTGTGGTGACTAAGTGATTGCCCAGAGCTTGTCTTGGTCTGGCAAGCTGACTTGGTATCAGTCTCTGGTTATATTCATAAAAAAACAGTTGTAACATTTAAATATCAATTTCTGTCTTCGTAGACAGCAACAGATATGTGATTTTTTGACGATCCATCAGTTAATTGCTATATTATCAGAAATAGATTGAATATGATTGTCAACTTGACAATCAATCACAGACTGATATCAGACTCAGTCTTACTGCAACATTTATACTAAAGTTCATTAATCAATCAATCAATCAATCAATCAATCAATCAATCAATCAATCAATAATGAATAACGGAAGTGACACAACTTACATCACCCATAGCTTGAAACGGATATTAGAATAGAATAGAATAGAATAATCCTTTAATTGTCCCACAAGGGGAAATTTGGTTGTAACAGCAGCAAGAAAAACACATATACAAACAAACAGGACAGAAAGGAAAACATACTATTTTTTACAAACTTACATCAAGTCAATAGTTACCAAAAACAGAGTACTGTACAGTAGGGCTGGGCCATATCATACCTTTCACGGTAATAACGGTACAATGTTGGGCAACGATAAGAAAATGAAATATCGCGATAGAATATGCGTAAAACGCGCATGCGCAGTGCCTTTGTTTTCATACGCACATGGCGGAAAAAGCATGGCGGTGACGGAGAATGAGAAGGACGAAAGCGGATTGTTGAATGAAACTGATGAACCAGAATTGGTTTGTAAAAATGCTGCAACTTCAGTGGTGTGGAACTGGTTTGGCTTTCGTCCGTCAGATACACAACAAAGCACTATTTTTGGTAGAGCATGCTAGCGGGCCGTCGTTATTACCGTGTTGTTTGGAAAATACGGCACACTTAAAATCAATCCTTTGATTTTTCTGAAAATCAACAGTGCCCCTCATAATCCCGTGTGCCTTATGTATGAATTCTGGTTGTGTTTACTGACCTCGAAACGATTTTATGTACACGGCGCTCGAAAATCTGTCAAATGTTTTAGTACGACTTTGCTAAGCTACGAAGCCGCAGCGCTTGATGGAGTGTCGGAGCATTACGGCTATCGTAGGCAGGCGCCTCGCGGAGTGATACGTACTGTGCTTCAACATATTACCGTGTTGTGTGTGTATAACCTCTTCTTAAGTTTTGTGGATATTATACATGGTTATGCTGAGGATATGTCAGCCAATTTCCACTGGAAATGCCTTTTGGTTAAACTGTCAGCAAGGATTTGCATTTGCACTGTTAAATTTTTATATAACTTTAATGCAGATAAAAAAAAACAGCTGCTTGTTTAAGTGAAAATACATTGATGTTGGTTTTTTTTGCACTAATAAAGTTGTGGAGTTGTAAAGTATTTTGTCTAGTGTCAATTATATCGTCAGTTATATCATTATCGCAAATTTTCAAATGTATATCATGATAAATATTTTTGGTCATATCGCCCTGCTCTACTGTACAGTAATTAAAATTAAATAAAATTAAATACAGATAAGAGGCAAACCCAGGTTGTAGTGTGAATCGGTTGATAAAATAGTGCAAGTTACAGTGCTGATGTAAACATCGGTGTTTGTTGGGAGCAGTTTTGATTGTAAATTGGATATTGACAAAGTTTAACTTTGAGAACATAATTTGGAGCTGAAAAAGATTTTTAAAAATCTCAATATATGCTATTGCAATACTCATCATATCACAAAATGTTAAAAATCCCATTAATGTCACATTTTGAGTATCGTATTTAGATAATATCACATCATGGGGTGTCTGGTGATTCCCACCTCTAAATGCCTATTGTGCTTACTCCAAATTAGAGGACAAAAAAAAAACAGGGTAGTTGAATAAAACCTCATTTGATCACATATTCATATAGAGTTCCACCAAGTGCCATTAAAGAAAAAAGCATATTTTCTGAGGGTCCAATGTGAGGGTTTCAAATGTTTATTTGCCCAAATAAACCCCCAAACACCAAACATCTTCTTCCTACGGGGCATGTCAGAACATGTTCTCAAGCATGACACACAAACTGCGAAACTGTTTGCCAAATTGCCATCCCACCCCTATTTTTATCCCCTCCCCCAAAAAGTTGAGTTATAAACTTAAAATTCAGCACAAATGCAGGAGAAAACTTTTGTTTATTTCTCATGATATTTAGTTTCTAAATCTGCTTTGCTCTGACCTCGGTAAACACTTTCCCGCTGACTTTATGGGCATCGGTGATCATATTGAAAAGAAAATAATAAAATTGTAAATCTTGGTCATACTGTGTTTCAGGATGGAGGATTATCTGTAGTAGGAGTTTCTTCTTCACAGTTAGACCTGCCCTTTGTCACATTTGTTTCTTTGCAACTGATTTTTGCCTTTTTTAGGAGCCATTTTTCTGCAAAATCACTGTATCGTGATATCATTGTTATTGTGGGCGCTGTATCATGAAATCATGAGTTGTGATTTCCAACCATAATAAGAATTTAAGTCTAGCAATATGTCTACAGACATTACCCTAATAGCAGTATTGACCAAAGCTGTGGGGTTTCAGTGTTGTTGCTGCTGTAGTTCAACTGCACCCAGGAGGCTTCATCAAGCTCGTTCAGACACAGCACCAGAGAGCAAAGCAGCCCTCACTGGAAGGTGTTGGAGCACCGAAGGCACCGCTGGAGCTAAAGCTTAGGCTGTCAGAGTCACAGCCACTATTTTATACATCCTGCCAGAGAGTCACGCATGAATATGTATGTCGAGGAGGCAGAAGCCATAACCTATGCAAGGTTTCATCATGCATAATGCAGCTGATCTACGCCTCTCCAGGACGGGATGGGAGTATGCACAGGAGTGCATGCACACACAAGCACACACGCACACACACACACACACACCTGACGTTCATAACTATATTGTAATGAAGGAGGAAAAGAAACTCTTAAAGTCCCATTCAGATGTGCCTGCAACCAACCATCAACATATTACATCCACAGGTTGCTTCTCTTCCTCTCCCTCTTTTTTCACCCATTTCCATCTTCCCATTCCTTCCCCAGTGCTACAATAATTTTCACAGCATTTTCATCTTTCATTAACTGGTATGGCACGTGCAGTAAAGGTCAAAAGCAGGATTTACATTTGCCATGGCATATGTCAAAACCCTTCTCCCGTCCTCTCCTCCAGTTCTTGCTATTTTGGAAACAGGTTCACTTCCAAGCAGACTGTGGCTACTACACCGACTACACTCCTTGCCTGCCACCTCTCCATCACTCATCCTGTTTTTGCGACAGAAAGTTGTGAGTTGTCTTTTGATAAGGGGGCAAAGGGAGTGCAAATGTGTGTGGAAACAAAGCGGCACAGGATGCACTAGAAGAAGACACACTGGCACAAGAGGTGTGAATTGAATATTGGTGAGATATGGGGGGGGGGATAAAGATAGGTGTAAGCTTAAGGATAATTCTCAAGGGTCTGGCATAAGTAGGTGGCTGGTGGGTGGAGAAGTGTGCGTGTGTGTGTGTGTGGAGGGGGGGGGGTTGTTGAGGTTACATCTAATCAACGAAGGGGTATCGCTGTTCCCCACCCACTGTCTTTCTGTACACCCTGTCCCCAACAATATGCTCCCCACTGCACCCACCCCCACCACCAACCACCCCCGAGTGTGCTGTGTCAGTAAAAAAAAAAGTGTGCTACTTCAGCAGTCCCCTGGGACCTGCTCCCCCTCACATCAAAGCAGCCAGTTTCTCTCTTAATGTGAATATCAAATCTGTGGATCACAAGTCCCAGCACAGTCTGCATAAACTGCCCCTCCCCCAACCTTTAATTCTGCCTAGTGATGAGGGAGAAGAGAGGGAGGGGAGTTACTGCGAGAGGAAGCGATTGAGGGAGGGAGAGACGGAGAGAGAGAGAGAGTGAGAGAGATGGAGGTAGAGAGAGGGAGATCCAACAAAAACAACTACTTGCTTCAGAGATTTGAGATTTGCTGAACACTCCCTCCTTCTAAAAATGTGCAGCGCCGGCATCCAATAAAATTTGGAGGAGGTCTGGATCTGTTTGGCACTGTGTTTGGTGCTGTTACACAGAGTTCTTGTTGGAAACAAAAAAATTAAAAAATAAACAAATTTCTTACTGTAATTGATATTTGTTTGCACCCTTTTTCTCTTGTTTTCATTGATGACTTCTTATTTATAAACTCATTTGCATGTATAATAGATTTCAGGGCGAATGGGAGAGCAGGATGACAGTGACAGAGCTGTGACGTCCTATTGGTGAGCTGGGAAGTGCAATAACCCCCTTTTTTTTTTGCTGCCGAACACCAGCAGTTTCCCCACCATTTGGCAACGAATTTCTGCAGAAATGTTTTCTTTGTTAAATCGTCAATGATACGTGGGCTTTGTGTTGCTAAATAAAGTCTGATCAGTTATCATTAAACTCTTGTATTTTCATTTTTTTAAATATATTTTTCCTAGAAATGTCTATATTCATATTTCAGCTGTGAAACATTTCAGTTTGAAATAAATAAGTCAGAATTTGGGTATTTTTACTGTTCAAAAGGGCAAAGTCACTCGGAAAGCTCTTCACTTTTCCTTTAACCTCTTTAAGTTTTAATTTTACATTCTTAAATGTGAAATTAAATGATGCCAGGCTTGATCTAGTTAAAAAAGGGCAAATAAAATGGAGGCCTGGGTCCTTCCTGAGTGATGATTGGCACCCCTGTGGACCACGCATCTCTGTCATTGAGTGGTGCATAAAGCTCAGATTGCAGCTTTAATTGTGTAGCCCTGCAAAGAAGCACAGGGAATTGGGCTGGGAAGGGAAAAGGGGGGATTTTTTTCACATTTCTATTGGCAAGGGGGATGAGCAACGGAGAGCGCAGGGAGCAGGTTCACCTTAGCGCTTTACACACCTCCAATTAAAATTTGGGATATATCATTCACATGCTATACATAAAATTTGCCATTTTAATTAATTAGATTTCAGATTAAAATTCAAAACAGGCCTACAGCAGGCCTTACACATGAAACTTGATTTTATAACCTGCTAATTAATCCACAGTTACACTGAATACGGTCTGTGGCTATAATTCATTAGCAGCAAAATGAAAATACCTAATTTCACTTTAAAACCACCAGTTAGCGCTATAAATAAATCCTCGTTTAATTGCAAATAATGCTAATTGTAATGTATGTATGTGCTTTTCTTTGAACATTTATTACTTACCCTACGTCCTGCTTGTCTCCTAAACCCTCCGACATGATTTAGTACCCTTTAAAAACATTATTCGTGTATAAATTGTGTCGTAAAGAACCTTATATTTAAAACAAATAAGTAAAATAACTTCGAGTTTCAGGAAAATTCAAAACACAAGCTAACAACCAAACCAAGAGGGACGTCCCAGTCACTTGCCCTCCTCCACGCGCCCGCCAACACAAACACACAAACAAGAACCCGGGGCGCACGCGCTGGCACACGCGCGAACACTACCGCGGGGTCCAGGTGCGCTATTAGCGAGGAACATGACCGGGCAAGTCTATAATCTGCACCCACGCCCCTGGAGTTTCTCATTTGGTGAAATAAATTTGCGCATATATTAATACGATTCCACAGAAGCCAGCGAGGCAATGAAGTGACAGCTTTCAAACTGAATAATTTATTTGTATGAATAATCAAAATTAAATCTGAATAAAAATCATGTAGCGCATATAGCTAAGTCATATTATTGGATAACTAAAAAAAACCCTCAATAAATTAATTAGTTAATTTAAAAAAAAATAGAAAGACAGAAAATATCACAACTTAAAAATGGCAAATGGACCTAATGGCCTACTTGAGATCGTTTGCACCGAGAACGGCCATATTCCTTCTTCCTGTCAATCCACCGTATCCCGGACTTTCTGCTAAATAAATTTACAGCTTCTCAGGGCCACTGCTAATAAGGAAAAACAATGTTTAAACAAGTCTCTAAATAGATAGGCTACACAAAGGCCTATAAAATGCTCTCATCTAGAGATGGTGTTGAATTTTGGTATTTTGGACTCAGATTTGTTCGGGATTATTATAATGCACTGCAATAGCAGAAGATCAACTTTGCAATAGGGTCAGGGATTTGCTGCATATACTGAAGAAGAAAGGAAAAAAACCCCAGAATCTATTTAAACAAATGCAACTCCGGTTTTTTTTTTTCTTTTTACATTTTCAGACAGAATTAAAAAGGGGGAATTTTCAAAAGGACCAAATAAATTAAATAAGGGGGAACATAATCTGAATACACTTAATTATGGCCTTTATGTGGGTGGAGACCTATTAAACTAATAAGGCCATTCTAGGAGAATGGGCCTTTTATTTGTCATCCATTTTAAAATGGGAACAATTTGTCATCACACAGGAAAATCAATTAATACCCTTTAAAATCTCGTCCTGAAAAAAAAAAGAAAAAAAAGAGAGAGCATCTCTGTGGAAGCGAGCGCCCGCAGTCAAATACAGCCCATTAAAACAGCTGCAATTAGCAAATGCTACACAATGAAAGCGTCAAGATTTCAAAAATCACGCGCATCCAACCCCTTTCAAAAAAAAACAACAAAACTTTACAAGAGGGCAACATTTTGAGGGGAATGTGTTCGAAAATTGCCAATCAATTTATGTAATTGCAGGCCGCTCCATGTTTTCATTTCTGTCTCAACCCTCCCTCTATATTTGCACCTCATTCTCCCTATTCAGCCATTTTACATATTCATAACTGGAGTTGGTAATGCGAAAACAATCCGTGCTATCAGCACCATCTGCGAGATCAGGGTCCGCTGCATAAAACCACTACACATCCAGGTGAAAAAAAAGCGCTTCACACCTTTACTTTCACACATTTTCTACTTACTCAACGCGGAGGCTTTATGCATTTTTTTTTTAATTTAAATGATCTTTTGTTTTTTCAACAAATTACTCATTACAAAATACTCGATGATGCACCAAAAAGCAAAAGCCACAAATCATCCAAACCATCACATGCATCGTAATCCTCTTCAGTACATTTCATCCAACTTAAAAATATAAATAGAAAGAAGGAAGAACTCCAGCATTCAGTATGAATGGTGTGAAATATCCCAAGCATTTCTTTTTTTTCTCTTACCTTCTTGGAGAGAGTACAGCAGGAGTAAAGTTACAAGCCACATGCCATAAATAGCAGGTATATATTTCAGGAATATTTGGCAATCCTGGCAAGTGTGAGGCGCGTTTTTTTGGCCAGGCGGGTCTCCGTGCTGGACTGGCGACTGTGCTCCCCGGAGGTCTCTCCAGCCCTGCTGCCCCGCTAAGCATGGAGGGGAAACGAGAGGCGCCTCAGCCCCGCCCATGTCCCTCCTCTCCTCCCAAGACTACAGTGCATACAAATCCATCCTCCCTATACTGATCAAACACAGCGGAACGATGGATTGCAGCTAAGCCGATGGTTAGTTTTAGGCGAACAGTGTGTTTTATGGACCAGTTGTGTCCAAATTGTCACACTGTTTGAGCGGTGGAGCTGCGCACACAGATCTGTTGGCACCTTTGGAGAGCGCACCCACCTGTGCGCCCCTGGTGATCGCCTTTTCTTTGCGCAATGTGGAGCTACAAAAGCCGCCTAGAGAGTAGAAATCTATCACTATGCTTTCCTTTCAGTTTAGGCTTTAATCACAGGGCCGAGACGCTGCAGATGTCAGTAAGCCACAACTGATTTCTTTTTCTTTGTCTTTCAGAGCCGTGCATATGCGTAGACATTTGCGCACAGAAATGCACTGCAGACTGAAAGAAAGGAGGAGGTAGTAGCAAGGTGTGGGGCATGACACTTTAGACTGCGCCGCAGGTAAATGAAACGAAGGATAAAAGGTTTGAGCGAAGCCCTCACGGATTGTGATTAAGTTCCTACATCGCTGCTTCGCCCCTTTCGCTCCGCTCCGTGTCGCGATGTGAAGTTCCACTGTTCACAGAAATGAATGGAGAGAGGCAAGTTGCAGGACACTCCCAGTTCATGGAATATTTAAAGTCACTGTGGATTCTGGCGGTGAATCTGAAAAGTGATCCTCTGCTTGGAGCTACACATCAGTGTGCATTCAAGAAGCCAACAGAAAGACCGACGATCTACACTTATGAAAAAACCCAATAGAAAATTAATCGAATTCAGCAAAATTCGGTGTAAAATGTGACGGAGTGACAAATTTACTTTGCATATTACAAAATAATAATAATAATAAAAAAAATCTATTATCAAGGTTTTTTTTCGTTTTTGATTCTGGGTTTTTAAGGTAAACATTAAGACTTGCCCTTCACTATGAAGTGAATCAGATGATGTGATGTGACGATACTTTAATTTCGAGTTACAACTTGGAGGTCTTTGGAATTAAGAGGTTTTTTTATTGCTCTTTTGTTGTTGCGGCAAACAGTTGATTAAAAGTGCTTGTAGTGAAACTACCCGACCAAATATTGTTTTTATATAATAATAATAATAATAATAATAATAATAATAATAATAATAATAATAATAATAATAATAATAATAATAAATCATCTCCTAAATGTTAATAACAGTTTCCACATTCAAAAAAGTTGCAGTAGCATCCAAAACAGGAAACAGCCTATGATAGAAGTGGCACAAGTGCATCTATGCGTGTTTGACACTAAAGGGGTCATTAAAACAGTCTATGTCGAACCTGTTTTAACTTGGAGAGAAGTCTGTCAGCCGGTATCCTCTCCACCCCTCCCTGAGTCTGCAGAGGCTGCTGTGCTCTGATCTGACCCGAGGTTTGAACATTTAATTCCACATGCAGGTCACTACTGACATCTGCTGGTGGAACTAACATCAGACATGTAAACGGCTCATTTGAGCAAATCTCCTCACAGTGATTTACTATTTTGGCAACTTCTCGGCCTCCTTCAGTTACATATGCACATCTTTGGATCTGGTATTAAAAGTTCCTTGGAATCAAGTTCATACTTTTAATTATATAATTTGACAGAAGGACCAAGCCTCAGCTAACTTACTAAGTAAGCTAAGTTACTTTTGAGCCTCTGAAAGCAGGAGACTTTGTACAAACTGTGTGTATAGGGATGGCTGTTATTCCTAAACAATCAGTACATATTGTTTTGGCAAAACCACTGATCGTTTGATTTAAAAACCACTATAGTTGTGCACAATAAATAGGTGTGGATTAGTAATATAGAATACAGAGAATACAACAAAGCTATTAAAATGTTATTCTGCTGTTACCAAAAAATAGAACCATCTGAAGCCTGAGTGCTCTGAGGGATCAGGTCATGTATGTTCATCTTATTATTTAAAATTTCTGCCATCTGACTTTTAACTTTAAAATGTCTGGAGAGAAAATTAAAAAAATGTTTGTACCCTTTAAACCACAAACCTCCAGATACTACACTTCCCATAATTCAATGTGATACAATTTTTAAAACTTAATCCAGTTTTATGCAACCATTATGTAGATTTAATGGTGTTCCACAGGCTATGAGCTCATTTTGTGACCAGAAAGCTATCAAAATCACAGAATGTAAAAAGGTTCCCTTAAAGCAGAAATTAAAAGATAATTTAAGGATATAAACATATTGTTGCTTCCACTTATTAAAGTTATTATAGGTGGCACTTTAAATGTCAGAAACACGGTGTTTAACTAAATGCTTACTCTGAATAGCTTTACCTTGGTTTTTCTAAAAGACCCCTGATAAACCTTCACTTGATCCAGATCACTGCATTGAGAGTACTGACAGGTACTAGAAAATGGGAGCATATTTCTCCCATTTTGGCTTCTCTTCATTGGCTCTCTGTTAAATCCAGAACTGAATTTAAAATCCGTCTAAGTCTTAAATAATCAGGCCCAATCATGTCTTTTGCTGTCATATTATCCCAGTGGAGCACTTTGGTCACAGGCTGCTGGCTTACCTGTGGTTCCTAGAGTTTCTAATAGTAGAATGAGAGGCAGAGCCCTCCTGTGAAACAGGCAGACTCGCCCTGCTTTTAAGATTAGGTTTAAAGCTGTCCTCTTTGATGAAATGTATAGTTACTACTTCATCAGATGATCCTGGACCATCCCTCAGTTATGCTGCTAAAGGTTTGGGCTGTTGGTGGACTTCCCACAATGCACTGAGAATTTCTTATCCACATCCCTGTTCATGTGTTTATACGCCACTGCTGCATCTTCAAATCTTTGATTTTTTTTTTTAGGGTAAGAAATGGTGAGTTTTCATTGTTCTTCTTCCCTCTGCCCAATAGGAGGCAGTGAGGTCAAAGATCTACTTTAGTGATGCATCACTTCCAACAGCACGAGACAGATTTATATCCAAAACTTTATTTTTCTATAGTAAAGAGATCAAGAGTTGGTATGCATGAATTAGAGGTTGAAATGGGGACATCATTTGAGGGCGAGCAAGAGTATCACAGCTGTATTTTTCTACTGAGAGCAGCGGTTGAGTATGACTTTCTGAGGTTTTCTGAGGTCCGATCGAGTACAGGGGCTCCAGTCAGCTCCGTGCTCCCCTTTGGATGTTCCCCATTCACCCTACATCCTTATAAGGAAAAGAAATAGAAAAACGCAATTTTAAAAAAGATGCATTACATTAAAGTGTACTCTTTGGGCTTTTGCCATATAACATAACATGCACTTCTCTCAAAATAAGCTCTAAGTCTAATACGACTTACATGTAGAGCAACAACGTGTGCCATTGGATTGTATAGCTTTCAGCTTCTTATCCATATGAGGGCCATCATTAAAACTCCCTGATCCACGACATCCCCTGCTATTGTATTGCATACAGAGCTGTCACAGTTAAGTCAAGGTACAGTACAACAAATTCACATTCAGTTCTGTTGTGATTTGCATAGAGTCGCTTGTCATCTTACATTCACCCAAAGCTTGTTTGGGCACATCCACTTAAAGCTTATTTTCCTCAGTTAATTAATTCATTGACACAATAATAAAACAAAAGAAAAAGAAAAAAACAACAACCTTAAAACCAACAACACCTGACAGAAGTGGATCTTTTACACTCAGAGAAAATCCACCCTTTACAATTAAATATATTTATTGCGATTAAATATTTTTTAACTTACGATCTTGCACAACTTTGCCTTCGTGTTTCCAAAGTCACAACAACAGCCTAGGAGTTAAGATCTGACTCTAAGGTGGATTTACTCTTGCAATCAAAACATAGTTACCATAGTTGGAACATCAAATGAATATTGCCCATAATATTTCCAGCGCTTTGCTTACTTGCAATATGTTTTTCAAAGGTTTTGAGAATGAGAAATCAGTTTGCTTGTTCTCTTGCTGAGAGTTAGATGAGTGCTTTGATACAAACACTCACATGTGTTCATCAGAATTGATAAACCTTTTGAGGTGCTGTCACATTTGGAAAAAGCCAGGTAAGTTCAGCTGACTTGGTGGTAGTAGCTTTGTGAAAGAGTGATACCAATTTTATCATTTTACTCACAGGAGGACAAGCAAATAAGCATATTTTTTTCTGTAACACTCATCTGTTACCATCAATTGCAATCAAAAAACCATCATCATCAGTGTTCAACAACAGCCTTTAACCATCTGTTTGGTTAACTTAGCTGAACAATGGAAAACCAACACTCATATGGATAATACATACACAGAAACATACATCTATATCTTTAGAATAGCATTGTAATAGCTATATTGCTTTGAGCCTTTGTTAAAAGACCAGAGGCACATAATTATTAACATAAGGGTGAGTTTCAGAAAGCCTTCAAACCGTCACGTTATTTAGGATTGAGAATAGATTACTCTAAGATTACCTATAAATGTGGAGCGCCACGGTGATGGCAGACACACATACATGCCACTCCCCGGAAATATTATATGACTATTTCATTGGGTCTGGTGCTGATTAATTCTTCTCCTGGTTCATCCCTGTCTCAGGTGAACAGATGTCCCACTTTAAATAGTACTGCATAGCATTTTTAGCCCCAAACTTCAGCTTCCTTTTATTTTTCTTGCATTTACTGAGCAAGAGAGTTGGAAAGTTGGATTTAAATATTTGAATGCCTCCCAGCATTGCTAACATGTCACACTTTGTGCCACACATACACTGAGCTTGTCCCACATTTAGTTTGTTGGGATCTGGTCACCCTTTACCTGTCTGGCACAGTCAGTGAGCATCATTTATTCCTGCTTGAACAGATTATCCCTGCCATACAGCCCCTCTACTCAACCTGCGAAATCCAGACCAACCAATTATATTCCCACATTATTATGGGTGGTTTACTGAGTGCACGTGCATGGATACCCAGTCAGTTTTTCTCTCAGCAGTGCGCTGGGTAAGAATTATTTATTGCAAAGAGTAAACCGCTAACTAAATGATTGTTTGTCAGTGCTTAGAAAAGCCATTTCAACAGGCGCATACTAAGCAGAGGGAATATGTAGTGCTTAACCTCAGACACTGTTAGCACAATGAAGTTAGCGTGGTACAAAATGGGATTTACAGCTAACTCAGAGCTGATGCTACTGGTGTTGGTATAGCAGAACATGTATTTCCAAAGGAACATCTTTTAAAGGCTTTGCCCATATTGCACATGCTTAAATGCATTGATTATTTGTCTTAAAAGCAGCATTTGGGGGTCATTCATTTTTCTAGGAGGGGGAGGATGTTTCAGGGGATTGTCTATCCTTTATTTTAAGAAGCTTGTTGTGTTACTTTTTGTTTTTGATTTTTTAAAAACTGCTTTACAACATGTAGCCGTCCTAAGTGACAGACAAGCATAGAAGCACTAACAGGCACCTGTGTTTTATATCAAGCAAAGAGGATGAAGAACTGGGCTGAATCCTGCCGCATTCTGTCGATACAGTCTCTGTGTTAGTTGTTTGAATAAACCAGACAATCTGAATGTTGTGTAAAAGGTTATACAGATATATTTACTGTTGTAAGTGAATTTGGTGTTAGTTAAAGGATGGTTCAGACCAGTTGTATTATATTGCATTTTTTCCCTGTTTCAAGCACCTAAACAAAGAAAGTTTCTTTGACTTCAGATGAAAAACAGTCACATATTTTTTTTCCAACTCTGGTTGTGGTAGCAGTTAATAATCGCTTCAGCAATGGACCCACACAGTATTGCTTGTGTACATTACATTACATCCTCATTTTACGATGTCATAAAATGTGCACATCAATTGTTTTTTCATTTTTCTTTATAAAACAATATACTGAAGGTTTTTTCTGAGTGGTTAAATAAGAGCCTGCAGTTGCTTTCCCTTTATTCAGTTTAGTTCATTTTTGTTTTATTAAGAGAGCTCCAGGTATCTCAGGGGCCTTTACATGATAAGGTAAGTCTTAAAATATTATAGAGAGGAACCCAGTAGTATCCTTTCAAGAAGCACTTGCCAACAGTACGTACAGTCATGCGAAAAAAGAAAGTACACCCTCTTTCAGTTCTAAGGTTTTCCATGACACGACATGTTAACAAACCATCTGGTTCTTAACAGGAATTTTATTACGTAAATTCAGGTGATGAAAAAAAATAAGTAGATCTTTAGGAATTAATATTGCAGTTAGGAGCATTCAGGTGTTTGTTAACCCAAAAACCCCAAAGAAGAAATACATTAGTAATGATCTTAGAGAAACAACTGTTGCTGGCCATCAAGCTGGGAAGGGCCATAAGATAATTTCCAAACAATTTGAACTTTCCTGTGAGTAAGCTCATTCTCATGTGGAAACAATTCAGGACAGTTGCCAGTCTTTCCAGGGGTGGACATCCCAGAAAATTCACCCCAAGGTTAGACCATGCAGTGTACAGAGAAACTGAAAAAAATTTAAGAGCTATATCTTTGGCTCCACAGTCTCAGTTAGCATGTGAATGTTAAAGTTAATGACACGACAATTTAAAAAAGGCTCAACATGTCAGTCCCTTCTCTCTAAAAATAACATAGCATCTGACAAACCACTGAAGTTCTGGATCAATGTCCTCTGGACAAACAAGGCCAAAGTGGAGACATTTGGCTATAATGCACAATACCACACAAACACAGCACATCAGCAAAAAACACCTCACACCAACTGTAAAACGTGGTGGTAGCGGTGTGGTGATTTGGCTGATTTCAGCCACAGGACCTGGATACCTCACAGTTACGGAGTTAACCACAAACTCTTCTTATTACAAAAATATTCTAGAGTCAGTTTGATGTTAAATGTGAAGCCATTTGTCTGACAGCTAAAGCTGTGGTCTAAATTGGGTAATGCAATGTACAGAATGGCTGAAAAAGAAACAAAAATGCTGAGGTAGTACTTAGGAGTGTAGAGGTGTGCAGACATACAGTGCCTGAATGCCTGCACATCTCAGTGGACTAAAGAATTCCTCTAAAAACAACATGAGAGACACTGACCTCTTCAATTTATTGCTGTTAAATATGATTGTACAAGCTAATGAATCTTGTACTTAGTGTACACACTAAGTACATTTGTTACTATTATTATTGTTGTTGTTGTTGTTATGTCCTGATGTACAATCATAGAACTGAAAGAGGGCGTACTTTCTTTTTCACATAGCCGTATAACACAAAGCAAAATTTACATTTGGTATCAATTGTGTATATAAAATAATATGTAATGGTGAAAGTATAAACACAAAACAACAACAAATTATGCCGACAGATATATTACTATTTTTTCACAGGTTGGTAACAATGTATCAGATTAAGACTGTAGTTGTGAATTGAATTCCCAAATATTCATTTAAGAAGTTACTCAAACGTCTTGTTTTACAGGGCCCGTAAAATAATAGGAAATTAATCACTTAAACTAATTTCAAGTTCCTGAAATACATAGTCTTTTGTAAAGTATCTTCTTTCTTCATGTTGTATTGTGTTGTTGAGTCCATTTAAGCTCAAACCTTCACTGCTGTTGCTGGAGCAGTGACGTCTTAATTGACCCACCCAGAAAGACAACATGGGGATAATGATCATTTGAGATTTCTGACATGTTCCACCAAGCCTCAATATATTACCTGTTTGTTACATTTCACCAGGCTCAGTTACTGTCTGGATATCCTAAATAAGTCAAGTGTTAGTTGTTACCCCTTTATTTGGTATTCCAATTCTGTAACATGCAACTTCTGTCGGTGCTGTGCGACTGGAAACTGAATTTCCCGGAGGAACCCACCCGAGGGATTAATAAAGTTTCATCTAATTTCTAATCTGCTACTGTTTATGTAAATTATGCAGTTATGCAAAAATGATGTGCACATTTTAAATAATATTGTTGTACATCATCTGGACAGTTACTTCTCTTTACACATTTGATATAATTTCCCTCTCTGAAGGCCACAACCAGAGTTAAGCTTTTAACTTGAACATAATGAATTTGCATGTGCGCAAACACATGAGCATATACAAATATCCAGAGAAGGTATATAAATATGAGCACTGTCATATTTATATACACTTGTTTTTACATGCACTGTCTCATTTCTTTTTTGGTGTTGGTTTTGAATCTGCTTTGGATCCTGAGAGGCCATTTTCTGTGTTGTCAATCCCTGATGAAGTTACAAGGCACTCCTTACTGCAGTTGGAGGTAAAAGAGACAGTGTTAAAGCTGTAGACACACAACAGTTCAAAGCTGAAAATCCTCAGCATGTACATATACTGGCTGATCTAACTTGATGCCAAGCACCAACTGTGTAATCTAGTGAAAGATCATTGCTTATAAGAAAACTTACTTCTTCTCCTCAAGCTTGGTGAGAACAAAGAGAGTGAAGTTCTTGAGCAGCATGAAGCCCATCAGCAGTGCAATTGCCCCACCCACAGCCGAAGCTATGATGATGGTCAGCGTGTTGTCCACCTCCCTCACTGCAGGCATTAACAAATGACCAGGTAAAAACTGATGAAGGTAGCTAAACATGATGACATGTTGTTCAGGCATTGTCTGTCTCAGGGTAACCTCCTGTTTTAGCTGATCTTGTGACTGTTGCTCCTTCTACATTTATCAGTCTTAGAATAACAAAAAAGCTGTGAAATGTAAATATGAAATTACATACATTTAAAAATATTTTAAATATATATAAAAAATATATGAAATGTCACCAGATTTCTTTTTCTTAACTGCACAAATATATGTTTTTCATTTATGTGCGACCTGATTTATTTTGTACGGAGCCCCGCAAGGGACATGGGAGAAAAAAACAATTAAGATGAACTTTTGCGAGATCTCGCAAAACTAACTTGGGATGTAGCAAAACTTTTGCGGGATCTCGCAAAATAGACTGCATACTTCGCAGGTTGCATTTGAAGGCCGAGTCAGTGTATCCTTCGTAACCCAACCTATCCCAGAATTCATGGCGCGGCCCAGCCAATTCGTTTCCAACAAGTTTAGTTTTAATTTTACTCTTTGTGGATCACAAAATAAACTTTTAAGATATTTTGAGGCGTGAATGTAGCTGTGTAAATGTCTAATATCTGCTCAGTTTATCATGACATCACATATTTGCAAAAGTGCTCCAACGTTTTCAGAGACGTCTGTTACCCACCATCTCGAAGCTAGCAGGAGGATGAGGCCCACTACAGCCGGGGAGAACACCGCACTCCCGGCACATCGTGCCTTGACCTCCCGGTCGGCTTGAAGCTGGTGGCCTCCAAAGAATGCGGCCAAAACATTTGCGAGATCTCGCAAAACTTCAGCTCCCATGTCCCATTTTCTCCTATGTCTCTTGCGGAGCTCTGTAATTTTGCCTTCGACACATGCATGTTCTCTCTTATTTTTACCAGTCCAGTTGAGCATCTGGAAGACCACCCTTTCTGTGACTGCCTTATACACCAATCAACCATAACTTTACCATTATCTGCCTAACATGGTGTCATTTGCCTTTTGCTGCCAAAACAGTACTGACCCCTTGAGGCATGGGCTCCAATAGAGTTACCATGTACTGTAGCTATTTGACTATAGTACAGTCAAATAGCTGCACAGCACTTTGTTTGAAAGCGCTTTATAAATAAAGTTATTCCATCCATCCATCCATCTTCATCCGCTTTATCCGGGGCCGGGTCGCGGGGGCAGCAGCCTAAGCAGAGAAGCCCAGACCTCCCTCTCCCCAGCCATCTCTTCCAGCTTATCCGGGGGAACGCCAAGGCGTTCCCAGGCCAGCCGAGAGATATAATCTCTCCAGCGTGTCCTGGGTCTGCCCCGGGGCCTCCTCCCGGTGGGACATGCCTGGAACACCTCACCCAGGAGGCGCCCAGGAGGCATTCTTGTCAGATGCCCGAACCACCTCAGCTGGCTCCTTTCGATGTGGAGGAGCAGCGGCTCTACTCTGAGCCCCTCCCGGATGGCTGAACTTCTCACCCTATCTCTAAGGGAGAGGCCAGCCACCCTTCGGAGGAAGCTCATTTCCGCCGCTTGTATCCGCGATCTCATGCTTTCGGTCACTACCCTTCTCCCATCACTGAGTTGCTCCCTTCTCCCATCACTTGCGAACAAGACCTCGAGATACTTGAACTCCTCCACTTGGGGCAGGAACTCATCCCCGACCCGGAGTGGGCACTCCACCCTTTTCCGGCTGAGAACCATGGCCTCAGATTTGGAGGTGCTGATCCTCATTTCCGCTGCTTCACACTCGCCTGTGAACCGTTCCAGTGGGAGCTGGAGGCCTTCACCCGATGAAGCCAACAGAAACATATCATCCGCGAAAAGCCGAGATGAGATTCTGAGGCCACCGAAGTGAAAGCCCTCCGCCACTTGGCTGCACCTAGAAATCGTGTCCATAAACATTATGAACAGAATCTGTGACAAAGGGCAGCCCTGGCGGAGCCCATCACCCACCGGGAACGAGTCCAACTTATTGCCGGCAATGCGAACCAAGCTCTTGCAACGGTTGTATAGGGATTGAATGGCCCGTAGCAATGGGCCAGACACCCCATACTCCCGCAGCACCTCCCACAGGACACGCTGAGGGACACGGTTGAATGCCTTCCCCAAGTCCACAAAACACATGTAGACTGGTTGGGCAAACTCCCATGCACCCTCAAGTATCCTTGAGAGGATAAAGAGCTGGTCCAGTGTTCCGCGACCAGGATGAAAACCGCATTGTTCCTCCTGTATCTGAGGTTCGACTAGCGGACGAACTCTCCTTTCCAGCACCCTGGCATAGACTTTCCCAGGGAGGCTGAGGAGTGTGATCCCCCAGTAATTGGAACAGACCCTCCGGTCCCCCTTCTTAAAGATGGGGACCACCACCCCGGTCTGCCAGTCCAGGGGTACTGCCCCTGATCTCCATGCAACATTGTAGAAGCGTGTCAACCAGGACAGCCCTACAACGTCCAGAGCCTTCAGGAACTTGGGGTGGACCTCATCAACACCAGGGGCTCTGCCACCAAGGAGTTGTTTAACTGCCTCAGTGACCTCGCCTCCGGAAATTGGCGGGTCATTCTCCTCATCCCCAGACTCTGCTTCCTCCTCGGAAGACGTGTCAGTGGGATTAAGGAGGTCCTCGAAGTATTCCTTCCACCGCCTGACAAGTTTCTCAGTCCAAGTCAGCAGCGCTCCGCCAGCACTATACACAGTGCAGGTAGAGCACCGCTTTCCCCTCCTGAGACGCCTGACGGAATCTCTTCGAGGCAGTCCGAAAGTCTTTTTCCATGGCCTCTCTGAACTCCTCCCACACCCGAGTTTTTGCTTCAGCCACTGCCCGAGCCGCCTGTCGGTACCTGTCGGCTGCCTCTGGAGTCCCACAGGCTAACCAAGCCCGATAGGACTCCTTCTTCAGCCTGGTGGCTCCCTTCACCTCTGGTGTCCACCATTTGGTTCGTGTTCCTCAGAATGCTGTTGAAGCTCTGCCGGAGGTGTGCTTTGAAGATCTCGCGGACTGGGGCCTCTGCTAGATGTTCCCAGCACACCCTCACTACACGTTTAGGTGCACCGGGTCTGTCCAGCGTCCTCCCCCGCCACCTGATCCAACTCACCACCACCATAAGTTGACAGCTCAGTCCCTCTCTTTACTCGAGTGTCCAGAACATATGGTTGCAGGTCTGGTGATACGATTACAAAATCGATCATTGACCTGCAGCCTAGAGCGCCCTGCTGCCACGTGCACTTATGGACATTCTTATGTTCGAACAAGGTGTTCGTTACAGCCAAACTGTGATTTGCACAGAAGTCAAATAACAAAACACCGCTCGGATTCAGATCAGGGAGGCCGTTCCTCCCAATCACGCCCCTCCAGGTCTCACTGTCATTACCCACGTGAGCATTGAAGTCTCCCAGCAGGACAACAGAGTCTCCAGGTGGAGCACCCTCCAGCACCCCACCCAGGGACTCTAAGAATGCTGGGTACTCTGAACTGCCACTTGGCGCATAAGCGCAGATGACAGTCAGGACCCGTTCCCCGACCCTAAGGCGCAGAGAACAAACCCTCTCATCCACCGGGAAAAACCCCAACGTACCGGCAGCTAGCTGAGGGGATATTAGAATACCCGCCAGGGATCAGTCCGCCAGGGCCTCCGCTCCTGGCCGCCGCCCGGCACACAATGCACCCGACCCCTATGGCGCCTCCTGCAGGTGGTGGGCCTGCGGGAGGATGGGCCCATGTCCCCTTTTTGGGCTGTGCCCGGCCAGGCCCCATGGACTAAGGCCCGGCCACCAGACGCTTGCCCTCGGGCACCCTCCCCCGGGCTCCAGGGCATCTGATTATCTGACTTGTTTGTCCAGCACATGCTCAACTGGACTTAGATCAGGGGAATTTGAGGTCAAGTCAACACCTCAAATTCATTGCTCTGCTCCTCAAACCTCTCCTGAACCTTTTTTTTTGTTTTGCAACGCAATATCCTACTGAAAGAGTCCACAGGGATTAACGCTTCCATCAAAGGGAGCACATGGTCGGCAACAGTGCTTAGGTCGGTGGCCATATCAGAGATCAGTGTTGTTCACTTCACTTGTCAGTGGTCTATGGTGTTATGCACTGATTGGTGTATATCAGTGTGAAAACATGAACATTCAAATGACTAGTTCAATGGGGCAGAAAAAAGCTGGTTTACAGTTTAACAATGATGTCCTTAAAATCTAACAGGATATATTTAACTTTGTAATGAAAGAAAAATAAATTAGATGACACTGTGGCATATGTCATAGACCATGACCACTCACACTCGTCAACCACTATGAGGTTGAAGATGGCACTATGGTTCTTGTGGTGCTCTTTGGGATTGCGTCCAAAACACGTGTACTGTCCCCCATCCTCAAAGGTGATGTTCAACAACAAGATGGAGACGTTATTATGATGGTTTTTCCCCACAAACTCCACACGCTCCCGGAATATAGTCACATCTGGCACCACCCCCTCTGAAGGTATCACTGACTCACAGACCTGATGGGATCAGCAAGATATCAGTCATCTCAAAACTGCTGCCGACTGCACAAGTTAGAAAAAAACAAACAGAAGTCTTTGAATCACGTGGAAGGTTTTTACCTTTTGCATAGTGCCGTTGTCATTGAATTGCCAGTTGAAGTAGAGATTTTCAATGCCAATACAGCTGGCATAGGTGCACGGCAAAGTAACTGTGCTCCCATTCACTGCCTGAAGGAAGGGAATTTTCCCGACAGACATCTCAAGGGCCTGAGCAGACCACGCACCTGAAAAGCAGAGGAATGGCAAAAAACATGAAGATAGGACATACACCAGTCTTACAGTGCAGTACCATAGTGTGAGGTCTGTATGCTGGTGTAATAATTTTTTTTTGTCTTGGTTATTTGCTTTCTTGCTGAGAGTTAGATTAGAAGACCGGCAGTAATTTCATATCTGTTTGTTAAATATACAACTACACCTACCAACTAGTTGATACCAAGGCCGGGAAAAAGCATTTAAACAGCTCTTTCTTTATATTTGTTTCAAGTTGTCTGTTTTATTTGTCATTTTTTAAATGCTCTTGAGCAATATTTCTCCAGGCTTTCTGAAGGTCAAAGGTTTTCTTTGGTTGCTTTTTTATTCAATTTTAGTGCAGTCCTTGTACCTAACCATTTTCATAGGAATGGTTTTTGTCACTGACCTCTGAATTATTCAAGCATAAAATATGTATCTAACTAAAAGGATGAACAATTGTTGTGTCCATTCATGGCAGAAAACTTAGAAAAGAACCAATTTTAAATTGTATTTTTAGGCACATTGTTACACACAGCTGAGAATAAAAAATAATTTGATTAGTTGAATCTATAAATGGCTTGGGGATAGAAGCTCCTCTTGAGTCTCTCTGTCCTTGCCCGGATGATGCGGAACCTTCTACCGGACAGAAGTTGGACCAGTTTGCTGCCATGATTTCATTTCATTTCATTTAAGTATTTATTGTCATTGTCAGAGAACAATGAAATTGCGTTTGGGGCTTCCGTACAACCCGTAAATAATGATGGGACGGGCCCTTCAGTATCTTCAGTGTCCTTGCAGCAGCGTTCTGCCATATGGATCACTCTCTGAAGAGCTTTTTGGTCCTTAACACAGCTGTTCCCAAACCAGGATGTGATGTTCTGTGTGAGGATGCTCTCCACAGTGCCTGTATAGAAAACCCTGAGGATCTTTGGAGAGACCCTGAACTTCCTCAGTTGTCGTAAGTGGTACAGGTGCTGCCTAGCCTTTTTGGTCTGGACCTGAATGTGGGCAGACCATGTCATGTCTGAGGAGATGTGGACACAGAGATACTTGAAGGACTGCACCCTCTCCACGGGAGCTCCATTGATGATAATGGGCTTGTAGTCTCTGTGCTGACCCCTTCTGAAGTCCACCACCAGCTCCTTGGTCTTGCCAACGTTCAGCTGGAGATGGTTGTCCTGGCACCATGATGCCAGATTCTTCACTTCATCCATGTAGGCCGTGTCGTGGTTCGAATTTTTGAGGAAGAGACATATGACTGAAAGTCCATAGTGGGTCAACACAAATGATTTTATTAAAACACATATATGTGGTGAAGATGGGCTCTGCAAAATATCAGGCTCCATCTCCCGCCTGACAATAGGTGGGTGTAATATTTATACTTATGATGACCAGTAACTCGCGTCACTAAAACAGAACAGTTCCTTTCTCAGTTCCTCCACCGCCTCCCAGATGCATCCTGTTATTACACTTTTCTAGACTTACACAACATTTGCAATCAGTTTACCCAGACAGACTATGTGTCTGTGTTGTTAACCTCAGTACATGACCCCCCTCTACGTCATCTGTTACCAGGCAAACTCCAGTGCAGCAGGCTGCTGAATGCACGCAGGCAATATGTAGTAAATTATACTGTAAACATGTAGGCAACCTTTCAATAGCTGAACTTTGCTCCATTGATCGGCCAGATATCGCGCTGCCCGTAGCTTCAAACCATTAATTAACTTGACCGAGCTTCAACCCTTTAATTATGCAATATGTGTATAACATGATTACAGTTGCACCTGCAATGAAAGATTATTATGTGCTTATGCTAACACCTGAAATACAGACTTTCGTTGTTGGAGATGGCGCCCAACACCACTGTGTCGTCAGCAAACTTCACAATGGTGTTGGAGCTGTGAAGCCATCCTTAATGGGAAACAGGGATATAAGGCTGAGCTATGGCAAATTACACAAGAACAGGACTGAAAATAAACAAGTCATATAGAGCGAGGAATCAAAATTCTTGGATCAAATCATTGTTAATATGTATGGAGGTTGTCAGGATGGAGGTACAGTGAGAATATGCCATCTGCACCCCCTGGCTGGGAGACTCTGTGATGGTTTGGGATTTCATTTTAGCCAGCGGTGTTGGTGATCTTATCGAAACTGAAAAGCACTGTCTGACTTTGATTCATGCAGTACCATCTGAAATAATAACAATTATCCCAAACACACTGCCGATGCAGTAAAAGCACACATAAATAGAAAAACATGCAGCTTAACAATATAAATCATGAACTGCACCTCAACATTACTGAAGCAGGGTGGGCTCATCTTGACAGAGAACAGAACAAAAGGCATAAACATCCAAAGAAGAGGTTTGAATGTCCTTCAAGAAGTCTGGAGAATTATTCCCGAGGAAGACTTAAAGAAATGAGAAGAAAGCGGCTGATGAGAAGTCAGGCTGTGCTGAAGAATAAAGGTGGTCATACCAAATATTGACTTTCGAGCTCATGAGTATCATACAATCTCTGTTTTTGGCCTATATACTGTATTTCCATTATGTTTACACTTTTCGATAAAAACACTGCACCAATTTTGCTTGCAAAATATAAAGAAATGAGAAGAAGGATGTGGTTCAAGTCTTTTGCACAGTAATGTAAAATAGATTTGATAACCTCCACTGACTCATAGCATCTTATTTGTTTAATTTGGGGAAAAACATATGTAAATAAATAAGATAGACGCTACATGCTGGGGTGTTTTTGACCTGGGAACAGTGAATTCCTGTAGAGATTTTAGTTCATCGCTGCTTTTAAGTCAAGAAAAAGACGAGATTTTGTTTGATTTTGCGTAATATAAAAATTCATCAGCAATAAGAATTACTGATGGTTGGATTTTAGTTCATATTCATCAGAAGTGTAGCACTTAGACAAGGAAGTGAATAAAGGATATTTCCCACAATGTCAGCCCATCATTTACATTTCTTATCTTAGTTGTCAACGTTATTATAATGTCAGTAACACAGATACATTTTCCTCAGTATCATGCTAAAACTGATTTGAAAACCTTCAACTTTTTATGTTCATGGGCAGGAGAATACATGTTGTGCTCTGTACTTTTTTGTACAGTAAAAAGAGATGCACGATTAACAATGAAAAGTCACCTTTTAGATTATTTTGTACCATTTTTAAGTAGATATACAGGGAGTGCAGAATTATTAGGCAAGTTGTATTTTTGAGGAATAATGTTATTATTGAACAACAACCATGTTCTCAATGAACCCAAAAAACTCATTAATATCAAAGCTGAATGTCTTTGGAAGTAGTTTTTAGTTTGTTTTTAGTTTTAGCTATTTTAGGGGGATATCTGTGTGTGCAGGTGACTATTACTGTGCATAATTATTAGGCAACTTAACAAAAAACAAATATATACCCATTTCAATTATTTATTTTTACCAGTGAAACCAATATAACATCTCCACATTCACAAATATACATTTCTGACATTCAAAAACAAAACAAAAACAAATCAGCGACCAATATAGCCACCTTTCTTTGCAAGGACACTCAAAAGCCTGCCATCCATGGATTCTGTCAGTGTTTTGATCTGTTCACCATCAACATTGCATGCAGCAGCAACCACAGCCTCCCAGACACTGTTCAGAGAGGTGTACTGTTTTCCCTCCTTGTAAATCTCACATTTGATGACGGACCACAGGTTCTCAATGGGGTTCAGATCAGGTGAACAAGGAGGCCATGTCATTAGTTTTTCTTCTTTTATACCCTTTCTTGCCAGCCACGCTGTGGAGTACTTGGACGCGTGTGATGGAGCATTGTCCTGCATGGAAATCATGTTTTTCTTGAAGGATGCAGACTTCTTCCTGTACCACTGCTTGAAGAAGGTGTCTTCCAGAAACTGGCAGTAGGACTGGGAGTTGAGCTTGACTCCATCCTCAACCCGAAAAGGCCCCACAAGCTCATCTTTGATGATACCAGCCCAAACCAGTACTCCACCTCCACCTTGCTGGCGTCTGAGTCAGACTGGAGCTATCTGCCCTTTACCAATCCAGCCACGGGCCCATCCATCTGGCCCATCAAGACTCACTCTCATTTCATCAGTCCATAAAACCTTAGAAAAACCAGTCTTGAGATATTTCTTGGCCCAGTCTTGACATTTCAGCTTGTGTGTCTTGTTCAGTGGTGGTCGTCTTTCAGCCTTTCTTACCTTGGCCATGTCTCTGAGTATTGCACACCTTGTGCTTTTGGGCACTCCAGTGATGTTGCAGCTCTGAAATATGGCCAAACTGGTGGCAAGTGGCATCTTGGCACCTGCACGCTTGACTTTTCTCAGTTCATGGGCAGTTATTTTGCACCTTGGTTTTTCCACACGCACATCACCCTGTTGACTATTTTGAATGAAACGCTTGATTGCTCGATGATCACGCTTCAGAAGCTTTGCAATTTTGAGACTGCTGCATCCCTCTGCAAGATATCTCACTATTTTTGACTTTTCCGAGCCTGTCAAGTCCTTCTTTTGACCCATTTTGCCAAAGGAAAGGACGTTGCCTAATAATTATGCACACCTGATATAGGGTGTTGATGTCATTAGACCACACCCCTTCTCATTACAGAGATGCACATCACCTAATATGCTTAATTGGTAGTAGGCTTTCGAGCCTATACAGCTTGGAGTAAGACAACATGCATGAAGAGGATGATGTGGACAAAATACTCATTTGCCTAATAATTCTGCACTCCCTGTATACAGTCACTGCTTACTAGCACTGCGTGTAATGGGCATGGATCACAAATTATTTATCCTATCAACCACTTAAGTTTTTCTTTTATGAAAATATATTTAAAACCACAGATATTATTTCTATTAATAGCATTAAACAATTCAAACCCTTGGTAAGAGAACACCATAATGTCCTTGCTGTGACTTTGCTGTGAAAACTGTAACTGCACACCAAGGACCATCAGCATCCATCAGCATCAGAGTGTGCTGTGATTATACTTTACATATTTCAATTCAATTATTTTTTTATCTATTTATGTTCAATTTATGTATACCTGATATATATTTTTCATATCAGGTATACAGTTGTAGTCAAAAGTTAACATGCACTCATCATGGACATGCATGATCTGGTATTTGGGGCCTTTAACAGTTTCTTTGAACTGTTCTTTTATCAGAGTGAAATGACAGCGCACATCTATAATGACCTTAAAACAGGGGTGGGCTGCTGTAAATTTCAGCTGAGCTTTAAAGTGTTGATTTTGGCACACGATCTACTTCCTTGGTCGATGCCCGCTTAGTAGATGATGGGAATCCCACTTCACTGTGGAAAGTGATGCTGGAGTTCCAGTAGTTTTCCATTCATGGCAGGCTTGAGCCCCTGTGGTTCCTGGACCTCTTAACCAATTGCCTCTTATCTGAGGGTGCCAGTTTGGGACTTCTAACAGACCTCAGCGAAGTGGTGACACATCTGAAAAAACTACAAGAGACCTTCCCAACTTGTGTAAATCTACAATTCTCCTGAGATCTTCACCTTGGACTTCCAATGTTCCAGTTGCAGTCAGTCATGACCATGAGTAGTTAATAAGCCTTTGCTTTGTCAAAAAAACCAAAAACCAAAACAGTGTAGAACTTTCAACCCCATTTACTGAATGTTTTATGTGAGTAAATGTATATTTCTGGTCCAGTGTGACTTGGAGAAAACACCCAATCCCTGTTTTTTGTAAGTCATTACAGATGTACAGACAAACAGTTTGAAGAAATCATAAAAGTCCTCAAATTACCTTAACGTTCATGCCCGTGATGAGTGCATGTAAACTTCAGACCACAACTGTAAGACATTCGAACTTAGCACTTGCTTTTGTGTGAAGGTCACAGACAGCAGATGGCTACAGTATATAATTTCAGCAGGTCGAGGACAGACAGAAGCTCTCCTCTCTCTCTCTGGCCTACACCACTAATGTGCCTTTTGCTTAGTGCTTCCTGTGAAGGATGTGAGGTAAAGTACATGCTGACAGTGTGTTTTGCAGGTTGGAGATTTAATGCAGAGAAACACTAACACAGACCTATTATATGATCAGTAGTTGCATGAGAGTAGTAACATGTCCTACACTCGTTGTAACATTCCTGTGATTCTGCCCTGTGGTTTGTGGACACTTTGTGCATAACATGCTCAAGGTCAACATCTCACAAGCACCATTTGCAGGAACAGGAAACACAAACTGACAAAGCGAAAGACGGGGGAGGGGCACTGTAAGTGTGCATGCTATCGATTCACTCTCAGCTCACTCTTGCCCTGACAAAAAAAGAAATCACACCTTCTAATCTTTTCCTCAACTGCTCCTATGCAGTCCAGTGAGCCCAGAAAAGGAGTAATGAGAGAGCAGCACAATCACTCTGCAGTCTCATGCATGCATGTTTTATTTTATTCTTTTATCACTAGTTTTTTCACAGTATTTGTTTGATTTTATTTTCATTCTTTTAGCCCCTCTGTGTGTCCTTAACTAACACATTTTCCAGTACAAGGACACTGTTGCTATCAGTGTAGATACTGAAGCTGCTCACACAAGATCAGGAAATTAAAAACCCCCCATCTTATTTCTGTTTTATCCCTAACACAATGAAAACCTTTTGGTATTTACTGCTCTCTTCTAAATCCAACTTCTGTACTGTTCATTAAAACTTGTTTCGTGAGTCTTGGTGTTTCAGATAAAAGTAGCACACTGGTGTTCCAGTTTCTAACCCACATATGTCAACATTTTCTTCTTCTTTTTTTATTAACCGATGTATGCAAAAAACCACCAACTACTGTGAGGGCTATGTGGGGACAAGAACAGATCATTATTTGAAGGTAAAATAAAGACACATACCGTCCATGAAAATTACATCTACCTTTTAAATGTTCTGACTAAACACTGTCTAAAAATCAAGCCCATCAATGCCATAATGCTTAAGACATAAGATGATTTGTCTAAGTCATAATTCAGATAGTAATAATAACTCAGAAATAAAATAAAATCTATTTTCCATAGTACCTGCCTCTCTTTATCCTACATGTGGCTATAAAACTGTTATTCTCTCTGTTCAGGCTGTTAGCCATATCCTGTAAAGCACCTTACAGTGCATCATACAATAAATGCATTACATAAGGCAAATATCATTCTGTACTCCTGTAATATAATCACTGTCCTGAGCTATGGTTTAACCGCTGTAGCATCTTTCTCGCTGCTGGCCACCTGCATTTGCAGATTTGGCCTACTGTGCAGTTTCCGCACGTGTTTCTTGAAAGTTTCTTTTACATTGTAAAAAAGAAAAAGAAAAAGAACACCTGTGAAAAATCGCTGATCTGTTTATGAAAAATCTGGCCAGACAGTGACAGTTACTCATCTGTTCCTGTGTGTGAATGTAACACAATGCAAAGAAAATAATTTGGTATTAAAAGTGGGGAACACAGGATATTTATTGCAATAGATTCATTTTTATGCACCTTACAGGACTTGAAATGGACTGGGACAATAAGGGAACCTTACAGCCTACATCTCCTACACAAGATGTTTTAAACAAGGGAGCTTTAAATGTTTAATGTGTGTTTGGTGCACTGATGCCCCAAGAGAGGCATGAATAGAAATTAAGTTATGACTCTAAAAAGGATGTGGGTATTTCAAAGCACAAGTATCAGCATCAAGTATTAGCTCTGAATGATTATTTGAAGTGTCAAGCCACATTATTACCTATCTGTTGGTTATAAATAATCTCAGGCTTGTACTGTTACTTTGTGCTTACTTGTAAAAGCCATCAAAACTTTACGACTCATATGAATTTAACAAAACCAGTTAGTTTACAAGACTTCCACCTACTGTCCTACTTCTACTCCATCTGGCTCAGAGCAATATGTAAAATGCAACATCATGCAAAAAACAAAAAAAACAAACAAAAAAAAAACCAAGGACAACCCAAACAAAAATAATCATAGTGTTTCTTATTTCTTACACAAATTGTTGTGCTCTGCATAGGTCAGAGATGAAGGTCAGTATAAGACCTAGAAATACCAAAGCATCATTATTCTACCTAAACACGTGAATAAATACTGATGTGAGGAAAAGATGAAGCTTTCTAACACTGCACACATCATATGACATAAAAAGAAAGACAGACATTACCAAGCAGCAAAGAGAAGACCAGGCCACAGGTTGTGTGTGGAGGGCCCAGCCTCACGGGTTCAACCCCAATCCACCGGACCTTCATGGCTGCTAGAGCTGCTCCAAAACAAATGATGCTGCAGTATCCAACACTGGCCCCGAAAGCTAGGAGAATACTCTCTGTCCACTGGAAAAATCAGGAAGCTGCTCTGTGGATGCGTGTACTCCAAGTGTTGCACCTGCAGCTGTTTCAGGGTAGCACTCCTTTAGAAGGGACTGTCGGTGGGCAGAGGAGGAGGAGAGTGAGGAGAAGGAAGGAAAAAGGTTAATTAACTAAAATCTGTCGCGATGAATACACAAGCAGTACAGTAAAAAGTTATATTAGTGCACAGAAAATGCAAGTCTCCTACACATACAATAACCTTTTTAAAAAAATAAAATAAAATAAAAATAAAGGATGCTGAGTGAAAAGAAACATGACTTGATGATAAGCACAGTTTAACTTTGCTACTGCCTACCTGCTCCTGCAGCTGGTGCTCACTCAGAGGCTGACCAACTGCATGCACAGCTGAGTCAGTGTGGACAGGACGGAGGCAGAGCAGCACTCACTGCGCAACCAGGGTTCACTCAAGGAGAATCTGCCAGGCAGCACTTTCACTGCAGAGACAGCCACATTGCAGTGCCAGCCAAGAAGAGCGACAATTAAATAAGAGAGGGGGGATGTAAGCAAAAAAATAGAGGTACCGAGAGACAGACATCCAGGGAAAACGCCGGGGCTCTTATCCCTCCTCAGCACAGCCTCAGTGAAGATAAATCTCCCTGTTCTTCTCTCCGGCTAACTCCCAACTTTTCTCTGTCCTCTCAGTTGGCTGCATGCCACCTCTCTCTTACCTCACCTCTGCACCCCCCCCCCTCCAATGCCCCAGACAACTCCTTGTCTCATTCACCCCCCCATTGGTGTACACACCCAGGCACTTTTGACAGTGTTTATGAAGCTCAGAGAAAAGTTCTGCAGTGCAGGGTGACGTGGAGGCTGGGTACGTAACCACAGATCCCCCAGGTCTCCTGTAAGACACACATTTAAAAGCTCCTACCATAAATACTTCTTTCATCGTTCTTTCCTGGGCAAAACCATATTTTGCAACGTGAGAGATTTACAATGGGTGAGGAAAGCAGTAAAGTAGCTTCTTGTTTGCACAGACTTGTTTTAAAATGTCTTTTTCTTTTAATTGTAATCATTAAAAGCTGCCCCCTACTCTTATTTTGTTTCTTCTGTCGTTTTGTCTTGTAAGGTGAAGATTTCTTGCATCGCATTACCATTCAGAGCTATGAATTAGCATATTTTATGTGCAGTATGCCCTATTTAGTGCATACAAAGTCACACTATCTTGTGTATTGTTATATTGTTCTTTAATCTGCTAAAACTCTGCTGTAAGTCCATTATGATATACGAGTGTGTACAGTCATTTTTTTTAAAGCACGACAGCTTCTTTGCCATAAATGTACAGACCATCAGTCAACAACAGCTCAGCAATGCCTTGTGTCAGCACTATTCACCGCAGCAGAAAATGCTTAGCACTTAACTTACAGATTTGATTGGTTTATTTATTTATTTGCCTGTCAGACTCCATCTGTTAGGTGCCTCTATGGTCACAAAAGGTTTTTCAAATACAAAAAAAGAAGAAAGAGAGAGATTTGTGAGTTTTAACGAGGATGCAGCAGAGGCCATGTGACAGAGCTTGTCACCTGAGTCGAGGTACAGCTGGACAAATAGAGGACACAGGGACAACTCACATCTGCTCACATCCATGCATGCTTGTTTTCCGCTGCTGATAGTACTTTTTTAAATTTTGTTTTTCCGTTTACAAGAAAAAGAAATGGAGAGATTTGCGATTCCAAGGGCTTTAACTGCAAGTATTTGCCTTACATGCTAATAACTGTGTTTTCGTATTTGCAAGTTGATGCTGTGATTATTGAGAAAGGTGTTATTTGGGGGGAATAACGAACTGCACCTTTTCTGTTTCTTAATTTACAAGTTCATACACTCTTTAAAATACATTAATGTTTTGTGTTAGTTGTGCAAAACTTCAGATAGTCAGCAATAGAAATATTATGTTATTACTGTTATTTCTATAGTATATGATACAATCAGTGGGCTTGGCGTTGCATGCATGTTGGTATGTAAGCTAAAGTATTATTCATAAGAAGTTGAGTGAGCAAAGTTATTTCTTTGTGCTTGTTTAAACAGCATGAGGCTGAATGGCGTAGTCCCACGTACGTTATGAATATGATAATCATAGGATTTCAAATATACACTAACAGGGATTACTGATGTGGATTATTCACGCCTCCATTATTAAACCCGTACAGGTAGGTAAGGTTTGGTGCAAGGTCACAGCAGGTAGAGTGGAGACGTTTCATGGGTGGGAGATAACGTGGGCAGGCTGCAGGCTCACTGCTCTCCTCTGCAGGCCCCTCCACTGGAGTATCAATGCAGCAGCAGCGGGAACTCTTCCAGAACTGCAATAAGGGAAAAAAACAACAGCATCGTGCTGCAGGAAGACAAGAGAGCTACTGCAGACCTGTGCAGGATGACTGTAACTACACAGAGAGCACGTCAATTTACAGCCAGTACAAAACATAATTATATTGTATTTACTGGTAGACATGTCCCTCACATAATGCATTATGACTTGCAGATGTTTTCAAGTTTACCTCAGACTTTTAAAAGAAAATCTTGGTATCTGGATTTACTGCAGCAAAACACGTGAATCTGTAAAAATACTTCAGTACAAGTAAAAATCCTTTCGTGTTAGCCTTACTACAGCTCTGGTCAGAAGTTTGCATACACTTCGTAGTTCTCGTGTCTTTCTTGTTTGATACACTCTCAGTCCGAGGCTACGTGACATTTGCTTCACTGTGGACAGTGACGCTGGTGTTTCAGCAGTTTCCATAATGTTGCAGGCTTGAACCTTGGTGGTTCCTGTGTTGCTGCATGACTGCGATGTTAATGTTGGTGTTTAAATGATTTCTTTGAACTTTTTACAGGGTGGAATAATTCTACAGCATACAGCCTGAAAAAGTTTGAAAAACTAAGAATTGAGGCACAAGATTGAAAGGATTTTGGAGTTTCTCTAATCTACACAGGGTCAAAAGTATGCACACAGGCCAAAATATATACAAACATCCCCACTAATATTTGGTAAAATTACCTTAGCTAGTTGCAACCACATGCTTTTGGTAGTCGTCAACAAGCTTCTGGCATAAATCTACTTGTATACTTGACCACTCCTCTCTTAAGAATTAGTAGAGATTGTTTAAATTGGTTGGTTTTCTTGAACTGACCTGATTTTCAAGTGTAGTTTGTAAAATCTTCAACAGGGTTGAGGCTTTGGGAAAACCATTCTAGCAGCTTAATGTTAGTGTGCTTTATCCATTCCAAAACCAGTTTTGATGTAATGTATGCCGCCGTGTTCACGCTCCAACTGTCTAGCTGTTGATTTGAGGTGAAGCTAAAGAATTTGGAAGTATTCCTTCTCCTTCTTACCCCACTTTGTGTAATGTAATAATGGATTGCATTTATATAGCGCTTTTCTAGACACTCAAAGCACTTTACAATTCCACCATTCATTCACTCTCACATTCACACACTGGTGGAGGCAGCTACAGTTGTAGCCACAGCTGCCCTGCAGGCTGCCATATCGCGCCATCAGCCCCTCTGGCCAACACCAGTAGGCGGTAGGGTGAAGTATCTTGCCCAAGGACACAATGACCAGGACAGACAGAGCTGGAGAGAGGATCGAACCGGCAACCTTCCGGTTACAAGATGAGCTTCCCAACCACGGTCGCCCCCAATCACATGTAATGTATCTGTACCACTTAAAGAAAAACAGCCTCAGAGCATGGTTATACCACTGCCATGCTTGACAACTGGTACAGTCTCACCTTCACTTCACTTTCATAAAACATGCCAAACTTGGGCACCTTCTTGTTTTTTTACATTAATTAAAATGTTTACTGTGTAATCATTCCATCCTGGAAAATGAACAAAGAAATCGTTAAAAGTCCTAAATTACTATGATATTCATGCCCATGATGAGTGTACATATACTTCTGACAGCTGTAAGTACAGTTATATAAAAAAAGGAAGATTATTTCATAAAGTGCATTTCACAGATATATTTATGTGCAAAGAGAAAGGTTAGAATGATGTGTACAAAAAACAGCAGTGAAAAGGTCTCAGTTAGCATGTGAAAAGCTACAGTTCATGACAGCACAGTTAGAAATAGTCTGAATATGTCTGGCGTGTTTGGAGAGCTTCCAAGGAGAAAGCCTCTTCTCTCTGCAGAGAACATGGCAGCTTAGATTAGGTTTACAAAGTTGCATCTGAACAAAGTCCTTTGAACAAACAAGACCAGAGTCGACATGTTTGGCCACAATGACTTTATCTGACATCGGCAGTGGGAAAAGATGGGAACTATTTATCCAGCTGAGAATCCAACCAGAGACTTCAAAACATTTGCACCTGTTTGATACCCAACCTAGCCACTAAACTGTCATATCACTCCAAAACATTATTTCTTTTAATGAGAGGTAAGTTAATCTCTCACAGCAAAAAAAAAAAAAAAAAAAGCACAGCACGTTTATGTGGTTCTGTGATTGTTAAATATGGTACACTTACACTGATCTAATGAAAAGGAATAAAGTAAAGTGGTTCAGCAAGTTGTTTTCAATGATAACAAATACACCGCACAATATAAAATGAAAAAATGAATCAGTAGGGCGACAGATGGGGTTTTTGACAAGCTTGGACAATTCCAGGCAGGTTCCTGCATGTCCCAGTCTTTCCACCCCACCTTAGTAACTAATATTGTTCCAGCAGCTTGAGTTAGATTTATCTTAGGACAGATATGAACATAACAGGTAACAATGTAATTCAATTTCAGGAATACAAAAAATGAGCATTCAAGTTACCAGTGATGTGTTCCACATCTGTTTGATGTTTTTGTGAATTTATGCTCTTTGTGAGCAGTGTCAAAGTAAAGTCACCAATATCCTTTCAATAACTGTCCCAGTGAGAGTGTTTCAAATTATTTGAAGACACAGAAAACATCAAAGTGACTTTCCAGCACAAACTGTAAGCTGCAATCAACTGTTTTAGGGCAGAGTGACTTACAATAACTCACTGTCACACACACCGAGGAGTGGCTGACAGTTGGTATGTTGCATTCTCTTCCATGCTACTGAGCTGTTAATATCGAGCCTCTCTGTACACACCCTGATCACTTCTATTCAAAAAGAATTCACAAGCCTTTATGATTAAAACAAAAAACTTTATTCCAAAGTAACTGAACAGAAATTTTTATTTTTCACTTTTTATACAAAAAGCAGAACACAAACTTGCTAGTTGTCCGTGAAGTAAACAGTAGTCATTGCTCATAAACCTGTTGGTGAACTTTTGGAAAGAAAGAGACACATTTTTGTGGCAGCAGCACAGATAAGCACTATCTACACTGGCAACAGGGTAGTGTTAGCAATGAAACATCTTACTAGGGCCTACGCTTTACACATCTACAGTTCAATTATTTAACAGTAAACATTCATGGACACCCCAGAAGGGCAATACATGTCCAGTTTTTGAGTAGAAATCCCCAATGAGATTACACAACAACAAAGCAACATAGCGATCATAAACAGTACAGTGAACAAGTCTGGCATTTATTTGTCCCAGTTATTAAAAAATGAAATGACAACTCAACACATTTCAGACATCGGTGCCTATATACTGGAGTATGTATGTGGAGTACTGAAATAGTCGTGTAAGTTCTTTATTTGTGCAGAAAAAGCTGGAATCAGTCAGCTTTGGTTGGTGCGTCACATTGGGAAGTGGAAATAATTTGTAATAGTTAAAAAGGAGTGAGCTTAGCCAACCGTTGTAACCTGCACATGACTTCTGTTTAATGCTAGGAGCTTAACACACTTGATTTTCTCAGCTGAAATGTCATTGGTCGAGATTTGCTGTCTGCAAATGCAAGCTTTTTGGCAAGGAAGAAAAAAAAGGTAGCTTTGCAAAGATAACATGTGTGTTCAGCCAAATATATTTTAATCCTGTCAACTACACTATAGCAGCAAGTAAAATGTCAATAAAGCAGCAAGTAAAATGTCAATAAAGCAGAATGCAGTAATAACCTGATATTTAACTGAAAAAGTACTAAGAAGAGATATAAAATGTTGACAGATATTTTATTGTATATGCTCATCTTAAACTGGAGAGCAGCAAACTAGAAGTCTCAGAAGAGAATCCAAGAGAAGCTCAGTTTATCCATAGACAGTATAAAACAAGTAGCTTTGAGGCAAAAAAAAAAAAAAAAAGAAAGAAAGAAGAAGAAGCTGTATGAAAGAGTCTTAAAACAAACCAGCATTACATCATCTAAGGATCTGGTTTCATATCAGCCTCATCATATCAGTTTTTTAAAACCAAGATGGCAACGTCATCTGAAAGCTTCAAAACTTCAAAGACTTCAGAGACCAGGGAGCAGTGTCACAGAAGCTACATCCATTTCTATACTGTCAACAAGTCTTCCTTAAAAAAAACATGATGAAATTAAGAAAAACTGTGAAATAAATCCAGAATTTTATGAAACATGCTGCTGACATAAAATTTTAAAACAAAACAAATACATTGTAATATGTCAACATTTTTTCTTGGGATTTTTTTTCCAAATAAATAAAAGTTTTAACTTATTTGCAAGTCACTGCTTTTCTCTTTTTACTCACATTTTAATATAAGGTTAATATCTAAAAGTAGCCTCTATGGTGGAAGTGTTCCAGAGGTGCACGGGGAGAGTTTCTTTACAGGGAAAAATTAGATTTCAATCAGAAGTTTTTGCTTTTCATGGGCGGTCGCAAAACTTTCTGAATGCATCACATCCACATGATCAGCCCAATAAATTTGTGTGAATGAACAAATTGAATTCAAGAAAAATACATCTATCTAATCATCATCGTCATCGTCGTCATCGTCATCATCATCATCATCATCATCTCCACTGCTGGGCTCAGACTCTTCATCGTCTGAACTGACCTCTTTTTTCTTCTGCAAGGCTGTCAGATGCTCTGCCTCCTCGGGTTTGCTGAAGCACCCCCACCAAACAGTCACACACAAACACAGATGCAATGAGAAGGACTATTTGTGGGATACTGGCTTCAATCAAAAGGGAAGCAAATATACAAAACAACACTGGTTTACCTCAGCAAAAAAAAAAAATTATATATAGAGAAGGAGACACCCAGACTCCTCGACTTGAAACCAACCCAGCCCAGAGCCCAGAAAATCAATGAACTGATTCTTACCTTCGACAGTTCAAGACTTCTGCACTAAAACCCATTCACTGTTCCCTGGATCTTGGATTTATAAAATGACAAGTGCTGTGAAGCAACAGTTGTTCTTGCAGCTGCTGCTCACCGAGAAAGCAGAAGATTTTGCCCAGACAGCTTTCACCTGCCAAAGCTGTAATGTAACCCATTAGTAGAAGGCAGCAGAGCGCATTTAACTCAGTTCACCGCAGCAGTATCAGCTTTTCTTTATGTTGAAGACCACGTACAATTACCTCAAAAAGGTGCTCTAGTTAAAATTGACATCTATAAAATTTACAATAAAATAACCTGTGATTGAAAGATGCTAACTAAATGGTAAAATGCTAAAGATTATACAGAAAAACAGCCTCACTCATTCAGTTAGAACTGCTGCTGTGAACAAGTATTAATAACCACCATTATAAAAACCAACCATGATTATAATCCATAACCTACATTTAAAAAATTCTGTTACAAAGTATTCAGTAGTCACAATCAGGACCAACTTTGTAGAAAAGTCTCAATAGTATATACACACATACAAAAGTGTACAGACTGGAAAGGGTGTTTGAGCTCTAATACTGAAATAACTGAATAAAAAAAAAATACATTAATATTCAAGACATTCACAATAGAGGAAAAAACATAGACGAAGATGCCCTTATCCTTATTAGTCATCTCCTCCAGGAAAATCAACCCAACAGCCAACCAGAGTCCACACCAGTCCCAAAAGACAGAGTTCTCTGGCCCTCACCACACAGTTGGGTCTTTGAAATCGTGCTCGTGCAGCTCAAAGTCATCTTCCCTTCTCTTTTTCTTGTAGAACTTCACTGCCATAATGATAGTGAGAATGAGCAGGATTACACCACAAGCACCTCCAACTATGATCGCCAGGAAACTTATCTCAGAGAGGGACACTAGGAGCAAGAAAGAAGACAAAGTAAAGATGAATGAGCGACCCAGTGGTTAATCACACTGTCCTGCTTCATTCAATCATATGACACATACTAAAACGTTCTCTATTTTTTTTAAATGTCTCTTTTCCCTCACTGTACTGCTTCTGATAACGATGCGATGAATGAGTCAAACTTTTCATCTCAGAAGTAACAGAGTCGTCATATATGCAACGCATCAGTCTTTAAAAGACTTATTCTAATACATACACATACAAATGTCTCTGGTGCCTTACAAACTACTGACCATCATTTGAAGTTACTGCAATGAAATTTTGGCTAAATAGCCCAGCCTGCTGTATTTTTCTCTGTCTTTGAATTCAGCCCTCTGTGGATTAATCATTTTAATTTCCCTCAAACAATGTGGCATCTTTTCGCTCCTAGCACATCATCCAGTCCAGATCAGAGAAGATATTGAGCATGATCTTTTTTGATCATTGTGAGCTGATGTTTTCAAAGTCTTCCTTTATTTGTTTTTAGCAGTTTATCAGATTGTTTAGCAGATAACAAACTGTGTAGCAAACCAAATCATGAATCATATCATTCAATCCACGAGGTGTCATTTTTGATATTGAGGTCCAATAGTCTAACCTTTGTTGATCACTCTGAGGTTGATCTCTCCAATATTGCCTTGAAAGTCTGGAGGGTTTCTCACTTGGCAGCTGTAGGTGCCATTAAAAGTTGGATTCACGTCCTGGAGAGTGATGGAAGCATCTTTTCTCATGATATCTCCCGACCACACTACATGCCCTTTGAACTGCGGAGACGTTGGAGGGTGAGGCGTTTCATTCTCGTAGTAAAACAGCTGCCACATACATTACAGAAAAAGACAAAAAAAAGGAAGTGCAGAAATAGAAAATATTAACACACACTGGAAACTTTAAACATATAAAACTAGAAGCTAATACAAGACTGAAATTGAGAGGAAGAAATTAGGTATTATTTGAAAGTCTTATGGACTGAATTTTATTACATTTAAAAAAAATCTATTTTATACTCACAGACTCGCCGGGTTTTGAATTCAGGGGTTGGAAGTACCAGGATACTGTGACAGAACCTGGAGTCACTGGATGAGTACTACTGAAGGTGCAGCTTAGTTTCACATCCGTCCCGTTGACTGCTTCCATTTCCTTCTCCGTTCTAATTTCTATCCCAGTAACATGCCGCACACCTGAAATAAACACGACCAAACGAGAACAATCAAGATTGAAGTTAGTTCAAACTGCCCATTTCATTAAACACAGTAATGTCCTTGACACACCATGTCATGTGCCTCAGAACTTTACTGCCTTTCAATATAAAATGTGAGTTTGTTACTTTCTTATGGCAACGACATGACAATCTATTCCACAGCCTGACTGTGGTTTTACATGTCTGCCAGTACAACAACGAACACAGCAAATTGTAATTTAACAACATCTGTACTTGCACACCTACTATGAGGTTAGTGTTAATCTACCTCAAGATCTGCTAATTGGAGCCCTTTTAGGGAACTTTTAGAACAATCTGATGATAATGAATTACAATAGTCCAGCCTGGAAGCAATAAACAGATTAGGATGTTTCAAATTTTAGTGATATGTTGCAGATGAAAGATGGCAGTTTCAGAGACTTCCAGCACCAGTAAGACACAGGATTTCTTTCCATGCTAAATTAATGGGATGTGAAGCTCTTTAGTATAATGGTTAACAGATCCCTGGTAAATAAGGAAGCAGCTCAACACAGACAGAAGAATAAAAGTTAAGAAACCACATTAACCTTAATAAAAGAAGAGTAGTTACGTTTTTAGAAATAACTATTTTTTGTGCTATACAAATAAACTTGCCTTTAAATCTGAATTACTGAAAAACTTATCAACGCTTTCCAAGGCTCTGTGGGAGCACACAGCTGATACTCTTCAAATAATAATAATAGATTGGATTTATATAGCGCTTTTCAAGGCACCCAAAGCGCTTTACAATGCCACTATTCATTCACTCTCGCATTCACACACTGGTGGAGGCAAGCTACAGTTGTAGCCACAGCTGCCCTGGGGCAGACTGACAGAAGCGAGGCTGCCATATCGCTCCATCGGCCCCTCTGGCCAACACCAGTAGGCGGTAGGGTAAAGTGTCTTGCCCAAGGACACAACGACCAGGACAGAGAGCCCGGGGATCGAACCGGCAACCTTCCGGTTACAGATACGCTTCTCAACCCCCTGAGCCATGGTCAAACAAACAAGGCCAGTTTCAGTTCTCCTCTCAATTATCTCCTCCATGGCCGAGAGTGTGGGAACACCCCGTCAATGTATCTGCTGTGTTTACAGACCAAGGTTAATATTGTTAGTTACAGCTAAACTGAAAACTTAAACCAGAAGTGAAAAAATATTTAATTCACTAAAATCAAATTTAACTTTTGGGGGGGAAAAAACTACAACTGAAACTATTTTGTAAACTTGGAGAACTAACTTCACTCTGCGCAACTAACTGAAACTAAGATGACTTAAAGAGAAAAAAGTCAAAACTAAACAAAATGAAAACTAATTGGAAAAAACCAAAAGTACTGTGATCACACATCAAACAACCCTGCAGTCAGAGGTTATGTGCAAGTTTCCTGTTTAGAAGTAAGAATCACACTGCAAACATGGATTTTTTGTTAATTAAAGATGTTTCCTAAAATGTTGAATAGATTCCTGCTCAGATATCAGATATAGAAATGACTTTGTATGACCAAATGCTGTCCAGCTCACGTATCACATGTTAGTTAAAGAAGAATGCAAAATCCATGTTGCATATGGCTTAGATTTACATTCGAAAACAACACACAAGTTAAGCTGCAAATAGCAGCTGGTTCAAGTGGATTTTGGCGTCAGTTGCTCAGAATGACATGCAAAAAGGAAGATGAGTGACTGGCATTCTTAAAAACAGTCAGAAGACACCTCAAGACAACATGCAGAGAAACACAGTGAAAGAAAAGGAAGCCACAATAAAGGAAAAATAAAGGTTTGGGATCCATCATGAGCAGCACAAACATGCTGTACTTAATGTGAATGTATATGTTCGAACTTCTTCCAAAATAAATTAAAAGTCGTTTTTATAGTTTTTTGCATAAAGTTGTATTGCAGACAGCTGCAGCTATGCATACATATTTATTTTTTAAATATATTATGTCATTTTATATAGAAAGTTGGGGCTCTGACTTCCTCTTTTATATATAAGCTGTTCTTATACAAGAAGCTTTTTCAGTGTTTGGCTTTTGATTGTAAACATTACAGCTGTTGCTGAAGCCTTTAAATTCTCAAATGTCTACAGTCAAACCGACACATTGCATGTATGGCATGTTGATTTTTTTTTTTAATATCCACAAAAAAGTGGATATTAAAAAAATAAATATTAATGAAATTACTTGCATGGATTAAGGCATGAATTGTGGATAGTAACGGTATGTGTGGCATATATAGTCACTGGGCACTTCATTAGGTACAGCTTACTAATACTAAGGTGTTCCTTGCTGGACCCCTTTTTGCCTTCACAGCTGTGTTTATTCTTTGTGGCATAGATTCTACAAGGAGCTGGAAGCATTTCTCAGTGATTTTGGTCCATACTGACACGACAGCATTGCACAGTTGCAGCAGATTTGTCAGCTGCATATGCGTGATGATCTCCTCTTCCAGCACATCCCAAAGATGGATTCAGATTTAGTGACTGTGGAGACTATTAGGTACAGTGAACTCATTGTAGTTCGACCCTCCTGGCACTACAAGCTGTTCATTTTCGTGCCCCACCGTCCCTCCCTTCCTTCCTTTTTCAATTCATTCACTTCTCATTGGTACATGGGGATTTGCCTGGCCTGAGAGCTGCTGCCAGTCAACTCTCAGGCTTTCCCCAAACCACAGCCTCAATCTGTCATTATCTACTAGAAATGCTGTGAAACCTAAAGTGAGGATGTGGTCCTAGATGGTGAATTGTTATTTTCAGGAAAACAGTTTGAGATCAGTTTAAGAAGCAGCCATCATGAGATGAGTGATGCGGTCATATAAAGGGATGAACATGGTCAACAACAATACTGTGGTGTTTAAACGACGCTCCGTTAGTACTAAGGGGCCCAAAGTGCGCAAAGAAATTCTTTCCCTCACACCATTAAACCACCACAAGGCTGAATCACTGCAGAACAGATCCATGCTTTCATGTTGTTTACGTCGGATACCATCTGAATGGTCACAGAAGAAATCCAGGCTCATCATACCAGACAATCTTTTTCCACTTCTGTAATTTGTTATGCCATTTTTGTGAGTCTGTGCAACTTGTAGCCTCAGTTTACTGATCTTGGCTGACAGGAGTGTCACACAGTGTGCATTCTGCTGCTGCTGCCCACCTGCTTTGAGGTTTGATGTGTTGTGCATTCAGATGCTCTTCTGCACAGCTTGGTTGTAACAAGTGGTTATTTTAAGTTACTGTTGCCTTCATATAAACTCAAGGTAGTGGCCCATTATTCTCCTCTGACGGATACTGGATGTGCTTTCTTTTTCAGACCATTGCAGTTTCTGAGATACTCCGACCAGCCTGTCTGGTCTAAGTATTTCAAAAATGCCACTTTCACGGTTACTTGGATCCCCTTCCTTCCCGTTTTTTAGTTTGAACTTCGGCAGGTCACCTTGCTTAATTGCTTTGATCTGCTGCCATGTGATTGACAAGATATTTGCGTTAGCAAGCTGCTGAACATGTGTACCTAATAAAGTGATTGTCAGTTAAAAGTATGATCTAATTAGGGTTGCCAACCGTCCCTTAAAATACGGAATCGTCCCGTATTTCGAAACAAAAGTACACGTCCCGTATTGAGCTAATAAGGGACGCACTTTGTCCCGTAATACAGTGAGAATCAAAAGTAGTCTATAAATGTTAATGGAATTAACGCTTTGTTTGAAAACATAATTCCCAGCCCCTCTCCTGCTTTGTGACCAATGAGCTGACAGCACACTTATGACAATTCGAGTATGACAATTCAGATTATCTCATTGGTCGAGGAAAGGTCGCTTACAGAGAAAATACCGGAAGACAACAGATGACCACAACAACAAGCATGGCCAACAGGGAAACAAACGCCGACACTGCGGTGCAAGTCTCGGATGACAGTACACTTAAAGCTGGGCAGACACTGTGCGATTTTCAAACTGCACGATTGACTCGCAGGGGTTAGAAGTTGGTAGGTCACGATGCAGGGTCTCACACTATACCGCCCGATGCTCTGATGCGACCTGAGTGCTCACACTGTGCGTCCATAAAATGAAGGTTATAACAGAAAATCTGTCGCTCGCTCTCTCTGTCTTTCACTCACACAGACACACCACCACCATCAACTTTGCTAAATTGCTAATGAAAAACATTGATCAGGCAGCTGTGATTGAGCAGCAATGTAAATCCAACTATTTTCACGGTTGTTGTGGTCGTGATAATTTTGTGATGCCACATCGAAAAGGCTCGGATGAGCTTTCCAAAGTTCTACAAGTTGTGCCTCCATGGCTTGTGTCCAGATCACACGCTGCACAGCCGTGCTGCTCCGTCTTTTTCACCGACGTTTACGTGTTTGCGCGTGCGCAGTGTGAGCGGCTGCGGTGACACCCTCACGAGCGATTGATGATCGGGAGCTGGTCGTGAGGTGTTAATCGCTTCTCGTTACCCCACGTATACTACACGATGCACGATGAAGGCCAAAATCGGTCTGATCACCAAATCGGTCGCACCACTCAGAAATCGTCTCAAAATTGGCCAAAAATCGCACAGTGTGAGCCCAGCATTAGAGCAGCAATGTTTGTTCGCTCAGAGAAAGAAAAATAGGCTGCAAAAGCACAGGGAGGAATGGGAAAAGGAAAACACCTGGCTGGAAAAAGTTAATATGGGCATGTGCAGTGAATATCAGCGCTATGTGGCCAGAAGTGTGATAATATAACTTATTTTGAATGTGTGAATGTGTGTGTGAATGGGTGGATGACTGGATATGTAAAGCGCTTTGGGGTCCCTAGGGACTAGTAAAGCGCTATATAAATACAGGCCATTTACCATATTTTGTGTAATAAACAACTGCAAGGATAGATGATTACAACAAATAGATCACTAATACATAAAAGTAATACATAGATGAATAATGATGGTGAGTTAAGATGCGTAATCATGGGAACAAGCGGGTTTACAAACAGGAGCAGCTGATTAGCATTAGAAAAGCTGAAATAATACCTCAACTGAAGCCAACTGTACTAAATGCACTATATGTGCACAGTTACAAGAATATTTTTCTTTCTATTGTTTTCTATTAATTTATATAATTTTAAGTTAAGCAGGACAGAGTTCTTTTAAAGAAAGATTTACTTATATTCTCAAAAGTTAAGCATGACAGGCTTCTGTTTAAGAAAGAGACCTGTTTTACTGTGTTAATGTTTTCATTTTGAGCTAAAAATAAATGGCTAAATGATCATTTGTTTCCCATGTGTTCATATCACAAAGAATATGCATCTGCTTAAATCAACTTCAAGTCAAATGGTTAAAAAAATAATTTCACACACAAAAAAAGAGCTACCACACTGGGAAGGGTGAAGACAACTGGGTTGCCCGGCCCTGGCCACGAGGTGTCCCTTATTTATTTTTCAGGGAGTTGGCAACCCTAGATCTAATACAAAGAAATAATCCATGGCTTCAAATCCAAACACGGTCTTATCAACGCCTGCTACGGCATACTAGCAGAAACTGGTCGCAGTACACGTAAGTGTACTTTATACTCTGTACTACACCGTGAACGCCCAAAGAATAACACGGGCTTTACAGCTCAGAGACCAAATAAGATTCCGAACTTGATGTTTCGTTTGTGTTTCGTTTTATTAAACACGGTTGCCATGTTTGTGAAACACGTTAATAATGCGATGTACCTCCCGGAAGTTCCTAAAACTCACCTGTCAGGAAGAATCCTCCCAGGAGGAGCAGAGGTAATATCCGATACATACTCCGCCTGATTAATTCTTCTGTATAAATCCCTTCATGAAAGTTTATTAGAGTCCGGATCGCGACTATCGCTGCCAAAAGGACAAAGCCGTTTTTTTGGACAGTGAAAACCTCAGTGCACCTGTAGGCGGAGTTTTGCCTATTGCATAACACATGCCCATGTAATCTCACAACCGCTGAGTCGAAACGTGACACATTTCAACCCTACCTTCTTCTTACTCCTACTTTCTAAGAGCACATTCAGTTATTTACACAGCTAAATGCGTCAGACACCTAAAACTTACCAACCCGCTATAGAAAACAGTAAATAAGACAACAAAAAACGCCCTGAAGGCAAACTGCTTCCTCCAGTCAGTCAAAAACTATCTGAAAATTAATCCGAGCACCCAGAGTTGCAAAGGAAGAGTTACCAGCATTACAGCACTTTGCGTGGAGGGGCTCTTGTCCTACAATATCCCAGCTATTATAGGACAAGAGGCAGGGTCCAATCTGAACTAACTGAAATCCAAAGAAAATGGTTACAAGTTTGGAAGTGGTGCAATCAGAAGTTACCTCTCTGTGCAATTATGGTTAGATAGACACATTTTTACACCATAATACCAAGATTTGCTGTCAAAATGAATACTGAGAGATATTATATTACATAGGCTATCATCATACTTTCCCAACTTCTCTAGACAACATAAACAGTAGCTACATCCAGCTTTTACATACAGTCTATGTCATACGCTTGTCTTAAAAATGTAGTTATGCTGATGCAGGCTTAGATGAGTATATACCTTTATAATTTAATACAATGTACAGCAGAATCAGAAGCTCTCCAATTAGGTCTGACCAGGCAACTAATGTCATTACAACTGAGTCTGTCTTCCTCCGTAGTGGACCTGTGGTCTACACACCAAATCTAAGTAAGATATTCACTATAGCTTTACAAATTGTGGTCTGGGATACCAGTAAATCTATAAAGAGGATGCCAGTGTTTGTAAAAATCTCATTTTGAGGCTTTATCTATTTACTGATAAATTTGATATCCTTCAGGATTTGTCTTCACAAACAAACAAATACTTACAAAGCTAATCCGATGATAGGCACTGTTAATTTGAGTTTAATTGATGTTTAGTTATTCTCGATTTAAAAAATGACAAAACAATAAATTAAAAAGTTCTGACATTGAGGGAAATTCATAATGGTTTATTTACTTTCAGAGGTCTTCCAGGTATGTTTTAGGAGGTAAACGTATTGTATAAAAAATAGCAGCTGACAATATGAGTGATAAATGAAATGGAAAACATGAATCCTGGAGATCTGGTATGGCTCAGTTGTACTGTGCGGGGTATTTTAGCTGGTATGGGTGGCTTGGTTTGATCTACTGAAAACTTAACCGCGGTAAAGTGAGCCGTCATTTGTGAGCCGCGGTCAAGCCAGCCGCCTCCTATCCGCCGCATAAATTTCCTTGCGCTTTTACACCAGTCTTTACGGTAGCGCCTTTTCGCTTTATGTGCCGATTGAAAGACTATACCCGCGCGCGCACAAATTACAATGTAGCAGCCCGATACAGTCAATACAATTATGGAAATGTCAGAAATTCATTAAAAATCATCCTGAGTAGTTGAGGTCCAACTTTCAACACATCCCCCCTCTGGGACACCTACTGTACCTGTGTGCCAGGTTTCACCCAGATTTACTGTAGAATTCCTCAGAAATTAAAGGGTACTTGTATTCAATGCAATACAGCCAATGCACTACAATTGTGTCAATTTTCAAAAATTCATTAAAAATCATCCTGAGTAGTTGATGTCCAACTTTCAACACATCCCTCCTCTAGGACACCTACTGTACCTGTGTGCCAAGTTTCATCCAGATTTACTGTAGAATTCCTCAGAAATTAATGGAGACATTTATTCAATCTAATACAGTCAGTACAATAGAATTATGTCATTTTTCAAAAATTCATTAAAAATCATCCTGAGTAGTTGATGTCCAACTTTCTTTTTTTTTTTGTTATTCTCTTTTTATTAAACAACCTATATAAACACAAATAATCCAAAATAAACATATAATCAAGAACAGACGTAAATAATAAAAAAAAAAATAAAAATAAGAAAAACAGACGGGTGTACCCTCTAGTGTGTATGTACTCGCACACACATATTCACTCACACACCCATATTCTTAAGCATACATACACATACCTACTTACATATGTGTTCACTTGTAGTCTCATACATACTAACATATACATATAAACACATAACGATTCAGAAATGTGGCATATATAGTTACAGAGATTCAAACAAGATCGGGTCTCCTTAACCGGATGTAGTGTTTCCATTTACCCCAAATTTCACTAAATATATCAAACTGGAGTCTTTTAATGAAGGTAATTCTTTCCATTTTAAACATCCCATGTACAGTCTCATGCCAATCACCCAGTGATGGAATTTTCACACTAAGCCATTTCTTGGTAATAATTTTACGGGCAGCCAAACTCAGGATACCATACAACTGCTTAGACATTTTATCTACATTTACTGAGTATAAATATCCAAACAAAAGTTCGTCCCAATTAAAGGGAAGCTGCATACCAAAAATAATCTGCAACTCAGAGTGGATCAATACCCAAAAAATGTTGATCCTTGGGCAAGACCAGAACAGATGAAAATGTTTTACTCCTTGGGCCCCACAATTTCTCCAGCAATTAGAGTGATTAAAATAATGTTTACTTTGTGCAGGGGTAATAAAAAACCTACAGATACTCTTCCAACCGTAACATCTCCATGTATTAGAACTAGAAATTCTCCACTGAAAAGCGCACTGCTCATACCAAATGTTATCTGATATTGCTATATTTGTTTCATTTTCCCTTTTTTTTTTTTGATGTAGGTAGTATTCCACTTCTTAACCTCTTGTATACCCTTGTACAATCTTGAAATCACCTTAAGGCCTGTGTCAGCCTGATAAGCCTTGACAAATATACTCAGAACAGGTAAAGAAAAAAGATCTGTTCTCTTAGGTATAAAATTATATAGATGATGCCTAATTTGTAAGAACCTAAAAAAGTCCGTTTTACTTAACTGGTATTGATCTTTTATTGATTGGAAGTCCCTAAGAATTCCCTTATCGTAAAACATACAATATGCCGTTAAACCTTGTCCAGACCATTTTTTATATCTTACGTCTAATTCATTAGGTAAAAAATCACTGTCAAAAGCGCACCATCTTAAAATCCTAACCTCTTCAATCCAATCATTCTTATTAAGAAATTGTAACCAGAGTTTTAAAGGTAGGTTAATCCATTGGTTTCCTTGATGAATTTGTTTTTTAATAAGTGTCACATCCCCTAGAATTGCCTGAATTGGAGAATCTTTTAAGGTCACTGTTTCTAGTTCTTTCCATCTCGCTTGATAATCTACATTACACCAACACACTAATGTCCTCAATTGAGCAGAAATATAATAGTCTTTCAAACATGGGAACCCCAACCCTCCTTTGTCTTTAGCCAACTGAATAGTTTGGTACTTAATCCGTGGTTTTTTCCCCTGCCATATAAACCTAGAGATTATTTTGTCCCATTCCCGAAATTGTTTGTCAGTTATTTCTACAGGGAGTGTTTGGAATAGGTAGAGCATCCTGGGCAAGATATTCATTTTAACTGTATCTATACGTGATTCAAAATTTAAAAATGGTAATAAATTCCATCTTTTAATATCCTCATTTATTTTATAACTTAAAGGATTAAAGTTTGCATTGTATATCTTAGACAGATCTTTAGTAATATTTACTCCAAGATACTTCATCTGCTCCGTTTCCCATTTCAAATTGGCTTTAGCCTTAATTTCATAATTGGGCTCATAGTTAAAAGTTAATATCTGAGTCTTCGATATATTTAGTTTATAACCTGATATTGAACTAAAGATCTCCAGAAGTGACAATAGCTTGGGGAAAGTAGTGTTTGGATTTGTCAAATAAATCAAAATATCGTCAGCAAACAAGGAAATCTTATGCTCTCGACCCCTAATCTTGACTCCAGTAATAGTATTGCTTTGTATTACACTTTGACTCAGGGCCTCTATGAAGAGAGCAAAGAGTGAGGGGCTTAGAGGACAACCCTGACGTGTCCCTCTCTGTAGGTTAAAAACATTTGAAAGCGCCCCGTTAACTTTGATTCTTGCCTTTGGTGATTTATATAATGCTTGTATAATCCTGATAAACGATTGATGGAATCCGAATTTATCCATGACTTTGTATAAAAATTCCCAATTAACCCGATCGAAGGCCTTTTCTGCATCTAAGCTCATAAGGACCATCTGAATTTTATTTTTCCTAACATAATCAATAACGTGTAGTGTTCGGCGAACATTATCTTGCGTTTGTCTCTGCTTAATAAAACCAGTCTGATCCAAACTAATTATCTGAACAAGAATATTTTCAATTCTTTTGGCAAGAATGTATGTAAATATCTTAAAGTCCTGGTTAAGAACACTAATGGGGCGGTAATTTCCACAGTCAAGCCTGTCCTTTCCTTCTTTAGCTATTATAGAGATAGAAGCCTCATTCCAAGATGGGGGAATTACTCCCGTCTTTAAAATATAGTTGAATGATGTTCTCATCAAAGGAATCAGTACCTCTTTCATTTCTTTATACCAGTCTGATGGGAATCCATCTGGGCCTGGGCATTTATTCGGTTTCAATTTTGTAATAGCTTTTTTAATTTCAAATTCAGATATGTCCTTGATTAGGGTTATATTCTGTTTTTCATTCAACTTTGGTAAGTCGAATGAATCTAAAAAAGATATCATACCTTTAATATCCACTCTAGGTTGTGTATATAGTTCTTTGTAGAATTTTAGGAAGGCTGACTGTATATCTTCAAGTTTATACACAATGTTATTTGTTTGAGGGTCCTTTATTTTATATATTGTATTTTCTAATTGTTGTTTTTTTAATTTATAAGCCAGTAATTTAGCAGATTTGCCTCCTACCTCATAGTATCTTTGTTTTAAAAAAACCATATTTTTTTGTATTTCACTTGAAAAAATTTCATCGATTTCGTTTTTCTTCTTTTGTATTTCTAATTGTAAGTTTGTAACTGCGCTTATTTTATGGGCATCTTCAAGATATTGTAGTTGTGTCTGGAGTTTGATGTCCAACTTTCAACAGATTCCTTCTCTGGGACACCTACTGTACCTGTGTGCCAAGTTTCATCCAGATTTACTGTAGAATTCCTCAGAAATTAAAGGGTACTTGTATTCAATGCAATACAGCCAATACACTATAATTATGTCAATTTTCAAAAATTCATTAAAAATCATCCTGAGTAGTTGATGTCCAACTTTCAACACATCCCCCCTCTGGGACACCTACTGTACCTGTGTGCCAAGTTTCATCCAGATTTACTGTAGAATTCCTCAGAAATAAAAGGGTACTTGTATCCAATGCAGTCAGCCAATACAATTTAATTATGTCAATTTTCAAAAATTCATTAAAAATCATCCTGAGTAGTTGATGTCCAACTTTCAACACATCCCCCCTCTGGGACACCTACTGTACCTGTGTGCCAAGTTTCAGCCAGATTCACTGTAAAATTACTCAGAAATTAATGGACATTTATATGCAATTCAATACAGCCAATGCACTACAATTATGGAAATTTCAGAAATTCCTTAAAAATCATCCTGAGTAGTTGATGTCCAACTTTCAACACATCCCTCCTCCGGGAAACCTGCTGTACGTCTGGGCCAAGTTTCAGCCAGATTTACTGTAATATTCTTCAGAAATTGCAGGGAACTTATGTTCAGTGCAAGAAAGGCTGAAAGACGACCACCACTGAACAAGACACACAAGCTGAAACGTCAAGACTGGGCCAAGAAATATCTCAAGACTGGTTTTTCTAAGGTTTTATGGACTGATGAAATGAGAGTGAGTCTTGATGGGCCAGATGGATGGGCCCGTGGCTGGATTGGTAAAGGGCAGAGAGCTCCAGTCTGACTCAGACGCCAGCAAGGTGGAGGTGGAGTACTGGTTTGGGCTGGTATCATTAAAGATGAGCTTGTGGGGCCTTTTCGGGTTGAGGATGGAGTCAAGCTCAACTCCCAGTCCTACTGCCAGTTTCTCGAAGACACCTTCTTCAAGCAGTGGTACAGGAAGAAGTCTGCATCCTTCAAGAAAAACATGATTTTCATGCAGGACAATGCTCCATCACACGCGTCCAAGTACTCCACAGCGTGGCTGGCAAGAAAGGGTATAAAAGAAGAAAAACTAATGACATGGCCTCCTTGTTCACCTGATCTGAACCCCATTGAGAACCTGTGGTCCATCATCAAATGTGAGATTTACAAGGAGGGAAAACAGTACACCTCTCTGAACAGTGTCTGGGAGGCTGTGGTTGCTGCTGCACGCAATGTTGATGGTGAACAGATCAAAACACTGACAGAATCCATGGATGGCAGGCTTTTGAGTGTCCTTGCAAAGAAAGGTGGCTATATTGGTCACTGATTTGTTGTTGTTTTTTTTTTTGAATGTCGGCGAGGATTCCGCACGGCACTCCCCTCCATTCACCTCGCGAATCTCCGCTCTCTTCCAAACAAAGTCGACGAATTACTGCTCTTAAACCGGACTAACAAGGACTTTGCACGCTCTGCTGCCCTCTGCTTCACTGAAACCTGGCTCAGTGAGCGAGTCCCAGACGCTGTCTTAAATCTGCCAGGCTTCCAACTTCACCGGGCGGACCGCGAAACAGAGCTCTCAGGGAAAACAAAGGGTGGTGGAGTCTGCTTCTACATTAATGAAGGTTGGTGTACTGATGTCACAGTGTTACAGAAACACTGCAGCCCACACTTGGAAAGTTTTCTCATCAACTGTAAACCTTTTTATTCACCGCGGGAGTTTTCTTCCTTCATGCTGGTCGGAGTTTACATCCCTCCACAGGCCAACGCGAACAACGCACTGTGCGAGCTGGCTGACCAGATTACTACCCTGGAGAGGAAATTCCCAGATTCCTTTACAATTATTCTTGGGGATTTTAACAGAACAAACCTAAACTACGAACTCCCTAAATACAGACAGCATATAGACTGCCCCACCAGGGACAACATCATACTGGATCACTGCTACACCACTCTAAAAGATGCCTATCGCTCTGTGCCCCGGGCAGCTTTGGGACATTCTGATCACTGCATGGTCCATCTTATTCCAGTTTATAGGCAAAAACTCAAACGTGCCAAGCCTGTAGTCAAAACTGTGAAGAAGTGGACTAACACAGCAAAGCAGGAACTGCAGGACTGTTTCGACTGCACTGATTGGACTGTTTTTGAAGCTGCATCTGAGAACCTAGATGAGCTCACGGACACTGTGACATCATACATCAGTTTCTGTGAAGACGTGTGTGTGCCAACAAAGACCTTTTGCACATACAACAACAATAAACCATGGTTCACTCCTAAACTCCAACATCTTCGCAAGGCCAAGGAGGACGCCTACAGAAGTGGTGACAGGGTCCTGTACAAGCAAGCCAGGAACACACTGACCAAGGAGATCAAAGCAGCTAAAAGGATCTACTCCCAGAAGCTGGAAGAACGGCTCTCAGCCAACGACCCTGCATCAGTGTGGAGGGGCCTGCAGGAAATCACCAGCTACAGACGCCCCCCACCAACTATTGAAGCAAACAAAGACCTGGCCAACGAGTTAAACACTTTCTATTGCAGGTTTGAGACGGACAGACTCCCACGCCCCACCCTCCCCTCCCCAGGGACATTGCTTCAGACATTGACCCCCAACACACCTTCCACCTCTCCCCCCTTCACCCTGCCCCTCCCCAATCAAGACTCAACGACCACCCCCACCCTCCCCAATCCAGACTCAACGACCACCACCACCCTCTCCATCCCAGACTCAACGACCTCCACCACACCTCTCACCCCCCTTTCCTCCTCCCTGAAACTAAGAATACACACTCAGGATGTGAGCCGACTATTCCAGAAACAGAAGCCCAGGAAAGCCCCCGGACCAGATGGCGTCTCACCCTCCTGCCTCAAAACCTGTGCTGAACAGCTGGCTCCCATCTTTACTCGCATCTTCAACAGATCCCTGGAGCTGTGTGAAGTTCCCTCCTGCTTCAAACGCTCCACCATCATCCCTGTTCCCAAGAAACCCACCATCACAGGACTGGATGACTACAGACCTGTCGCCTTGACGTCTGTGGTCATGAAATCCTTCGAACGACTGGTGTTAGCCCATCTGAAAGACATTACAGGCCACCAGCTGGACCCTCTGCAGTTTGCCTACCGGGCAAACAGGTCAGTGGATGATGCAGTGAACATGGGGCTGCATTACATCCTGCAACACCTTGACCGCCCGGGAACTTATGCCAGGGTCCTGTTTGTGGACTTTAGTTCGGCTTTTAACACCATTGTGCCTGAACTTCTTTCCTCCAAACTCTCCCAGCTCAGCGTGTCACCAGCTACCTGTCAGTGGATCACCAGCTTCCTGACAGACAGAAAGCAACAAGTGAGGCTGGGGGAGATCACCTCTGAAACCCGGTCCCTCAGTATTGGTGCCCCTCAAGGATGTGTCCTCTCACCACTACTGTTCTCCCTCTACACTAACGACTGCACCTCCAATAACTCTGCTGTCAAACTCCTAAAGTTTGCAGATGACACCACTGTCATTGGCCTCATTCAAGATGGTGATGAGTCTACATACCGGCAGGAAGTTGAGCGGCTGGTACTCTGGTGCAGTCAGCACAATCTGGAGCTGAACACGCTTAAGACTGTAGAGATGACAGTGGACTTCAGGAGACATCCCTCAACTCTGCTCCCCCTCACCATATCAGACAGCCCTGTGTCGACTGTGAAGATCTTCAAGTTCCTGGGTACCACCATCTCCCAGGACCTGAAGTGGGAGACCAACATCAACTCCATCCTCAAAAAGACCCAGCAGAGGATGTACTTCCTGAGACAACTGGGGAAGTACAGTCTCCCACAGGAGCTGCTGATCCAGTTCTACACTGCGGTCATTGAGTCTGTCCTGTGCTCCTCCATCACAGTCTGGTATGGAGCAGCCACTAAACAGGACAGGAGCAGACTGCAGCGGACTGTACGGGCAGCAGAAAGGATCATCAGCGCCCCCCTGCCCTCCATCCAGGATCTGTACCTCTCAAGAACCAGGAAACGGGCAGGGAAAATCATCGCAGACCCCTCACACCCTGCACACAGACTTTTTGATCTGCTGCCCTCTGGCAGACGGTACAGAAGCCTGCAGACCAGGACCACCCGACACAGGAACAGTTTCTTTCCCCTCGCCATCTCCCTCCTAAACAGTTGACCTGTCACACTGCTCCCACTGCCAGACTGCAACTGCACCTTATGTACATTTTGTAGTATTCATTCCACCTCATTCATTTCTGTATTTTATGTATATAAGTTTAGATTCGTTATTTATAGTTGGTTTACATAGCTTTGTGTATGTATGTGTAATGTGTATATATAGACACTTGTGTGTGTGTGTGTGTGTGTGTGTGTGTGTGTGTGTGTGTGTGTGTGTGTGTGTGTGTGTGTGTGTGTGAGATTTACATTGCTGTGCTTGAGAGCCACCATCTACCAGAACCAAATTCCCTGTATGTGTCTGCACATATACTTGGCCAATAAACACGATTCTGATTCTGATTCTGATTCTGAGATGTATATTTGTGAATGTGGAGATGTTATATTGGTTTCACTGGTAAAAATAAATAATTGAAATGGGTATATATTTGTTTTTTGTTAAGTTGCCTAATAATTATGCACAGTAATAGTCACCTGCACACACAGATATCCCCCTAAAATAACTAAAACTAAAAACAAACTAAAAACTACTTCCAAAGACATTCAGCTTTGATATTAATGAGTTTTTTGGGTTCATTGAGAACATGGTTGTTGTTCAATAATAAAATTATTCCTCAAAAATACAACTTGCCTAATAATTCTGCACTCCCTGTAGGTCTGTTGACAGAGCTCTGTACAGGTCTGCTCGAGCTGACCTGAAAAGGGGTCCCACCTGTCCAGCAACAACACATGGCATGGAATAATAGACATCATAAACCACAGAGGCAGAACTGTGAAAACAGAAAACCTGAGTGTGCAGCTAGCAGAGGACATAAACAGCTTCTTTGCCCGCTTTGAAACACCACAACAGCAGCATTCATCTGCCTCAGCCCTGCTCCCATCCTCATCCTCACCTGGTTCCTGCACCGCTCCATTCACTGTAACGGAGCACGATGTCAGATGAGTGTTCCTAGCAGTGAACCCCAGGAAGGCGTCCAGACGGAATACGTGGTAAAGTGCTAAGACCATGTGCCCACCAGCTCACCCTCATCTCCACAAGAATCTTCAACCTCTCACTGGATGAAGCAGCCATCCCATCCTGTCTAAAATCAGCCACAATCATCCCAGTACCAAAGAAGTCTCCCATCACCAGCCTGAACTATTATTGCCCTGTGGCCCTCACACCGGTAATCATGAAATGCTTTGAGAGACTAGTCCTTCAGCACACCAAGGATTACCTCCCCCCAGAATTCGACACCCACCAGTTTGCATACCGTGCAAACAGATTCACAGAAGATGCCATCACCCTCCACTCGGTGCTGAGTCACCTAGAACAGCGGCAGAGCTACGCCAGAATGCTCTTTGTGGACTACAGCTCACCCTTCCACCACTCGCCCATTGAGAGCCTACTAACTTACTGCATCACAGTATGGTACAGCAGCTGCACTAAGGCGGATAGAGCCACCCTCCCAGCATGTTTGCAATGAGTAGGAGATGCTCTGTATCTCACTGTACAACTGTATAGTGACAAAGGTATTGGGTTCTTTTCTAAAAATTGCTATAAACAGAGGAACCCAAACTGATGAAAAGTGGCGAATATTTTTTTTCAAATGACTATTTTTAGTGGATTTTTGATATAGAAGCAGAATGACAGAATGTTAAAAGAAGTTACTTTTAGTCATTCTAAGCTGGGCATTGCGTTCTCTGGCTGTTCAAAGCCATGGAACTTTAGACTTTCCAAGCAAATAATGATGGCCATACTGATGTTCTTTTCAGTACATTTTACTTTATGTTCATTTTCATTTTTATGATGTTTCTATTTTTACATAATTCCTCCCACATAGCAAAATTGGTATGGCCTGGATCTGTCCCACACAATGTGCTTACACATGGCCTGCGTACCGCAAAGAATGACGGCCCTATGGTGGCCCAGATCTGGTTTACCAGAGGTGGCCCACACATGAGCCAGCACAAGGCCAGCTGCAGACACACTGCTGGCCCTGTGCTGGCCCAGAACAGTTTCAGCTCTGGCCCCAGATGTCAGCCTAATGTGTACCTTAGCCATGTAAGCCATGTAATAACAACATGTGCTGGAACATAATAGTGCAAAAGTAACATGACGAAACTCTGTTCAGACAGTGAATGGACTGATTCTTATACAGCACTTTTTTACTCACCCATATTACTCAAAGTGCTCTATACAGCATGTCACATTCACCCAATCAGGCCAAATGTGGCATGCCATCACATAAACAGTGCCATCTTACCATGCCAGAAGTCAGCCAGCAGTGCCGGCTTGACACCAGATCCAGGCAAGACCCGTCTGCTATGTGGGATGACTTGTTCTTTTGGCATTTTAGTTGTGGATTATGTTTGGACTGTGTCTCTTGCCCTTTCAGTATTGTTTCCTTGTGCTTCTAAGTGTCCCTTTGTTTCTTTTTAGGTTATGTAGTATGGGTTAGAGATATTTTGTATGTTGTTTTTGTTTAATAAATCTGCCTTTTGGATTATTCCCTGATGTGCCTGAGTTCTGTTATTTAGTGTCACTTTGAAAGGACACACATCCAGCATTGACATATAATTGTTCTTTCAATTTTTGATAAAGATTACAGTGAATTGAGATGTAACTTGGCCCAGAGGTACAGTAGGACGCCCAGAGTAAGAAAGTGTTGAAAGTTGGACCTCAACTATTATGGATGATTTTTAATGAATTTTTGAAATTTCCATAATTGTAGTGTATTGGCTGTATTGAATTGCATATAAATGTCCTTTAATTTCTGAGGAATTTTACAGTAAATCTGGATGAAACCTGGCACACAGGTACAGTAGGTGTCCCTGAGGAGGAATGTGTTGAAAGTTGGACATCAACTACTCAGGATGATTTTTAATTAATTTCTGAAAATTGACATAATTCTATTGTATTGACTGTATTGAATTGAATATAAGTTTCCTTTAATTTCTGAGGAATTCTACAGTAAATCTGGCTGAAACTTGGCACACAGGTACAGTAGGTGTCCCAGAGGAGGGATGTGTTGAAAGTTGGACATCAACTACTCAGGATGATTTTTAAGGAATTTTTGAAAATTGACACAATTGTAGTGCATTGGCTGTATTAGATTGAATAAATGTTTCCATTAATTTCTGAGGAATTCTACAGTAAATCTGGATGAAACCTGGCACACAGGTACAGTAGGTGTCCCAGAGAAGGAATCTGTTGAAAGTTGGACATCAACTACTCAGGATGATTTTTAATGAATTTTTGAAAATTGACATAATTAAATTGTATTGGCTGACTGCATTGGATACAAGTACCCTTTTATTTCTGAGGAATTCTACAGTAAATCTGGCTGAAACTTGGCACACAGGTACAGTAGGTGTCCCAGAGGGGGGATGTGTTGAAAGTTGGACATCAACTACTCAGGATGATTTTTAATGAATTTTTGAAAATTGACATAATTATAGTGTATTGGCTGTATTGCATTGAATACAAGTACCCTTTAATTTCTGAGGAATTCTACAGTAAATCTGGCTGAAACCTGGCACACAGGTACAGTAGGTGTCCCAGAGAAGGAATCTGTTGAAAGTTGGACATCAACTACTCAGGATGATTTTTAATGAATTTTTGAAAAATGACATAATTCTATTGTACTGACTGTATTAGATTGAATAAATGTCTCCATTAATTTCTGAGGAATTCTACAGTGAATCTGGATGAAACCTGGCACACAGGTACAGTAGGTGTCCCAGAGGAGGAATGTGTTGAAAGTTGGACATCAACTACTCAGGATGATTTTTAATGAATTTTTGAAAATTGACACAATTGTAGTGCATTGGCTGTATTAGATTGAATAAATGTCTCCATTAATTTCTGAGGAAATCTACAGTAAATCTGGATGAAACTTGGCACACAGGTACAGTAGGTGTCCCAGAGGGGGGATGTGTTGAAAGTTGGACATCAACTACTCAGGATGATTTTTAATGAATTTTTGAAAATTGACACAATTGTAGTGCATTGGCTGTATTAGATTGAATAAATGTCTCCATTAATTTCTGAGGAAATCTACAGTAAATCTGGATGAAACTTGGCACACAGGTACAGTAGGTGTCCCAGAGGGGGGATGTGTTGAAAGTTGGACATCAACTACTCAGGATGATTTTTAATGAATTTTTGAAAATTGACACATTTGTAGTGCATTGGCTGTATTAGATTGAATAAATGTTTCCATTAATTTCTGAGGAATTCTACAGTAAATCTGGATGAAACTTGGCACACAGGTACAGTAGGTGTCCCAGAGGGGGGATGTGTTGAAAGTTGGACATCAACTACTCAGGATGATTTTTAATTAATTTCTGAAAATTGACACATTTGTAGTGCATTGGCTGTATTAGATTGAATAAATGTCTCCATTAATTTCTGAGGAATTCTACAGTAAATCTGGATGAAACTTGGCACACAGGTACAGTAGGTGTCCCAGAGGGGGGATGTGTTGAAAGTTGGACATCAACTACTCAGGATGATTTTTAATGAATTTCTGAAAATTGACATAATTCTATTGTATTGACTGTATTGCATTGAATACAAGTACCCTTTAATTTCTGAGGAATTCTACAGTAAATCTGGATGAAAATTGGCACACAGGTACAGTAGGTGTCCCAGAGGAGGGATGTGTTGAAAGTTGGACCTCAACTATTCAGGATGACTTTTAATGAATTTTTGAAATAAACATAATTGTAGTGCATTGACTGTATTGCACTGAATATGAGTTTACTGTGATTTCTGAGTAATATTACAGTAAATCTGGGTAAAAACTGGCCCAGAGGTAAAGTAGGTGTCCGAGAAGAGGATTGTGTTAAAAGCTTGGCATCAACTTTTAAGAATGATTTTTAATGAATTTTTGAATATGCAACCAGACTGTCACGATGGCTGTATTGAGCTGTTCCATTGTAATTTGTGTGCGCGCGTGCGTGTGACTGTTCACGCGCGTGCGTGTGTGCGCGAGTCTAGGCTTTCAATCAGGATATAAAGCGAAAAGGCGCTACCGTAAAGACTGGTGTAAAAGCGCAAGGAAATTTATGCGGCGGATAGGAGGCGGCTGGCTTGACCGCGGCTCACAAATGACGGCTCACTTTACCGCAGTAAAACACAAGCAGAGATGTGTAGGGGCTCCATCTGGTGGTTCATTTTGGTATGAGTTATTTTTCCCTAAGAGTAGCGACACTTCTTTCAAACCTTTCATTGAGCTTTCAGGGCACGTCTACACACGCAGAAAAGCAGTGGACTGTTTCAGTTGGTTAACAAACACCGCTGGGGACTTGGCTGGGCAATGTAAGGATTAAGAGGGAAAAGGCATTATAGAAACATAATACAAACAGGAGAAAATAAAGGAAGAACTAAAAGAATTTAAAGAGGTTTTAGTGATGGTGAATCATGCCATATGTGAAATCAAAGTAAAGACAATTTGTGTTTAAATAAATGTCCCAGGATATTTTTTTAGCATGTCTTATCTGCCAGTTTGTAAAATGTAAAAGTGAGCCAAACAAAAGCAACCTCGAAGTTTCCCAGGAACAAAGAAAGGCTATTATAAAGTTGATTTCTGTTACTGAAAAAGCCACAGGTTCTTCAAGAGTCATGAAGAATGCTTACACTGAAAAAAAGAAAATCTGCATTAACAATGGCTGAGGCTCAGTTTGTTTAGTCGGAAACTGGAAGTGTTGGAGTCAGTGAGGGACAGGAAGTCACTGAACAAACTGATCATCATTCACAGCCATTGCTCCCGCTCCATTAGCCACACACTAAAGAGACTGCAGAGCCCATTCTTCCTCAGACTCATTCAGCCTCGCTGAACACTTCAGGAAATCACTCCTAAACAACTGTACAGCTCTCCTTTTTAGTGACAGGTGAACACACCTGTCAGAACATAGGATTACAGAGATATTTCTGTATCAAACCTTCTTGCAGCTGTTTCTTAGATTCATTAATGACATTTATTAAAATGTTTTGTACTCATTTGTGGTAGAATTCTCTTTTGCACAGTCTTAATCTTGTCTTTTTTTTTTTATTCTTCATTTTGTTTTTCTGGAAAATGTGAAAGGTAGATAAAGATTAACTGTTTTTTATTATAGTTCTTGTTTTTTCATTAGCTAATATAGAAATTTCTGGGGTTTTTTGTTTGTTTGTTTATTTACTACAGAAGGATTTCTCTATCATCTAGAAAAACTGCAACATACTATTGAAATTGCACTTCTTTTTGATATATTAAGATACTTTAGGTACTCAGAGTGTTGGTAAAGTTACTTACTCTGACAGAAAGGGGGGATTTCACTGTTTGTTCCACTTAAGATCAAAGCGGGGTGTATGTGGTGGTGGCCACTGGTGGGCTAGTGGTGGTTTGACATTACTGATGTAAAGCATATTTCCGCCAAATGTAGACCTACGGCCAGAGAGCAGGAATGTTTTATTTCCTGTGTTTTCCACAGTACTAGAATGCAGCATTTGCTCTAACGACCGTGATGCAATGCGGTCAGCTGACGCCGGGCTGGCATCAACGAGAGATCACCGTCGCACTCCGAAAACTAAACTGCACGACATACTCAGACATAGGAGCATGTCTTCATGTCTGGTCTTACACTAACTATCACCATCAAAAAATTTGATATAATTTCATTGTCAGAAAAATGCGAAGTTGTTCAAACACGCGACCACCTACCCATGATTCCTCGCGGGATCAGCTGTTGCGGTGGTGTGTTTTTGCCCTGCGGTTTCTCCTGAGGAAAAACCTCCCCTCGGTGCTGTGTTTTGGTGTCAGCGACCTCCGCAGCTTACAGAAGGTAGCTGTGCCCGGGTTTAGGTCAGGTGCACGATAGCACTGATAAGACTTTGAACTCGGAAGAATCCACTCTTCCTTCGATCGGTGTTTCGGCTGGTGGTGTCGAGCGGGCACTCTTGCCACTGGAACGATCTCTGTGCTTTCCCTCTGACACACCTTTTGTTGTCTCATCTAGCTCGAGGCTGCTAACACTTGCTAGCGAGCATCATACGCGTCGACTCCCTGACAGCGGTGCAGCGAGGCCGGGGAATAAAAAGTTAAGGGTCACCCAGGAGAGCCGACAAGTGACACCCTGCCAGGTAGTTTGTCTTGTAAATAAATAAGTAATTTAATTTTTTAAAAATATTTTTATTTGTTTATTTTTTTAAATTAACGACGAGCACGACAGACGTGTATCAGAGATGCAGCCACAACAGTCTCCAGTCATTAGCAAGCAGCTAACAAGCTAACGTCTGATAAACAGTAGCCTAGCGGAGTTAATGCGATCTGCTCTGTGATCTCTAAACACCCGCACTGAGAGCGAGAGTGGCCTGCAATCCGCATTAGGCCAGTCTGTCTGCTCCCGAAACGCTAAGCCGCTGCATCACCCCGCTGCTCTCTGCTAGGTGGTGCAGATGCTTTCCTCTGTGCCCGGCATCAGCATGACGTCCTTCCCCCTCCTGTAGGTCGCACCATGTTTATTGCATGTGTAAATAAGCGCTAGGATTTCTTTCAGGATGAGTGGGGATGACGTGAACCCAGCAGCAGTCCCTCAGCCAGTAGAAGATGTTCAAGGAGATGGACGGTGGCTGTCACAGGTATCAGAATACTTTATTAATCCCGAAGGAAATTAGGGAATCTCTATTGTTAGAGTGTTGTAAACATTTACTCTGTATTATCATTAATACCTCATATCCTTCTGATGTATGAAGGCGGTCTGAATGATGTGCATTATTTATCAAAGATAGTTCCCTTATGTGTTTCCATGGTAATTGTTAGTATTAAGTCAGTGTTTAAATAAATAAAGTAAATAAATAAATAAATAAAACCAGTTGTATAATTCAGCTCAGATGGGATGGCACTTTGGATCTGCACCTATGTGTGGCTTTGATAAGTAGGAGTCTTCTAAATTTTGCACGCTGTCCCCATCAGGAGTTTCTGTGTGACGCTTGGAGCGCTTACGATGTGAGACTTTTATTGCTGAGAACTCTTGCAAATTAAACTAAAGCTTAGTATAATATACATTTCTCATGTTAATCGATGCGCCACTATAAGACATCGCTTTGATTTGGTGACCTTAGTCTGAGATTATGTTTTTATTTCTAATTCTTAAACACAGATGTTTATGACTGTGCTGCAATCCCGTGAAGCCAGTTAGTGTTGTTCAAGGTTCTTTATTTGTCACATGCATAGTTATACAAGGATAACACACAGTGAAATGTAGCCATTGTCAGTTGATGTTTTGATCTTCTTAATAATATTAGTGTCTGAATAAGAATGGATGACAATGTTGATAACATTTATTATAGTAGTTATAAGCTCATGATCTGACTCAAAGAAAAGGCCACTAAATAAATATCAACCATGTGCTCAAAATTTTTTAGTCACTAAGAAGACTTTGTTTGTTCCAGTGCATCACTTTGTTTGGCTTGTTTAGTGGATCTTTCTAGAAAGTCTGCACAAAGTTAATCCTCCCAAAGCTAATAGGGCAGTCATTGAGACAGTCTGTTTTACTCGGAGCTCTCTGTCAGATAGGGCACCAGACGCATCTCGCCTATAACAAGCTTGAGGTTTTTTATCTGACTCTGATGGCTCACGACTGTCATCATACCGCTCAGATTTAGAGAGTCAAAACGCAGAGTTTTACATCAGGGGGCAAGTTCTCAGAATCAAGCAGAGAGGGGTTTATTTTTAATAAATTAAAGATGTTCTTGTATTTGTCGGGTCTGTCATGCACTATATCACCAGCTCTCTTGGGTTTTTACAGCATTCAAGGTTTGTACAGGAGTGCAAGGATGCTGAGCCAGACGTGCTCTTTGTGGGGGATTCCATGGTACAACTAATGCATCAGTATGAGGTCAGAGTAAAGTCTTAGAAAACATTTTTAAATTAAACAGGACACATCTGGATGTGATTCATGTGTCTTGAATTGCACAATAAAGACAGCAAATAAAAGCCATACGTTTATCTTTGCTCACTGTTGATTTTTCTTGATGACGCACTAGTTATCATAATCGACCTGACTCAAATGCATATTCATGGTTTTCTGTCCAAAGGTGTGGAGGGAGTTGTTCTCCCCTCTTCACGCGCTCAACTTTGGCATTGGAGGGGACACCACCTGTAACGTACTGTGGAGGCTGCAGAATGGAGAGCTGGAGAACATTCGCCCCAAGGTGAGACGAGCCCGCTAACAGAAAGGCAGATGAGGACAGTATAATGCGTCCACACTGATGTCCACAGTTTCACATTTCACACACTCTGACCTCCGAGTTTTGTGACTTTCATGTAGATCTTGAGCTCTTTCTTCATAAGTGCAAGTTTCAGCATTGACCTCGGCAGAAGTCAATGCTCTTTAACTTCTTTGTTAAACTTGATATTCATCCATTTGGCTTAATTGCTCTAAAAAAAAACCCCAAAATGTCGCTTAATTGTGTTGTATCTCATATGTTATGTCATTCGCTTTGATATAAATTCTGCAGGGTTGGACGTGTTTAGCGGAAGTGAATAAATTGTCTGTCCTCTTGTCCAGGTGGTGGTGTTGTGGGTAGGAACCAACAATTATGAGCACACAGCAGAGCAGGTTGCAGGAGGAATTCTTGCCATTGCAGAACTGCTCACTACTCGCCTCCCCAAGGCAAAGATAGTTGTCCTGGTAAGTTTAGTCATATGTTGCATCTTGTCTTGCTTGTTTGTCTTAAACTCATATTTTGAGCTAGAACTTTCAATTATATTGACATTTGTTCCTGAGCATTAACATAAAGGCTCTTTAACGTGGTGATATGCACACAACTTGAATACAATTTCAGGTGCCTTAAATAACATGACTGAGGAGTTGATGCCACAATATAACCAACAGACAGAGGAAAGTTAGTTTCCTTTAATTGTGGGCACACAGTTTGATATTAGTTATTAGAAACTCGTCTGCATACAGATTGGTTGAACATGTGTAGCTAATAAAGTACACGTCTTTTACTTATGTACAAGTCATCACTGTGAGCTCAGAGCTCAGTTTTTTCTCATGTTGGATCGGTATAGTCAGTAGGATCATGGTTATAACTCTGGCTGAGCACAGAACTCCTACCATCTGCTATTCAAATCTTGTTTCAGAGGCATCCATCAGGAGATATTTGGCTTAAAAAGAGTGGAGGAAGCTAAAACAGCTTCTTCAGAGGTGCCTAAGGAGTGTTTTGAACAGTGAATCATTCAGAGCTTGTCTAGTAGAGTCCAAGAATAAAAATATGGCACTTGAAATTAGCACGATATGTCTCCTTTAATATAATAATTTCAGTAAATAAGTCAGCTCTGTTTCTGTGGTCCTCAGGGTTTGTTGCCTCGAGGGGAACGGCCCAACCCACTCAGGGAGAAGAACGCTGCTGTTAACGCTCACCTGCGCTCCTGGCTGCCACGGCTGAGCCAGGCTCAGCTCTTGGATGTGAGCAGGGAGTTCGTCCACTCCGATGGAACCATCAGCACTCAGGACATGTTTGACTTCCTTCACCTTACTTCAGCAGGTTACGACTCTGTGGCCAAGCCCCTCAGTGACCTGCTGCTGCAGATTCTTGAGGAGACGCCAGAGGAGAGACGAGCATCGCTGGTTTGAGGGCTACGGCCACGAAGCACACTTCTCCAGAGGCATGTCTCATCTCCTGCTGCTGCAGTGGCTGAGACATGCCCCTGGTACCTGAAGGAGGAAGGGCTCACGCTCAGGGGGATGAAGAAACCTGATGTGAGTGGGCCCACGTGGGGTGTGGGATCACATTCTTGAACAGAGGGTTGGGTGTGGGAGAGGCGGCGACGCGGGAGAGAGACCTCATTACCGACGTAGACACTGTGATTGCAGTAGTAATGTGAAACGGATTCACCAAGTTCGTGCAACTCTTAATTTTAGACTAGATTTAATGAGATCACGAGGGACTGCAGTGGCACGTGCACACAAATTAATCTCGGCACGTGGATAAAACGAGTGTTTTGTCCCTCACCTGTACTGCAGGAACACAAAGCACCATCTAATTTATTTCTTCATGTTTTAATATCCATAAAACAATTCCTTGCCAAGTATCTCTGTCAAACACATGTCCCTGCTCATTGTGCGCTTAGATGGCAGAACCTTAGTCAACACTGGACAATGTTATGAGTGTGGCCAGTACACCAAAGAGCAGTGGTTTCCAACACAGAGGGGGTCCAAATCCTTCCTTTGAAGGTACAAATAAACTTTCATTAGTCAGTTTTAAGAATAAAGAGATATTTCTGCTACACTTAAATCTCTTCAGTGTCATTCAATCTCCCAAAAATCATAAAGAATCAATCAAGTTACCCCTCAACAGTCCACGAGATGAAAAGCAACTGCTGCAGAGAAGATAGCGCTGAGATGCACGCTGTTTACCAGTGAGCAGTATCTAAAAGAACTAACTCTTTTTTGCTTAATGTGTAACACTGCAATGCATAGAGCATATTAAATCACTCTAATAGTTTTTTCACTTCACTAATTATGTCTTTGTGTACGTAAACAACTGCTCTGCGAAGCGAGAGCACTTAGTTTATTTAATGTTCACTTTTGAACTTGATGTGTAACTATTGTTTGAAACTGTTAATCACTATGAAATGTATCACTGCATAATTCACTGCTACACACACACACACACACACACATGCGCGCGCAGATTAAAATTATTCTGGTTCCTGTGTTGCGCAAATGTTCAGTTCGAGCCACATCTTGCTGTTCGCTTCATGCTTGTTTGAAACTGAGCCTCAGCTTAAATGTAAAAAGGCTTCTGTGTTATATTACTCAGTCAGTGAATGTCACACATTGCTGCATATTTATTAGTGAGATTTATGCTGCTCAATCCACTTCTCTGGTAATCTTTAGGTCTTCCAAAATACCTCCAGCCTCTCTGCTAAAGTACGAAGCTTCTGTCCGAGCTAGCAGTAGTGTTTACATTGTGGAATAGCGTCATTAATTAGATTATTTGAATGTTTTTAAAATAGGTTATATGCATAAAATGTGCTGCTTTTTTGCAACAGTATGCTTGATTTTGTTTGTCTTATAAAGCAAAGTAAGAAGATTGGAGAAAATCAGTGGCTGTCCTGCTTTTCTTTTTTCTTTTTTTTTCCTTTTTAAAGTATTTCTGATCATGAATAATTCCTGAGTTAGGCTGATTGATGTGCTACATACTGCATTATCCAAATGTTCATTCTCAGACCAGCTCTCTCTCCCTCTCCCTGCTTAACACCTAGATGTACAGTAATCTCTCCTCCTCACTTCTTGCCTCTTTACTTGTGGCCCGTCGTGTTTGTGGTTGAACCTCGCCCGACCCCGCCATCCTGACGTACATGGTGTAGTTATTGAAGTGGGGGGAGTCTAGCCACATGGTTAAGCTGAACGTACTATAATCATGCTAACTACTATAAAGCATCACAGGCCATGTAAAGAAAACCTTTTGTCTGTGAGCTTGCTGCAGCCGCCTGTTCTACACTGTTTGCGACAGAGTCTGCTGTCGAGCATCGAGATGTCAAATGTTACTGCTGTCTTAAGCTCTGCACATTTGTGTGACGTGTTGAATATAAATGGTGTACGTGTGCGTGCCTTAAGCGTTCATGAGGGCGGGTGTGTACAGCGTGTCCGGTACCGGATTGTGTGAGTGTCATGAAATGACAATGTTGGGGAAGAATGACGTTTGTAAGCTGGACTCTGTGTTTGCTGTGACACAGTATTTGCACTGTTCTGGCTTATTGTTATGTTATTGAGGTAAAGCATTCCAATAAATAATAAAATAATGAAAACAAGGACCTAATCGTGTTTTGTTTTTTTGTCTTTGACATCAGCAAATAATGATTTATTTTGTAAAATAAGAGGAGGAAACCTGAATTTGAGGTGCTGGATCCGCTTTTGTATTTTTCAGTGCTGTGTGTAAGTGTTACACGGCAACAAAGGGAGCCATTTAATCAGAGTACCAAATTGAGAAAGACACTAATAAGGCTCACTGCTTGTTCCTTGGCTCCATAGAGTTTCTCAATGCTTAATTAGTTTGCTTTCACTAAGTTTATCCCCCTAATGTAACACTTCAACAGCACTTGGTTGCAGTGTGGACTCATTAAACAGATTAGGTGCACTGCTCAACTGTGACTGCGCGCACGTTACATTTTTCTCCCGCCTTGATTATTGTAACTCACTTTTCACATGCCCATAGTCACAGCTGTTCCTGCATCCGTTCACTGGCTTCCAGTTTTATGTTAACATAAAACGCTGTACATGGACAGAGCTTCTGGGACCTTCTTGGAAGTTATATTTGTCACAATTTTTGCTGCCCTCTCGGCCTGATCTCTCTTGAAAAACACATTTTTAATGTCACTGAGACCTTATATCCCAATAAATAAATAAAGAATATATGAAAGTCACTTTGCCAACAACAGCTTTTACCTTGTGAATGTTTTTTCTGGCTCAAAATGACTTCATGTTATTCATGAGCGATATGAGAGATGACAGATTACAGGCCAACAAGTCCTTTATAACAGTTTCAATTCCTGCAGTAATTTTCTGGCAAATGCCGGGAATCACTTTTTGGCAGACGATCAGTTTTTGGCACAACGCCGGCCTCTCCCATCCTCTAACCAGGGTCTCCTAGCTGTCCCCAGCTCTGATTTTATTGCTTAGCCTTTCCTTAATCTTTTCCCCTTTATTTTGGGCCATTGTGTCGCTATTTGTGTGTATGTTGGATTGAATGTCTGATCGTAAAGTTGATAATGTGTCTGTCTGGTGGAATGTGGATGTTTATCTTGAATGTGTGGCTTTTATTCAAACTGTGAAGCATTTTGTAACTCTCTGTTTTGAAAAGTACAAATAAAGTTGTTTCTTTCTGTCAGAGGCACGAGGTCTTCCTGTTGACAGGTTTTGTTATAGTTTTTTTAATTGTGTGGATCAGTGAAAAATGAAAATAAACACATGTACACCCTGTCTACAGACCGCTTAGTCTAAATATCCCTTTAATGTTTTTGGAACTGTAAAAGCCAGCCATGTAGACCCAGGATAAATATTGCAATTTTCCTTCTGTCAACACACTGTTTGAACGTGAACTTTGTAATCCCAGCAGGCATCAGAGGAAACACCCTGATGTAATCTGCTCCTGGTCCTTTGTGCGGTTCCTGCTCTGCTCACCTCTGCCCCAGATTTCATCTTATCTATGACCCTGTGTTTTAAAAGTTTGTAATGTTTTGCCAGGTGGAATGATTGGTGCAGCAGATGAAACACACTGCTGGCTATCAAACCAATAGATCATCTCCCTCAGACAATAAACAGCTCACACAAACAGCCACAGAGGCTCATTTATCATGAAAGTTGTTCCCAAATTTTTACAGCAGAAGCCAAAAATTGCAGCCTAGATTTGTGTTTTCCCCACATAAATCATATTTATTCAACTTACAGCAGCCTGACTCATTATTTTCAGCTGCAGTGACTCTATAACCCAGCAGGGGGCACTGTCGCCTAGCTCAGGAAATCACTTGTGCTACACAGATATGCCTGTGACTCCATTTATTGAAACACACACACACAAAATGCAATAATTTAAAAAGTTTTGCAGTTGTATTTTTTTTTATGATTCCCACCCTGCAACTTAAAAAAAATCCCCACGAAGTTGTTGTGAAACAGGAATTTGTTCATTCCTTTAACCTCCTGAGAGCTGAACTCTTCCATGGCATGAATTTTTAATTTATCTTTGATATTTGGGACGTTGGGACCTGATGAATGTAAAAACAAAGAATTTCCTGATTTTTTTTTTAACCTGATTTTTGTTTCAGAGAGAAATGAGATCCACATATAAGGACATTTATTTTACATTTTGATAGAAAAGTGGCAGTATAACGTCCTCGTATCTGGATATCAGGCCTTTGTAGAGCAAAATGTATTATTTTGGTCTAGACAAGCCAAAATGTGATGTCCACATACGTGGACGCCAGGTCCTAAGAGGTTAAAAAAAAGTTGCTCTATTTCCAGTCTGAATTGGTCATATTTCACTCATGGGGTTCTGGTTCTTTCATCATACAATGTGACTTGCATTTAGTGTATGATGGGTCTCATATGTTGTTGTTGTTGTTCTGAGACCTTTGTGAAGTAAAAGGTTAAGATCATCCTGTCACATGTCACAATCAGATTATGTCGTTTCAGAGGAAATGAAATACAGAAGCTGTTATGATAAAAGCAGAAATTCAAACAACTCAAAAAAGTCCCTGTAATAAATTGTTTGTGGTTGCTTTAGCTACAGAGCAACTATTTACATCGGAAGGTCTGATTTGTTATTACCAGGAGACCTGTGTGTGTGTGTGTGTGTGTGTGTGTGTGTGTGTGTGTGTGTGTGTGTGCGCGCGATTCAATTAGGCCTGCATACCTCTCCAGCAAGAGCACACCTTCGTAGAAACAAAGTCAGGTAAAACACTGATGTTGATTAGGCGATGAAGTACACAGTGAGTTTTGGCAGGTTAAGTAAGAATCAATCAATCAATGAGCTTTCAGCTCGTCCCCTTCTCCCCTCACAGCTATGTTTTCCTCTCAAAGGGATTTGAACTGCGGACTAACCTTTCAGCTCTCAGCCCTCTGCCTCAAACCACCAACAGGGGAAAACACCTGCCTCCTAATTTATGTTACACAACATCTGACCCAAATTCATTCAGTGCCACCACATGAAGAGCAAACACCACATGCAGCGATACCACAGCACCTTCCTCTGTGGTTTCTGATGCTATATTCATGCCAATGACTCGTTTACTTGTATTTCCAGGGAAGCTACGCTGGAGGTAATTTTATAAGTGATGTGACATCTTATCCTTAACCATTCATTTATAATCTAAAATTGCAGTCTCCAGCTGAGTCCCCACTGTTATTTTGCCTTTCTGCATTTGGAAAACCACAGTTGTAGTTGTATGTGGATATAAAGAGTCAATGCAACAAAATAAATGCTAACCTTGCTCTGTGAAATGCTCACGGTGTAATAAATACTCACCATATTTCTCATAATTTTCCTCTGGAGATACATAAAAAAAGTTTTTTCACTCACACTGAGCCTTCCAAAGGGCCTTTCTGCTATTTGACCAGGTTATTGAATAATCCTCCTATATTCACTTATTTTTTACAATGCACCTCCCCTTTACTGTCTGGATCCTAAAATGAATTCAGCAGGTCTTTGGTCTGGAAAGGCCTTTCACCTAAGGCGATCATTCTTTATCTGCAGCCTTTTGTGTTGTCATTTAATGACCTCACAAAGCCACACAGAGTGCAAGAAGCATATCAATATTTTTGATTTCACCTAATGTATAAAAATATATACATTATAGATATAGATAAATATGTTATTATATATATTGAAAGCTAGTCTCTCTACCTATAGTGTGTTCTAAGTTAATGTTTCTAAACCTGCGCTTGTCTCTAAAATGTGCGTCTCTTCTATTTTTTCACACAGCTCTTGCTTGTTCTCCGTTTTTGATGAGATTTATGCTCCAGCACTGTGACTTTTGAAAAGAAGGCGTCACTCGTAACCTCTCACGTCCCTTCCTGACATTGTGTACAAATCAAACTCGCCCACAAAGCGCATTAAAATTTTATCCCCTCTCATTTATGGCATGACATCTATTGCAAAAGCCATTATTATTGTCAAAATAAAAATAAATTGAATTCAAACTTTCCCCTGAATGAAATTACATATCTACAAACAATGCCTATCATAACACAACTGATCCAGTCATGGGTAAACATATAAATCAGCTGTCAACGTTTTGGTTTGTGGAAGTTTGGAACTTAAAAAAAAGTTTATATGTGTATCCAGTGTGCTAGAATTAAACTGTATAGTTGTACAGATAGTTAGGTTATCAGATTATAGTTCTCATTTTCATTGTTAGATTAGATTGAAGAGCTTAAAAATAAATGGAGTTCATTTGTGATGGCGATGGAAACACCTTAAATCAAAGGGATTGTGTGGAAACTGGGGAAGTTAGCATACTGCAGCTATCAGAGGTTCGCCACATGACTGCTGCAAATAAAATAATTCATGATAGGATATAATTACAATATGAATAGACATTTTTGAAATTAATAAAATCACTTTGTTTACCTTTGGTTTTATTTCCTTTTCGGACAAAAGAAAAAGAACTTTATGAAGGGGGAAGTTGGACATTCTGTCAATTAGTTATGTATGTAGTAGTTATGTGTTTGGTTTCAATACTTCATTAACCAACAGAGAACCTAACAGTGAGACTTAAAATGTCCCTGCATGAATTCATTCCTTTGACCCAGAAGAGTAAGTTGTGTTTATGATGTTTCTATGAGAACATCAGGGCAGTGTCGCCCATTTTTTGTTTTGTATTTTAAAAACATGATGTCAGATTTCCAGGTTTGGCCCATTCACACTACGTATCCCAGAGGAGGGGGAACTCCAGGCCTCAAGGGCCAGTGTCCTGCAGGTTTTAGATGTGTCCTTGATCCAACACAGCTGTTTAAATGGCTAAATAACCTCCTCAACATGTCCAGAGTCCTGGTAATGAACTAATCATTTGATTCAGGTGTGTTGAACCAGGGTGATATCTAAAACCTGCAGGATCAATTCTCATTCAAATACATACAACACAGCTAAGAAACAGACAAACTACTTTCTTGAACTTTCTTGAAGGAGGCCATAGCAGTTTTTGTTGGTGTTTGTGAAGAGGACTCTGTGAAACCGAGCACACAGAGCAGCCAGTAGTAGTCACTAGTCCTGCAAAAAGCATGCAATCCCTCACTGGCTTCTCACTGTTCACTTTAAACAAGCCAGAAGTCCTACTGTCATGGACTGAAGCCAGGGCTCTGAAATGGTGTGCAAAAACTTTTCCACTGCGTCAATCAGTGTCCCGCCTAACTAACTTTACTAACAGTAGCATTAGTTCTAGCCTGATAATCAGACTGAAAGGCCGTTTGAGTTACGTGGATCTTCAGGTTTGGGCCAGATGACTTTCGGTCTGACTGGTTCTTGCTTGCATGTTTAGGTCCTTATAGAAATTAAACAGAAGTTACTCATTGTGTCATGATATCTGTATGCAATGTTGTAACCTTCTTCTTGAGACACCGCTGAATAAATAAATGCTGAAACTTGCATAGTTAAGTGGTTCCCAAATGACCTTTTGGCGTAATGGAATCAGCCCTTTCCTGCAGCCACTGGAGCGAGGGGGGCTTTACTCCCAACCCTTATATGTCTTATCCAGCAGCACTGCAGTGGCTGAATAAGGGGAAGGAGGTGTTACATCAGCTTCCCCTGTCACATTTTCCCAGCTGGTCCAAATATTCAAACTGGCTCAAAAAAAGTAGCTTCTCTAATCTCAAGGCGATCATAATCCGCCCTGTTATGCCCCTCCATGGCAGCAAAGTACCTTCCACTGCGGTGAGCCCAGTCACACTTTCATCAAAACCTTGATGGGAATGAAAGGCCTTCTATCAAAAAACGCTGCGCACCACTACTCTCTTTCAAATTATCTGAAGAAAAAAAAAGAAAAAAGACTGTGACTATGAGAAAAAAAAAGAGGAAGAGCTGAGTGACGTGTGTTTTTGTTTGTTTGTGGGATAATTCAAATGTAACAGATGGGTTTTTCAGGTTCACTAATTTCAGCTGCCTTTCAGCACTGCGGGTCAGGAACAATGTTTTGCCTCAAACTGCTATTTAAATCTATGTAAATAGTTACACAAGCACCTCCCTGGAAGTAAAACAGTTCAACCACTGTATTTAGCGCCACTGTTGTGGAGTGATGCTCCTCACTCAGGGATTGTTATGCATAAAAAAAAGGGAAAGTGTGTTTTTCCTGTTTTGGGTTTAGTTACACAAATCAAGTTACACCCAGTTTAAATAACTTGTTCTGGTCCCACCACCACAGAGCTTCTGCACACGTTATTCACACAGTTTAAATTTGTGAAACCTCAAGGCACCGTGTTTACCACAACTTTCTAAAACAGTTGGAAAAATAAATCACTAACTAATCATTAGTTATGTAAAAGAGAAGATAAGGTAGCAAAAGCAAGGAGTAAAAGTGTATCCATACATGTGCATGGCACTTTTTTAAGTAAACCTTGCCAGTACTGTGTTGAAAACCCCTTTTACCTTCTGAACTGCCTCAATTCTTCATGGCACAGATTCAACAAGGTTCTCACCCTACCACTGAAATGTCCCAGCAGAAATCAAGACTCATCAGACCAGCAACTTTTTCCACTTTTTCCATCTGATTGGCTAATGAGAGATAGTTACGTAAATGAGCAGCTGAGCAGGTGTACCTGGAAAAGATGCCGGGGAGTGTAGATATTCAGTCAATAAAGGAGCTTAGCAGAGATGAAAAATCACAACAAAAGTTGCCTCAAGGCGCTTTATATTGTACAGTAGATACAGAGAAAAGCCCAACAATCACATGACCCCCTATGAACAAGCACTTTGGCGACAGTGGGAAGGAAAAACGCCCTTTTAACAGGAAGAAACCTCCAGCAGAACCAGGCTCAGGGAGGGGTGGGGCCATCTGCTGCGACCGGTTGGGGTGAGAGAAGGAAAACAGGAGAGGTCTATTAACACACAGTGAGTGAGAAATATACAGTAGATTATCTGTCATGTGTTGCAATGACCAAAAAAGAAAAAACTTGCTTGTTATATCAGTGGATGTGCAAATAAACTTGGATACATGTTGTGAGACTCAAGAGTTCATTGGTGCTGATTTGGCACTAACACTCCACGCGTGTCTGCTAGTGTTGAAATAAATATTAGTTTTGAAATCATAAACACATCTTGACTCTTATAACAGTCTGGGCTTTGGCAGAGATAACAGCTGCTGTCACGCTGACGCTAATGGGCCACAGCTTATCAACAGCAGAGTGGGCTCTATTAGTAGTATTAAGTTGCTTGCTATCTTCAAAGTCATCAATTTTCTCAGACTAATGCTTTTATTGTGAAAATAAGTCACTATAAAAACACAAGTACATGTTGCGCTTTGATGGATAACCTACAGTGTTGTTGTCTTTGCTCCACACTGGTTCCACCTCCATTTACATTATACTAATTTACCCCCTTTGTGTCAGCACCTACGCAGTTTCCTGCTAAGAAGGAAGAGGAAAAGGAAGTCTCTTTTTAACCCTCCTCCTGCAATGATTCGTCCTTTTTTGGAAATGCTCTCTACTATCTGAAATCCTCCTCTGTCATGACCTGTACTCCTTCTGACCCAAGCCACCTTAATCTCCAGACTCCATCTGGATATTTATTTTTTATTTTTTAAAGCTGCGCTTTTTCCTCTTTTTTCATCAAAGCATCTTCTTTTACTGTTTTCTCTCTACTGCTGCTCTTTTCCATCTCTGGCTGTTTCTGAGTCATTTCATGCTGAACAGCTTAAGCTGGACCAAAGCAAGAACACAGTATAAACAAAACCCTGGCAGCGATAACGATAGTCTCTCACTGGCTTCTCTTATTCCATCAAAGTAGGCAAAGTCCAACATTATTTATTACTCCCTTACATTATTTTCTTCACCTTTGCCTTTGGCAGCCTTAGCTGACCTCTCTTTAAAGTACAGCTCAGCTTTACGGCACACAAACATACGTGTCGCCCTGACTACCTGCAGAAACTGATGTTTTTATTATCTGTTGCTAGGCACATAGGTTGCAGTTTACCAGCTACCAGTTATCAAGAGTCATGATAGCGACGGTGACATCATTGAGTGTGAACAGGACACACTTCCTTAGGCCATAGATTCATTACAAAAGAGGCTTCTTCAAAAGTTAAATCAAACTTTATTTCAAAGAGGCGGTCCAACATTTTGATTGACTCACGGCATCTAACAATAGATTATGTAATAGAACAGTAAAAACACACACAAGTGTCGTTTATACCTTTTTCAAACCAGGCAGTTTATTTTCTAAAGTTAATTAAACTTGGCTGTATTACTGGATGCGTTTGTTATAACCTACTAACATTACTGTAAACCACAGCAAACTGTACGTGTCTTACCTTTCGTTAAGTTTTTACTTCATTCCAGTACAAATTGAATCAGCTGCAACTTGGTACCTGCTTAAGGTTGTAATCTGTGAAGCTGTAACACTAAGTACCCAGAAAAGCTGCAGTAAGACACAATAAAATATCTGTGTCTTACTGCAGCTGTTGTGGGGAAAATACTCAGAACAATACTCGGAGGTGTATTTAAGTACATCCTGACGTCCATGAATTGACGGCTATGTCATCAGAAGGACAGAAAGAATAAAGTCAACAAAGACAGTGTACACTAAATAATGAACATTATCATTAAATTAAAGACTTCATGACAGAGTCTTACATCTTTGGTGTCCTTGAATGCGCACGCTGCTAGAGTTTTGAGAAGAGGCATTGACTGCAATAATGCAGATGTTACAGGAAAGAATAAAGCAAACAGAACATTGAAAGTGGGGGATTTCTGGGGATTTCTGGGGATTTCTTCTCTCACGCAGGTTTCAAGTCCCTGCAAGCAGATTTTCTTTGTTGTAATGAAATGGTCTGAAGCTCCCTGTCTGTGCAAGGTAAGAAATCAAACATGTCTAACATTGTGGTCTCCAGTAATGATTTTAAGGTAATGAGTTTAAACATGCAAAGCAACTGTTTTTGATTCTGTAACAAAAAAAATTATTTACAATGAGTCAAACAAAAGAAACATTGTTAAATGTTTGATTTCTACTGTTAAAGATCTACATGTGCACTTGTTCTCGTTGGTCCCTATTTTGGTCCCGTTAAAATCTGAAAAACAGTCAGGTCACATTTTTCCTCATATCCAAGGTAAGAGTCAAAGTCTCTTCCTCCTTGCTCACTGGCCTTCCAGAGGGCAGAAGGAGGGTGGTTTAAGAACTGCTCCGGTTCAGGGGTTGTTGATGATCTGCCTGGGGCGTCCGTAGCCTGTCATGCCAGCTTGAGATGCTCCTTTATTTGTGCCCATTTGCAGGCCGATGACACTTTGGCCTTCTTTCAGCTGTTCCTCCGAGAAATCTCTCCTGTTCTCCTGGGCTTTTCTGCACACACACAAACAGACGTCAGTCAGTGCTCAAACCTCCTTTGCGTTTCATCTTTCCTCAGAGGCTAGCATATTTACAGGACAAGGAGGAAAAGCTTACTTATGGAACCAGCTGGGGTCTCCTTTGTAATTCCCATCACCCTTTGTGACAGCCACACTTCCCAGAGCCATCAGGGTCCTCTGGACAGCAGCCAGATCTTTGCCTGCAGACATGCAACATCCTCACATCAACAGAGCCCACGGAAATACAAGGAGGAGAACCTGTACTGTATTTTCCCTCTTGAGTCTCAATTGTTACAGTAAAGAAAAGCTCTGGTTGGTTGGTTATCTTACCCTCAAAGAGGTCTACAGTCTGAAAGATGTCAGTTTTGGTGACTCCGTAACTTTCAGCTGCTCTGAGGAACATGGAGATTTGCTCCATCTGCTTGAATGCCATGCCAGAGCTCTTGATGGTCTTGATTGGCTTGTTGGCTCCATACAGGCTGTTGATGAGCTCACACAGCACCTAGACACACACGGAGTCCTCTCAATACACTGCACATAAAGTGAATTACAATGCTTTATAAGGACATTTACACTTCTGCAAAACTAGAACTCACACATCCATCCTTGAGCCAGTTTTGGAAGCCTGTCTTGTTGGGCTGGGGCCGACCGACTCCAGATCCACACTGGGCAACGATCCACTCCACCAGCCTTTCCTCCAGTTCTGGATCGTATTTCTTATCAATCTTACTCTGAACCTCACGGGTCAGACCATAGGAGGGACCTCTGTTTGCCATTGTAATCCTAATGGAAGGGAAAGTCAATGTTAGATAGGCTGGTAGCTCAGCAAACTCCACTCCCTGGCAGCATTCTAATATCTGATAGATTTAATAGTGTTCACATACCGATGCCTTCCCCGCTCACACCCACAGATGCAATCAATCCAGTGAATGTGTTTCCACTGAATGTTCTGTTATTTATGAGGAGCTGTTACTTTGAAACTTTTAGATTGAGGAGACTTTCTAAAAGTGAGCATCTTTTTGTTGGTCGTCACTTTCACACCTCAAGAGGCTCATTTATCATTTGAAGTTAGTGCGCTCTTCATCTGTCTCAAATCTCTGCTATGTATGAAACAAATAAGAATATTTGCCATACTGTCAGGGTTAGATGGATTAGAAAAGAAGCCGATGACAACCTGAAGACAGGAGCGTGAGCAGGGTACTAACCATGCAATGCACACAATAATCTGAGTTTTCCATTATCCAGGCCGCAGCAGTGCAGCTATTTAGCAAATACATTTCTGACAATGGAAATTAAAGTGTTTAATGACTTGAGGAATTCCAACTTTGTTGTACTCTGAAAGTAATTATGGTTGGTTTATCTGACATATTAATGCACAAAGAACTTCCTGTTGGCCTCAGCCAAACCACCCTACTCCCTCCATCCTGTTTGCACATTCAGCTGTCATTTCCTTCCTGACTAAGGTAGCTGTGTATATACAGGAATCTAAACATAACAACATAGTGTTGCTCACTATGGAAACGGTCTGTAAGAAAAAAACAGAAAGAAATACTATCGCAATACACAATTTGCTTTTACAGATCCAAATCGAGTCGCACAACGGCACAACAACTTTGGAATTTTCCACGAATCCACATAACAGATGGGGATGATTATAGCTCGTTCTCCCCTTTTTTCTCCATTTACTGTGCTAATTTACTGTGATAATATCTGCACATTTAACATCTAAGGTAAGCAGGTGCTCTGCAAATATCAGGATCCAGAATCACATCTGACTCGTAAAAAATTGGAGGATCTGTTTTTAATTCTGCAGACTTTAATATACACTTAGAATTATATAGATAGATGTTGCTCCAGGACATACAGGCACACCTTTAGCCAAACAGAGGATTAGTGTTACGCAATATGTGTAGAAAGTTTGACAGTTTATCATTGTGTCCACAGCTCCACGCTGGAGCTGCTATAGACACACACACACATTGTTCTCTGTTCATTGTCTGAGGTTGCAGTGGTTATGTGGTCATGCGGAGGATAAGTGTCTTCCTGTCTCCAGAGTTATTCCAAAAGTTGTTTGTTAACAGCGGCAAGAGCGAGGAAAATACTCAGCCATCCAAACTCCTAAGTAGCCTGTTTCTCAATCAGACGACTTCCATCTGTGTGGTGTCCGGACATGCCCGTTACATCAAGCAGCTGCAAACATCAGGACCTGAATGTCTTGCAAGGAATGACGAAATCAGAGAAGGCGCTCTTTCAGATTAACCCCATGTTGAGCGTGAAATCTGATGTATGAGTGGCCAATGTCGCTGTAACTCGCAGCAGCATTTCCAGGGATGATTGTCCACCTAATTGTAAAACTGCAACTAGAAGTGTGTGCGCAGGTGTTTATGGAAGCGTGACTTAGAAGCTCACATAGAGCTGTGCACTTAAAAACATAACTGGGAGTGGTCAAGTGGGAACATCTTGTAATCATAAAGTCACATCTACTCCCTCCCATCTCACAATCTCACCCCACAGTGGGCTACTACCACAAAATGATTTGAAGCTTAAACAGCCACTCAGCTGAAATTGTACGTAACACCTCTAAATGACCAAATCATACTTACAACTTGTGTAAGATGAATAACTGAACACTTCCTGATCATTATCATACCTAATTAGTGCATGTCTTATAGTGTGTGTGTGTGTGTTTTTCTAATCAGAGAGGAGAACACTGCAGATTAATCATTTAAACTGCATGATCATAGAATCCACTAAATCTAGTATTTGAAGCCTTCATTCTCCCAGACGTCTTACTGTACACCATCGTTTTATTAATCCTCTGCTTCAGTTTGACACAGTGGGACTTTTTAATGCCTGTTTTGTGTAGTTTAAACTAGAAACCGTTAGAAATCTGAGTAAGACACCGTTAAGTTACTCAGATGTCGCTCCATATGTGACCGAGTTACTCATCATCAGTCATTTGTCTCACTCCACCCTCCAAACTGTTAAACAATCATATTCTAGTAACTTGCAGACATCTGTTACAAGAGGCTTGCACAGCTTTCATAAAATTGCACCATCAGCTCATGTTGAAATCCTTACTATGTGAACACGGTGGATCCAGACCGAGATTATTTCTTCATGCTCTTGCCTTCCTTCATCTTGCACAGTCCCCACTGTTGTATTTCCACCTCATGACAAAAGATAGCAGTCACCACCTAACGTCAGTTTCTCAAACTATGAAACTTTATCAAGGCCCATAAATCTAACAAAAAATGTGGCAGCAGCAAGCTGCCAGTTGCCACTTTCTGAACCAACAACCTGGTGTTCAAAACATACCCTGAAGAGGAAAATTATATACTATTAGGCAGTAGCGATGAGAGGTTTGTCAGAGGCTGAACCTGTTAACATTTCCTGGAATTGTTAGGTCTCACATGCCGTGAGCACGAGGTGCGTGTTCAGAGGAGAAGCCAGACAAAACAAAATGGGATTTTATAACAGAAGAATGCACAGGCTCACGCAGAATCCACATAGGAATGGCTAAATATTAACTCAGTGTATTGCCTCGGCCTGTGTATGACCAAACGCAAGCAAGGGGGAAGGAGACAGAGAGCAAGGGTGGAGAGCATGAGAAGCAGTATCATATTTTTCATATTTTCTGCACCAGAATCAGCCACAAGATCCATAAAGAAGCAGAAAAATGTCTGCTGATGAGAATAAAAAAAAGCAAAAAAACTGAGAGGAAAATAAGAGGAGCCTTTACTTACTTTGTGTAGTAGCTTTCTGGTGAATGCAGGTGGGGTTGGTCTGGCGCTGCTGTGTGTCTGCTCTTCTTCTTCCTCTACAACACAGTGCAGAGTGCACAGTACAGAAGTGGCAGGATTAAGCGAAGCAAACACCCCTGAAGTGTTACACTTCAGTAGAAAGAGGGAGCAAGAGAGAGCTACGCCTTTCAGGTCCTCTTATTTCACTCTTATGACCCGCCCCTACGCTCTTTCTCCTTTTCCCCCCTCAAATTGTAATTCCTTATTTAGGAGACGGGCGGGAAGGGAAAAACAAGACATGTGACTTCAGAGTTTGGTGTGGTCACTGAAAAGAATTCTCTGAATTTCACCCTTTACCACTGAAGAACAAGATGGGATTAGGAGGACAGAAGGGAGGCAGGGATGATCAAATCCTCGAGTGGAGCCTGACAGAGCATGGGAAAGGCAGTTCCAGTAATTAGAGAGCAGGGGAGCGCACATACGAGAGTTTTTAGTGCCTTAAATCAAACTGCTGCTCACTGTGGTCTTTCAAATCAGGCCGAAACTGAAAGAGACAGCAAGCAGATGTCAAATGTAAATCCCCCTTCCTCTCTGTCAGGGTTTTATTTCAGTCACAGTGTCTTTTCTTATAGCTGAAACTTGCTCTTGGCTTTGCACACACTTTCAACAGATACAACGCACAGTTTATAGAGGGGGACACTCCCTCTGAGGCATCTCAGCCTTGTCAGCCACTGTCCATAGAAGCAAGTCAGGACCTGCAGAGTTCTCATGAAATGACTGTTTGAAGCTATCACTGTCTGAAGTCATCAATTAAACCCGCTCATGAGTGTAGGTGTTAAAAAATGCTGGGAAGTTTTAATATAAGTGAAGGTTTGTGTCAGACAGACGTCTGATAGAACTTGAAAGGTTTGGTTGTAGTTGAACGTTTCCTCTTTTCTGCACATAAACTGTATCTGCACACACTTTCAGTAGCAGTCAGCTGTACTTCCACCGTCATAAATGTATTTTTTTTATTTGACTTTGGGTTATTTTCTTTGAACTAAACAAGTAGCACACACGAGAAAACAGAACAAAATGAGGGTTTTTTTTCTTCCCTTCCTCTTCTACATGAACCCAAAGCAAAGTTCATGTTCATGCAGATGACAGAAATCTGCGTGGGAAGATTATCCAGCAAACCTGTAAATATCAGATATACACAAACATAAGAAATTCCACACGCTGGTGAGCTCGGAACAAAAGCCAAACACACTCAGCCTTTCTCATCTTTCGGCAAAGCGGTTAAAGGCTTATCCTCCCTGGTTTTTCATCCTTCAGCCGAGAGCTGTGACGTAATCACCTGCCTTGAATTTGATGGTTCCCAGTGTCAGATCTACAGACCTTTTCTTGATTTTAAACTTTCCATCTACAAAATCCTGTTTCAATAAGAAGTGGGAGCTTTGGTTTGGTTTTTTCCATCTCTATAGGCTGTTCCTGCGCAACAGCAGCATCTGGTGGCTCAGGGTGGCAGATATCAGGTGACATCATTTCACTGCTTCTCCCACTGCAGGGGTGCAAACAAGTGCAATTGCAAGTTAAAATATGTTCAAATGAGAACTAAAATGCCCTCCGTGTTTAACCTTGTGCTGAGAACACATTTGAATGTGTTTTATTTCAGGTTGGTGGACATGCCGCTGGGTGTTAATGATCATGCTGGGAGATGCTAAGCTGCTAATTGAAAAAGAGCTGACCCATGGAGAAATACCCGTGAGATCATCAGGGTTTGTAAAATCAAGCAAAGGAAAAGAAACAGATGGAGACCATAAACCTAATGCCAGGAGATGAATTATTTAAATGCAGACCTATTTTAGACTGATGAACTTTAGAGTGCTATAACACTCTTTATAGGTACACCTGGCTGTCCTTGGTCAGAAAAGTAGGTACAGCTGCAAGTTCTAACAAGCCAGGTTTGTTGGTTGGTTCGTGCACACTTAAATATATAAAAAATCGTTGGGTGGATTGTCCTGAAATTGGTTACTTTGCACAATTATGACCCCCTTCAAGATATATTGTAATAACCTTTCATCGAGCAGATCACATCTTTAAGCTTTTGTTTCCCGCAGCATTCCTATCATACTCAGCCACACTTAGTGCTGACGTGCAAAATTCAAAATAATCTGCTAAACTAAAATGCCTACTTTCACCATTGTGAGCACTACTGTGTGGTTTGCATAGCCTCTTTTTTTATTCTTTCTTTGTTTATTTAAAAATAATGACTGAATAAATAGAGTGCATCTATAAAATCAGGGTCTTATCTCTTGCTGTGTTTTGAAGCCAGTGTTTTGTGCGGTAGAGATGAAAAGCGAAATGGAATTTAATATTTGGAAGCAGTCCAAGGATGTAATGCTTTTATTTTCAACCTTTGGTAATGTATTAGCTGCACTCATTGTACTGGACCTTCACTTTGTTTGCATATTTCTATAATGGCTCTTGTGGCTGAATGCCAGCTTGAGATTGAATGCTAACATGGCTGTGTACTGCAGAGCCTCAGATGTTGTTGATCAGGTGAACTACTTACTGGGTTGAAAGGGAAAGGGAAATTATGATTGTCTCATCTCTTTTTTAATTCATGCACAATTTGTTATGCTGTGTTAATGTTGAAGGGCAGAGAATGGAAAAGCCTCCATCAAGATAATCGATAAGAAAAGGACCTTTCACACCATCTGAAGTTTTCTTTGTGCAATGTTATATTAATAAACTGAAAAAACCCTTCAACATGAAGTGATACTCTCTTTGCGCCCATATAACCACACATCAGCAGCAGCAGGTTTGCACTGCAGGAGGTGTCATGATGTTGATATCTGTGGACTAATAAAGAAATCTACATGTTCAGACCACAGGTGGTTTCAGTGCCTGACCTTCGAGGGTAAAGTACACAACAGGAAGCATGCAGTCTATTTAAATTCTATCAGTGAGTTTACCCAAAGTTTACCCCCCCCAAAAAAAGGAAAGAAATTTGTCATTTCACAGATAAGATGTACAGTGACAACTCTATTGTACAGAGAAGCACTGGCTTTACTACTTGCTAACAGTTAAGAGATTTAAACTGCAGCTGTAGTATGCACTACAGTCCTCTTGGGGGCGTTGTATGATCTAAAACATTAAACATAACATTTAGTCTGCTGACACTCTGCTCTAAACTGCGACCCCTAAATGTCCATATAAATCTCCTGTTCTCCACATCGTCCCTGTAATAATGCTATGAGGCAGGAAGCAGTTGTGCAGAAAATGAAGGTCTGCCCTGCAATAGACGTGGTCAAGATGGAGATGGTGCGTGTTAGTCAGTCCCGGCTGTAATTGCTCTGTTACATTTCACATCAGATTTTGATGCACAGATGCACATGCAGGGGGAAAATTTGCAGCTTTGTTACACAGAATTGGATTCCAATTGCATTCTGCTGGTTGATTGCAAAATGATGTCAGATATAATTGAGCTCTGCTTATTGACCCAGGGGACAGAGGTGCACAGGTGGGGGATGTTTGAAATTGTGAGCCAATCGTGAGCCACCCTGTGTGTGAGGACAATGTCTTTGTGATGTACACTTATCCTGTTTGGCAGTTGCAGCTGACATCATGAAGCAGCATGTTCATTTTTGGCTGTGCACTTCTAAATCATGTCATCACACATGCACACACAGTATGCAAAAAATCAAACAACAAAAAAATCTCCAAGAACAACGACATCAGCAGCTCTACACTCACTGGTCTTTTTATTAATTCGACTGCTCATTAGCAGTTGAGCAGTTGAATTATCTGCTCAACTATCTAATCAGCCAGTCACATGGCAGCTTGTGGGCATAGAGACGACTTGCTGATGTTCAAGCTGAGCATCAGAGGTGATTTAAGTGACTTTGAAGGTGGCATGTTGTTTATGCCAGATTAGTCCAAAATAAGAAAATATCTAGCGAGCAGCAGTTCTCTGAGAAAAAATGCCTTGTTAACGTCAGAGGTCAGAGGAGAAAAGCCAGGCTGCTTTAAGTTGATATGAAGGCAACAGTGAGTCAAATAAGGCCTTGTTAGAACAAAGTTTTGCAGAAGAGAGTCTCTGAATGCAGAACACTGTGATTGTAGAAACAGAAGGCCAAGAACTAAGAACAGGAAATTGAGGCTAAAATTTGCACGAACTCACCAAAATTTGACAACAAAAGACTGAAAAACGTTGCATGGGCTTATGAGCCATGATTTCTGCTCTGACATTCAGAGGGTAGGGTCACAATTTGATGTAAACAACATGAAAGCATGAATTCCTCCTGTCCAGGCTGCTGGTGGCAGTGTTGCAATACTATCATGTCAATACGAATCAAAATCTGAGAAATTTTGCCAGCACCTTGTTAAATTTGTGAAATCTATTCCACAAAGAACAAAGGCATCTAAAAGAGGCAAGAATGAACGGGATCCAACAAAGTACTAGCAAAGTTTTATTAATTTAGTATGTGGTAAATATGTATTGTTTATGCATTTCAAGAACAAAAGATGATAGTGTCGTGTCGACTTGTCGTGGTTCTTAGTGGTTAACTTGCCCCTGTGTCTCCTGTGGGTCCTTCATGCCATCTGTTTGTCTTTGTGTGCTTCTCACGTCTCAGTTAAACTCAGATTACTTTCCTTGTGAATCTTTTGCTTTTTATTTCCTGCCTCTATTTGTTACAATGTTATGATTGTTTTACATGCCCTGGTTAATATTCTTTTAATCAGTTAATTAGTTTGTTATGCATTTGTTTCATGTCAGTCTGATTCTTGTCTTTAGCCCCTTTGGTTTTTGACAGTTTTCTGCTTTCGTTTCTTGCATTTGTTTCTTATGACATCTCAGTCTTTGAAATATATGCTTTTGAAATTGTTTAACTATTACTGTGCCAGATTAAAGAGTGTCCTTTGTTCTGTTTTGCTCTACCTGTCTGACACTGTGTCGTGTTTTAGGATCCTTAATCTTTTGTATTGAAAAAATCTCTAACCTCTCATGAGAAAGGACCACGTGAGAAAGAATGCCATACTGATAATGTGATCACACTGGGATTGCCTATCATATTGCCTGGCATAATTTCAATAACTATTAAACTTTAACTAGCTAAAAGCATTTTCTCACTAAATTTATATTTCCAGGTTTCTGCTGCGGGTTGCTTGAAGCCAATCTTAAAGCCATGCATGATCAGCAAAATAAGAGTGGCATCAAATGGCAGATGAATAGCCGCAATTCATGTTAACTACAAATAAAATGTATCATTTTTTGTAGGCACCAGGCCAGTGTTGCCAAAAGGAGAACACATAACACCCGTGCTGTCCATGTTTCCTGAATTTATTGCTACAGTGGCTAATTTGGGTCCCAGTGAAAGATTCAATGACAAATGGCATCTTTGCACATTTGTGGGGAACAGATGTACTGCATGTGTGTCTGCACATGAAACATTCTTCATGCAACATTCGTCATGGTCGGACTCAACAGCCATAACAAATAATGGGAGAGACACAGACTGATCAAAAATGTACCATTTTATTCAGCAAATAAAGAAAAAAACAGTTTAGTGTGTAGCAGCTGGATGGGTGATCAAATGTTAGGTGTGAGTGGGGTTGTGCAGGCGAACCCTAAAATAACCAGGACAAAGCCAACTAAACATAACATGGTGCTGAGTGAATATATATATAGAGAAAAAGCTGAGACAGCCAGATCTTAAATGCAGATCTTAAATATTATCGCAGTATTCAGGCTTTATTTCCTTTTTACAACACCCTAAAGAGGCCATCAAAGCATAAATCTGGAAAATGAAGAAAGCACAACTCTCCCTTGTCATGAACACAGCATGGTCTGTGTAAAAGGGAAAAAAATGCTTCCACTTATCAAAATTACCAGAAAAGCTGCAGAGTTTCAGCAGATTGCAAGAGTTGTGTTATTGAGGGTACTTTTGAGACGTACCCCAAATCTGTCTTTCTCAAAGATGAGTTAATCCACTAAGATATCAGAACAGTGGTGACTGAAGGCTGAGAAGGCTGAAAATGAAAACCTTTGCAGCTTTAAATATATTATATATATATATATATATATATATATATATATATATATATATATATATATATATATATATATATATATATATATATATATATATATATATATATATATATATATATATATATATATTGGGCAGTGACATATGACTTAAAAGCAGAAAAGAAAAACAGCAAACTGTTCCCAGTTTTTGTCAGCAGTCTTTCTAAAATGGGATCAGAAAATCCTTTCTGGCTAAAGAACAGGGAAGAAGACAGAGTCTAAGACGGTTTAGGAGAGGGGAGATGATGGGCACGGACTGGATTTGAAGCTCAGCTGCTTTGACAGATATAAACAAACAGGAAAAGGAACATGGAGTGAAAGCAAATGGAATTAATATGGATTCTCTGTGAGCTCCAGGTGAAACAGCCAGAGCAGGTTTTCAGGAGTAAAGACAGAGAAGGGCAAAGATAAAGCTGAGGTCAGAATAAAGATGTGGGGGGGGAGAAAAAATAAGAATGAGTCAGGTGGAGATGGACCAGATGGAGACAGAGAGAGAGGATGAGGAGAGACACTGTGCCAAGCAGGGATATCTCAAAAGGCGACCGAGTCACTTGCAGAGAGCAGATTAGAGACTGACACAAATTGATGATCCAAGACAGGAGACTAGACAAGGAACAGGCTCCAGAGAAGAATAAGCCAACTCTAATTTCATCTTTATGAATTAGTGAGTGGGCAGTGAGGGAAATATCAAAGGAACACAGGAGAGACATAATGAAATGATTTCCCGTCTTACTGCTGCCTTATCACCACTATAACAGCGGATCAGCTGTGGAGAGTGGGTCACAGCGCAGAAGGGCATTTGATGGGAAGACGCTGATGGATTTCTGTGAAAGGATTGGTATGATTGCACAGAGGAGGAAAAAATACGTCTATTTTCTGAATATATATCCATTTACAGTGGTGGTAAGGTCAATTAAAGGCTGACATGACCAGAAACATTGCTACACTTGATTGGATTCTCCAGGGGTCGCACTGAGAGACTCACACAGAGATCTGTGTGGTCACAAAAGCACAGCAATAATCTGATGATGTGCTTACAGTAAAATCTACAGCCAAGAGGAGGTAAGATACCCACATAAGTCAGATCTGGTTTTGCTGAAATAAACAAAGACAAATAAAGAAGTGACACAGATGGTGCCTCGTGTAGCCACTAAAAAGCCATGTGCCGAGAGGTCTAATGTAACCATTATACTGATAATCAAAAGAATGATGAAGTATATGCGACGAACACCTCACTTTCAAGCTGGACAACACATATATATATATATATATATATGGAAGCAAATGAGCTGCTGTGGTGACTCGAATAAGAAACATCTGATAGGAGATACATTAACAATGTTTACTAAAGATTGTTAAGGTTTAACCATTGTTACTCTGTTTTTAGCCTGTGTATTAAAAACTAATTTCCTTATAGAGTTTAATTGAACTGGTTATTATATTTTAATATTTTATTTGTCCCAGCTGATAAGAAACAACAATAATTACACTCTAATTGGCTCTCGTATTATTTTTCACACTGTGTTATGACATTGCTGCTGGCATCTGAGCTTCTCACAAGGTGTCCTGTGGCATCAGCGTGATGACACATCAGAACAGCAGTAACAAGACAAATTTCACTCCCGGCTCGTTACGTATCGATGCTTCTTATAAAGACGCCTCCCCCGTCCCTCCCTCCGCTTCCTATTTTTACAGACCAGACGGCTTTAAGCGTCAGTGCTTTTAAGGTGCACTGTTAATGCTGTAATTTCACCTAAATTAAACATAATCAAACAGCTAGTCCACACAAAAGTAAACAGTGGGTGAATATTCACTCACATTTGTTATCTTTAATGCTGTATGTTTTTATATTTTTAAGTTGTTGAGGATTTTTGGTACTGTGGATTTTCATGTTGTAATTTTATGGATTTGTTGTCTGGGCCATATTGTTGTACATTGTCTGACTGAGTGTTAATTTTCTTCAGATGCTGCCTTGTTTTGATGCCGTTGCCACTACTCATGTGTATTTATACACTGGTTACAATATTAGCAATTTCACCTTCATATTAATCATCCAAGTGCAAATGCACTGTACAGTATTTCATTGTATTTACATTTTATAATGAGTTTTTTATTTAAGGAATATGTGCATTTATAATATTCAGTAGTTTATAAACAAATGATCAATCAAATTAGTAATTCTCAGTTCATTGTTTTGTTAACAGTTAATTATAAACTAAATATGAAATAACTTTCTAAGTTAACTTAAAGTGCAACCAGTGCTGTTAATTCATGCTTTAATTCACGGGAGACAGTTGGTGAACTCCTTGAGTGTATGTGGCTGTGCTCTACTAAATGGACTGCAGTGCTATAGTATAAATGTGCTGGTACAGTATGTGGGCATTGAGACAGCTTTATTTTACAGCAGTATTAAGAGAACATGAAATACAAAATATTGTAATATTCTTAGCTTCTATTAAGTAGATAGTATCATAAATTAAACACAGATTCTTAGAGGTTCACATGGTAAGTTTAAGTTCTTTACATATCACTTTAATTAGAAATAGCTCAGGTGCCTGACCTGTTATTTATCTTATGCTTGTGTGCTGCTGCTGCAATGCTGCAGAATGAAACACAGCGCAATGTGTTTCTAACTTTTCATCATGAGTCTTAAGTATTGACGTGCTACTGTGTGGCGACTGCAGGAGATGCGGTGCAGTGCTGTTTCTGCCCTTCACTGCTGCAGTCTCTGTGGTGTTTAACATCGTTACTGCCCTCATGTCACCACAGCAACCAGTCTGGTTACATCCTCAGCAAGGCCTTTGTTTAGATATTTATTATGGTCTGTGCATATGCGTGTGCCTGTGAATGTTGGGTGCTTGTTGATGCAGAGGTATATTGGTCACAACGGAGAGTCAATCACAGCTATCCACATGTCAATAAAGACACACTTTGACCTTTAAGTGAATGAATAACCACCAAGTTTCATTACTTTACATCCTATCAGACAATCAGCTTTATTACCACTCCTCTCCTTCCCCCTTGACTCTCTTGTGGTATTTCCCAGGATGTAGCCACATGCCGTCTGCACTGCTTAAGCTTTAATAACACTAAAAGGTTTACTTCCCCCCTCCTTCCCAGCACCACCACCTCTCTTTTCTCTCCCTCAGTAACCATGGTCATTATTGAAATTATCACATCCTATTTAGTACCTTATTGATGACTCACAACAATCCTAGCACACAAAAGCAGGACTATGAGAAAAATCTTAAAATGATATTTTTTTAGCATCAAAATGTGAAATCAGTGAGAGTAAAAGAGAAAAACCACAATGGGAAGTTCTCACTTTGTAATGTGGTAAATTTGCTTCACTCGGGAGTCTTATATTGTGCAAGTGAACAGATTAAATATGTATTATTTATCAACAGAAACCCAGAGAGTGCACTGATGTATCTCTCAAACATGTATCATTTCTCCGTGCTGAATAATGAATGTTAAAGCAGGTTTTGAGTCTATGCAGCTGAAAGCACAACATGATGGATTTACAGCACCTATGTAATCCACACAGCATGAAGCTACAGAACATTTAATGTTGTATCGCAATGTCATGTGTGCAGCTAGAAATGGAACTTACTAGCTTACCAAATTAGTTCTTCTAAACCTTTACTTTATTAGTAGTAACTTATTATTGACACAATATCCTATGATCTCTGTCTTTTTGTAGCGAACCACTATTTTGGGTAATTTTATGTGTGGAAGTTTAGTTGAACTATTGATAAAGAAGTTGCTAAATGTGCAGCTGCTGTGACAGTCATGCTAATGTTAGCGTCAGTGTAACGCTGATTATGCTAGCAGATGTAGCCTCATTACAAGGTTACAGGGCTATATGTCAATAAAATCTTTTCATATCTGTGGTTTCAACATATAAATAATGCTAATGATATATATATATGTTTAAAAGTAAAGGCGGGTTTACTTTTAAAGGAAGTCTGAAGGCTGTATCACAGGAATTGATGCTAACAAGATTATTTTTTGGCAGCTTCTTACAATGTATTTGATAAAAGATATTTAAATGGGGTTTTAGTTTTGCGTTTTTATCTAATTTCAAATACATAACAAATAATAATAGCTTTATGTTTTAGACATTTGGTAGCACAACAAGTCATATTATGTTATTTAAGATTTTTATTTCAGACATCCAGCCAGCAGCAGGAACAGCAATGAATATAGAAGCAGCTCCCTCTGGAAAGTCAGCTTCAACCACCACAGACAGCTACTTATTCTACACGCATGTAAGTTTCTGTTTTGCTTTAACTACACTGCTAATGCAGTTTTTGTTTAGTTTCACTTACAGTACACTTTATGGACAGAAGTATAGGCCCACACCTCCTAACCTTTAAATTCTGGTGTTTTCAGTCCCTTGCTATGGGTGTATAAAAATCAAGCACCAAGCCGTGCAGTTAGTCTTTACCAACACTTGGGTCATTCTGAAGAACTTGTAATACTGTAATAGGATGCCACCAATGATACTGGCAATGTTTCTGGCGGTTGATTTTCTACTTATTTAAACAGAAAAAAGAAATGGACTAGTCAACTAGTCTAAAAGACAGAAAATCCTCATATAAAACCCCTAATTACATTTTCATTAGTCAAATCACATTCTAAATGTCGCTGAACATTTATAAAATAGGAATAACACATTTAACTAACTAGCATTTATGACAACAGCTAGCAAGAAAGGTGATGTTTAAACATTTAGTCACAAGAAATCAAATTTAAACCCTTCTGGATATTTCATGATAAGCTGTAAGTGGTATTATTGCAAAGTGTATAGTAACCATAGTAACTTACCCAAAAAGTGGGAGACCACATATAGTTTGGGGTCGGAGACTGCTGAAGTGTATAGTCCATAAAAGTCGCCAATGCTCTGCTGACTCAGTAACTGCAGAGAAACCTCCTGTGGCATTAACGTAAGCACAAAAATTGTGCACCGGGAGCTTCGTGGCACTGGTTTCCATGACCGAGCAGCTCCTGTAGGTGTAACGTGTAGCCGGTGTTCTGACAAAACATCCTACTTTGTCAAAACATCCTACCGTAGCGTAACTTTATAGTCATGTCTATCAATGCGTGTTACCTCATTAGAATATACTACCTTAGGTGGTTTATGCCTCCATCGTACATATCTATAGGTATGACTTTCTGATAGCCAAATCACACTTATCAAAACGTGCTAACAGCGGAGCGTGGTGTCGACCAACTGCAGGAGGACTAAAATTAATTGACAAGGTTTACGCTGTATGCCAGTTTACAGAAACTTAGAAGTAATAAATCAAGACTTGAAATATGACTTCAATTGAGACTCCAAATTGCAGTATTTTTGAAAAAAACAAAACAAAACGCAACTTAGCTTGAAAAGTTAACAAATTGACAACAGCTTACAGAAAACAAGTATCAACTGTAATAAAGAAGTAAAACATATAATACTAACCATTTTTCACACGCACAAGATCCGGGTAGGATCAAATAATAGGTGTGTACTATTAACACCAAAAACATGGGCGTTTTGAGTTGTGCGCATGCGCAGTAACAACATCTAGGACAACTTGATAGGTAGGGTGTTTTGTCAGAACACCGGCCCCCTACTTTCGTCCATGTATTTTAAATGAAGACTTTTGAAACTCACCATTCTTTACGCTTGAACCTACACTGCACCGCATTAGCAGTAGTAATAGCAATAAACATATGCTGATGTAGTGTTCCAGTGAAATTCCTTTTTGCATGGTGTACCTGCATGACTGTTATCAGCTAACACCACACAACGTAAGTAGAAAGGCAACAGTGCATAGTAATTATCACATCTTTGTTAAACAAAGCACAGCCAAAATCACTGCATAATGATTTATTCACATATTTTTTGTCACATACTATATATTATCATTATTATTGTTATTGCTGCAGTTGTGGCGCCTTTCAGGTATTTGCTTTCATTATTCCCATAACGAGATTCTATGCTCATATCTCTTTATAGTTTTCATCTTCATGCATGCTGAGTATTACATTTCACAGGAGCAGGATGCAAATAAATTAAACAGTCTCTTTTTTAAAGTTACATCTCATAATCTATCCATTCTAATAATGCTTCAGTTACATGCCTTTTTCAGAGTCCATAGAGGGAAGTCACTTCTTGGAACATACAGTCTCCATCAGAGGGTAAAGGCATTACAAAGAGCACATTATTAATACATCTCATTAAAGCTGGCAATCTATGATTAATTTTCATAACCAACCAAGCCCCTATTCTCCCACCCAAGTACAGCCTATCTCTACCGCATAGTGAAAACACTAAGTGTAATTATAACATTTCATCTATGTACAGTAACTTTGAAATATGGCACCAAATCAGCTTGTGAAAAAAAGCTTGAGGTTACATGTTAAAATATTTGTGACTACAATACTTTTCCTGTTTAAAGTGTTTAATTCCATTCATAAGCTTTCAACAGCAATAACATTTTACAAGCCAAAGTGCAAACACTGGCACACTTTACTTGATTTTTTTTTTCTTTTTTGTGTGTGAACGTAAACAGTGCCTTGCAGGCACTGGGAGCATTGTGGTGCATTGACACAGTGTTGGAAAGTAATCTACCTCATCTTCAGTGCACCCTGTGTCCTATTTTGAGCAGAAGCTCTCAGGTGATGTGAGTCTGCAGTCTGTTTGGCACCTAATGCGGTGAAGAATATGGAGATTTGTGAGAAATTTTAGGAAAAGAGTCTGATACAATAAATGATGTGTTCCAGTTTACTAAACATTTTAGTGCTGATCATTTTGTGTTGTTCAAAAGGTGCTTGTTTGTCCACTGTGTGGTCTTAACAGTGTGGACATTATTTTTCTCTCAGTAGCTCAGATTAGTTTAGCATTCAATTATCCTGACTTGAGTCAGAGATTGGCTTTTTTTCCCCACACACATGCGTATGCATGCACGCGCTTAAGCTCTTGCATATGCACACATAATTGGAAAATGAGAGGATTTCTAAGCTACAGCAAAGGCAAATAATGAAGAACTTCAGATAATTCAACCTCACACAACCTTTAAACCTACAGTCTATTAATATTATTTGTAATTGCTCAGTTTTGTCAGTTGGGTTCTGTGAAGGCACCTAGTGTCACCTAGGCAGAGCAGAGCTCTCAATGTTACAGCAACACAGTTACCTTTTTAGTTTCAAAGTGTCAAAAACTCTACTTGGTGAAGTAATGGTTCATCGTCACTACACAGAGTCCATCTGTGCCCCTGAATAATAATGCAGTTGTCAGTTTTGTGCCTACTGATGGGTGGTCTGCGGCCAGGGAAAAGCTCTTCTCCAATATTTAAAAGGTCTTTGAGCCCCCAGGCAGAGAAGCCTCTGTCAGACGTAGGCTGATTCACTAGACTGGGTCCTGCCCAGGTTTGGGGCTTGGGACATGTGTGAAACATCCTTCTTGCGCACTTCACAGATGGACTTTCTCCGGGCCTGCACCCCTCTGATGGCCGTTTTTATCTTCCTCCAGCCAAGGTGGTTGAGCTCTGCCAGGTTAAGTAGCACACATATGCCACTAACTGCAAACATAAAGACCAAAAACACAGTCTTTTCTGTGGGACGGGACACGTAACACTCCACCTCCTTCACGCATGGGTAGCGATCGCACTCAAACATCCCCGGCACGTTGAAGCCGTACAGGAAATACTGGCCCGCCAAGAAGCCGATCTCGAGCGCATTGCGGAACACAACCTGGATGACGTAGAAACGGGAGATGCCTTCTTGCCGTCGCACTTTAGAGCTCTTGTGAGTTGGAGGGAGTCCCCGGGGTCCGTTAGGGATCTCCTTGACCTCCAAGCAGTCATGATCCTCCTTACTACTGTCGGGGTGCACCAGGATGCCGTTGATGTTTCGGGCATGAAGCTTACGAGAGTGGTGGTCATGGTGGCGACCATGGTGGCCATGACCATGGTGATCCATGTAAGGATGCAGCAGAGAGTAGCTTCGATCACGTGCTTTGGCTGACTGATGGACAGAATAGGTGATGAAGCACAGGCTTGGCGTGCACACCAGGATTATCTGAAAAACCCAGTAGCGGATGTGCGAGATCGGGAATGCCTTGTCATAACAAGCCTGGTTGCAGCCGGGCTGCATGGTGTTACAAATGAACATGATTTGCTCGTCCTCATACACCTTCTCCCCCACTATGCCAACTATTAAGATACGGAAAATCACCACCACTGTCAGCAGGATCCTGCAGAGACAGAAGGAGAGAGGGCAGGAAGGGAAGGTGGTGAAACAGGAGAAAGACAGCATCAGTTAATGAGGAGCAAATCCACAAAGGAACATTATATGTGGGCATGACCGTACGAGTGAGTCGGTATAAAGTTAATGGTGAATAGGTGCTGTCGACAATAGTGGTTTTGATTTTTTTGAATATGCGTTTCTGAAAATTAAAGGGACAGTGACACTACATTCACTTTGCATGTGTGTGCGTGTGCACGCGTATTTGTGTGCTTGTAAGCAGCTGCCGTGATAAACAATACCCTGGGATGATGGAGCTGTGCTCTAGATAGCATGCGCACCTCAGGTCACTAATCATAAGATAAAGATGATTTCACACTCATTTTCACAGCTGGACTGAAATGGAACTGAATGGCAACAGCTATAATAGACACCCACTGATTTAAGAATCAGTCTCGCATGTTAGCATATTTCCCCTAGTGTTAATTAGCTTTTATCGAACATACCAAAATATCTCTGTTGCAAAGCAACTGAATAGTATATTGCTGTATAAATAACCTCCTTCTGTTTCATTGTTGACTCCCAAGTGAGGAAAGAAGCATGCACCGTATTAAGGGGCAACAACCGTCACAGTTGCAAAGCTTTTAAGATGTGTAGCTATTTAAAGAGCTCACATAGAAAAGAACGAGTTGCCTCAACTATAGGGAGCTGCTCTCCCGAGGAGGTGGCATTTGCTAAAAACTGCATGGACTTCCCATTGAGCATCATTAGTGCTTTGCTGCAGTTATAGAAAGCTGTGTCCAGGGACCGGTGGATCTAGAGAGCAGTACAGCTGTTCTGTTATTTTCATGGTGTCGATCCAGTATGGGCACTGCGGAGGAGGACTCTGGCTTTAGGGCTGCAGTGTCAGCTCTTTCTAATGAGCGAGGAAAGCCTGCACATCATTGAGTTCCCTGGTATTTATGCCACAGCCGTGGATGTGAATGCTCCCTGTGTGGAAGAGCCAGTTGCTTAGCACACTCTTGTATCCAAGCACAAGAGGGGGCCACAGACGGGAAGTAAAGGGATAGAGATAGATGGGAGCTGGCCCTGAAGTGAAAGGCAGCTACGTAGGACAATAGCCAAAGTAATGGGATTTTGTTGTATTTTAAATATGCACGTGCATCCTAACTTGTTTGCTATAAAATGAGACTCCATACTTTATCTTTTAATGAGGGCTCAAAATGCCTACCGACCTTCAGTGACCAGTAACCACAGCAACCTGCAGAGGATGGCTGTATAGACACCCAGTATGGGGGGGAAAAATAGCCTACAGTTGTTAGAAATATCCGACAAGTCAAAAAAAAATACATTTGTTTGAATGATGTGAAAGAGGAGGCAATTTGCTGAAGCCAAGGGAAAGACGGGTGAAGGTAAGAGGTACACCAGGGGAACATGCGTTAGCATGAAACAGACTTAAAATAGAGCAGTGCCTTGCTGCAGGACTATCGCTGCTCCACCTGCGAATGCATGCCTGTGTGTGTTTTTTTGTGCGAAGAAGACAGGCACGAGGACACAGACACAAAGAGGAAGAGTCAGCCATGTGTATGACTTGTGCAAAATGGCAAAGACTCACAGTCGCCTGTGCTCAGAGCAGCTGCCAGCGTGCACGCTACACTGACTTCCATCATGGTTAAAAATCCAGCAGAATAAAGCTCCCCCGCATCTTTGGACTTTCAGAAGTTCAAATCTGGTCCTGTGTGTCATTCACATTAAGACATCTGTCAACATCTGCTCCTTTGCGGTTAGCCTGATGTGTACGGGCTCACTAGTGGTTCGACAGCAGTCGATATGGCTGAATGAATGATATTGATGGTTCTCTGCACCACAGGAAGATTTGACGCATTCTGCTCACAGGGACGAAGATCTGTGGTCGACACAGCTCGTCTGTATGCAAATATTTGTTTAAAAGATAGAGGATATATGACTAACTCTAGGTCAGTGTCAGTGTGAGAATCTGCAGTGCTGGATGTTGATTTAAAACCATGCAAGAGGCTCAAGAGCAGCTTTTCTGCACTCCACCTTGATTTTCTAATCAAGGTAATAAAAGACATTGGCTGCTTCTCTGCCCAGTGATAATTACTATGTCATAATTACAACTTAATGCCACTGAATCTTCCTGCTGTAAACATCTGTGTGTAATGCCACAGACTCATGGGCGACATGTTTTTTAATGTTGAACTGAAATATTCTTAGTTCAGACTGTCCTCAGACTGAAGGTAAGAGGATTGAAGCTTTTTCTTCTTCTTAAAATGTCATGCATCGTGATTTCCGATGAGTGCATCCACATAGATGTACTGCAACATGTAATATCAGTTCATCTCGACAAACTTTCCACTATGCTGTCATGTGTTCATCATTGTGACAGCTTTTTTAGTGATGGACCAAATCCAAATCTGTTGACAAAAATTTTAAATAGTGCTCTATACCAGTCTTTCATTACATCGACATAGGTCAGTATGTATTTGTCTGTAGTCACCACCATCTAAACGAAAAACTGGGCTTTTTTTTTTTACATAAATATAGAGGGATAAGGACTTTGTGGTTGCAGTTTTCTTGTCCTCCTCAGAGTTTGTTCAATTTTAAAGTAGCGCAGCATTGCAGTCATTTAAAAATCCAGTCATTGCTTCTGCTTTTTTTGTCATTAAAAAAAAATCCCATGGTGTTCCCTGTATTGAGTGCTGTGTGTGTTTGTTTGTGTGTGGTGGTTTATGTGTTTGCTCTACTGCTGGATAACGGAATAATCAGCATGGGGCAGATTGCTGCATTAGCAGAAAGCAGCGCCCGAACGTTGTCTGCAAACATCAGTGCTTTAAGTCCTGCAGCATAACTAGCCAATACGGTAACTAGGAGAAGATTAGGACAGCACGAAGGCCTGAACCTGCAGAATATTCAATAACAATCATGAATAATGAAAAAGATGTCAGAAGTTTTAGTGTCTCAAACCCATGGGGCAGAATATTAAAATACTTGAAGAGTTGATTCATATAAGTGGGCATGAAAAAGATTCAGGCATTACGACATATCACAGCATGGTTCCTGTCACCAAAAGTTTCTTAAATGGCTGCTAAATTGTCTCCCACATCAGTCCCCACTTGTCACCTAATTTAGCATCCTGCTTCCCGGAGGACCCGGTTAAAGCTAAGACTAATCATTACATTTTTAGAGACCTTCTAAATCCCTACCACTGTCCAGGAGATTTGATAAGATTTAGAAGTCAATCCTTCTGCGTCTGTGGATCGTGTTCACGTCTGGATCTTCTTTTTTAATATCTGCTTTCTTGGGCTTCATCACTGACAGCTGACATTTTCATAAAGCGCAGAGACAAACAGCAGCTCATGGGCATGTTAACGTTTATGTCTAGAGGGACAGAAATAGGAGGAAGTAAAGATAATGAGGTGGTATTTTGTTGCGTTAACCTTCAAAGTGATCCTCAGGCAGCTGATTGACCTGTAAGATTGTGTGTGCAGTGTAATGTTAGCTGCTCATCAGCTGGTGTGTCGGCTGGACATGCAAGCTCTGTCTTTCCCAGAGGCTTTAACACACACACACACACACACACACACACACACACACACACGTTCATTCATGCAGCAGCTGCTGTCGCCAGCCTCCAGGGAGAACAGAGGCCCACAAGCACAAATGCACCAGAAAACCTACACTTGCTTTCATACATAGATTGTGAATATAAGAAAGTAACTGTTAATATATGAAGGTGCACAGACTGGCCTCTGAAGCGCTGGATAAGTGCAGTTAGCTGTGAAGAAACCTGGATAAAAATATTCCTGCCACCCATACGCTCTCAATAATAAGCTCCAATGATTGCTGATGGCAGCACATAATGAATAAAGACCTTACCGGGCCTTGAAATTAGACAGCTTAATTATCAGAGTGCAGACATTTCTATCCACCCGCCTCTCATCACTGCTCCTCTCTTAAAGTGTTTTAATAGTTTAAGGTCTTGCCCACATATCCGGCAGATGTGCACGAATGCCTGAAGTGCAACTACGAGTCAGCGTGACGAATACGGTAATTTAAGCTAAACTTGAGCTGCGGTGGTTCTCTTACCCCTGCTGTCTTGAAATACGTTACTTAGAGTGTGAAACAGAAACGGTTTTAAAAAATCTGCCCGAGTTTAGCGACGTCAGACTCAAACCACAACAGCTTTTTCATCCTGCTAGTTTCCACTGTGCCACGACTCAGAGTCAACATGGGCAGAAATGTAATTATATCACTTGCTCATTCAACATCTCGGAGGGAAATGGCCTCCAGCTGTTTTGCAGGAATAACGGAGGAAACGGGAAAGTTAATTGGGGGACACTCTACAGGTATCTGTGCCAATTATACCTCAGCTAACAGACAACAGCGAGATCTCAATCTTCACAGCAAAACCATTACAGCTGCACTTGAGAAAGATGCCTTAGAACGGTTTATGATGAGTATTTTTATTTTATGCCAAACTACTTCACGCCACTCAAAGAAAGCTGGGGGAAGAAATTCCTACACACAACGTTTCTGTTAACTCATCGCTTGGCCTAACCATGCGCGATGATAATGCAGAGCACGCCAGATGCAGCTTTCCTCTATCCCGTTTGTCTTTATGTCATCTAAAATTACTCTTTCATCTCGACTCAAGCTAGCGAGGCAAACATTATGCATAAGTGTTTCTATCTAAAATAACTTGAAAACCAAATAAATGGCATCAGCATTTCTTTGTGTATCCCGAACCAGCACGTTTTGCTGATCACATCAATATACAATTTCAGAAGATTCCATTTATATGACATCTTGGCCTACAGTACAGTATTTGGCGTAATGATGGGATTTTACACACATCAGGTCTCCCATTTTATTCCTGTAATACATTTTTGTACAGATGGCCGCCCCTCCCTGAGCCTGGTTCTGCTGGAGGTTTCTTCCTGTTAAAAGGGAGTTTTTCCTTCCCACTGCCGCCAAAGTGCTTGCTCATAGGGGGTCATATGATTGTTTTTACTCTTTATGTATTATTGTAGGGTCTACCTTACAATATAAAGCCCCTTGAGGCGATTTTAATGTTTTTATTTGGTGATGTATAAATAAAATTGAATTAAATGGATATTGAATTGAAAAATATTGACATTTTTGGTAAATAAATACACAAGGGCGACTGACAGGGCAAATGACTCAGCATCACTGTAATGGAAGTCTGGTTACTGAGGATGAAGGAGTTACAGGAGATATTTTTTTATATATTTATTAATGAAATGCTTGATATTGACGAGAAAAGAGATGATTACAGGTTAGCGCAGCTAAGTTTACGCAGCTCTGAAGTTTCACACAAGTTTCTCCCAAACTAGATAACAAGTAGTCAAAGCTATCCTTGATAAAAACAGGAAACATCACCGCGTCACCGAGCCTGACCTTTTCAGACCTACCCAAAATAGCAAGACTGGGAAATTGGACTCATACTTTAAATGGTATTTGTTCAGGACGTTGCATAAGACCCCTTTTTAATTTTGACAGTTCCCAGAATGCATCAGCTCTGCTCTGTCTCTCTAATATGTTTTAGTGCCAGAACCTTTAAGTCTTGCAGCAGACAAAAATCAGCTGCCTCATGTGGTTGCACTGTATGTTTGTCTTCAGAGGATATCTTCTTAAGCATAAAAATCTGGTGCTGAAAAGTAACAAATTGTTAGAAGTTTTTGTCCCTAATATTTCAAACAGCACTCACAAGTTTTCCTAAAGTAGCATATTTAACCTTAATTTTTATGTAGGGGCTTTTCATCTGACTGTTTAATTGCAAAAAACATGTAGCCTCTACATAAGGTCAGTAAACAGAACCTTTGCTACTTGTCAGCGCTGGTTAAATTGTGTGTTGGGTTGCAAAGATTTAATTGTAAGGCTTTTAGTAAAATTGTATGTAGCAAGTTTCTCTGTAAAAAGTATTAATGGAGTTTTAGCCTCATGGAAAAAGGTTGGAAAAGCACTTATGATATATAACTTGCTAGTTATAAAACCAGCAAACACAGATTAGTGGGAGTTTACAGCTGTAAAAGCTTCTAATCACAAGCTAATTACTAGAAGTTACTGAAAGACCATATAAACACTTTGTGAATTCAGATGCTTTGTTCATCACAACGTGCGAGCTTTTGTTCATTTAAACATTGGCTTAGAGTTGCATACAATAACCTGTCTATAATATTTGTGTTTGCATATGTTGGGGTGTGAAACAGCTTCCTGCCTCGTGGCTTTTCTGGCAGATTATTTAAATTCTAATCAGTTGTCCTTTCTGAAAGTTAGAGCACACTAACATGATGGTTACTTTCCAAATCAAGTGGCTTACTATTGTAAGTACTGTCATTATGTATCACAGTAAAATATGATTCAATCTGCACATTAATGAATGTCCCTAACTTCCTTCTAATGTGTGTATTAATTTCTTATTTCAACTGAGGGAAATGTATTTGTTATTAATGACCCTCAAACTGCGTGTTTTCTTTCCTAAACCTGCAATGTGCCATTAAAGACAGTCAGACTCTAGTAATGTGGTTGGCTCCTGTAAATTGACTTCCCACAATATAACATGATAGCACCGTCCACCTGTGCAAGGTGAACGCTTATTTCATGTCTCTCCCACTCAGCCATGCCCACGTCCTAACTCTGTCCATATTTTAAACCTTCACTAGCTGATGGCTAAGTTTGTGATTAGGCTAGTGGTGTATGATACTGCAAACTTTGGTATCGAGCTGATGCCAGATCAATACAGGACTGATACTGCTGATACCAATACTGATACCGATACTTTGAACCTATAAAGACAGCATATGGAGGGGAGAGCAGTGGTGTCGTGATTTATGAGTTGAATCATCATCATTTTGACAAATGCTGAACACATTTTAATGACTACTAATTAACTGTGAATTTTAATTTCCACAATAATTAGTTAACACAACGAAACGCGCCTTTCAGCTTTTCACCTTCTGTTGTTTAAACGTGCCATAGGCTGTGAATACAATAGATAACACAATTCAATGGGCTACTGAACTTAGGATAGAAATAAGGCATTGATCCTATCATGCTAGCATAGATCTAATACCAATACCAGGGTTGGCATAGATAATATCGATATTGGGATTGATCTGTCCACCTGTAGAATAGGCTGCTTATTACTTTTTACTGATTTATTCTTTTTATTTTAGATTGGAGCTTTACATATTGTATCATAGTATCATAGATTTGTTAGGTTGTCGGTGTCAAACATTTCTAGTTAGACATCTTTGCCACCAGGATTTACCCAAGAGGAAGTTAAAGTTTGTCTTTATTTTAAGCAATGAATAATTAGAACACTGCAAATAGTTTAAAAATCTCAGTGCAGCCCACATACATGCATGCCTCACTTCACATCTTTTAAACCAGCCCTTGTTTATGTTAAAGAAAAAGAAATAAGCATTTACATTAGTCATTACTTCGGTCTCTGGTGCACATTTTTCCTGGACTACATTTTTACCTTAAAAAACAACATCTTCAAAATGCTTTCTTTAAGGGAGTTTGGGTGTTTAATAACAGGCTCACAATTCATAAAAGTTTAACAAAACCTGTCTGAATCGAATCAGAAAATATCACTACATGTGGGAAGTCATTAAATATACATTTAGGCTATGCATAGGGGAAACATTACATGCCCGATAAAACTTACACACACCGCTGATGTGTTGCTGAAATGAATAATAGCCCGCGCTGAGTGAAAGCTGAGCTCAGCGCTAGTGGCAAACCGTGCAATCAATTTCATTCAACATCAGGGACTGCTGCACAAATAAACTAATGACAACTATAGATGTGCAGGAAAATGCTTTAATTTGAACGACAGTCCTGCTCCTTGGCGAACGATGATGGATTACTAATCCTTTCTAATGCTGCAATATGGACGCCGTTGTTTTGCTTTGCAACAAAACCTTCTCGGGTGGAATAAATCTTATCCAGGAAGATGGTTATCAATGATACATGAAGTATATTCTGTCAGAAGGGATGATGTCCTCAATTCACGCAGAGCATTCCTGCATCTCTGATTATTTTGGGAGAACTAGGGTGCCCTTCTCAAAGTAGGGTACCGCCTTCTTGTGGATATCCTGACCCATTTAGGAAAAGAACATGACCATGAAAACTGCAGGAGTGAACAACTTCGGGGCAAAGAGTGCATCTTGCTTTTAAAGCCAACAAACAAGAACCCAGATATGTTCGGTCACGTCAAACCATTCCAGGCTGCCTGTCTAAGTGCAGGTTCTTCCAGCCATATAAACAGCACTGCAGAGCAACAAGGTGTATTTCATACACCACTTTGTTGCATTAAAAGGCTGGTCAACTCTGCATACATTTTTAATGAATGACTTGACATCAGTTGCAACGTGCAACAAGAGGCACGAAGCATTTATTAAGATTTTATGGTTTATACTGCTTAAGTGGGGAGTGATAGATGATGAATAATGGATCATTTAGAGCTTCATCACAGAATAAAAAACAAATAAAGGGTAAATAGATGCAGAAATCTAAAAGTGCATAAATGAATAACAGCAAACAGCACTTTGTAAACTAATTCTTAATCTGATTGAAATGCAGTTTACAGAATGTAATCTATGGAAATGTACTTTTGTGGCTTTAACAGCATAGACAGTGACATTTGCATTTACTTTATCTCAGAATCAACCTGAACATTTAAAAGAGCTGCTTCATGAACACTGCTGTCAACATTGTGTGCCGGGTCAGCCAGCAACTTCAGTTGAAGGATCTCTGACACAGATTCCGAGCGATAAACCTCTGCAGAGGGAAAACTTTTCTTCCTCCCTCTGTCTCACCCCCACCCTCATCCATCCGTTGCAGCTTTTTTGTTCTGCCTCTACAGCGCCCATCATCTCCTCTCTATCCATCCGGTTACCTTTATTATTTTATCTTCCTCAGATCACTCTAGTGCTCCATTATCTCTGCCTCTTTTTTTTCCAGCTCATCTTTTGCGCTGACCTCACTACAGCAATGCAGTCAAGGAGAGGCAAGTTATATATCTCGCACCCAAAGGCTTGATCTTCACACGGTCGGACGCATTTTTGTCACGGTAGACATCACAAACATTCACACCTGCGATCTGCAAATGGTTTGAGCACCACATGTGAAACACACACATACACACACACACACAAACTGTATTACTGTATGTGAATATTAAACAGTTTATTGCCTGTAGTTGTGTGCTTTAAAATATATTGTAATGATGTGATTTTTGTATACAGATTAAGGACTGGGAAAAATGACGCGCCTAGGTGTTAGATGCATGGCCTCCACATTCAGTTTGCAGTATTATATGGACATGTAATTTATTTGTCTATCGCACCCACTTAAATACTTAATTTGTATGAGATTGTATATCAGCAAGAATTACGAATAGGACAAAACAAAAAGTAAATTACTGCTGTAAAATTTTTATTGTGAAGGCTGTAGATGTACAAAAAATGAAATTATTGTTTTAATTGTAACCAGAAGTCAGTTAATATGCATAGAAAACAACCACAAACATTATCAAGGCTGCTAGTGTCATGTTTTACACAAATGTACACAAGTAGAGCTGTGCCATTGGCATAAGAATAAAATAACAATTTCGTTTTCCTAATTTTGGAGCCTGAATGTTTAAGTTGGAGAGGATAGTGCTAACAAACATCACGTATTCAGTGCAGATTTTGTTAAATCTTTATTAGGTACAGAAAATAGATATACAGGTCTGTGTGCTGACCTCCATTCTTATCAGAAATGTCATTAATTTGTTACAATTAACAGACTCAGACTGACTATACTATCTAATGCAAAAGATTTCAGGGTTATCATAACTGTAAAACTGGTTTGGGATAGAGGTGGATTACTGCAGCCTTGACAATGATTTTCATTTCCATGTTATCATGAGTACAGTCATCGGTTATCCATGCACACATTGTACATTGTGCAGTTAGAAGTCAAGCTTATGAAGATTTCACAATACACAACATTAATAACTGAATGAGTCATAATACGCAAGGCACCTGTGGTTAGTCAGAGGCACAGAAGCAACTCTCAATTTGTCTGTCTCGATCAAAGACCATAATTAAGCTAACCTATGCCACAGTGTAGTTGGTCCGTTTCTATTTCAAACACTCTTCTGTAATCCTGAGCTAATTATCTATCCTATGCCAGGGCATAGGTTAGCTTAAACCTACAATTAAGAAACAGCTTAATTGTAGCTCAAAAAGACAGTCTAAACATCTGAAAATGCTGTCGGTGTCTCACAGTGGATTTGCATCCTCGTGTCGGCACTCAAAAAAAGATGACTGACATGCAACCATGTTCCAAAGTTTGGATGCAGGGGAGACCTTTTATGTCGAAACGTCACTGTTCTGTGCTTTGGAACCGCATCCATTAAAACTGCAAGCGAACACATGCAAACGTTGTCAAAGTAACGACACACAGGCTGAACATCCTACTTGTGATGCCATCTACCAGTCGCTGCATGCCACACCCTGTGAAGTGCAGGACTTCACGACGCACAACAGTGCAACACTACATCACGGTTGTGTTCACGAGTGCAATGGACCACAGCCAACAATGGTTGTTGGCTGTGGTCAGTGGTGCAACAGACTTGAACCTTTCAACCCATAGAGGTCAGTGCAACAATTTTGACTCCACACATAATTTAGTGTGGGGTTTGGCGTTAACAATCTAGGAGGCACCTTGACAGCACAAAACTGTGCCAGTGGTGAACAATTCTCCAACTTGCTGGTACATCCAGAAACATGATTCCTGTCTTTTAATTATTATGTGTCACTGATTTCCTGACCATGCAGACACATGCTTAGGTTTAGGAGTCAAGGCATTTTTTGTTGTTGTTGTTTTTTGTCTTACTGCTGAGATAACCTAGGAATGTCTAATGTTTTCTTTTCCTTTCTATAGTTGAAAAGCAATATCACCACTTAAAAATAACTTGCTACAAGCTAGTCCACGGCCTCTCTGTCCAAGGTACTTGTGAGTTTTCCTGTACATCTTCAGATATCCTGCACACATGCTAACTAAAGGGACAAAATCGAAAGCGGCGTAGAGAAAATAAGAAGCTGTTCGGGGGCCTAAAACAAAAAATGCTAACAAATAATGTACAGAGAGACTCAAAAACAAAGGTTTCTTGGCTTACATAGCAGATGGAAGAAAAATGGAGGAAACCCCGCCACTGGGAAGCAGATAATGTTACAGCTAATGCTCTAGGGTCAACTAAAGAGCCTTGTAGGACAAACACTCTGAGGAAAGCCAAACACACGGGGATCATTTACAAAGCATTTCACTGTGGATTTCATACTACTATATGATGGAGATGCGCTTTTTTTTTACTATCATTTAACTATCCAATGTCACGTGTCTTTGGACAGTTTGACACATAATAGAAAATAAATATAGTAAACGCTATCACATCTCACACAAAAAAGTGCCCTGTTCTAAACTGTACCACTCGATTTACTAAACACATCTTTGGTATTCAGGATACCCTTTATTAGTGTTCAGCCAGTGAAGTGCATGATCAACAAATAGCTCAAACTATGCATATAAGAAAAAACCAAGTGCATCATGAGAATAGTCTTTATGACTTCTGAAAGAGGTAGCAGACAAATTGAGAGTTGCTTCTGTGCCTCTGAAAATCTGTAGGTGGCGTGAATCATCCAGAGATTAATTTTCAGCATTCTTTGTACCCTGTGCTCACAGGATTTTACTGATTCAGCTTCCAGAACTGTTATTTTAAAGCTGCATTAAGTAATTTTTGACCACTAGGGGGCGGAAAGACTCCAAAACAAGTTCACAACAGTTAGCATCTAGCTTATCAAGGTGTTATGGCTAACATGTTAGCAAACAGTTGCCTACTCACATATCCAGCAGAAACAGAGCAACACGGACATCCCTTCGGTCTCCTTTATCTGGCCACCTGTTGAATGTAATTCCAATATTCACTGGCGTTTTAGCCCTTGTTTGCTCTTCCAACTCATAATTGTTTTGTTTTTTTTCATTTGCTAAATCTCCAACTTTGCTTACCAGTTTCTTCTGCGTTTTTTTACACAGGACAGTTAGCTTCGGTACCGGGAGCGACTGCCCACATTCATTCGAACCAGCATTGTTTTGGTTTTTCCACTTAAAGAAACCAAAACAACTAGCTGAAAGCTGTGTAGGGCTTCCAAGTGGGATATTGATTCTCAGTGCTACAACAGTACTCCCAAGCCATCAATGGGAGGGACTCACAAGACTGTGAGATTGCTTAATGCATCTTTAAATCAAGTCAGCGTCCAGGTTATTGTTCCATATGAGGACTGGACCAGATGAATTCGTTGGTTAATGCACTTTTAAAATATAGAAATTAGTTGACTGAAATTATTTGGTTGGAAGGAGGATCTCTGTCTTAGCTTCAAATTGCCGATCAGCTGAAATTTTGGTATAAATGTGTAGCTCACATCATCTCTGTTACTTTGACGCAGTTCCAGTGCCACTGGAGGATGTTGGCTTATTCACAGACAATGAACACATGAGCCATTTTGCAGTCCTTTAACTTACACGGGGCAAGAAACACACACACTCACACAAAAGACCACTGAAGCAAAAAGACGTTTAGGCCATGTCCTTGTTGAGTTTGAGTTAATGAACACAGCAGGGCGATCACAGTCTTCACTGTTACTTTTTGTTTTTACCAAAGCAAAGCAGTTTTTAAATGGCCGACATATACATCCAGATTTCACAGGCTGAAGCATGTTGACTCTTCACTTTGCCAAATGAGCATCCAAGTGGGACATTTGGATTGTGTTCACTGGGTGGAAAATTCCACTTTTGCAATCAATTAATCACACAGAGATGATGTGGGGCACGCATGTGGGGCACGTATTTCACACCAATTTTACAGCAAGTCTCCGTGGCATGTCTCCACTGCTAATCAAACTAAAAGCTCGTCTGTTCAACTCTCCGCCACGAAACACTCTCACGCAAAGTATAACAATGTCTGCTGGTCAAAACTAATTGGATTAACTTTTTTGTTTTTTTTAGGAAATAAAATCACTCAGAGTTCAGAGTCATTAACTCCCCCCATGATTCTTCCTCCACACCTGCTTGCTCACCATCCTTTCATCTTCCGCACCTCTGCTCTCCCCTCCTCTCACTCCTAGTCCCCTCTCCTCCTTCTGTCATATTGGTCTGTGGCCAGCAGCATCAAGCATAGTCTATCAATAGCTTGGCTATTAGCTAGTAAAAACATAGGAACCTCTCTGATTTAACCGTAATGCCTGCTGCTGACTATGTGCAATTAGGTTATGCCTTAACTAATAGTGGGTGTGGAGGATAAGAGTGAGGAGAGCAGGGAGGAAGAAAGGACGGGGAAGGCAGGGAGGACTGTGAGGGATAGTGGAACAGAGGAGAGCACTGGGACAAGCCTTGAGAAGGGTAGTCTCTGTACAGATGCCATCCACAGATCCATACAAAACAGCATGTAATGTGCAAAAAAAAAAGAAAGAAAGAAAAAAATCCCAGCTCATCAGTTGACATAAAACCGCGGACACAAAACCAGAAAACACCACCTTCCCACTTAAATCCATGTCTTACCTTCCGATCATAGTAGAGTGCTGCTGGACAGCCGCCTCCAGCAGCCTCTCCAAAATCGTCCACTCTCCCATGGCGATGAAGAGGGGGCAGAACGATCAGAAGAAACAGGGCTTGGGGACCTGACCCCCCTTTCCTCCAGGGAACTCCTTCGCCTTGCTCTCAGGACCAGCAGAGAGTACAGTCAAACCACCCACCCACTCCCGTCACACCTCAGCTCCCTTTGACCTCTACACGTTGACCTAGCCGCTTATCAGTTCATCTCTGTGCACGTGAATGAATGAATGTCTTCTGCTGGGCCTGTCCTGCTCTGCTCCTCTTCCAGGTGCTGAAGAGGTGCTGAGCTGATCGCCTCCCCACCACACACACACCACTCCCCCCACCTTCTCTCTCCCGTAGTTTCTCCCCCTCCCCTGTGCAGTGATGCTTGTCCTCCCCCTGCCGCACCACTCCGCTCTGCGCTACAGCATATGCTATAGCTCACTGAATGACAGCCATGATCACCCTCTGTTTTCCACTTGCCTCTGTTCTCCTTCCCCTCTCCTTCTTCTGTCCCTGCCTTTGTCCTCCACCTTACCCCCAGGGCACTCCTTGTACTTTAGCTGCACTCACTGCCATCGGTGCTCCCCTGCAATCGTCCTTGCATTGTGTAGAAGCTTTGCCTTTGCTGCACCCTTGCTACTCCAACCTAAACACACACACACAACACATATAGCTGATCCTCCTCGGCTCACCTCAGCAAATGGCACTGTAAACACACACGCACACTTGCACTCGATGACAGCTTTGAATCCCCACTCTCGCACTTCCTACTGAGGACTGCAGATCCACGCCAGCACACAAAGCTCCTGCCTGCTGAATGTCATTTCATGACTGGAGGAATGGTCGCTCCCACAGCTCTGAGTGCTACAAGGACCCATAAAAACCTGCATACACACACATGCACACACACGTGCGCTCCAAGACACACGCTCAAACACGCTGCCACCCATCCCCTCAGTAATAAATCAGCTGCTTTGCTGCATCCAGTGAGGCTGAACCCAGTCAATGTGCTGCAGACCTGCTGTCCTGTGTTGTCCTGTGTTGTCCCCCTGGCTAAATTCAGCACAGTCCAACACCAAGAGTCATGTCTTGCAGGGATGAAAAGCTGTCCTGAGAAACCTATTTCTGGGCTCCATCATCTTGCACCCCCCTCCCTCCCGCCTCTCTCCCTCCTGCTCTCCTTCACCTTCACTCTCTTCCTCCTTTTCCTCACGTTTGTTCTGCAGATCTGAGTCCTTCCAACTACCTCTGTCTCAGCGTTCGGTCCCCATCTCTGCTCTGTGCTCTCCCCTCTCTCCCTCTCTCTCTCTGTGTGTCTTAGCCTCGTTCATCGCTCTATCTCTGTCACACTGTGTGAGCATGCAGCACCCCTCCTCCTCCTTTCATAGATCTGCTCTCTCTCATCCCTCCTTCTCGCCCTCCCTCCTTCTCTGCCTCCTCTTGTAAATGTGCTTGGATTGCTACTCTGATCTCTGCTTCGGTTATGCTTGCAAGAATGCCTCCCACTGTACTGCTGTGCCTGTTCCTGCCTGATGTTGCACAGAAAAGACGGAGTTGTGATCTAACTGTGCCTCCTGCCCTGTGTTCATTGCAGTCCTTTGTTCCAGTGTGTTTCCCTTCACTTCAAATGCTCTCTTCCTGGTACACCCCCCCCCCCCCCCCCCCCCGCCCCCATCATCTAACCTCATGATTCCAGGAGGAGGATTACAGGAGAATTGTAGCTCTGCTCCACCCCATCCCCCACGTATCCCCTCCCTTTCTCTATCTTACTGTATTGGGGAATACAACACAACTATTTTACCCTGGCCTAACCTTCATACCCCTTTTTTCCGATTTCCCCTTTTCATCTTCTCTCTGTTCCTCATCAGTCTCTCCTCCATTAGAGCCCTTGCGTTCAGTCTCCCTCACGGGAGAGATGAGCACAGTGTTGTACTTTGGTGTGACATTGACATTAGATCAAGGTGGTGTGGGAATTTGATGGTCTCCATCCATTACGCACATGGATACAGTCAGATTCATACACTAATGCACAAACATCCCCTATACACTCTCTTTATCTGAACAAGAGAAGAAAAAAGAAGAAAAAAATAAAGACTTTTTTTCCCCAAGATGGGAGTCATAGCAAGGTTTTCCCATCTAGAAGACTGAGTCGAGTTTTGCAGAAGTAAATGATGCGGTGGCCTGACATGAGACCAGCGCACCAGGATGAAGTCATGGCTTGAGGTGACAGCTTCGATTCTTTTGCACCATGCTTCCTTTTAGTCATGCTCCTTTGATTTTGGATTACACGCTTTTCAAGCTGACAGCTCATTTCTTGCAGAATAAGGTGGGTGACTTTTAGGAGCTTCGGGGGAAATTTGATAGCACCTCCTCAAATTCAGGGTGCTGATGGATCTTTCAAAAATGAGCAAAAGGCAGTGACGTGAGCACATTCAAAATGCACAACCTCTACAGAGGTCTACAGCGCAATCCGTCTTGCTGTGCGCGTGGAAACACACGTGCCGCATCCCTCTGTATGCTTATGCGTGAGAGACGGAGAATGACTGAGTGAGGGAGACCGGGAGCAATGGAGAATTTGTTAATTCAGCATCTTCAGTGGGAGGGGCGGGAGATTTGGGGTCTTTCCCTGACCAAGGACATGTGGCGTAGGAGTGCTGTTAAGGGGAGAGAAAAGAGGGAGGGGAGAGGCAGCCGGCTCAAGTTGATGGCTCAAGTTTAATGAGGCGTGGGTCGCAACCAGAGCAGCTGAAGGGCTGGCATCAGCCCGTCAGCTGCTCTGCAAAGAGACTTCAGAGCTGCATGGCACATGAATGAGAGCGGGGCACAGGTGTGTCTTCTCTTCAGTGACTTAGAACAGCTGGCTCAAGCAGGCATGAACTCACATACTGTACCCATACACTAATAATGCATTGCCTTTTATACTTAAAACCCCTAAAATGTAAATGTAATCCAGGCTAGTGAACAGTAGGGTGAAGTCAGTTTCCTCTGGTTAATTAATAGTTGAAGAAAACACTTGCATCTGTAGGGTTCTGACATTTTAATTTATTTTCTGTTTGAGCTCATCTTTGATCTCATCAGGATGGATATGTCCACACAAATAATACATGCCCTTACACAGCACATGTATCTTTAATAGGAATTATGTAAGAATTAAATTACCCTAACAACAAGGATGCTGGAATGACAAAATATTGAGACCAAAAGTGGTTATCAGTCAGTGGGAGATTATAAGTATCTTGATTTGGTATTTAAATGACTGCAGGTAAAAAAGCAGAGGTGTACTGTTCATACATGCTGTATGTGAGAGTGGATCATTTATAGAATTTATTAAAACACTAACAGAATTAAACAGGTAGACAGGCAGTCATTCATACACCCCTCTATCCATAATCACATGCTGTGTATGCTACCGTTGTGTATAGTGTATTATTTTACTTATTTTGTATTTGTTTGTATTTTATTTTGATTTTTTGATTTTTCTTCTGCTATCTGTGCCTGAGCTGAGGTAACGCACAAATTTCCCTGCCGTGGGATCAATAAAGTCTTATCTTATCTTATCTTATCTTATCTTTTCTGTCCTTGGGTGGAGTAAGTAAACCACCTTGTATGTTGCCTCTGAGCTTCATCCTTCAGGACAGCAGCTGTCTGATGAGCTGAAGGTCATGATTAATCCAATAAAAGCTACACAGGGTCCTGTAAACATCACAGCCTGATACCAATTTTTAAAAAGTGTCTGACATAATAGAACTAACAAGTCAGACATCCACTTTGACAGCTACAAACTGCTACCCTCAACTGTGATTTAATTTCCTTCACAAGGACTCATAATGCCAGTTGGCTTGATGCTACATGGTTGCCAGCAAAACCTGGCATTAATAGAGCGAATATAAGGCTGAACATGTGCACATTGCAGTGAGGTTTAAAAATAGGCTGAACAAAAAGAATGCTATTCTTTCAGCACCAACAGGACTGATTAACACTGTCGAATGCTATATAGGAGTGTTACACCGTTTCTTTAAACAACGTTTATTCTACATTGGAAAAAAAATGAAATAAAGTTTACCTAAAAACTCTGAGTAACAAAGAAAGAAATTTTACTCACTACTGGGGACTGTTTTTAATAGAAATATTCATGTATTAGTGCCTGTTTTCTTTCTTAATCTTCTGCTTCTGAGGGATTTCATCATGAGTGCGACCCCTCCCACAGTTCAAAGACATGCAGTTAGTGGGGATAGGTTGCGACAGACTGGCGACCTGTCCAGGGTGTACCCGGCCTCTTGCCCTGAGACAGCTGGGATAGCCCCCACTCCCACCTCCTACCCCCGCAACCCTGAACAGGATAAGCGAATGAATGGATGGATGGATGTTAAAAAAATCTTTCCATTTAATTTAACCATCGGTAAAAGTCACCGTCTAATTCTTTAAACATTACTGGGATTCCCATTAAAGTTGCTTAGTAGTGAAATCTTACCTGTGATGAAAGTGCCCCCTCTAGTGGGCTTTAAAAAACACACCGTGCCTTTTCCTTCTGTTCTTCTCTGTCCTTAGCACGGTAGTTTTTTTCCTCTCATAATGCTTCCAACTTTGTGAAATAAAATAAAAATAAAATCTACTGAATCAAATGTGTTAGTGCGTTGCTCTGCCAAAGGAGCAGTCTGGTTTTTCATTGTGGGGTTTTTTTGCTCCACCAGCAGAGGGCAGCACATGAACATGCCAAGAAGACACATCTATCCATAAAGTTGTCTCTGAAGAAGAGCGGCCCGAGGTGGCTCGTTGGGTTGGGTGTAATTGACAGAGTAGAAGAGTAACGCTAACTTGGCCGCAGTAGTTAGTGAGGTGCTTAATATTGACTTGGACTTTGAAGGAATACGCTTTGAGCACAAAATTTGCTCAAGTCAGCCACGAGTAGGGCTGTTCATTTTCGCTGCCTCTGGATATTTGATAACTGACAACAACTGGTTAGTTAGCATTAGCTAACTAGCTAGGAAGCTCCCGAAAAGTAACGTCAAGGTTTGATTCAGTCATGTCTTCGGCCGGAGACTTCGGAAACCCTTTAAGAAAATTTAAACTGGTCTTTCTTGGTGAACAGAGCGGTAAGTCTGTTGGTAATTTTCAGTGTTGTGGGATGTAGGATTTACATTTTTGCTCTGTTGGACATTTAGCTAACACCAGAGTTTGGTGGGTGATTAACGTCAACCAGCTAGCTAACGTTAGCCACGTATCGTTAACACTTGGCAGTGATGGTATTACGACACAGTAACTTGTTACGAACAGTTTCTTCGCCTTGGCCCGACTAAAAAGGTGATTCATTTCCTTCAAAATGAATCATGTCTGTAAAAATGGACTCTTACTTCAGTTGTGTGACGGGCTGTGATAACACATCATTAACGGAGGCATCGGAAATTACCAAGTGTCATTTAACAGGATGTTAAATTATGAAGCACCAGCATTATTTTTTGGTATCTCTTCGTTATTGAAGGATAGGTGAACTTCAGGCATACCCTGCTGTGTTTAGAAGATGTTCATAATACTAGAGTGATCATAAATTCATAATTTCGACCCTGGAGCAACTTCCAAATTGGCCGATCTTGCCATGCAACATTCCTGCGATCTCCCTACTAATTTACACTCCTTCAGTGTCCACACAGAGGGTTCGTGTTGGCTGTTTTTCATGTCTTAGGTAAAGCTGTGTGGCTGTTCGTTGTGTCGTCCGCGGTGTCCACAGATTTTAGGGTTTAAAGTAGAATTTGGGTTATTGGTCCAGCGTTGTCTCTTTCTTTGGAATCTACTTGCAACATATTTGAACTAGCTGTTTCATGTTGCTTTATTAAAACAGTATGAAGTTGGAATTCTCGGTAAAGAGAAACTTGGATCAAACGTGAACTCAGATAGCCACCAAAGGACAATAGGGAAGACAAAAAAGGGGCTATTGTCAAGATGAGATTTTGCATTATTTATTCATTCTTTTCCAGCAAGAAAGAAACAAAGAAGTCATGGCTTCTCCTGCTGTGATGTGAGAAGAATAGCAAACCCAATCACTCATAAAAAAAAGGAAGCTAAATGCATAATAAACATCTAAACTGACGAAATTACTTACAAGAAATGTCAGAACCATTACATTGGACAAATATTTATTATAAAAAATACCCAAGAATATTAAAAAATGCAAATGTAGAAAGAGGCCCTGCACACCTTTTTCCCAAAATATAAAACTTGTCTTTCAGTCGCACTGTGCCATAGACTGCATATAAAATAATACAGATCTCTTTGGAAAAGATGTGAGTTCAGAAGCTGCTGTAATAAATGAAACTAGGAAAGAATTAAGGAAGCCAAAACTTGATGACATTATTGACAAAACTGTAATAAATATTTTTGCTGTAATATGACCTGTAAGTCCCACCAAGATGGGACAGACACACTGCGTTTATCGGACAGTGTGTGATAAGCTGTGGCTCCTTTAAGCCTTGTAAACAGTAGTGTTGTCTGTAGCCCTGTCACCATCCCTTGATGGACATTGTAACTGATAATGTAACTCGAGCTCAGCAAAAACAGTCTGAGAACTGGCAGCACTGTGCGAGTACTCAGAGCTACTGTGTGACTGTCCCTGATGTGTTAAAGGTGTTCATAAATGGTTTTTCTATGAGATTAGAAAAAAATTGAAGCATTTTACAGCTGCAAAGTTTGTAAAGCGTAGTTTTGTGTGTTAAACAACATTACAGGGTTTTATATTACATATGGACACAAACCCTCCATTGTGGATCAAATCAGCACCCTGGATACACGGGTGGGGGGAGTTCAGACATAAATGGCAAACTTTGCTTACAGCCCTTTTTCTCTCTGTGCCTTGCTCAACCCTCTGACTCCTGAATTACTTTGAACAGCTGTGCACTACACGCTTAGTGGACAAGAGGGCAGTGGGAGTTGTGTGACATGAAGCTGCTTGGTTTACTCTGTTATTAGTGGTCATCATCTGTGGAAAAGGGCCACAGCAGCTGCTTTGGGTTGAATAACTTTAAACACATTTCATTTCTGCAAGCTTTCAGAGATCTGCGTAGCTTTTATTTAGCCCCGAAATAATTATTTTGATTACAGCTGAAATTATTAGTGAACCAGTTAAAAGCGGCTGGCTAGCTTTATGTTATTGTAAATTAGATGTGTTTAGGTTTTAGACAGTTGTTCAGATAAAATAATCTGTTTGAAGACTTTGGGTGCTCAGAAAGTGTAAAAAGCATTTTCAGTTTTTAAATTTTGTTCTAATTGGGGGAAAATGTAGAATAGATTCAGTTATAAATGCAGTTCTTTTTTCCGGGGGAAAAGGTGTACCTAATTCTTCTCCAAAATCAAAGTGATCGTGTGGTCATTGCACTCTTTAAGAGTTTCTTGTTTGTGTTTGTGCAGTGGGAAAGACTTCATTGATCACCAGGTTCATGTACGACAGCTTCGACAACACCTACCAAGTGAGACTTAACACCTCCACTTTTAACTTTAATAATCATTGATGATGCCTAATATCAACAGCAATACTCATTGGAAATGACTGTGAATATTTGGTTGATTCTTTTTTTTTTTCAGGCCACAATAGGAATTGATTTCCTGTCGAAAACTATGTATCTTGAAGACAGAACAGTAAGTTTATTTTTGGCACAACCAGTACCTCCGTTTTTGTTCTTCTTCTTCTTGTCCAGTTGCTTTTCTTTAGCCACTGAATTATGCTCTTTCTAACACACACAGAGACAGCATTTGTACGTTGCTACTGTGATCAGGAGTGTTGTATCCCCCTGGACAATCCTTCTTTTCTCTGTTCATACCTCCCTCAACACGAGTTTTCTTCCTCTCCTTCCTACCCTTTCATCTACTTTCTCATCACCGTTTTGAAATTAAACACCTTACTTGATCCAGTGAGGAGGGCTGATGACAAGTGAAGGGTGATTACTTCTTTCTTCCCTCCCAAAGGCCCAGGAAGCTAGCTCTCTCTGGTGCTTATTCACTGCCTGCATGAACTACGTGCTCACCTTTCTCTCTTTTTATCTTTTCCCATTAGTCCAACTTTATTTCCTTTTATTAATTTTTTTTGTCCCATAAACTTACCCCATTTGTCTATTTGTTTTTCTTGTTTCATTTTCATCTTGTTCTTTTTTTTTTTTTTCTTGTTTTGTTTTTTTTTTTTTTTTTCCATCCCCGTTCCCTTCCTGCCCCACAGATTAGGTTGCAGCTGTGGGACACAGCGGGGCAAGAGCGATTTCGTAGCCTCATCCCAAGTTACATCAGAGACTCTGCAGCTGCAGTCGTAGTTTACGACATTACAAGTATGTGGCTCACCTGTCCACTGGGAGTGCCCTAGGTTATTCACATCGTTGATGCTGAGGAATGCATTGATTCCATTTAAATACACTAGTATGACCGAAGCATATTTTTCTTTTTAATTTAAAAAAAAAAAGTTGCACATTTTTCAGCTTGTAACTCTCTTTGCTTATTGCCTTGCTGTCACTAACCACTGTGTTTTCTCACCTGAGGCCTTTTATCTCCATCTGTCTTCCAGATGTCAACTCTTTCCAGCAAACCACAAAATGGATTGATGACGTGAGAACAGAAAGAGGAAGTGACGTCATCATTATGTTGGTGGGAAACAAGACAGACCTTGCAGATAAAAGGTAATCTGTGTTTCCCTCCTTCTGCCTTTGTTAAAGTAGGCACTCCATGAAGAGCATAGAAGTGAAGTTATTGATTGTTACTGGTGGCCTCACTGATTTTTTTTCTTTCATGCATTATACCTGAAAGTGTCCTGTTTTGGGTTTTTTTTTGTTTGTTTTTAAGCCTTTTTTTGAATTTGTATTGTCTCTTGCTGTGAGTCTTTTAACCGTTTTATCTACCACAGGCAAGTATCTATTGAAGAGGGTGAGCGGAAAGCCAAAGAACTAAATGTAATGTTTATTGAGACTAGTGCGAAAGCGGGCTACAACGTAAAGCAGGTAAGAGTGTGTGTGTGAGCCGTGCTCTGACGCCCTGCTGTAGATGCTGCCTCCTGAGTTTCACCTCCAAAGGTCTCCCACTGAAAATAAAAGTCAGGCTAGGTTCCTGAAGTTGCCCCTTTTCAGACATGGATTGCATAAAATTTTTGATCTGGTATTTGGACATGGAGCTTTTCTTTTACATTAATACTCATCAACGCTTCTTTCAAACATCCCCACTCTGACAGAACAAGCTACAGTAATCATGATTTTATTGTGTGCTATGCGCCAAATTTCACACTATAGTAAGTAGGATATAGTGTCCCAAATTATTCTGGGGGGTTATTACGCCACATTCTGTATATATGCAATTGCAACCATAAACACTTAGGTCAATTTTATAATAATTATAATGGATTGCATTTATATAGCGCTTTTTCTAGGCACACTATTCATTCACTCTCACATTCACACACTGGTGGAGGCAAGCTACAGTTGTAGCCACAGCTGTCCTGGGGCAGACTGACAGAAGTGAGGCTGCCATGTCGTGCCATCGGCCCCTCTGGCCAACACCAGTAGGCGGTAGGGTAAAGTGTCTTGCCCAAGGACACAACGACCAGGACAGAGAGCAGGGGATCGAACCGGCGACCTTCTGGTTACAGATTAGCTTCTCAACCCCCTGAGCCACGGTTGCCCCAAGCTTATAAGTGACCACTAAGTGAACCACTAAATCTACACTGTAGGTTGTGATTTTTATGGACCAGTGTAGATGCTGGACTTTGTCCCGTGTGGAATAAAAAAGCCTGTTTAACATATGTATCAAAGGAGTGGCTTTGTGGCTTCTGCAGTATTTCTGGCAGTGAGACCATGGACAAAAGCTGAAAGCTGATGTCTCATGCCAAAACTTTATTTTTTCCTCCCCTCACATTATTATAGTTTAGGGGATTATCCACAACAATCATGTCTTTTAGTGAGCTGAGCAACTCAAAGGTGGAGAAGTGATGTGCGTTTGTAACCTCTGCGTTTAGATGCCATCTAATTAACAGAATTGAGTGCATGTCTGAAAAGGGCTTCTTAGTCTAAATTGCTCTTGTTTGTGCGTATTTCTTTAAATAAAACAAGTATTCATCACTTTCTTGCTAAAGGTGATGAGAGTGTGTGGGTGTCAGTCTCGTGTATGGCTTTTCCCTGTTACCTGCAAGCTCCTCTAAAAGCTTATTTACAAACTTTTTACTCGTCTTGGCCTAGCAATGCCTTGGATCTCCAAAACCCTGTTTTTTTTTCAGTCAAACACAGAAAATATAACATTTATGGTTGAGATGTTGGAAGTTTCACTTCTCTTCCTGTTTTTCCAGGAAGTTTACTGGGAAACCTTTGGTGCTGGGCAGTGGTGGCAGCCGCAGCAGGAAGGGCACGGCTTGTTAATGCTCTTCAACATAATCACAGTGTCTGTGTTTCTTTTCCCCTGTCTCTGTGTTGATGTTTGTGGGGGTATGTGCGTGTCCTGGTGGGTGTTTGTGTGTTGTTCGCGGTGGCTCATCACAGACAGATAACCACAGAGGAGGGAGAACAGAGAGCGAAAGAGATGAATGTTCTGTTTATTGAAACAAGTGCAAAGACAGGCTACAATGTCAAACAGGTAGAGCGTGTGCACCTACATGTGTATGTGTTCTCATAGTCCTCTCTTCTGATTGGCTTCTATTTCACACGCATGTGTGCAAAAGGTGTGCTTTAAACATCAGTTTCCACTGGTCACTAGTGAAGAGAACTGGTTGTTTTTCAAGCTCTCTCCCCCCCGTAATGATTTGTATTGGCCAACCTTTTATCACAAAGTCTTAGAGATGGGGACCAGAGTTTGCAAATCAACAACCTGCACAGCACTGATCACCACAGCAATAGTGTTACTGCTGCTGTGAACTCTGCATGTCATAAGTCTGCTTCCACGACGCTCTTTGGTGGGGGCAGGGGATGCTGAGCATCATCATACATTTCTCTTGAATTTTATGAATGGATCCATTCATCGCTTAAAATCCTCCAAGCTTTGTCAATGGAAGATGTCACTAAAGCTCAGCTCCATCCTCTTTTCAAATCACCGATGCAGCACAGAAATTGGTTTACAGTGTCAGAGACACAAGCTGCTAAACTGAGATCAAATTTGATAAATCTCTCTTGGGTGTCTTTCTCTGTGTGAGTTTCAAGTGGACCTTATGCTTGATCAGTTAATATTAGGATTATACACAACATGCTGTGCCAATTTCATTTTGTATTTTTTATCATGCCCTCGCTATATTCCTTGTCTGAAAGAATACATGTGGTTCTCTTTCCCTCTAGCTTTTCCGTCGTGTGGCAGCTGCCCTCCCTGGCATGGACACCACACAGGACAAGAGTAGAGAGGACAGTATCCTTTTGTGTACATGTCAGTGTCTGCATCTGACATGACAGAGCAGAGTCAGAGGTCTCTTTGCCCTCTTATGTCTGTCATATGGATAAGCACGGCCACAGGGAGAATCAAGTGCAGAATTGTGACATCTCACTATTGTTGCTTAACCCACATGTCGTTCTAGATTTGTTTTACCAGTGAGGACACCTATTGAGATTCAGCTGGATGCCTGTTTTAATGAGTATAATATCAAAGACACTCTGCACTGATGGTCTATTTTTGGAGGGTATGAAACAGACTTGAAAGGTTTTGAAGTTTGTCCTGATACAGATCAGAGCAGACAGTGAATTCACATTAGTCAGTCATGCTCCTAGAAACGTGCCTAAGTCTGAACTCAGACTGAGTTATAAAGATGTTGTTATGATTTTTACTGACTTCAGCTTTGATAAGTTTGCCATGTAACTATAGCATAAGCCATCATGTGTCCATAAGAATATTTAAGATTACTTTAATATTCTGTCTAGCAATAAGTGGTGAAATACTGACCTCAGTTAAATGGAGACCAGTATGAGTCGTCACATTGAGTTGAAGCATCTGATCTTGTAAAATATCTGAACGATGATCATTTATTCCTGCCATTAAAAGGTAAAAACTTCAGCTAACACCCACAGAAGTTCATGTAGAGCTGAAAGACTTTCCAACTTTGGCACGCCATATACACAGTACAGTGGGTGGATAGCACTCTTAACTCCCCAGCAGCCCAACAACTAGAAGCTTTTCTGGTGGAAGACCAGCTTTGCATTCTGTCTCATGCAGAGAGAGAATGCAGTATATGTTAACAGTATTAGTTTTAAATTGTCTTGCTTAATGACTCAGCAAATAGAAAAATATTTAGTTGGGGGAGGGTCTTTAAAAATTAACAAGTTCATTTTTGAAACTAAGAACTTTATTTTAAAACTTAAAAACCTCAACCCTTTTGGTGCCTGGTTTTGCCAGAGATCTCTTTCTGTTAAGCTATTTCTTCCTTCCCACCATCAACAAGTGCTCCATTATAGGAGAGTCCCTTTGTAATTTATTGTGAATGTGTCATAAACCAATACATGTGAATTGGGCAATACCACTGCTGTAGTGTGAAAATGGCCTCTACCTGTACAGCACATGTGGTCACTGACTACTTTAATGATCATGAAAATAATGTAAAACGTTCTGGCATTTACAATCACGGTCATCTCAGGCTAATTGAACACCAATGGGACATTTTGGACCATTGTGCCAAAAAAGTGTGACTGTCTTTCCTTGAGCAGAAATCTAGAGCTATTAATTAATTTATTTGTTTAATCAATGCCAATGCATTTCAGAGTTCCTTTTCAATGTTGTTTCTTAACTCCTAAACCTTTCAGTGATTGACATTAAGCTGGAGAAACCACCAGAGCAACCTACCAGTGAAGGAGGCTGTTCCTGCTAATGTTTCTATCTACGTAATACATTCAGTTTTTCTGCGCCCATATCCTTCACTACACCCTCCACTGTCCCCCAGCCTGAAAGAGAACACTACATCCGTTATCCTCGCCATCATGGAAGTCTGGTAGCCCATCGGGCTGCTCTGAAAGTCACTTCAGTTGTACTTAAATTGAATATTTGCACTGTAACACACATGCATTGAAACATATTGAAACATTGCATATTTATGCTTGAACTAAGCCTTCTGTCATTTCAGCAGAGATGGTAGTACAAGAAAGATGAGAATAGTTTGTGGGCAAAGATGATTTTGAACCAAACTGAAAGACGATGTGTGTCAAAGTCATCAAATCAATGTATTTGTCTAAGAGTGAGAATCCTTAAAAAAAGAAAAAATAAGTAAATATTGCTTTAAGCTTAATAAGCACAATGTGAATGTGTTGTGTGCATTTTTCAGTTAACACAATAAGCGCTTTTGTATTTGATTGGCCGAAGTTAATTTAGGTGTTTTCTTCAAACTATTTTGTTTTTAACATTTTGGGATAAAATGAGGAAAAGGTTGTAGGATTGCTTCAAAGTAAATCATTATTTGGAGTGCTGGGTGTAGACATGTGTACTACACACCCATGAAGTGTGAGCTAGGAGCTTATTTTAAACTTGGGTTACAGTTCTCCCAACACGACCTGCACAGTCACGCAGTCTCACACCTACACACCATGGAAACCAGCACAAATGCATAACATGACTGCATCAAACACATTACCGTCCTTCCTCCTCTGCCCACACGTCTATTGAGATGGATTATTTTTACCTTGGCTTCCATTTTCTATTACTTTTTATTTGGATAGATTTTTTTCCCTAAAGACTAGCTGACATAGACTAAAACTTTCTTAGATAGTGTTTGTAGATTTTCTCATAAATCCGACAATAGACATTAGATGTGGAGATATATGCCTTTTGGAGTTGAATTGTAGAGGGCTTCCTTGGCTTTGGATTTATCTAATTAGGTTTGGTATGCCGTTTTATCAACACTTCCTTGTTTTTATTTTTTGGCATTGATTTCTTGTTAGTGATGATTCTACATATGTATTTAATCCACAATGACTTGTAATATTTATTTCTATCAGATTCCTGTTTCTTTTGTATGGCTGTTAATATCTTCACTTTGGGTATGAGTCGCTAATAAAATATGCATCCAAACTGGACCACCTTTGACACTCAGCAGCGAGCAACTGCTGTTTCACGTGCTGCCTCGAAGTGGCACTTTGATCATACTGAAAATATTGTGCAATTTTTGTGTAAAACTACAGGCGAGAGTTCAGTTTGTATAGCGTTGTAGTCCTTAACGTTTCTGGAATGGATTCAAATGAAAGAATAAAAGTAAACTTGTCAACGCTGCTGGTATTGATCTGTGTTTCTGACATGTGTTTTGGATAAATCAGTTCAATATTTTTATTTTTTAAGTGCTGAGATGTTGGATCTGTTTCTGTATAATTTCTGGCAGCAATTACTACAAGATAATGAAAGTTACAGAAATGTAGATGTTTAGCTGTGTACTGAAAAAGTGATTATAGTCAGAGACATTCAGTGTTCAAATCACATTTAACTTTTTGATTTTATACATACAGGTTTGATGTCCAATAATATTACAGTTAATTTACATAAAATCTCAAAATGACTGTCGAGGTACAAAATAACCAAGGTGCTTCAAAAATTTACAAATAGACAAGATCACGGTATGCTGAAGCTACAGTAACTGGCCTGACTCATTACCTACTGTTTGTTCTGCAAGTCCACAGAAGAAATAATGCAGTGGTGGCCCCCAAACACGAGACATGCCAGCAATCTTTTTTTCTTTTTTTTTTAAACTTTATTTAACAAACAATGAGTATACACATGCCAGCAATCCGCTATGCAAAATGTCAAGTGACCCTATCTACCTGACCTAGTTGGGATCTAGCATTGAGTGATTATCAGATTGTTGCACAGCTATTCATTAATATCGTGGTCATCTGCATATGATTCTAGGCTATATTACAAAGCAGACAATAACTACTACGCGGAGACATTAAATAATGACACACTATAAAAGCTTTCGAAAGAGGTCAGTAATAATTACTTCACTGCGAAGTAGCAACTCCCGTCAACGTTTATTACTTCTAAATTTCTTCTTATTTATTTGAAGACGAGCAGTCTTCTCTGGACTGCAGTCTGTTTCTTGTTCTTTCATTCAATAGTTTATTTTAAATTAATGTCCGCGAGTGTTTGCAATTCTCGCGAGAGTCTCCCAGCAGCCGTTTCCGTGGAAACCAATTCACGCACCCGCACTCTGTGTTTTAGCTGGATATTTCTTTGATGTTTAAATGTGGTTTTAAATACTTAGTTTCACAATGAGTAATGATTACTACGAGACTTTGGAAATAAATAGAAACGCAACAGATGCAGACATCAAAAAGGCGTAAGTCATTTAATACATATGAAACTCACATGCTTAATAATGAGGCTTGTTCTGTTATTCCTCAGTTATTTCTTTCTCTTTCTTAGATATCGACGCCTTGCACTGAAGTTTCATCCGAAAAGAAACAGAGAGCCTGGAAGCTCCCAGAAATTTACCCAGTTGGGTGAAGCCTATGATGTTTTAAGCGACCGTAAGTGGAAGAATATCGAGACTGAAGTGTGTTTTATTTTGGAAACCGCACGGATAAAAACAATAAGGGGACACTCGATGATCACAGTCTAAGGAAAAGTCAGTTAATCGTACTGAATCCATTTCAGCTGCTTTGGTGCAAATGAAAGTGGTCGTTCCTTATCCCTCGTGATTCAGTTCATTCTAGCTTTGCTTTTTGTGACTTTACTTTTCAATTCTGGTGGAATGACATGGTACCTGCAGCCTATTCACGTTGCAAAGATAGTCAGTGCACAGCTGCTCAAGGACTGCAAATCAGGAAGAGCCGATGTAAGAAGGTGTATCTGTCAGCAGTGTCAAGAGTGTGGAGCTGCTAAGAGCTGGGCAGTTAGGGGCATCACCACAGCATCAGTACCCATGTCTGTTCCTTTGTATAAAAAGGGACAGGAGGAACATTTCAGTGCTCTCGAAAATTACCTCAAGAAGGCAACAGATGTGTCTGTTTCTTGGCAAACTCTTTTATCACCTACCTAACAGCACGTGGAGGTCTGTGGAACCCTCCAAATCTGTCATGCGGAAGGATCAGGCAGACAGCCTAACATTCACCAGTGTCTCAAGACCCTTTCATGTGTGTCACATGTCCTCACTGCTTGTGTGTGTCTCTCCTGTGTGAAGAGAACTGAGCTCGACTACCTGTGCAACCTGCATGGGCTGCATGTATGTCTCACTGACAAACAGCAAAAACAGTCAGGTTTTTGGGTGGGGTTGTCTCGTTGATGCCTCTCCAGCGTTACTTTCATTTGAACCAAAGTAAGCGAAACGGATTCAGACGGGTTCATGTTTCCCAACTGAACAGACTGATATCTCTGAAGTTTAACTGATATACTGTGATGATCTATTATTATTCTTTTTTTAAGCAGCACAAATCAATTGAATTATCAAAGGAAGGTGTACAACATTCCCGCGATAAGTGATTTTGCATTCGGTTGCAACCAGCAACCTTCCTGTTCTATGTAAATAAAACCAGAATATAGCCACCTGGGAGCCGGTTGAGTCAGTTATTTGACATTCTCTCAGAGAGTGATTGCAGTCAGTCTAAGTCAGACTGAGATTGTTTGCTGAAAAGTTGCCTCCTCTCAGGTGACCTCTGCAACTGCCATCCAATCAAAATTGACCATTTGTGTTCGAGACCCTCACGTTCTGGGCAACTGTTTCGTCAGTTGCAGAATGTGAAAAAATTCAATTCTATGAGCAGGCAGTCACTGATTCTTAAAAAAATATTTTGTAGCTGCAAGGAGGTTGCTGTCCTGTTTTTACTTATGAGCCATAAGCTCGCTCTTAATTAGCATGTAACTTTGTCAAGCTAAGTGTGTCCAGTCCTGGGTGGTTTGTCAGTGGAGCTGATTTTACATTCAATTCAATTCAATTGAATTTATACAGGGCCAAATCACAACAACAGTCGCCTCAAGGCGCTTTATATTGTAAGGTAGACCTACAATAATACATACAGAGAAAAACCCAACAATAACATGACCCCCTATGAGCAAGCATTTTGGCGACAGTGGGAAGGAAAAACTCCCTTTTAAAAGGAAGAAACCTCCGGCAGAACCAGGCTCAGGGAGGGGCGGGGCCATCTGCTGCGACCAGTTGGGGTGAGAGAAGGAAGACAGGATAAAAGACAATGAGATACATAAAATCATCTCAATATAAGATGAGTCCTACTGTTCATAGTACTCCCTGAGTATTTGTATTTCTTTATAAAATATTGATATTTGGTGACTCTCTATCGATACAATATCACCACGCAAAGTATCGTAATGTATTGTATCTACCCTCCCACTCACGGTTTCAAACAATGCAATAGATGAACGCACAGCTACAACTCAGTTTAAAATTGGTTATATTATAAGCAATACTAACATTTTTGTAAAAGGAGAAGTGGAAATAACTGCAGATTTGTATTTAAAGCTTTTTGTTTAAAAAAAACATTTAGCAGGAAACTGTTATAAGGATCAGAAATAGAAAGCTTTTTTTAAATACCAGTTAATATTAAAATAGTAATACAGGCTTATATACAGTGAAGTGTATTTTGGTCTGAGGAAAGGCTGTATTTATTGTATGCAGAATGTACCATATGTGTGTGAATCAAAGCCAATTTTCTGTGTGAAAGCTCGAAAAAAGGCAACTTACGACAAGTTTGGAGAGGAGGGCCTGAGAGGTGGTATTCCACTTGAGTTTGCCAGCAATGGAACTTGGTCATCAAAATACGTCTACCATGGGAATCCTGACCAGACATTCAAACAGTTTTTTGGGGGTGACAACCCATTTGCAGGTGAGAAAAAAACATAATCAAAGCCCGACAGTGAATGTGCGTTTTCGATTTTAATCCTTTAATCCCCCTTCTTTTTTTTTCTTTTTTTTTACTAGACTTCTACACAAATGATGTGCCGCTTCAGTTCGGTGGCCTGCAGCCACAAGTGGCGAAAACGCAAGATTCCCCAATAGAGAGAGACCTTCATTTGTGCCTGGACGATCTCTTCCATGGATGCACAAAAAAGATCAAGATATCTCGCAGAGTAAGACATGTTTATATTTTCTCCCTCCCGTGGCTTTTGTTGGATTCACTCATCTATAAGACTGCAAGCTCCTCATGGGGTTTAGAGCTAACTAAACAACAGCATTAAAAAATAAAATAAAAAACGCCATCACAAAGACATACTACAGCACTGATTTTGCCTCATATATTGTGCGATGCTTTATTTATTTTACAGGTCATGAATGACGATGGATGCACATCCAGTATCAAAGACAAGATTCTGAGTATAGATGTCAAGCCTGGATGGAACGAAGGCACAAGAATTACTTTCCTCAAAGAGGGAGATCAGGTAATTAACCAGCCTACACATCATTTTAAAATGGGGGGTTTGAAAGTGAGCTCATGAGTTGGTATAGTGTATTATTTTTATCCTTTTATACATAAATATTTCCTACAGCCTGAGTTGGGTTCGTGGCTCCGATGCCATTTCCGAGCTATATGGCTGCTATAACCCAGAAATGTATTTTTTGCTGTAATCAATCCTAGGCTTCAGTGTGCAGTTAGCTTTAAAGGGAAATTTAGCAGGTTGCCATTGTTATTGTGGTATATACATTACTGCAGTGCAGCAATTAGTGAAAAGATAGTAGAGGTAAGCATTAAAAAGGCTGAATGCGACAAAGGAGAGGGGAATTTTTAACAAATTATAATTTATTGTACTCCTTTTTCTGCTATTGCAAGTATAACTGATGACTAACTACTTGTGAAGGTTCTCCTAAAATTGGCACTTTGCATAGACTGCACACAAGTACGTTGTTCCTGCAGATCTTTTATAGGTTCACTGAAATGGAACACGCTTACTACCAAAAGTAAGCATGTTCGGTTTTAACACCCAATTACAATAAGCAAAAGGCATTTTGCTTATTGTACTCTGGGCAATTTTAGCCAAAAGAAATTATGAGCTCAAAGCTATTCTTCTTATTACTCTGTTTTTTTATTATGATGATGTGTACTGACTGTACCACTGCCTTGTTTGTGTATATTCTTTCCTTTACCCAGGGAGGGAATGTATAAAGAACTGTCTGTAAAGACTGCTGCATGGTAATCTTTTTATTTTGTTTTGCTGTTTTACCTTCAGGGACCAAACAGCATTCCCGCAGATATTGTGTTTATTGTGCGACAGAAGACTCATCCTCTGTTTGTGAGACATAACAATGACCTCATCTACAAAGCAAAGATTACTCTGGAGATGGTGAGTCATGTCATGGATTGATTATTGGCCATGCAAAAAGGTTTCTTTGAAGCTGTAAGCTGATTCCCTTGTTCGCAGGCTTTAACTGGCTTCTCTGTGGACATGCAGACACTAGATGGCAGGCTGCTCTCTGTTCTTATCAATGACATTGTCCAGTAAGTGCTTTCAGTCACTGTCTTGAAAAACAGTTTTTCCCAGTCTGGTTGTTTTTACATTTATGTAGTGCCAGAGTGCAAAAACAGTCGCGTCAAAGTGCTTCGTATTGTAAGGAAATACAACCCCCCCCCAAAAGAAAAAAAGCAGAGAAAACTCCAACAATTATATGATCACCTATGAGCAAATACTTGGCGACAGTGGGAATGAAAAACTCCCTTATAACAGGAAGAAATGTCCAGCATAACCATCTGCTATAACACTTAATGATTATTGTGTTTTTATTTTGTGCATTACTGCATTAAGTTTCCGCTCTCTGATTTGTTTGTCATGTCATATCAGCCCTAGATACCAAAAAGTCTTGTCCGGAGAAGGAATGCCGCTGTCCAAGAATCCTTCCCAGAGAGGAAACCTCATAATTACTTTTGACCTTAAGTTCCCCGAGACGCTTTCTACTGAGAGGAAGTATCTGATCAAGCAAGCTCTGTCTTTTAAAGATTAATCACATTCCAAATACATGTGTAATCAGAATGATTGATTGGACTGTTCATGTGGCTACATGTCTGTCAGGAGAGAGCAATACTGATACATTTGCAAATCGTGTCTTTCTGTTTTTATTTGCACTTTGCACTCTGTCAGAATATTTCTGTAAACACGCTGGAAGATAACAAAAATGAAAGACAATGTGAGTGTGGTCGAACACGAGCCCATCGAGAGACAGTAGAGATTACAGATAAGCTTTGCAGCTGTGATTCGCTGCCATCATTGCTCGTTTCAGCTGCTCGTACGTCACAAACATGACCACGTTCCAGGACCCCAGGCGTAAGAAAGACGGGATAAACCTTAAGAAAATGGAAATGGAGGCAAAAACATTTTTGGTTTCGTTTCATTCACATTAAGAGTTGTCAAATGAATGTGGAATCACTGGGTTACCCTTTGTAAAAAGCACGCGGGCCTTCATTGGTCATCATGGCAGCAGCACAGTTGAGAACGCTGCTGTACTGGCCAAGAGCAGAGTTCATGTATCTTGTCTTGACCACATCAACAGGGGAGGCGATCACTGTTGTGCACAACCCCGCACCAAAGGCTGATGCAAAATGGCAGGGCAGATTATCTGTGGAGTGCACAGAACCCAGGGCTGAGTGCTATATCATACACATGCGTGATGTTGCTGTGAAGCCACTGTGTTTTACCTGTCAGCTGCGTGGACCTAAGGAGCATATCCTTGATGAAGTCATAGGTCACCAGTTCTGTGCAGTTAACAATAGCGTTACGTGCAATGTTTGGAGCTGTGCCTGTGTGACATCGAAAACAAAGATGCATCATAAGAAATGAAGCAGCAGCCTTTTAAAAACACGCATTTTGGAAGCTTGAGCTACCTTTCCACAGACCACAAATGCCTTCCTCCTTGGCAATTGTCTTGTAAGCATCCACTGTGCTACAGTAGCGCCTGGCACGGCCAAGACATCTGGCCTGTGCCTGGAAGCGAACTTTCACCACGTCTGTGGGCTGAGCAATGGCAACCGCCAAGGCACCTGTGGTAGATCCAGCCAGCAGCCGACTCCCAATGCCCACATCTAAACCAGGGAAGAGAGAGATGTCAGTTGAGACTGGTCAAAATTTCCCCTCAACCAAATAAACAACTGTCAGAATCCAATCACAGATGCTCACGGTCAGAGCCTTTAGTGTAGAACTGTTTAACAGAGTCGTAGAGACCAATTCGGACAGACGCAAAGCTCATCTGCCTCTGGAGTCCTGCCACCAGCCCACTGTAAAGACTCAGAGGACCCTCAGTACGCACCATGGTGGCGATGGTGCCGAACACCCCTCGATACTTCACCGTAGAGCCGCTCCCTGTAGCAGCAGAGCCTCTGGTCTCTCCTTGGATCTGTGCAATGAAAGTTCAGGCTACTAAGGTTACAAGAATTGGCTTTGTGTTTGTTACACAAGAATACTTTAATACCTGCAGTCGCACTTTGGCTGTGTCTAAGGGAAAGGTGAGCAGGTCAGCGATGCAGGCTGCAGTTCCTGCTCCCACAAACTTTACAGCTGCCGAAGGTGGCACATCTGCAGGCCTGAATCCAACCATTTTCCACAGTGTTTTTCAAAAACACAAGCGTTGTATTTGTGAACGTGAACACGACAAGATGTTCCTGCAAAATCTGACAGAAACAAATTTCACAAACACACTGCATTCAGAGACAAATGTTTTTTATTTAAAACTGCATCTGTAAATTTGACACATGAGAGTTACATCCCATCAGGAAGACAAGTGTTGCTTATTTTATGGATCTGCTTTACACGCTTGATCCTGGCTTCTTTTACTCACTATGCTAGTAATGCCTCCAGCTGGTGTGTGCCATAAGCTCATTTAACACCTCTATTCAGCAAAAGCAGTCCTCCATATGTAGTGGTATGGTGGCGCTATCTTTCCATATCTGACTGACCCAGTTATGGGACTGCAGCAGCTGAACCAGGTGTTTGGATCACAGAGATTCATCATGAACTGTCATAAAAATATAAAATGTGAAGTGATTTTTTTTTTCACATTTATCCTAAAAGGTTTAAATGCTCATTTGTGCTATTGTTAGCTTAGATGATCTCAATAATAAGTGCAGTTTATTTTTCCTGATGATTATCCTGGGACAAATTATGGAAAAAAGAGGTGATGGATAACTGGTTACTATATAAACAGTATATTTATACTGTCGATTCCCAGTATATATATTTTATACATCAACCAGTTGTCCATCAATTATATAGTAACTTATCCATACCCCCATATCTGTACTATGTGTGAGATAATATGTCAGTGATCCAAGTGTTCTTCAGAGTGATGGCCTGTGCAAAGAAACTGCACAGATATCGTACCTGGTAAGATCTTTTTCAGAGACCTATGGAAATGATACAGCACTCTAAGAATTATGGAGTTGGAAATGTAATTCATAAATGAAAAAAAAAACATATTTTAGGTTTAAACTGGTGGTTCTGTGCCAAAAGAAATGCTGGGAGGTGTTTTATGACAGCCTGTTTCATGATTTGTTTGTTGTAACAATTCATTTTTATTTGTATCGCCCAGTAGCACATATCATGTTCAAAGGGCCTCACAGGCATAGAAATATATTAAGAAACAAGGTCACTTCCATGTTAAACAAATAAGCAACCCATCAGAAATACATACATGCAAAAAAATCCATGAGTGAAAAGAATTATATAGTAACATATGAACTCTGGGACGTAACAGAAGCAGAAGGCCAACATGATACTGATGAAGAAGACATGCATATGGTCCGTATTACCATGTGTAGGTACATCTCTGTAAATGTGGCTGAACTCCGGAGGCACATTTCAGGAGTATTATTATTAAGTGGAAGCACTAATAAATGCTCGATTTTAAAAAAGGAGGTATATTTTTAAGAGATCAGCAGCATTTGCTTACCTAAAATTCTGAGGCTTTTCCAGAAGATTTTAGGAAATCCACATTCCCAATTTCTCCCTGTGAGGAGTGTTGTATATCTAACAGGTTAGGAGTGGGAGTCGGGATGTGAAGTGACATTCAGAATAAAGTTACAAAGCAACACTGGCATTCAATAGCATACAAAAGGATGGGCGAAATTACAATTTTTCACTAATTAAAGTACTTTATTTCACAAAATACACATGACTCATCGACCAGCAACAAATCATACATACTTTTCACATCTAGTGGCAAATACATTAAACTACAACTACAAAAGGTAAACAGTGTAAACAATCCAGAAAGACATATTGTGGTCATTTTAAGGTATGTAATGTTGGACATAAACTGTCTTCTGCTTTCATGGAAAGCCTAAAGGAAGTAAAAACTAACTTTACAGCCTAACATTATTCACATGATTATTTCATTTAAACATAGAAGTTTACACCAGAAGGAGCTTCTTGTAATGGAATTTCTGACCATTAAAATGCGTGAAGCCTCTGTAAGGTCTACCCTTTAAATTATTTTAAATATTGCAACAATGCCCCTGAAGTCTTCCTGCTCAAACTCTTTCTAATGTCAACTCTTGTGTTTTCATGCTCCTGTATTTTCAGGTCTCCAACCAAGAGTCGTCAGTAGTCACCCCTGCACTGTGGTGTGCGTTAGGCTGTTGTGTTTTGCGGTCCTGAGTTGAAAAAAACAAGTCTGACTAGTTGCGGTCAGAACGGAGACTCCCAGTACTGCTGTGTCCTGCTCATGCCTTTTTTAATTTGCTCATAGGTGACAAACATCACAATGTTCCAGGAGCCGAGTCGCAGGAAAGAAGGCATGAACCTAAAGAAGAGGAAAAAAAGACAAGTGAAGAATTATTCAAAAGGACTTTTGTAGCATCTCTGCTTGCCTCGTGGTCATGTTAGAGTGTGTTTACCCTTTATAGAAAGCCGTGGATCCTTCGTTTCTTAGCATTGTGAAGGCACAGTTGAGAGCGCTGCTGTACTGGCCGTGTCCTGAGTTCATGAAACGTGTTTTAACTACATCCACAGGAGAAGCCACAACTGTGGTGCAGAAGCCTGCGCTGAAGGCGGCCGTGAAGTGGCACGGCAGGTTGTCTGTGGGAGGACAGAAGTTTAGTCACAACTTTCACGTTAATTAGACAGACGTTTGAGGGATGTTTGTCTGTATCTTTCATTCATGGCCTCACCTGTCATTAGGTTGTACTTCAGGATGAGTTCTTTGATCATGTCGTAGGTCACCAGCTCTGCGCAGTTTACGATGGCGTTACGAGTGATGTTTGGCATGCATCCTGGAACACAAAAGAGGATCGTAACTGTCAGAACAGCCGAGGGCATTTTCATATAAAGATGAATGACTTGAATGTAAAGCAGGTACCTCTCCACAGGCCACGTACACCCTCATCTCGGGCAATCGTCTTGTAGGCATCTATTGTGCCGTTGTATCTCCTCTCGCCGTCAGCCAGTCGGACCTGGGCTTGAAAACGCACCTTTACCACATCTGTTGGCTGTGCAAAAGCCACAGCCATTGCCCCGGTGGTGCAGCCCGCCATGAGCCGAGTAACGATCCCTGCACCTGTGTGCCATACGTATGTTGGTCACGAAGAAACAGTGCAATAGAAGCAGACTTGTTGCTCGCTCACTGATACTCACTCTCGGTGCCTCGGGTGTAGAATTGCTTCATGGAGTCGTAAAGGCCGATACGGACAGAAGCGAAGCTCATCTGTCTCTGCAGGCCTGCCACCAGTCCATTGTACAGACTCCTGGCCCCCTCTGTGCGCACCATGGTGGTGATGGTGCCAAACACGCCCCGATACTTCAGTGCACCAACTCCTTCGGCTATCTGAGACTCTCCCTGAAGCTGCACGACATGATGCAAATAAAAGAGGATTTAATATGACATCTATCATAAGGTTAAAGGCATCGGGTTAACACTGTTTGTCTAACCTGCAGTCTGACTTTGGCGGTATCCAGTGGAAAGGTGACAAGGTCGGCAATGCAGGCTGCCGTGCCTGCTCCGAAGAACTTAACTGCCGCAGAGGGCATCACATCTTTGGGTTTCATGCCAACCATTGCTGCGCCTCAGCTGAGGACATGAATGGAAAGATATGCTCTTACGATCCAAAGACCTTTGGTTGTGTAACACAAAGCACCAAAGAACATCGCTGCCTGGACAACCAAATATGGGATATAAGCGTGTAAAGTAAAAATAGACTACATGCATAACTGCTGATATTTTCTTATATTACACGACTTTTGTTTGATCTGTTTAAAATGACTAACTGTGACAAACCTGGGTGTATTTAGTGCGCTGGATGTGCTGGAAATATTTTCATGCTGTTCATGCTGAAAGTCATACAAACCTGTGAGTAAGGATTATGACAAGTTTCAGGTTTTCTCAAGAAACAAGCTAGTCTTTCAAGGTGCTTCTGTTGTGGAAATGCCTCGGGCCATAAACTCTCCTCGAAATGAGCCAGTGAGCATACCACCACTTGCTGCAAAAACAACCATATAGCACAACTCAGCAAATCATCATTCACTCAGTTTTAGCTGAAAGCGACCCACAGCTTGAAGCAAATATAACTGATATTTTCAATTAACTGCCAATAAAAATTTACAGAGTTAAAAAAAATCACAGCTATGTTGATATGCAAGGTTGTTGTTTGTTTTTTTACCTTAATAGTTTTCCAAGTAAATTATAATCCAATTAACAGGAAAAATGTATACAGTCCTCTTTGATAGTTAATCCTATACGTTTTCTCGTCTCCTGTGTGCCTACTGTTCCAGTATGGAAGAAGCCTCCCCAAATTTATAGGAAGCTTTTCCACGTAACTACATGCGCTGTAGCCAAACACGTTGTACACCTGTCATGAGAATATCATGTTTATCAGTCTGTGAGCCTGAGCCAGATATCTGAGCTCTTGTTGAACTCTTCCTGATGCCGTCATCATGGCAGCCTGGCATGAAATCTCTGAGTACACGTAAACATTCAGGTCTATCTGGAGTCCGTTTACACAGTAAAGAAGTTACTGCTGAAAGTTTCATGGATTTTTTTAAAAACATTGTTTCAGGTTTGGAATCCAGAGTTTGATATTTGTGTGAAATTTCAGCTTTTCTTCCCCAGATACCAGCTCACATTACTCTGCTGACATCACAGGGTATTTTTCTATTGGTTGGTTACATGCAGCCAATCAGACTGGAAGGCTTGTCTGGATTCATGAGATGTTTGCCTGGGATTTTTGTCTGGCTGGGTAATATTTCCACCGCATTATTTCTTACTGTTTGTGCCCAGGGAACAGAATTAGCTCTAGAAGTTTAGAAGCTTTAGGAATCCCCCACCTCTCCATCCCAGCAAGCGATAAAAAGTTATGAAATTATTCAAGTAAGGAGACCGCCATACTTCGTAGCCAATCCATACCATGGGTCAGTGTGGTTGGGTGCAGAGAGAATCTGAATGCAATCATTTGGGTTGATTTGTAACAGGGACACAAGCTGCTTCCAACAAGAGGAGCAGCTGCCAAATGGAAAGTGTCAGGGGGAGGAGGTGCACTCTTTGTAGGTGGGTGTTGGCTCTCTGTGAGTGCATGCCTCCTTACATATGAGTTTCCATTGCATTCTGGGTCACAGGTCGCCAAGTTTTAATCAAGTCAGAAAGCACAGCCTCATATTCCAAATATCAAAGGATTCACCTGCTGCAACATGTGTCAGGAAGTTGTTCTGTTCCCAAGACGACACTACTAAATTTTGTAACCATACTAGTACTGTGCAAAAGTCTTGAACCTCCCTCGTTTCTTTATATTTTGCTTCCAAGGAGCCAGATAAGATAAGATAACTCTTTAAGATAAGACCTGGTGCTACTGAGCCATAGTTCTCCAGGCTGCTTTTTTTGCTTATATTCATTCAAGTCTTTTAACCATTTTTAGAAGAATGTTTTTTATTTGTTAAGCCACTTAACACTGACCTGTTAATGAATTAGAAAACACACCCAGCTAAAGCAATTAACACCTAAGACAACTTAGCCAAGAGCCAGTTTTGAATTGCATCATTAGGATCTTTGCTAAGCCTGTCACAAAAAAATTTCTTCTCATTTATTTTGTTGAATCCACAAAATATGCCAAAGATAACACAGTTTGACAGACAGAAAACTGTGTTTTAAAAAAAATAATAACTTGTCCCACGGTGTGAAGGTTGTCCTTAAATACAGAAACCAGAAAAGAACTGTATGATTTTTTTTAAAATGAAAAAACAGGGGACTTGACCCTTCATCATCCACCTGTTCTTCACTAAAACCTCATCAGAAATGGTCTCAGTGGGAGGATGGCTGACAAGAAATCATTCTCAAGGAAGGAAAACAGGTAGGCTGAGGTAATCCAAATTACACAAGAACTGGACTGAAAATCTGAATCTGAATTTGGAATTGTTTGGTTCACATCATTGTCAGTATGTGTAGGGAGGAGATCAAGAAGGACGTACAACAGTGAGTATCTACAGCCACTTGTAAAACTCGGTGGATGCTCTTTCATGGTTTGGGGCTTCATTTCAGGCAGTGGTGTTGGAAATCCTATCAAAATTGCTGAAATTATAAATGCAGAAAAGCCCGGCTGTGTTGAAAAATAAAAGTAGTCATACCAGATATTGACTTTCAACCTTATTAGAATTGTATAAATTCAGTCTTTGCCTTGTATTTCTTATATTTATACACTATATTTCCATAGCTCAAGACTTTTGCACATTATTGTAAACATCTTTCTTTCCCATAAACTGCTGCTTTATAGCAATATTACCCTGTACACATAAAACAGTGTCATAATTCATCTTCAGTGTGACGACTTACTCAGAAACTCTGAAGCAGTTTTGGTAAACAGGGTCAAAGTAAAGCCATACACCTGCATATTTTCCACTCCTCATATTTACAGCTATAAAGGTTCTATATTAAACAAGGCATTCGTAGGAGATTAGTAAAGTGAGAACATATTTACGTTTAGCAAACATATTCAGACTGGGTCCTGTGATGTCAAACGACATTACAGGACATTTGAGAGGTAATAATCCATTTATACTGTATTCCATGAAAAGGTTAAGGAGATGGTGGAGGTGGTTTCACCACCTGCTCTCTAAAAACAGTTTCCTGGGAACACTCTGTGAGAAACATTTAAGCACACGCTCGGGCCAGTAAACAAGTCAGTGGGCTGGCTTCAACCAGTCTGCAGTGACCTCCCCTTAAAAAGACACTGAGCCCCCAGACCTGATCACCCCTGTGCTCTGAATACTGTGAACTTTAAATTAGTACTCTATAAATAAGGTCATCACTTAAAGGTTAGTAGGGCACAGGTTTATGGCTCAGCATCTTTGCTTCATTCACAAAATCAACTCAGACTTGGATTGTCCTGGTTCTGCTTCACTGGATAATTAAATAGGAAAAGAATAAAGGGACACTAAAACTGCTTATTTTTAATATCTGTAGTTACCTCAAGTTTATAATGTTTTTCCAACTTCATCAACAGCTTTTATCATTTATGCTGACTTACAGTTTTTCACCGTACACAAAACAGATATTCCACTAAGACAGCAAAAGGCCCCGCATAGCAGAGATGACTCAGGGGTTTGCAGACTGTTCGGATTTTGCTTTGGCTTGCATTTTTCTTAAAACTTAGTGCTTATTCTGGCTCTCACTGGCTAGATGATATTTTCTAATACTAGGTTCGATCAGTGAGCAAAGATCAGATCACACATGTTGTTAAGGAGTTGATGGGTTAGAAAGCAAACACAGGGATTATAATGTAATATAAGCACTGTTGAGAAGATACGGAAGGAAGAGTTCATGTAAAGCACATGATGAAAAATGCTTGAATAGTCTGGAAAATTGCCTAATATTGTATTCCAGAGAGCTTTTTTTTTTAACAATATCACAAATTCAACTTAGTATTTAAAAGATATCTACTGGAAAGGCTCTTTATGCAGATACTCCTCAGTGTTTAGACCTTTTCCCTACTTCAAATGTGCGTCAGTGCTGACTGATTAGGATGATAATCAGCTGAGTCCTCCTAAAATTACATGTGACTCACCAGCACCTGTTCCCGTCCTCTCGTCTACAACTGTGGAGAACTGGCTGTCATAACCAGTGTTGGGTAAGTTACTTTAAAATAGTAACTTAGTTACATTACTAGTTACTTCTCTCAAAAGTAACTCAGTTACTTCAAGTTACTCGTTACTTTCAAAGTAACTAGTTACTAGGGAAAGTAACTTTGGTTTGACTCAGAATTCTCTTGTTAATGTGTTTCTTCCATAACTTTGCCAGTCTTCTAGCTTGCTTACTTGCCACAAGTGCACTGTGCCACCTACCAATAGAAAGGAAAAGATAATGTGCATATTTCCACGAGAGAAATCCCACGCCTGGACCGTCATTGACTGCTGCCATGATTCTAGCCTACGTCACAGCGTCATGTGCGTCTTTTACATCCAACACAAAAACTGCAGTCGTGGTGCTTTCGATTGTACTCAGACCTCGGAAATTCTGCCTTCTGAATAGGAAGATGTAGGTAACACCAGACTGCAGATGAGCTGCATACAGGGCTGGACTGGGACAGAAAATCGTCCCGGGTATTTTGACTAGAGACCGGCCCACCATTATAGGAAAAATCATAAAGCCTTTGAATGAAAACAAACACTGCTGTGACAGTGATGTACACTGTTTTGATGGTATATATGCATCAATCTATCAATCGTTTGTTGTAAGATTCAGATAATTATTTTTTAAAAGCTAGACATTTTAAATGAGAATAAGAAAGAAAAGTATTTCTTTGTGCCCCCCTTTCCCTGTTAATGCCCTACATGCCCCCTGGCAACACTTTGCTAGACCCGCCCCTGCACAGTTACCAGCTGTCAGCTACCTAAAAAAGGATCCTGGGGTTATTTGTCTCTCAGAAACAGTTCATAACTTCCCTTCAACTCATTCATGTCACCTAAAAGGTAAACCTGTTTCTCCATCACAGCTCTGATGATTCAGTAAGGACATCTCCTGGTTTCATCTTCATGTTTCCCTCTCACCAGATAACCAAACCATATCATGACCAGCAGCTTTTTTGCAGCTGTGGCTCCAGCAAACATCAGCTGATACTAGAAATTAATATTAAATAAATTCTAACAACAGCTGATCAAGCTTAAAAGTGCTGCTGTTGTTTAGCGCGACATCCGCTGGTTTCCTCTTTCGGCGCAAAGTGAGCGATAAACAAACAAGAGAGCCGATCAGCTGATCACTGATCAGTTTTCATGATTGAAGTAGAAACGGGAGAGGGAGGGGGAGAGAATGAAAGAAGAAGAGGCAGCTGTGCAGCGTAAACACAGAATAACTCCAGCTTTGTGCCTTTTTCATTGTAGCTGAATTACGGGACAAACTGTTCCTTTTCACCTCAATAAGAAACGCGTAATATTTTCTCTGAATACCAGACGGGACGGTTGCAACTCTAATAACTTATGAACAAAATAAAGTTCAACATCATTAACTTCATAGCACCACCCAGCTGTATAGAAACTCCGTCATGCTAGCTAGCACGCAGTACGGAAAAAGTCAGCACAACAAATAAACTCCACCTAAACTTGGTTTATATCTGACCCGAGAGACTGCAGGTCATAACTTCTTACCTGAAGTTCAGTTCACACTTGGACCGGCGGCCGCCTCGGGTCTCTTTTCCTTCTGCCTCCCTTTTCCTTCATCCACCTGCTGGCTTCCACCACTTGCTAATGTTACTGAATCTGTGGAAGCTCCGCGATAGCCACCACACGAAGTAACGAGTAACGAGCCTATCTAAATCCCAGTAACGAGTAACGCGTTCCTGATTTTGGCATAATAACTAGTTACCGTGCTCGTTACCACAATAATAACGTAGTTACTGTAACGCGTTACTTAATAACGCGTTAGTCCCAACACTGGTCATAACATGTTCATTTTACATAACTGCGATTCTTTCTCTCTGGTGTCTCTCACTATGTCGCTTGACTTCAGCGTCTGGAAGGTTTCACACTTTAACAACTTAAATTTCCTCTTAACAGTTTTTGTGTGTGTTTACTTTTGCACTTTAAATGTGTGGACATAGTGGGTCACATTCTTGGATGGGCACTGCTTCCAGTCTGTGTTCAGGAATTATATAGTAAGCTAAAATATATATATATATATATATATATATATATATATATATATATATATATATATATATATATATATATATATATATATATATATCCATAGGTCCCTCATCCTATGAAGAAGGAACACGAGAAGCTGGAGAAATACCAAGGGCTCAGAGAAGAGCTCGAGAGGATGTGGAGGGTGAAGGTAACGGTGGTCCCCGTGGTAATCGGAGCACTAGGTGCGGTGACTCCCAAGCTAGGCGAGTGGCTCCAGCAGATCCCAGGAACAACATCGGAGATCTCTGTCCAGAAGAGCGCAGTCCTGGGAACAGCTAAGATACTGCGCAGGACCCTCAAGCTCCCAGGCCTCTGGTAGAGGACCCGAGCTTGAAGGATAAACCGCCCGCAGGGGCGTGCTGGGTGTTTTTATATATATATATAGATAGATAGATAGATAGATAGATAGATAGATAGATAGATAGATAGATAGATAGATAGATAGATAGATAGATAGATAGATAGATAGATAGATAGATAGATAGATAGATAGATATACACGACTGACCTAAAACACACACACACATATATATAAATATAGGAGTGTTGTTGTTTTTGTTTTTTTCTGAATTCTCGCTTTTTGTTGAATTTACTCTGCCTTCACGCATCTGCATTTGGGTCCAGATCACAACAAGCGCCTTGAGGCAACTGTTGTTGCGATTTAGCGCTATATAGATAAAACTGAATTGACCTGAACATTCGACCTATGTAAAGCAGCAGACTGTGACACAGCAGAGTTTTTCAAGTGCTGCTTTTAAATGCAGAGCTGTATACAAAGTTGTGCTTTCAGAACACGCTGAAAGTTTGGTTCTTGGAAGAAAGAATAGAGGATCATGTATACCATACTTATAGCTGTTGGTTCATTCATGTTTACAGTTCATTTTCCTTTAATGTTACTATAGCAAAGCTGTGAAAAGATTTGATGCTATGTCTGTGACACCACAGATGCAGTGGGTTGCTGGGCTTGATGACTAAAGTTAACCTCTGCTTAATGTAACAATACAGGCCCAGCGATGTTTATTAAGAGTGAATCGCTGCTTGCAACAAAAGTTTAATGCAAGTCAATGTTATTTGTAACAATCCAGTTAGAGAATCAGCAGCTGTAACTGTGTCGTTGAATTTGAGAAGGCAGCTAATTACATTACTCCTTTACATTACTGCTCACTAAGTAACTAAAGTGAAATAACAGTTCTACACTGTTTATTTATTATTTAAAATCACATATAAATAGGGTAAGAATATTAAGTTAGGATAACATAAAACAGCATGTTTAAGTTCTGTTAACATAATCCCATTGTTAATGAAAAACAGCTTTAGTATTATAAAATAAATAAATAAATAGGATTACCTGAATTTAGCTGACCAAAAATATGGGTGGAATAAAAATATCTACATTTTTTGCCCATTACTCCGTTTTCATCCATTTATCCAGTTAGGGATCACAACGGGGGGATTAAGGCTTTTCGCGCTGTCACAGGGCAAGAGAGGAAGATACAACCCGCACAAGTCCGTCCCAGGGCAGACAACAACTCAAACCTACAGCTAGTTAAAAATCACTTGTTTCTCAAACATGCGTATCTTTAAGTTGAGGCCGCGGTACGTTGAGGCCAGGTAATGCAGTCTGCAAAGGGGGCAGATGGACTTAAACCCACCTCCTTTTTTGCTTTAAACTGACAGCGCTAGCTATCACGCTACTATACGTTACTCGGTTTACACTTGATATTCATAATAATCAGTCTCAGTTTTTAGTGTAAAGAGTCTGACTTTCATTCACGGTACTCCGAACTGCTGAGAGCTATGAAGTGTAAGCCGCTTTTGAATTGCAGTTGAATTTGTAGCCAGTAGATGGCGACGATGCTGTGAAATAATCTGCGTCAATCATCTGAGAAAAAGAGACCGTCATTTCAGCTGCCGAAGAAGAAGAACGCTAGCCGTTAGCTTGCCAGGCAAACGCAGTTTAACCAATGTCTGGCTAACATCGGTGTAGGTGTCGAAGAAAATCATATGCTGCGAAAGCGAGAGAAGGTCACATCAAAGAGTTCCTGACAAAGACCGGCCTCACTTTTGACAACATGGAGAAACAGTTGCATTTGAACCTGTTAGCCTCCAGACCTCCCATGGCAGGTGGTTTTCAGTCTGGCTCCAAAATGAAAATGGGGTGAGTTAGCTAGGATCTTAGTATTTATTTGTTTAGTTGTGTGCACTATCACGCCGGTTGTGTTTTTTTTATTCCCAAAGCCAGGGAGTGTAATCGTATATTTAGACTCACTGAATTGCACTGCGTAACTGATTGCTTTAGCCCGGCTAGGTTAGCTGCATCTGCTACCAGATAATCAGTGTTATACACCACTGATTGATTTAGCCTGGCGCTTTTGCGTGTTAGCATTTAAAATTTAAAAGGATATCCTTTCAGTCTGAAAATTCTGTTTTGTTTTTTATTATATTTTGTCTTTTTGTTTATTTTTCTATTTTGTTATTATTGCAATGTTTGATGATGTGAAAAGAAGGGGAGAGTTATTTTTAGTCTGGAGGGTTTTTTGTCTTTCAATTGCTTCTACAAAGTTTAACAGTCCTGTTGCAGTGTTGAGTCACATCATACATGGATTCGGTTACTTATTTACTTTTGCTCTTTTTATTTACAGACCTGGGCGTAAGAGAGATTTCTCTCCTCTGCCCTGGAGTCAGTATTTTGAAACCATGGAAGACATAGTGGTGGAAAATGAAAACGGCAAAGATATATCCTTGACTGCTGTTCCAGTTTGTAAGAGGAAATTGAGCATGAATGACACACACTTTGGGTCCAAGTCTTCAGATTTAACTCCTGATATCATTGTGCTATATGACTAGAGTATATGCAGAAGATTAATGTGCATTATTGTTGGACGAGCATCTGCTTACTTCATTATTCTTTCAATTAGTATTTCTTTGACCACTGTGAACATTTTCAGAATTTACTGCAGTGGCTCCCATGGTCCTGTGCTGCTCCTGCTTCACGGAGGAGGCCACTCTGCACTATCCTGGGCGGTGTTCACTGTGAGCTTCATAACTATTACAGACCCTTTATGATCTGTTAGCAGTCTACATTAAAGTTAACAGCAATGTTGGGCAGAATATTTATAAAGCTTTTTTTTTTTTAATGTCAACATATCGTCTGTGATCTATTTAATTGAAATGATTTTTATCTATGTTCTTGCAGGCCATCATATACAGCAGGATTAATTGCAGGGTGGTAGCTATGGACCTCCGAGCTCATGGTAGGTTGCAGGACACAGCAAGTTTTTATTTTTGCACGTGGTTAGAGGATTATGGCATTCTTTGCCTCAGCGTACATGGATCAAATGAGTTAAATCTCTGTCATCACCTGCAGGTGACACTAAAGTGAAAAATCCTGAAGATCTCTCTGCAGATACGATGGCGAAGTAAGTCTTTAAGAGAACACAGTTTTTTGTGGGAATGGTTTTTAAACATCTGCTTCTTGGGTTTACATCACAGGAACATATGGGACGCCACAGAAGGTGGTGATGATCCAGCAGGCATGAGTTTAATTAAGAAAGTTTTGATTTCACCGCTCATTAAACGTGGGAAGAGTGTGGTGACTTCCTGTGGCTCACATTTGGATTATTGATTGCGGTGTAAAATGTAAAAAGTAGTTACAAGCTTCCTGATTAGAGTTTCAATCATAACTGAAAAACAGGCTGACAGGTTATATTCTTGCTTCTTTTTTTTTTTTTCTTCCCCAAAGGGATATTGGCAAAGTGGTGGAGGCACTTTATGGAGACAACCCACCTCCAATCATGCTTATTGGACACAGCATGGGAGGGGCCATTGCAGTTCACACTGCCACTGCCAATCATATACCATCCCTGCTTGGTCTGTGCGTCATTGACGTCGTAGAGGGTAAGCTCCACAGATAAGTGCATATTTCCAAAGTCGTTAAAGACAAATCCTGCGAGTTGCTTTGGTAACGCCTCAGGTCACTTATTTGGGCAGTTACTTTGAGGCCCTTACCTAAATGACTGAGGAGACTGAAAATGGCTTAAATGATCCACAAGTTGTTCTTCTATTCTGAATGGGCAAAGTCACATGTCAGTACAACTTCATTAACAGTCCAAATTTGATCAGTGACTGGCTTGTTCTACTAAGAGCACTTGAACAAATATTATGCTAATCAATGTTCTCAATACTGGGAACAAAGAAAAACAATGAGTATACTTAAACACTTAACTGTGTGCACGAGTCTATGCAACAACATGAGCAGATCACATGATTGGGTCTTTTCCAGTACAGGATGCTCTCATTGATTTTTATGAGAGCATTTGCCATTTCTTTCTTCTTTTTTTTTTTTGTTAGTTGTTTAGTTTTTTTTAATGATGTAAAATGTAAGTTATTATGCTGAATATTGTTAATAAATGCCATAAGCACTAATTGTGGGTTTGTTAAATAATTTTGTTTGTGTTAACACTCAGGGACAGCAATGGATGCTTTGAACAGTATGCAGAATTTCCTCAGAAGTCGGCCAAAAACATTTAGATCTCTGGAAAATGCGATTGAGTGGAGGTAAATGTTAAACAGTGAGCCACACTGCTGCATCTTTTTGTTTGATTAGATTACATCATACATATATATTCTGTCTTTTAGTTTGCAAATTGTGCCAAGTGTTATTTGTCCAAAGCACACTGAAATAACTTATTTATTTATTTATTTGTTCGTTGCAGTTCCTTACCTTGAAGAGCTTCAATTCTTAATTGTTGTATACAAGTGCCTAAAGGTGTTCTTCACCTTTTTCCTTTCAGTGTGAAGAGCGGCCAGATCCGAAACATCGAGTCAGCCCGGGTGTCCATGGGAGGCCAAGTGAAAAAGTGTGTCTGGGCTCTCTCTTCTCTGCAGTTTTTTCCGTGTGGGTTTGTGGCTTTAACTGACCATTTCAATTTCCTCTCTTGTGACTTTTACAGATGTGAGGAATCCAGCAGCAGTTCAGGGGTGTCTAATAGCATTGGTGAAGGTATTATAGAAGAAGAGGAAGATGAGGAAGCAGAAGAAGAATCCAGCAAGAAAAGAGCAAAGGAGGATGACCAGGAGGTTTGGTCTCTTGCTTCTTAGTTTTCTCTTGTCATCTGTAAGTGTTTTGGAAAGAGATTGAAAGCTATAAAAGAGTATTTGAATTCTTTCACACAGACGAAAAAGGAGAGCATCTTCACCTGGAGAGTAGAGCTTTCCAAGACAGAAAAATATTGGGAGGGTTGGTTCAAGGGTCTGTCTGCCCTCTTTCTCACCACCCCTGTGCCAAAACTGCTCCTTCTCGCAGGTTTGATTTATTCTTTTTTTTTTTTTTCTCAAATATCTAGTAGTTTAAATAGGACACACACACTGACTGCACAGTTTCACGCCTGACTTATCTCGTTGTACAGGAATAGACAGGCTTGACAAAGATCTTACCATTGGACAGATGCAGGGTAAAGTGCACAGATTGTTTCTCCCTTTTTTTTTTGCAATTTTCTGTAAGAATAAACGCATTTAAAAAAATATTATTTGTTTGCAGGAAAGTTTCAGATGCAGGTCCTCCCTCAGTGCGGTCACGCTGTTCACGAGGATGCACCTGAGAAAGTGAGCGTTCTTACCCGAATTTACTGGCACTGTACTCATGTCAGAGGCCCATAACGTTATATATTTATGTATGCGTGCTGCGTGTTGTTATGTCTGTTTTCAATGTTTTAACTTGCTCCTCTGACATCTGTTGCTAGGTAGCAGATGCACTAGCAACATTTATGGTTCGGCACAAATTCACTGAGTTTAAGGAGGGATACCTGTGGTAAGTGAGCTCACTACTAAGGAATGAGGTTGTTAAATTTCCAAGAGATGCATTAATTATATGTAGAATAATATGATAATCGTTTCAGTTCTGCTTTAACAATAAAAATCTAGATTTTTAAATTGGTTGATAAGGAATTTATCCTTGCTTGTTCCTGTCAGGGAGGCTGGAATAAATGGTAATGGTAGAGACACATGAAGAATTCACCTAATCTTACTTGATTCCATTTTTCTTATCTTTTTCTGCAGCTAATTTCCAGTTTTGCGTCTACATATAGCCAGCAGCCGTAGAAGAAGTGTCTCAAGATTTATCAACATCATTGTCCAATTAAGGAAAATATAGCTGCTATTATTATTATTATTATTATTATTATTATTATTATTATTATTATTATGCTTTTGTCATGTTGATATTTTTGCCTTTCTGCTTTGCCTTATTTTTATTTTAAATCATCAGATTTGCTTGTATGTTTCCTTTTTGTTTATATATTTTTTTTTAAATTTCTGATTTGTAATGTTCTCCTGTTTTATTTTGAGTGATTGCATCATTATTAATGTGTGTTTAATGTTTGAATTTAAACAGTGATTAAAGATGGATACAGCCAGTAGTGTCACCCAGTCTTTTAATATGTGCGTGTTAATATGCATGTTGTACTTAATTCTAGTTTTCTATCGTTTCTATGCTGTTCGCACTAGAATAACTACTAGAACGTTCTGCTGTTCTGAGTGAGTTCTGGTTGTTAGTCCCTTTTTTTTTCTTTTTTATCCAGTAGGTGAATTAAGTTGACCAGGTGCCCCAGTTTGTAAAAGCCTGAATGGCACATTCAGCTCTTGTCCAGCAATGTTTCAACACATTGTTTACAACACCTAGATTATTGAATCTTGGACACAGTTGGGTGTTCCAGCAGGAAAATGATGTTAAAATCGGTTTTGGAATGTATAAAGCACGCTAACAGTGAGTATCCTCGACACTACTGAAAATATGTCCACTGCATTTAAAAGTTGGTCTGTGCCAAGAAACCCAAAAATTTACATGATTTCTGTCAAAAAGAGTGGTAAAAATATTCAGCCAGAATTACGCCAGAAGTTTGTTGATGGCTACCAAAAGCATGTAGTTGAGGTCCAACTAGCCAACAGGGGTTCAACCAAATATTAGCAGAGAAAATGTGCACATTTGAGCCAGTGTGGATACGAGATTTATGCTGTACAATCATTCATGATATTACCATGGCATTCATTCCCATCATTATTTTTTGTGAAGCATGTGTAGCTCATGTATGTAATTAGCCGGATCAGTGGCAGTATGAAATTGTATTAAACATTTCTTTTACAAAATCATCACAGATATGCAAACAAGTCTGAGATTCTGCAGATTAGAAATCCAAGGTTGGCTGCAATTTCTAAACTTTATGAAAAAGGTGACATCTTTTTCCTCATGTCCTTCATACACTCCGTGGAATAACAAAAGGTTTTTAATTGTCCCACAGTGAATTATCAGAGTGAGAAATATGTTGCAGAGATGTGCAGTATAAACACCTGAATTATTAATGAGCCATAATGACTGTCCTCCAAAGAGCTGAAGCCTCTGAGATTATTTTGTGATCCGAGTCTGTAAACAGAGCTGACGTGCACCGCTCCCAACAGGGGCAAAGTTTATGGGCCCGGCAAATTATGTTTTTGTTTTTTTTATTATTGATTTATTTATTTATTTTTTTAGAAAAGAAGAAAAAAATACAGCAAAAAACAACTTCGCTGTCAGCGTTAGTTACACAACTCCAGCCTCATGAAAATGCAGGAGCTGTCCATGATGCAGTGGTGCTGAAATACTAAAACGGGGTCAACAAATTGGTCCCTTCTATCAATAAAACTCCACTATATTACATGATATTACCTTATAGTGAATATCTGTCCAATGTATTGATGGGCCAGGGTGTTTAATACCTAATCTCGCAATATGACACAATTCATGATCCTCAGAGGATAAAACAGACCTGATGTGAGTAAAAAAAAGGTCACTATGTAGTGTAATGACATTTCTACTTTGAGTTCAATTCTACATACGTAAGGCGTAATTGACGACTCCTTTGAACAGACATTACAAATAATAGCAAATAAATAATACATTAGCTCACTGAATTGGCACTGCGTGATCAAATCTTTAGGATCCCTGCTATAAACAAATCTGAAATGCCTTTATATTGCTTGCCTTCAACAAACAGTGCAGAACTGAGCCCAGCAAGCTCACTAGATTTAATGTAATGGGCACTCATGATATAACATTGTCCTCTGGAGCTGTACCTAAGGCCCAGCTTTCAAGACAGTTTTCCTCTGCACAAAATAGAGCAGGTATCAGTGGGACTGGGCCACAAAAATAAATAAGAAAACTGTAGTTTTTTTTGTTTGTTTGTTTGTTCTTTGCCTTAGCTTCTCTGGTGACTCATTTGACTGAAATAATGGCTGCTTGGGGCAAAGTTTATGGGCGCAGCAAATTATGTTTCATTTTTTATTTGCTTTGTTTTAGAAAAGAAGAAAAGAAAATTACAATCTGTGTCACACTGCACTTCTGTTCTCTGTTGGTTTTGAAAGCATAATGTACATTAATCAAGGATCCATGAAGAAATGCCCGGAGTTACTGTTTTCTCTTACAATCTGACTGAAAAGATCCAGTTGGGTTTTATTATCGTCTAGGTGAATCATCTTATTATGAAAAACAAGAGTAAGGTGATATTAGTGCTGTCAGCAAAAAGAACTAAAAACAACAAGCCTCCAGCAGCGTTAGACCCAAAAGAAAAAAGAAATGTTTTTAAAATTCATATCTGCTGCCACAAACGGCATATTAAATATATGTTTGTCATGTGATTCCCTTTTCAGGCTTATTTGTGTCATCAACTATTCACAGATCAAACTCAAACAGCATCACTGATCTCTTTAATGACTCACATTAAACTGCCTATTAAAAGAATATCTGCTTCTGGAGTGTTGGTGCAGCTCACTGGGTTGAGCAGGCAGCTTGTGTGCTGTAGCGCAACAACAGAGGTCTGGGTATAATCACCCCAGGTAATTTGCTGCATGTCTTCTCCCATGCTCTTTTTGAATGATAATTATAAAATTTCAAGAAAACAAAATATGTTAAAATGGATATCTAATTCCTGCACAGTTCCCTAAACAGGAAAATGTCACGAGAAGAGAAGAGCCCTTTATTGTCATTGTACATGTACAATAAAATTATGGGTGTTCCACACCAACTGTGCATGAATAACATGTAAATGGTAAGACAGCAGGAATAAATAACAAAACAGGAGAAATATATACAAAACAAGTGAAGGTCACAGAATGTAGAACAAACTGTGTGATATCCTTTAATGGTAAGTGGAGTAAAAAGTAGATGGAAAGATAACATCAGTTAGACAACTTGGCCAAACTTTCACTCCACAGCTAATGCAGAGTATTGAGTGGTTGTGACGCTGATACAGATGGTGATGTCAGGACATGGCTCACCTATAAAAAGGACATGACAGGCTGCTCTTCTTTCCTCACATTTGTTCACCGAAACGTGTTTGCCAAATGAAGTCAAACCATACAGGTGACATGTAAGTAATATGTCTACAAAGCATATAACTTCATATTATCCATCTACGTTTGGCACATAATTCTCACTTTGATGCTGTTTTTTTTTTTTTTGTGATATTTGACAGAATCATCTTGCACAATCTACACTTTTCGGAATTGTTTATAATATTAAAAATCAGTCCGTGTTTGTGTTTTTCATGCCTTTGCAGACACGGTGCGAAACTGCAGTCATGAATGCCACAACGGCCGAGTTCCAGTCGTTGCCGTTTCAGACTTCAGTCAAAGCTGCGCTGTCTATGTTGCCGTGTTTCTTCTTCCTGTATGTAAATGCCATCATGATGTTTGCCCTGTTGAAGAAGCCTCTGTTACTAGAGTCCTCCCGGTACATCCTGTTTGGTCATTTGCTCATGTGTGACTCTGTGCAGCTGCTGCTGACTATGCTGCTTTACATCTTTGCCGTGATGATGGTCAGAATGATCAACTATGTTTGTGTTTTTGTCTCACTGCTTGCGGCCGTCACTGTTAAAATGTCTCCTCTCAACCTTGCCGTGATGTCTTTGGAGAGATATGTTGCAGTTTGTTTTCCGCTGAGGCACCCCAGCTTTGCCACGCCGAGGTCGACGGGTAAAGCCATTGCCGTTATGTGGATAGTGGCGTCCTTAGACTCATTCATACAACTTTTCCTGTTTGTCAGGATGGAGAAGACGATCTTCCCTATGCAGTCGTTCTGCATCAGAAACAGTGTTTTTCGCCTAGAAGTTTATGTGACTTTAAACATGGCCTTCACCATTCTCTATTTTGTGTTTGTGAGTATGATTATTATCTATACATACACTGCAATCATGATCACTGTGAAGTCAGCCTCATCTAGAGGGCGTCATACCAATAAGGCACCCAAGACAGTGCTGCTACATCTGCTTCAGCTGTGGCTGTATCTCACCTCCACCCTGTTCAATATGATAAACCCCAGCATGATGTTGAAAGTGCCTCCTGATATGGCTATTCATGCTCAGTACGTCCTCTTTGTGGGTCTCATCATTTTCCCAAAGTGCTTGAGCCCACTCATATACGGCCTCAGAGATCAAACTCTCTGCCGTGTCTTCAAATACTATTTTACATTTGGCTTTAGAGCCAGTGTTAAACCATCACCTTTGTCCTGATTTCAGCGCTAACTGTGTTCTAACTGTGTGGTTTAGGGGTTACAGCCTATGATATGTTTTTATAAAAATTTGATCTAGCCAGAGACAAAGATGGTTTTTTTTTGTTTATGTTACAGAATTACAGATATTGAAAGTTCAACATAGTTTTGAATATTTATCCTTGTATATGAACTTAAGCTCTGCAGGGTAGATTGTATTTATTCATTACAATATCTGTCTTCTACTAGCTTTATTGTCTAATCTCCTGTTATAATAAAGAACAAAAAAATATGTTAAAATTACATCTGATTCTGGTGTAGTTGCTGCATGGACACACTCTAAATGTGGCTGATTTCACAAGAATCACAAGGTTTTAGAAATGTTATCCAGTGAGAGTTATTTTTGCGTATTTATGTTACAGAATTGGAGATACTGAATATTTTTATGCACATTTGAAGTGCCACTTAGTTTTGAGTATTTATCCATAACAGAATTTGAGGACATATCTGTACTCATATCCTTTCTAAGATCAGTTCTTTTTATTGCACTATTAAAGTTCTGCAGGGTCGGCTTTGCTTAGTCATTTCAAAGACATGAAGTGCAGCAGCCTTTCAGTCTCTTTTTTATCGTTATATGTTGCTTATCAGGTAATTTGATTATCAATTTTAGGGATGACTTTTATTATTTAATAGTAATAATGACAAATGTGCAAAAAAAAGAGACTTATTTGTAAGTTAATTTATACTTATGGGTTGGGGGTGAGTAAAACTAAAGCAAAGTTATGGTACAAACATGTTGATTCAAACAGTGCAATTAACTATCTCTATATTACATGTCATGAAATATAAAATCTATACAAGAAATAATAATATCATTTACTTTTTGACTGTGTTGCTCATGTGTGATTATGCATTAACATGTGTCATAAAGGGAAAAACAAACAAAAAAAAAAGAAAAAGAGATGTTCATACTTTTATTCAAGTCTTTCTTTCCCTTAATTATGAAAAACAAAAGCATTTCAAACTCATCTGCGTACGTCATCTTATCCTTTGTGGAAATACTTTGCATTCAAGGTCGGGCAAGAATAACTGCTGGTGTAAAAAGAAGGAAAGTGTTTGTCTGTGGAATCGCTTTACTTATATAAGAAAATATTAAATACTAAAAGAGATACATAGACTTTTTTTTCAATTTGATTTTTTTTTTTAAATGATGTAACCTCATAATAGATCTCTCTGCCTTTTGATTTTTTTTCACACAAACAGACAAACTGATTTTAAGATTTAAAGATGATAATAATAATATTTCAAGTCTACAATTGTTAGTGGCTTTTTTTATCAAGTCTTTACCTTTTGCTGGGGGTGTGTTAGTTAAACCGGAAAGATGAAACGCATGTTATTTAACCTTGAATAAAACATTATAGAGTCACTATAAAGTAACTATTTAATAATATAATTATCTGTAACATATTTCATGATGATCAGGTTCAATTTCATTAAATCTACAATAGAAAAAACTGCAGTAAAAGTAAGTCTAAATCTGCATGTAAAAAGTTCATTGTTTTAGCCAGCAGATGTCACCTTTGCTTTGTAAGTGGTTGCAGAAGCTGTGGCTCCAGCTGCAGCCCTTTCATTTCAGTCTGTGTGGTATGTAAGCAGCCGGATCATGAACTCTTCTATGATTTAGTCTAACTTATTCCATCAGTACGGCATTTAGAATATCTGATCTGACTGATAAAATTCCTTTTCCCTCTTTCTCACAATGCACACAGACACTTGTGTAGGAGAAAGAGCTTAGACAGAGCGCAGGGAGAGGGAACAATTTATGTGGGTAAACAGGGAGGTAAGTACTGACCCACAGAATAAAAGAAGCATCTGAGCAGGAGGTGGACTAATTTAACCGATCTTTACTCCGCTGCAAACTTGAAGCCCTCTCAATACCTCTCTGGCCTTCATGAAAGAGCACTTGAACGGCTGAAAAACATTCCAGAGCGAGAAAGTACCTGGTGACAGAGAGCGGCTTCAGTTTAGAGAGAGAGCGGGAGGGAAAGGTTCTTATCATGAGCATGAAACCATTCACAGGCTAACCCAAGAAAGTGGATTCTGTGGGCTTTTTTATTTTTATTATTAATGGCAGCTTTCTTTGGAGTTCCAATATTACTTTTGATGATACAAGTTATGGATCTCCCTTTCTGCTGTTCACAGGAAGCGCATCCAGAGGAGAGCTAAAGATAAAGAAGAGATGGCACAGACAGACAGAAAGCTTATCTTTGTGTTTGTTAATTAAAGATAAGACGTGGGAGAAAAACCATTGCTTTGCTGTTGCTCACACATATGGGGGACTGATTTTTTGTTTGCATATTACAGTGCAAAGCGGAATTCCTTCTCCTAAATCCCTGTGCTTGCCACATATTTATTTGTGTATCCTGATTTGACAAATTGTAGAAGCATTTGTAAGCAATTAGGATAAAATGGAAATTCAGTTGTCTTAATAAACCGCTGATGAAAGAAAATGAAATGAATGAAACACACAGAGCATATAATTTACAAAGAAAAATAAAAAAGGTATACCATTGTCGAATATTATAATGGATGGAAAGGTTTACCGCTTCTTGTGAAGGGTTGTGGAAAAGTCAGGGGGGACTTTCTAATGTACAAGTGATGCTATAGAAGAAGAGTCAAAATCGAATTACAGAGTCTTTTAGCACACTCTTCACTCTCCCTCATCTCAGTTTCTCAGAACACATGACAACATATAGCTTTCAAGTTGATGCACTGCACTCAAGGCAATATTTTCTGAATGAATTTAGAAACAATGGGAATATTCAATGCATTTTTACTCACTTCAGTAGAGAGCCAAAGAGACGTGCTATAATGCTCGCGTGCACACGGACGTGCGCAGCCGTTCGCACTATAGAGCTGCAGATGAATGTCATGGTGGGGGAGTAATTGTATCCCCTGTGACTCGAATTAAAGCACTGACCTGGTTAGCTTTCTGTCAGCAAGAAGGGGTGGGGGTGCTGCCCCCACAATTCCCACCCACATTAACTCTTCAAAGATTAACTTGTTGACTGACTGAACCATGAGGAGCACCCTGAGCCACAGAATCATGGAAGTGACACACCCAGGGATAGCCTTGGGAAGAGAAAATGTTAACAAGTGCTTAATAGCCATCTTCTTCTCATCTGCTGATAAAAACAGAACACGCATTGGGAGATGAGTTGTTTCTTTCATTTTAGCAATGCAGTGATAGTAAGGCAGATTTGGAAGGGCTTCACTACAAACTCCTGAACGCCACAGATACATTGCCCGGTGGCATGCCAAATCATGCCAGTTTCATGAATTTCATTTCTTTACGTGGGGGCCACGAGCAGGTTAAACAGCCTTGACCTTTGTTTTTACTGCAGACCTTTTGATTTGTCATTGCAGAAAAAATAGAGGTGGAAGTAATAACATTATCAATGATTCAGTTAGATGTAAGTGTCCCAGAAGGGCCATAATGACTTGCTCATGCAATGTGCCATGGAAAACCCACGCTAAATGTAACTGGGGCATTATTAATGCTATTAATTACACCTGTGCCGCCCAATAACCAGTGAATTACAAGCATGAATGCCTTTGCCACCAGCACCTTTTACATAACAGTTCAAAAGGAAAACAGAGGACTGCTCAGAGTTATCGGGGTTGATGTTTTTTGGATAATATCTTTAATTTTCTTTAACAACAACAACAACAAAAAAAGCTGGGCAGCATGCTAGTGCAGCGGTTAGCACCACAAGAAGGTCAAATTCAGCCTGGGACCTTTCTCTAAGGAGTTCGTGTGTTTCCCCTGTGCATCTGTGGGTTCTCTCTGAGCACTCAGGGTTCCTCCCACAGTTCAAAGACATGCATGGGGTTAGGTTAACTGGTGATTCTAAATTGACTGTAAGCACAAGCAATGACAGACATGAAAAAGCAAACTCCTCTAAAATAAAACATGGAAAAATAAAACATGGGGAAAAAAAAGAACACCGGTTCAAATACTGCATGGTTGAGATAAAGTCCAAGTTATTTACAAAGTCGAGAATGTTCCCAAACCTTTTTAAATATTTTTGTTTGGTTAATTTTATTCTGTTGTTTTGGTTCTAACAAAGCAAAGCTCTTATCTTTTTAGCACTCAGTAAACTGACAATGATTTGTTTTTGTTCATTTCTATTATGATTATTTCCTTTTGGAAACAAACCAAGTAAAAACAAATTAGCTGGATCTGAAATACTCTTCTCACATCACCTACTGTTTTCTAAAATATTTTAATGTCTCTCTACACTTCCAAACACAGTGAAACAGCATTACAGTGAATTGTATGTCTGGCATGTTTTTATCATATGATTTGACCTGGGAGGAGTTACATATGTTTAAAGGAGCCAGTAACAGTTTGTAAATCAGAGGTGTATATTCACCATGCCAGTCTGAACTCCATGCATGCTGATTTCCAATCCTATGCTGAGATTTAAGTTTCCACATATTTGTCTGACATTTTGTGAACTCCCTGATGAACAGGATGTCAGCACTGTGATATGATGCCCTTTTTAAAAAGTACTCCATCATCATTATTACGACAAATATATTTAGGGGGAGGTCTAATACATGAATTATGATGTTTTAATCACATTTTCAACCGAATTTTTTCAGAGAAAAAACAGATGGGAGGAGGAAGCTGCCTTGTGAAAGTATTGTCAATCATATCAAATAATACTAATAAGAATTTTTAAAGGGTTGAATGGTATGAAATGTAATCCAATTTTGATAGGATTGGTTGAATGTGTTGCTCAAATTCAAAATGGTGGTGAATGTCTGGAGTCAATGGTTAGACCACATATGTCAAATAAAAAATGCTTTTTCTACATTTCGATGTTAAAGAATTAGAGTAGAAGACGTTGCATGTAAAATAAGTTTAATTACTAAAAGGCCAAGCCTTCCACCAATTTATTTTTTAACTAAAATATGATATCATTTAATTGTAAATCCTGGTGCCTATTGAGAAACAAAGAAAGTAGACCGAATTCATATTTTTGGCAGCCGTAAAGGATGTGGATTTATTTATTTATTTATTTATTCTGTGAGAAGACACATAAGGGGGGGAAGTGATTTGATGAATCAATATAATATGTCGGGTTATCAACAGAGATGACGTAATGTGTATACTAATGGAGTATTCCTTTAGGGGGAGGTTGCTGTCGAACCTCGACAAATTACCATTTACATCAATTGTCAGGTGAGCCCCCAGTCTCCCCGCTCCACGATCATAGATGGTACAGTCCGCATGCAGTTCGGAGTTGTTGCTGAGGAGGTTCCACTGTTCCGCACATACTGTTAGATTGGCATGCATCCTACGCTTTGGTCCTGTGGTAGAAGGCTCCACGGCTTTTGAAAATGTTACCGTCTTCTCAAAGGAGTTACTTCAGACAGCAGAGGAAGGTTGCATTATTCCTCCTTTTGTTCAGTATTACAGGTGAGTGCTGATTTTGTGTGTGTGGTGATTTTTGGGGGGTCCTACCAACGTTACAGAGAAGTTTTGTGAGGAGCCTGCGTGAGTGTCTCGCGCATCACGGATAAATTTCAGTCGGCAAAACTAGCTGCCGCCGCGTGCTTATTTGAAGCCGCAAGTCTAGCAAGTTTAGCCGGTGGCATTTAAAGCCCCAAACTTGGTTACAAGTTCACTCCGACGCCTCGGGAGTAGTAGCTAGCCAGCGCCACCACAGCGGATGCTGGTGCGAACCCGGGCTGCCATAGAAACAGTCCGGAGAAACCGCCGAGGAGCGCGAGCGGTGATAGTCAGTCAGATATACCGTCCGCTACACAGCCTACACTTAGGTCACTGCAGACTCAGTGGCAGCCATATTAGCTCCCGAAACAGTTTCTGTTAAAGTAACATGATGCAGTGAAGTATGTCACGCCAGCTGCTCGTGCAGAAATGTTGAGGAACTTCAAGTCGTGTCACCAGAGAGGACAATGCTAGCGCAGCACTCCCCCCGCCCCCCTCATCATCAGGTCGGGATGAGGGTCAGCCACCAAGTGCCTGCAGAGGAGCCTGAGCTCATTATGGTTTAATCAGGGAGTGGGGAGTTTCCTGACTCCACCCTGAAGCACGCCAACTTTGTGCTAAGTGTTGACTCAAAAGCACGAATATGACAGTGTAGCTCTAACCCTGCCTCTAAACTGCTTTAATCAAGTATGATGCTAAAACTATCTGAACAAAATATACTTTTTTTTTCCAGTTGAACATCTATAATTAAATCTTTGTCATGCCCAAGAATAATGATGAGCTGCAGCCAGGTATCCCGAGCTAGAGTGAATCAGAGCAAGCACTTTACTTCACTCAGCAATCTTTCCATATCTAAAGGGCCATGAGACTGACTAAACGCATCAACAAAGTAGATGTATACACTGCTTAGAGGGGGGAACAAAAAAGCAGGTACACATGCCACTGTAGGCTACCTGTGTGGACACACCAGAACCATATCCCTGTTTTGATAGCAGAGGGACTCTCTTGTAGTTTTGCAAGCAGACCAAAGAAAGCTCTGGTCTCCTACACTACACCAAAACACAGTGAAGCTCCATAACTCTCTAAAGACCTGACATGAGTTTACTGACTCACTCTAAGACTGCGGTACATTTCAATGAGAAGGTTGACCTTGTCTTTGTTGAATGCAAAATAGATGCATATACATTTATGGCTAATAATGTTTAGGCCTTAAAGGGAAATAAACATAAAATATGATGAATAAAAATAAAAAGTAACCAGACCTATCATAGATGTCATAACAACATGTGGAGCAGAAGTGTTAAGTACAAGTTCAGCAACAGGTCTGGTGCTATGTGTTTGAAAAAATACACCAAGAGTCATGTATGGAAATCAGGCTTTCTCTTGTAGTTTTGTAGAAAAATAATGTTTTTGTGACTGGAATATGGATTGGGCATATACTGATTTCAGTAAAACAGACTCTTTGCCTTTACTGTGGGCTAGTCACACCTCTGAAGGCACATTCCGAGGTAGGACCCCACAATCAAGATAATTTGTGCTTGAGCTTCAGATAATCGGGTTCAACAGCCAAAATCATCATGCCAACTATTCTGCAAAGCTTCCAGAACAAACAGGAGGCCTCAAACTTAGCTTAGCACCTCAGAGAGAGGCATGTGGGCATATCACAGAGTGGTCACATAAATTTTAAACTTGTAACAATGTGCTGTCATCAACATGTTGTGATTCTGAAACAGTTACTTTTATTGTGTGGGAACTGCGGCTGTAGCCATCAGTTGCAGCAATGCTCTGCACAGTTTTCACCATGACTAATGATGTGTCCCATTTGACTTGGATATCAGAGATGGGAGTGACACCACTCCAGAGTTGAACATGTTCCTGTAGTAAAAAGCAAGGGAAAACGGCAACATAGAGCCATTCATGCATCACTAGCCATACCCAGTGGGTTGATGCCATAAGGCAAATGCAGAAACCCGGGTTCAAAGTCAACCTTGAGATTATGTACTGCCCATCTTCTGCTGGGTGTTTCTTTCCTGCCTTCTCTTCACTGGCCTATCACAATAAAGGCTCAAAGCACAAAAAATGTATATCAAAAATAAAATTCTAACTGGAAATTCAGAAATTTTGACTTCAAATGGCACACACAATAGGTTTATCTGTGCTTTGTTTATTTATCTTTTATTTATTTTTTTTAGGGTGAGCAAAGTGCTTCTCATAATTATTAGGCAACTGCCATTATTATGTGTATGTGTTTGAATATGGTGTTTATGGCAGCATTTTCAAGTTTAATATTCAAGGTTTCAGTTTAATATGAAACATTCAATATTCATTCATTGTTTTATTTTCAATTGTGGTGTTGGATTTGTACAGGCAACATAAAAATGTAACTTTACAAGACATTCTCCAAACGTTCTCCTGGAGTTAAAAGAAAAACACTGCAACATGCACACAAAGATTAGCTCAGTGTTGAACTTGAATAGCTCCTGCTGATTCACCACTGATGGACAGCCATTTTAAGACGGAGTCATTTGAAGTAAGAAGTTGATGTGACTATGGGTTAAGATCAGCTTATTAAACAGGTGTTTAATGCACTCATGTCCCTCTCTACAAAACTGGATTTCCATCTTCAGTTCTATAACCATCACCTATTATATTGTGATTTCCACTTTTAACAAGACATGGTGTCCTGTACCAAGATATTGCTGCCACACATGTAATGCCCAATAAAGTGAGAATGAGTAGCAGAATGTCCCACGGGAGCAGTGTGTCCTTGATGCCAGGATATCTATAATCTGTTTTCTGCTCTGTGTCAATGAGAGACTGTGTTGAATTTGCAAAGCAAACTGAAAGTGTCTGAAGATTCTGCTCTTTCTGAGGATTTAAGGATTGCAAGATCAAAAAAAACCACTTTCTTTTGGCTGTCTGAGAGCATCAAAGGGAGAGGGAAGGAATCGCTATTATGTGAAGATAGACTTCACATAAGATTTGATAGACTTTCTCTTCACTTTTTTTTTTCTTTTTTTACTCCGAGTTGGAGAAAACGAGGGCACGCTTATGTAAGGTTATCGTCATGTCACGAATAAAAATTTAATGCAGTCGCTATACCTCTCCATTACACATTCAGTGCAGGAAAAGTGCTGCTTTCTTCCTTCATTATGCCTTCACTCATGCAATTTAGTCAAGTCATTCAAAAGCTTGTACAACGAGCTTTCTTTTAACTCCAGGAAAAGGTTTGTTTACAGTGTGCTGTACTGTAGTTACAGTCTGGCATTTCACACAATGTATTAATCAATATTGATATTTATTTCTAAACCTTGTTGTGGTGACATGCATCTCGTGTCAAATTAAATGGCTTTCCCTTGTTTCGAAGATGCTCTGTTTGGGGGAACTTTCTAATTAATTTGAGCATCTGAACGAATAGCAAACATTTGCTGTGGGGTATTCTTTTATGTTCTGAACAGCTTTTCCTCCCTTGAGGAAGTTGTTAACTGTGTGTTAGGCGAAATAGGGCATACGCCTGTTTTAGAGTAGCTCGACTGCTGATGGTTGGTTTGCAGTCATCCTTATCCATCTTGTATTTGTAATTTTTTCTTATTTGCATAAACATGTGGTGCCTTCCATTTGTGAATAAGCTCAGTATGCTTGTAGAAAGGAATAGACATAGCTTACAGTCACGCTTTTAATAAATCATTTTACTCTCTCCAGAGTAGTGTAGCATTGTTTGACAGAAAACTGGCTTCAGATGGCAGCAAACCTCCATGTAATGAGCTTAATGGTAATGATTAAATCATAGTAATATTTGAAAGCAATATGAAAATGTTGTTAGTTTCTTAATACGAGTAGATAAATAATTCACAAATGTTTGAGCTTCGATGAGATAATGTCATTTTGTATCCGTCAGCCATAAAAGGCTGATGGGGTATTGTCGTCACCCAAGTTTGTGAATGCAATAACTCGAATGTGGCGACGTAGAATTTTCAAATTGATGCCATAGGTCTTTCTAATAAAAATCTCAGATGAGTTTAAACCTCAGTGACATCGATCTCAAGGTTAACGGTCAAGATTTCTGAAATTCTTGTGAATACATTAACTCAAGAACAAAGTCATGTAGGATTTTCAAATTGATACAGTAAGTGCATCTATTAAAGATCTTGGACAATTTTAAATCTCAGTGAAATCTTGTGGATGTGATAACTTGAGAAAAACGTAGGACTTTGAGACTGATAACATAGGAGACTGAGGGGTAGCGCTGGCAGTCACCAGTATTTTTCCATTATATTTATCCTGAGTATTGATGCACCAGTTCCAGCAGGTTTTCTTGGTCTATTACATACACAGACACACACACACACCATGCTGCCCTCTCACTGACTCTTGGTGCGATTCTTTTCAAGTGACTTGTTCCATTCTCTCCAGTCAACTAGCAGTATGTTAAACAGATGGCAAACAGAGTCTCTCCAAATGGTTTTGATTGATAAATAAAACAGAAGGAGCGCTGTTTGGAAAATTTTGGACTTTGAGGGAAATAAACACAGGGAGACAAACGAGCCGTTACACAAATGTTGCTACAGAGCAGTGCTCGCCAGAAGGTTTCAGAACCCATTATTTTAGCGCCTGAAGAACCAACACGTGGACCTGATTGCAACCGAGGGTCAGTGACATAGGCCCTAAATTATATCAGGATATTTCTGATGACAAGGAAAAGTGTAAGCAAATTCATTTTCCATTTTGTTTCCAAAGCGAAACTCTCATTGATGACACACTTCCTAGTTTAAAGTGTTCATAGCATATTAAAGTTCTTAAATTGCCTGTCAGTTCCCCTACTTTACATGTCATCCTGTTTCTCGAATATAGCTACATATCTATGTTTTCAGCCAAAAGTGCAAACAAAGAAACGCTAAGGGCACAACAATCTATACTGCAGTTTGTAAGGTAGATTATTCTATGTCATAATGACAAAGTCACATTATAAGCAACTTAACTTTGATTACAAGAGTCGTCTGTCATCTGGAAGTCCTAATGATTAACTTGTAATTAAATGAATCTTAAATTTTAGTGAAAACTAGAAAAACTGATAAATAAGTACAGTGTTGTTACACAACTCAAAGGGCTCCAGTGACGGTAACATTAGAAAACAGATATTTGCTTCTCATATTGTAGGGGTAGGAAAAATTCCTTGGGCTGTGCCAGTATTTGCGGACATGGCCTTTTTGAGGGAGATTGGTCAGAGACGGAGCTATTTTTTGGCAAAACAACAATAGAATATTTGAAGTCTGTTGCCAAGCAGGTTTTGATTTATGATGATGTCTTCCTGCTGGCAGCTTGTTGCAATTAGCGTAGTTGAAGGCATTGGCAGTCCTGCAGTGTTGTGTTTATTTATTTTTTATTTTTAAACCAGTAATTCCTCTTTTTTGTACAGGAATCCTGATGGTGCATTTCCTTCCCCTGTGTTTTATATGACTTCTCTCTTGCTTTTCCTCACGCTCAGCTTTCTCTTCTCTCATCGATGATGTCATCATGTTAGCATATCTCTTCCCTTCACCGTTTCCTTTTTTTTTCCTTTCCATTTCCTCCTTCTCTCCCTGCCCGGTCGCAGTCTGTTGTCTTCATATTTCTTTGACCTTGCACAACACTGAGCTCCTGCTTTCAAGACATGCCACATTTCTGACAAGCGCAGGTGACAGAGTGCATGGGTTAGTTATATTTGGACAAAACGCATACAGGCAGCCTGCTTTGAAGTCCTGAATTCAGGTCAGGAGGAGGAACACTGTAGAGACAAAACAAACTCATCAATGGGAACACTGAATCACACAGTAAACTGTATTATTTGTTGAAGATCCGAGTGTCTGCTGTGGTAGGATCAAGTTTGGATTCTAGTCTGATACCCACAGATGTCAGATAGTTCTGTATAGATATTAAATTGATTTTTTTTTTTAACTAGTAAAGCCAGAAGTAACACCAGAAATACCCTCTTCTCAATGGAGGTATGATAGTATTTTTGAATTCCCACATAGTTTGAGCACAATGGCTCTGGATTCTGTACTCATTTGTTTTTCCGTCTTTAGTTGCTTGAAGTTTCGCCAGTTAAGAATTCAAAAACAACACAAAAATAGTTATTAATAGCTAGTACCATTGGGTTCATCAAATAGCTGCACCTCTGACTGGCCAAAAAGGTTGGACTCCCAGGACACTTCAGCAGGTGTCCTTAAACCCTTGTTTACAAATTAACAAGGTGATTTGTATATCAGTGTTATTTTGTGTGTCTCTTTGGCAGGTGTGTGGTGCAGCCAGGTGGTGGTGCCTAAAAGAGTGAGTGCCGTGCTGGGGAAGAATGTGACATTAGAATGCAGGGTGGAGGTTGGCACAAACCTTACTCTTACTCAGAGTTCCTGGGAGCGCCGTCTGCCTTCAGGCTCTGTCACAGTGGCTGTGTACAACCCGGAGTTTGGCACCTCCATCCCTCCAGAATTCATCCATCGTTTGTATTTCCGCTCACCCTCCTCCCATGATGCCACCATCGTACTGGAAAACGTGGGCTTTGCTGATGTCGGGATCTATACCTGTAAGGTAGCCACATTTCCTCTGGGAAATACTCAAGCATCCACCACAGTCAGTGTACTTGGTAAGTGTGTGTCTTCATTTGATATACTTTTCTTGAGAAAACACTGGCTTTCCTTTAGGCGGTTTTTGGTAGAGATAAAATAATTAGATCAATTATTCAGTTTTTATGTTTCTGTCCAAATCTTTTTGGGAGGAAAGTTTGTTTTTTGATCTTTAATATTTATGCTCTTTTGTGTTCAAATGTTCAATGTAGGTAATGTGTCCTCCCTCGTGCGTGAACAAATGCTGTACTCTACAAAATGTGCAATCATGCATTGAATACACTGAAAAGGTCCAGAAAAAGACAGAAAAAACGAATTTAGTCAGCATCTACTCCTGATGCTTGCATAGAAAGCTTTTATGTGCAGGTTAAATCTTGTGTTTCTAGTTTTGTGTTGCATTTATAAAACAAATTGTCATGTCTTGTGATATTATTTAACAGAATAGTACTTTATGTATGTTTGCTGTTGCCATTATTATAGTGAAGTGAATAGAAGCCAACAAACGTAAAACAGAAATCCACAGGATCATCATAGATCGTCCTCCAATATATCACACATTGCAGAATTGCGGTCTTTTGAGAGTCATTTAATTAGTTACTCTGCGTTCTCAATGCCTAGAGTGTTCTTTGTTTTCACAGAACAGATCACAGGTCTAGCTGCTAACATTAACTTGGACAAAAAGGAATAAAATGCAATTAATTAAGCAGGAAAAATATCAGTGTACTGTAAACATTTGAAACTCAGTAAAGCAACCTCAAAGTCTTTACTGTTGTCTCTGTTGATTCTGTTTTCACTCTTGTTAATAACAGTGGAGCCGAAGGTTTACGTGTCTGCTGGTTCAACTGCACTGATTGATGGTGGCAATGAAACTGTGGTCGCTACTTGCATCGCTGAGCGAGCCAGACCACCTGCTGAAGTGTCCTGGGAGTCCAACCTTTTTGGCCAGTCAGAGGTGCAGCTATTTGATGAACCCAATGGTACTACCAACACACAAGTGCGTTACATCTGGCAGCCTACACGTCATGTTCAGGGCAACACACTCACTTGCGTGGTCCGCCACCCAGCTCTGCAGAATGACTTCAGGATCCCCTACCAGCTCAATGTGCAGTGTAAGTGCCTTGTGAGTGATTGGTGTGGGCTAACAAATTAAAAACTGAAAGAATAATAAATATGTGAAGAATGTGTTTAATAATTCTGTTCCTGCCAGAGTTAGTAAGTTAGTAAGAGAAGATTTTGTGCTGTAAGATTGCGATAATCATTAAACCAGTTACCCATTGCACTTGTGGTGTCACAGCTTCACTAAATTAAAAAAAAAAAAAAACACAAACTCCAAAAAGCTGATTATGTTTTAATATTCGTTGTCTAGAAAGTGTTCTCTTCCAGTCAAATCCCATAGATGCCACAGTAAATGTACTCAGCGTAGTACAGCTATTTCGCTACGTAACATGTGCTACCAACTTAGGAAAAGAGTAAAGTGACCACCTCCAAAGTCTTTGTTTGACAGATACTTTTTTTTTTTCTTTGCTCTGATTTACTGCTTTGTGACATATGGTAACTATAAAGGATTTTCTGCTCATTCACTGAATGCAACAGTGGAAAAAATGTGGCAACAATTTTTGCATGTAACAAAATCTTTTACTTTGTAATAGTATATTTGTGTGAAACAAATGCATACCAGCAGAAGAGCCAGGGTGGTGCAGATGACTTCTCAGAAACCTTGTGAGCACCTTAATGAATATATTTGTGCAATGTCAACACAATATTTCAGTTACATTATTTTCATAATGAATGTGCAAATGAAAACGGTAAACCGGTAAAAATGGGGGGGACACTGTTTCATGGTTGCAGTTGTGTAGTGTTGATGGTTCTTTTAGGATTGTGAAAAACGTTGCAATATACAAGCACTCATGAATGTTTGCTTCTCTCTGCAGATTATGTTTATAGATTATCTAGCATCTTAGTGCATATTTGCAAGCTTATGTCTTTAGCCCATTACTGACCTCAGACTCTCTATAATGCTTCAGACAAACCAGGAAAATGGTTGTACTTGGAGCACTGTTCTCTAAGGCCATTTACTGTGTCTGGCCATTTTGTGGTCATGTCACATAATTGCTTTTCTCTCTCTTCAGTTGCTCCTGATATCTCCGTCGTTGGGTATGATGGAGACTGGTACGTAGGCCGGGAAAATGTTCAAATGACGTGCAAAGCCAACGCTAACCCGCCAGCTCATCACTTCAGATGGATCAGGTATGAGTATCCGTATGTCTGTGTGTAACGTTTACGGTTTGTCTGGGATTGAAATTGACCCAGCGGGCCAATTGCTGATCGAGCTAGGTTGTATTATACTCTGATATTTTAGTAAGAGAGCTTTACATTTGATATAAAATAAACAGTAAAATGAAGGTTTTCACATCCTTGAAATAATTTTCAAATGATAATTTATTATGCTTTCCTCATGAAATGTCCCAATCAATTGTGTGTCCCTCTGCGTGTCTTAAGGTTTCTGTCTCTTGTGTGTCACAGGTTGGACAGAGAGATGCCTGAAGGGGTGGAAATGATAAACAGCACTTTGCTTTTCCTGCGTCCCCTCCAGCGGAATGACTCTGGCGTTTACAGGTGTGAGGTTGCCAATGACATCAACCTCCGCAGTCGGGATGTGCGTATTCTCATACAAGGTGAGCAGAGTATACACACCGGAACAAAGCTGACTCCTAGTGCCTTCTCTTCCCTTAGGAAGCATTGTGCATGTTTGCACGTCATAGAGGGTATCGGTGCCTGTGTCGTTGTCCTTCAAACTGAAATGTGACACTATCACTCTCGCTCGTTCTGTACATACTGACAGTTTATCAAGTAATCACCCATGGTACACTGTGTTCATACTGATATTAATACATTTGGTCTTAATTGCATGCTTATTAGGCTTGATTAACATTACGCCTCCAGATGTTCAAAAGAGAGTTCCTGGGCCAAACAGCTGCAAATAATTTTGGCCTCTTCAGACCACAGTGCGCTGCCTCTGCTCTGTCCTGCTGGCTTGGCATCTGAGTGCGTCGTGTCTCTCTGTTGTGAATGATGAGCATGTTCCTTTGGTTTCACAAAATCTGTCTTGCCAGTGGAAGCTCTCTTTCTGAATGAAGTTCTGATTATGATGTGATTTCCTTTTTCATCACTCTCTCGCCTCCTTTCTGTGTTTCTTTTATTCCTGCATGTGTCATGCAGTGAGAGGCAAAAGCCTGCAGCCTCACTGTGAGATGATGTCCCAGATTCATAAAACATTAACTAGTTCTTTTCAACTCCTATTTATTATTTATTATTTATCATTCATATTTCATTTTCCTTTGAGAGACCTGTACGGGTGTTCACAAGCTTATGCATGTTGGTGTACCCTCCATTGTGCATGCGTGCGTGCGTGTGTGTGTGTGTGTCGTGTTGTGGGTGTACTCATCAGTTCACTCTTCATGGAGTTGTACATTTCACATACTTGGAGACCACAGACCTCCGGGTTCATGTGTTTGCTCTTTCAGATGTGAATCTTTGCCTCACATCTGGCCTGGCACCAGGGTTAAAGTGGCAGAGCAATTTTGCAGCACCATTAAAGCTTTTAGACTCAGATTTTTTCCATTACTCTAGCTTCTTATAATTATAGCCTTTGGCTTGTCTGTTTGTGGATAAAAACCACTAATCCATTACATTTTAAGGTTGGTGTTCTATTCGTGGAATAGTGAAAGTTTATACTTGAAAAGTGGGGTCTTAAATGTATGTTCTTGATCATTTAAAACATATACCCAAAATAATCTGCTTATACCATTGATAACCCCTACAGACTGCAGAATTTTAAGGACATCACTGGTACTGTTTGGTGTTTCTTATCATGTAGTCAAGTCACTTGTTTCTCTCTGCATGTAGAAAATGTGCTGAGCTGCCATCAGCATGTGTAAATACTTTGAAGTTACAAATTGATTGAGGGGACAACAGGGACAAAGCCTGTTGTCATATTTTATTTTATTTTTTAGTTTAAATTAATACAGAAGTAGCTGAAAACATGACCTGATTCTTTTAGACAGTTTCTAAAGACTTTGATTTATGATAGAGATAAATCCATAAAAGTGTTTTCAATGGGTTTTTTAATTTAGCAAAAATACCCAAAGTTGTAGCCTATGAAAAACAAAGTGTTGAACACATGGCATGGCCTGATTTGCCCAAAGTAAAAGAATGCACATTAACTTAAAGATTTTAAGTAACAGTTTGAGCCATGTCAGGTCTGCTATCGCTGTCACCTGCTTTTTTCCTTTTTTGATCACAAGAGAATAGCTGTTATGTTGTGGTGTCTCGTTGAACTTTACAGAGATCTAGTGCTATGATTTTTGGGTACATACAAACTAACTCTTAGGTACAGTAAACTCAATCCCAATAAACTCCATTTCAAGTGGAATGGAGTATGTAAGCACAGCATACTACACCACATAGAAACACAGTGCAGTGTGGTGGTGACATTGCTGGACATCTGTGTGCATTCCTGTTTTTCTGCGGTCAAAGAAACAAAGCAAACTCAATCATGCAGAATTTACTCTACAATGCACTCATTTTTCAAATAAGCATAGTAAGAATGAGAATTCGGCTGTCCATGTTGGCAGAGAGTATGCTTTTATTGTTAAGAGCATCTGAAAAGACATTACTGAAAATCAGAGTATGCTTAACAATACACATAGTGAGGATATAGTGATTAGGACAGGTTTTTAGATCCAACTTTTCTCATTAATCCATCATCTAATAGGTGAGGCCATTGTTCTCTGTGATACAATTTTATATTTACTTACTAATCTGTAACAGTGGGAATATGCAAACCTGATTCTGCTATAGTTTTAGATGTTTTAGTCAACCTCTTCCTTCTTAGCAAAATGTAGTTGGCATTGACATTCTGCTTCTGTCTTTCACTCTTTATCCCCCCCTCACCCTCCTTCCTTCCATTAGATCCTCCCACCATGCCTTCCACCATTACCACTCCTGTCCTAACTGGCTTCTCCTCCACTTTTGTGGATGATAAGGGCCACGTCCTTCTGAGCTCCCCCACACTTGAAGCCCTTCCCGAAAGTAATCTTGGTTCCATAGTGGGTGGGGCCGTGGGAGGGGCCTTATTCCTCTTGCTGCTGCTGTCTCTGGTTGGTGTGTGTTACCTACGGAAGCAGCAGACCTTTCATGGGAACTACTACACCAAGCAGTACCTGGGCCCAAATGATCTCCAGAAAGCTCCCACTCAGCACGAACTCCATCCTACCAAAGCTGGCAGCAGATCTCAGCATCGGGACCATGATCGAGAGGAGTGGGGCGACCGCCAGCTGAAGCAGGAGCGGGACCGCCGCCACCATAGTGACTATAACGGAGAAGAGTATCCTGTTAATGGGTACACTAGGGCAATGAGGGAGAGCAGGCGCCACAGTCATCAACAGAATCACCATCATGAACACACACAGTATTCTAGTCCACAGCAGGCCAGATGTGTCAGATACCCTCATTCACCCAAACTACAGGGAAACGGCTCCCCCTACATGTCAGACGACTGCTACGATAGCGGGCCCGACGGTGATTATGTATCTCATAAAGATGGCTCAGTCATTTCACGCAGGGAGTGGTATGTTTGACAAGGTACCTAGTTCTGCAGGAACGAAAAAATGCAACATGAGTTGGAAAGTTTTGTTTATCAAATTAGGGGAAAACACATTATTTTCTTCTGTATGCACACACAGCATCTCTGTGTGTTTTGTAGTTAACATGTTTTTTTTTGTTTGTTTTTTTTTTTTTTTTTTTCTTTTCAAGCGTCCTGGATGACACTTGAGATGTAATGTATACATTTCTGTTTTGAGTGTGGGCAGCCTGTGGACGGTGCGTGTGCGGACTAACAAAAGAGCCGATGTATGTGTTGTCTCAGCCTTACAACATGGACTGCTACAGCTGATTGAGTATAACTAGTGTGTTACTGAGCAGAAGCCCCGGTGGCTTTAAGATCACGCACGATTGTCTGAGAGAAGAGTTTTTTTTCACAAACTCTGCCTTTTGTGTTCATGTTGCTTGTACTCATTTGTTTAAATGAACTCTGGCCTCTTAGTGCAATTAGATGATGTCATGTAGTTATTGCAGGTAAATCCATAAAATTCAGATGGTCATTTTTCTTCAGTAAGACACAGCTGAGCCGCCGTACATCAGTTTATTTAAAACAGGATTTGTCTTCCTGAGAAATCTGAATTCCATTTTGACTAATTACCTAAACACACTCTTGGTCATAAGATTTATTGAACTGCTGTTTTTGCAGGATTTTGTAATGGATTGCTGAGTCATCAGACCTTTTTTGTTTTGTACTAAAATCTTAGGTAAATCGCAATGGAAGAACTGAGCTTGAGGAGTTGACCAGTAAGGTTTTGGCACATTTTGTGTAAACCTTGTGAGCGTTTCTCCTGCTTGTCCTCAGCTCGTCTTTTATCCCAGTGATGAGAGAGCAGGCAGGAGGGCTACATGAATGGGGCACAGTCTGCTGTGCCAGCACACTGGGTTTGTCATATCGGTCAAGCCTTGAAGCCTGGAAAAATATTTCTCTAGTTTATCATTTTTATTAGAACTTATGTAAGCTGCTGGTTTTTGGGAAGAGTTTCAGGTTAAACATTCCCTTTAGTTAACCACATTATCATGTTGTCTATCGGATGATAATGGATCTCTTTGAGAAGTTTAAGCCTGGCACTAAACCAGGACTCTTGGAATTTCAAGAGCGCCATCAGCAGGGGCATTGTTTAAAGAGGCTACTGTATGGGAGCCACCGTAAGCTGGCCTCTTAGTATTTTGTAGCACAGAGAAACCATGCAGCCAGTACACACTACCACACTCAACCACGTTGGACTGTTTGTCTACTGTGAGTAATCTATAGAAACAAGACATGACTGTGTCACAGATCTGTGACATGTATTGTTTGGAGTGTGCGGCCGCATGCTCAGATATTCACCATTTCATTTACGATTTAAACATTTGGTACTCAAAAAAATTTTTTTTTAAAAGTGTTATGTAGTTTTTGTAATGGCTGTGTTGTCACTTTCACCTGTGATTATCAGCACTTTTGACTAAACTCCACAGCACAGGAGTTGGAGACAATATTTTGTTGCCATCATCATTAAATCTTTAACACAGTTATCCTTTGAGTAGCTATTAAATGATAATGACACACCCTATGATTTTTCTTTTCCCCAAAAACATGTTTTATTCATTTAGAACCAGTCACCTTTTATTGCCAATCAGGACTCTCAAAAATCACATGCCATACCAAGAACTGTGATTAAACTGCGGAGAAAGCATTGTACGTGTTAGTGTCATTGGGCTCTGCAGCCCCAGTAGTTCAGGAATCAAACAAAGCTATAATGGATTTAAAGGTAAACTTAGGTTTTTGTAGAAACGTAAAAATTAGAGTATTTTGGCACATGTTCACCAGACTGCATGGAAGAGATCTGACTTTTCTTTCATATACACTAGATGTGAATACTTGCCAACTTTAGTAGTATGGTTACTTATACAGTATTTTCTGCCAGATGCCAAATCTTTGTTTAACTTGTGTATATATATGACGATGACAGTGTCTCACATTCGTATTACCGACTAGATAACAACTGATAATTAGCTTACTTAAATGACTAATGCATCACTGTTGTAAACGGGGGTTTTGTAGCCCGAAATAGGGGGGGGGGGGGAGGAAGATGCTTTAACATTAGAGTAACAGTTGTCAAAATCGAAGCTAGTTAGGTTATAATGAACCTTCACAAATTCTGTCAGGGTGTGAATTTTGTGCAGTGGATCGGCTGCAGTTGTCGTCATGAGATTTGATAATGCGCCACTGTAACTATCAGTCTGAGACTCTGGCCCCTGACTGTTTCATGTTGTTTTTGAATGCTGTACAGTAGAAGTAATTTATAGACTGAAGGTGCACATTTCTATGACTTCCTGAAGGTTGAATCATGTTCACACTTCTGAAAACTGAGCATGTTTTCTTTTCGCAAAAGGTTTTAATTTGCACTAATTTCCTTGGTAGAAAGTAGTTGAAATGAAAAAGCATTTATAGGGGGGGGGTCTGCACAGCTAGGTTGTAATTGAGAATGTGAGTCTTTGTAAATTGGATGACTCTTTAATGGAGGTGTCACGGAAATGTACAGTTGGTCATTTGTTAGCCCTGTAGCCTCATTTTGACTGAATAATTACATGTATTGGTCCGCTGCTGACACCTATTCAGTCTGCCCTTCTGGTCACTTTCACATAAATGCAGAAACTAACAGGAAGCACGGTAGCCTAAACCCTTGTTGTGTTTGCTCCTATGCACTAAAACGGAAATTCCTCTGATCGATAGACTTTTTTTGCTTGGCTCGTCAGTTTGAAGCCCTGCACTTGGATTAATGAAGTACAGTTTTACTGTGACATTTTGTATAGAGATCAGTCATCAATATCCTTACCTTGAGAAATGCCCTTCACTTTCTGTTGAGAAATACACACCTAGTGCCTTAGATATCTAGCAGAAATGTGTTTATCGTTTACCTGCGTATGTAATGACCTGATGTGTCACCTCTGGGTTTTGATTTTCATTGCATTCTGTATTTTAGGAGGAATTCGTAGTGCCAAATTCACTCTTTCTGCCCTTTTGTGGCAGTGAAACGCAGTATGTTTCCGAACCTAAAGGCATTAAGAAACAAAAAAAAAAAACAAAGCTTGAATACATCTGGATGTAAAATGACTTGCATCCTCTGTACTGTTCTGTCAGGGGTTTTGGTTTCTGTATAGCCACTGTTTTTTTTGTGTTTTTTTTTATTCAGAGAAATGTATAATTACCTTCAGTCTCAAATTGTCAATGAAAAGCACCTTGCAGTCATGTTGTTTGGTTTGGTTTTTCAGGGGGTTTTTCTTTTTTTTGTGGGTTGTTTTTTGTATATACAGAAAATGTACATTTCTTGAACGAGGGAAAATATTTATGTCATCAAAAGCAGTCAAACATTATTTTGTCAATCTCTTTGAGATACTTTAGTTCAATAAAGCACCTTAGCACCTGTGAATTCTTTTTCTTTCTTTTATTCTCTGGAGGTTTTTGAGCTTCCTATTACTCAGACTGCTCAGTCTCAGCCTCTTTGTTCATCTATAAATGACATCATCTCTAGCGCCGTAACGCGTAATGCTGCATAACCTCCCCCCCCCCTACACACACACACACCTCAAATCCAGTATGCATATGTGGGACACCACAAATGATGTAATTCCCTTTTTTTTTTTTTTTTCCTTCCCCTCCTTCACTTCAACTGATCCTCATTACACTTTAATAACAAAGATTTCTTTCGGATGTTACCCTATTACGTTTGCCATCTGGTTAAATACTGATCAGTTGATCTCCAGTGGTATTCCTGTGGTCGGGGGAGACCCAGCACCTCATGTGCTCGAGGTTCCCTCATTAATAGTCCTAGTTTGCTTTGTTTCAGGACAGAAAGGCCCTGCGCTCCCCTGCAGCACCTCTCCTTTGTAAATCCACCACCTTCCCACCCCCATGTCTTTCTCCCACTGTCTACCAGCTGGTAAAATTAAACGCTGAGTGTTTCTGACTGGCCCAAAGTCCCTGCTCTCCAGCCCGTTGACTGTCCCCATGGCAACAAGCTCATCTGGAGCTGCTGATGGAGGCTGTCGTCCTACGAGCTCTACCTGGCCACACAAAGTAGGGGCCTGCGTGGAGCTCAGAGCTGGGCTGTGCTGTTGTGACAGCTCGTGCAGACAGACTGAAAATGGCCCATTACTCCCTGCAGCACTACACAGAGCTCTTCTGGCTTATAAGGACATATACAAGTGTGACTCAGTGTTGCGCTGGCACTCTAGGTCCTCAAGACGTACTTGCCATAAAAGTCTTCATCAGCTGACCTGTCTTGTCTCTTACAGATCTTATCATGGTCACAGCAGTTTCTCATCCTGACCTTGAAACAGGGCAGTGTGAAAACGCATGGGGAAGCAGCTCGGTGGCAGTAATGATGTCACCCCCCAATGCTTGAATTTGTTTGAGACACTCGTGCAGAAGATCAGCGGATTCGCTGCCTGCGACACAACAGTTTCCAAGGATACTTTTCATAAGACACAAAGGAGTGAGCGAACGTCTCAGGCAGCGCAGAGGGATGCAGCTCTGACAACTGTGAGTGAGGGGAGAGACTTTGATATTAACTCCCCAGCAGAGGTGGCATCACATTGTAACTATCACAAAAACTCAAAATACTGAAATGCTGCTCTAACCTCCCCCTCCCCCCCCCCCCCCCCCCCCCCCCATCGTTATTACACCAGCATCTGCTTCCCAGGGGGGTCTGTTGTCTAGGCAATAGTGTGACCCCTGAGCCTTAAGTATCGGTGGGAAGGGGGGCGGTGTTTGGCCAACTCGCTCTGTCTTACTTCTGTTTTGGCCAGAAAGGGTCCGTCTGAAACTGACCTCACTGATCAGCATGTGCTTCTGCTGGATTCACAGCAGCATTGTTTGTGTGATGAAGTGCTGAAGCGGGAGAGACTCGAGAAGGGACGGTAAAAAGCCGGATCCCAGTGTGGGGCAGTTGATCCACCACTAACACCAGTAATCCGAGGCCCACCACCCCTCCCCAGAATACATGGTATTTAAAACAATGAGGAGAAAATGTCAGGGCGGAACATGCAGGATTGTTTCTGAGTACAATTTGTCTCGATATTTCTTAGCTAGAAGCATGCACGAAACACTACCTCCGTTAATGAACTCCTACAGCTGCTCCATGCGTTGTGGCTTTAAAGCAGCCACCCTGTGCAGGTCCCCTGAAAATGTCTGTCACAAGGCATTAAAGCAGCCGGCTTGATGAACTACATTTTTAAAGGCGTTTTGATCAACTCAAGAGGCTCTTGACATAGTTCAGCAGCCATCAAAGGTAATCGAATGGTTATTAACCGTTAGAGGACGGCAGGAATGGAGGAGGCGGAAGAAGTGACTTTTGGGGGTGAGCTCAGAAATCCCAGCTTGTTCAATATGCATCATAATTGAACTGTTATTTAGATTTCTCATCTCAGCACATTGATTTTTTTTTCTTCCCCTCTCAAGAGCTAAATCAAGGGGAATTGACCATTATGCTTATGCCTCCTCTGTCACCTTTTGTCCTTCAGTTCCTTTAGTGTCCTACATTTGGTTTTATACATTACTGCTGATTTGCCAAAGCTTGCTGTTTTGCGAGTTTAATGCATCCTAATCACGATTAATCCTTAATCCCCTCTGTGGACAGCATGGAGCATATGTTCTAACAAAGCTAATTCAACACTTTGATAATACTGTTACACACACACAAGACTGAGGTAAAGCAACGGATGGATTCAGTGTTTTAACCCTGACAGTGAATTTTTAGTGAGTAACAGAGTTTTTAAATGGCATTTTTATACCTCAGTTAAATTGCAAAAGCCCTTTCATGAATACCAATAATACAGGGCTGTCCAGTACAGACTCGGACACAGTAAAAGGCTACTGGGAGCAAAGTATCAGCACTTTTTTTTCATGGCCAGTAGTGTTTGTTATTTTCTTTTTTCTTTTGAAAAGAGAAACTGTCTTTGTAGCTGCTGGGAAATATACAGATGAGAAAACCATTATTAGTTTCCCTATGAAAACTAAACTAAAAAGTATTTCCCAAGTGTTGCTAAACACCTAATTCCAACATGCCACTAACACGCATGGGTCCTGAGCATTCCCACCCCATTCTTCTTTGGTGAATCTCTCAACCTCCTCCAGATTTGATTGTCTAACGGCATGGACCTTGGTTTTCAGTTCACCCCACAGATTTTCAATTTAAGTCAGGGCTTTGTGCAGGCCAATCAGTACCATTTATTTTGGTCCTCTGGAGGTAGTTCTTCACCAGGAGTGACATGTTTTAGGCCACTGTGTTAGAAGACAAACTAATTAGCCAGATCCAGTTTTGCTGCTGACTGCTTGAGGTTTTCTTTTGAAATTGTCACACATCCATGTTTATTTAATCTTTCCACATCTTTCCAAAATCTTTCCACCTTGATGAGATTCCCAATTCCCGGCGCACTGACATGTCCCCCACAGTGTAATACTCCCACCACCGTGTTTAACTGTGGGAACGGCGATCTTTGAGTTGTACCCTTCTCCTCCTCTTATCTCTGTGGCCAAAGGGCTCTATTCATGTTTCAACTGACCAAAGATCATGCTTCCAGTATGCATAATCTTTCTCCAAGTAGTCCTTTAGCATACTTCAGTCTGGACTGAACAATAAAGGGTTAAAACCCTCAGTTTTAACTTGATTTTACAAAGTAAAATCAGATCATTGCACAGCTGTGGTTTGTGCAATGGCTCAATAAAAAGCTCAGTTTTGGGGAGCTTGTTATTGTGTGCAAATCTAAAAGTAGTAAAGGAGTGTGTCACAGATTTATGAAATTTATTTGTTTAACAAGACAAGTTGTAAGAAGTGCAATAATGCATTATGGTGGGCTTAACTGTTCCCATACTAGCCTACTAGCTTAATATTCAGCATGTAGAAATGACAGTGGTACCCATGTTAAAAATTCAAGGATGCTTGTTTCAGTTTGGAAGTGAATAAATAAAGAAATAAGCATATAATGAATACAAATTTGCAAGGCAGAGTTGGGAATCACAAAATTTCAACTTTCCGACTCAGATTTCAGAGTAAGTTGTCACCAACAGCCCAAACCTAACATATCTGAATTACTGAAATGACAAACAGCAAACAGCCATATTTAAAAGGCAGAAAGCATCAAAAGTTGTTATTTCAGTCTTTACTTCAAAGACAACTTCAACCTTCACAGCTGTTGAGATGGCTGGTAGTGTTTTAAACAAGAATTTGCTGGGTGGCTAAATAAAGGCTAATCAGGTAGGCTTCTCCAAACATTTTGCATGCGCGTGACTTAGAGCTCAATCAAATATAGTGAAGTAAAAACAAACAAAAAGGGGTGCCGACCTGCAAAGTGTAGGTCGGAGGGGTTTTGTTTTGTTTTGATTTCCTTTTTGAGCAGTGACATTTTTCTCCTGACTCTTTTTCTTTTTCTACAACTGTTTGATAATTGAGTTGATGCATGTGACAACCAATCACAGCTGAGCAGTCCTCTGGCTGACCCAATGTAGCACCAACCAAAGTGACAGCAGCAGTTTGGACTCTCATACTGTAGAGAAGTAGTGCTTCTAATTATAGTCAGATCTTTAATGTGGGCAGAATATTATCTCCATAAGATAAGTAAAATAAACTGGAACAACTTAGTTTACTCTCCTTACCTCTAGGTCTAAACTGCTGTTGCTCTACTCTAATTGTCTTTATGGGTTAAATGTTGTAAATTGGGACTATGAATGAGAATCTTTGAATCGACGCCTGACTGTGTGTACACTTTGATTCATTCACTGCCAGGATGTTAGTGGTCTGTCATCGTTGTGTTGTTGGTGGTATCCTGGACTGTTCTCTGTCCTCTCTGTCTCAGACCAGTCTCAAGCAGAGAGGTCAAACTCCATCACCGTGGCAGGAGCTGTGATGGGCGCAGTCCTCGCTCTCTTCCTCATCGTGGTCTTCATCATTGTGATCCACACCGCTCGCAAAGCCCAACCACCGGCCTTCACAGACAAAGTGTAAGTGGACCGAATTACTCATGTCGCATGCAGAACATGCTCAGCTGGTTAATTAATTGCATGATACAGTGTGAGGTGATGGGAGCCCACCGGTGGGTTCAGGGAGTAGCTCCTTCCTGCTGTGGAGAATGCTGCAGCGGTGCGCGCCCTGGAGCAGGGAGTCTGCGGGACAAGGTTGAGGGGTGGCGGATAATTGCTGTCTTGGCAGCAAGCCCTTGTCCTATTTTGTACAGTGCACCAGCACTCATGTTAATGTTAGAGCAAAGAAGAATAACTCTGAGGTTAAATTATTTACAGGAGGAGCTGGGTCACCCTCTGCCAGAGTCCCATGACCAACATTAAAATCTTTGTGTGTGTGCCTTCTTTGTTTTTTATACTCTAAGAAAACAGATCTGAGCAGCATCTTATACATGTTTTTTGCAGACAGAGATGAAGCCTGGGAGGTTTTGATTAACACTATTTTTGACTTTGAAGTTCATGTAGCATCTCAAAAGGTATGTTTAATGTGTCCAGCAGTGCTCACAAGCCTAATACCCCTTATATAAGAAACATTGTCGTGTACCTGTGGAGCATATCTGCAAGGTTGCATGCAGGCTGATCCTCTCATCCATCCCTGTTAGTGTATGATTCAGCATGAACACTCCACTCCAAGTATTTCTCAAGTTAGGCAGCTATAAGGGCTAAACGCAGTCCTGCAGTCTCTTTAATACTAGTGGTTTTATAGCCACTGCAAATATGTCAGTGACACACGGAAAAAGTGGCAGTAATTCAACAGGTTTGACCAGCCCACAACCCCCCACTCTCCTACCTCCGCTCCCCCCCCTTCCTGACACTATGACACCCCCCTTCTCCAACCCCTCTCTCAACAGCAGGACATCCTCCCCCCTCCTTCCAATCATCTCCCAGTGTCACAGTGGATCAGGTCAGGAGGCAACTGAGGAAGCTTCGCCCCAGGAAGGCAGCAGGCCCAGACAAGGTGTGTCCGAGGATGCTAAAGGCGTGTGTTGGAGAGCCGCTACAACAAGTCTTCAATCTCAGTCTGTGACTGGGGAGAGTGCCCGTCCTATGGAAGACATCCTGCATCGACCCAGGCCCCAAAAGGAACCGGCTCAATGAGCTGAATGACTTCCGACCGGTGGCACTGACGTCACATCTTATGAAGACTCTAGAGCGGCTCTTCCTCAACCTCCTCCGACCACAGGTACAACATCCCAGGACCCACTACAGTTCACATACAAGGCGGATGTCGGAGTGGAGGATGCCATCCTGTACCTCCTACATAGAGCCCACTCACACCTGGACAAGGGAAAAGGCGCGGTCAGGATCCTGTTTCTTGACTTTTCCAGTGCCTTTAATACCATCCGGCTCTGTATGCTCCATGAAAAACTGAACAGGATGGAGGTGGACCCCTGCCTGGTCGCTTGAATCTCTGACTACCTCACTGACAGACCACAGTACGTCAGGCTGAAGGACATCACGTTTGACACTGTGGTCAGCAGCACAGGAGCACCACAGGGAACTGTGCTGTCCCCTCTTCTCTTCACCCTGTACACCTCTGACTTCTGCTACAACTCTGAATTATGCCACATTCAGAAGTTTGCAGATGACACAGCCATCATGGGGTGTATCTGGGATGATCAGGAAGAGGAGTACAGAAGTCTGGTGAGGAACTTCGTCACATGGAGTCACACAAACCACCTGCAACTCAACACCTCAAAGACCAAGGAACTGGTTGTGGACTTCGGGAGGTCCAGAGAAGGTCCACTGCCAGTTCAGATAGAGGGGGAGGAGGTGGAGGTGGTCAACAAGTACCTCGGGCTGTGGGTGGACAACAAACTGGACTGGTCATGCAACACAGAGCACCTGTATAAAAAAGCCCAAAGCCGACTGTACTTCGTCAGGAGGCTGAGGTCTTTTAACATCTGCAGGAAGCTCCTGAGGATGTTTTACCAGTCGGTGGTTGCTGGAGTACTTTTCTATGCTGTGGTGTGCTGGGGGAGCAGCACAGCAAAGAGGGACTCATCCAGGCTGGAAAAACTGATCAGGAAAGCTAGCTCTGTGGTCGGCATGAAGCTGGACACTCTGGTGACAGTGGTAGAGAAAAGGACACTAAAAAACTGCTGGACATTATGGACAATGCTGGGCGTCCTCTGCACACGGCCATAAACAACCAGAGGAGTCTGTTCAGTGACAGGTTGCTTCTCCCAAAGACAAGAACCAACAGACTTAAAAACCTCCTTTGTCCCACACGCCATCAGACTGTTTAATGCCTCTCTGGAGGGGAGAGGGAGGGGAAACAGGAGGACAAAGGAGGGGGGAACAACTAAGCTGTAGTGCCTCTTCACTTCACTGTGCAATACTTTTTATTAATAGTCAACGGTGCAATAGACTTCAATACTTGAAATGTGCAATTCCCTTGTATTCTTATTCCTATTTATTCTATTTATCCCTTTCGTATATTTTATTTATATATGTCTCTGTATTTATAGATGTGTATATATATAATATTCTGCTCACGTTCTGTAACTTCTGTCGGTGCTGTGCTTTTGGAAACCGAATTTCCCAGAGGAACCCACCCGAGGGATTAATGAAGTTTTATCTTATCTTATCTTAATTACCAGGACACAAGTATGTGTTCTGTCATCGTCCTAAATAAGAACACTCAGTCATTTGTTCCCTCAATCCAATTTTATTCTCCCATGTAAACATTTACATCCTAATTTCAGCGACTGCGTCGTCAGAAGAAATCTAGTGTACATGCTCCCAACTGCGCCTCAAAGGTGCGGCTTGAATAACGAACAACCCATCAGCCTCTGGGTGCAGGTTCAATGTATGTAGCCCGTGTGTCAGGCTGGTCAATGCCACGACAAACTTAGCATCTTAAGTGTGACCGTGGCTGGAAGTCCCAGTGGAACAAGGCGTGGGTAGGGGGAGGAGGAGGCTTCATCACCTCCTTCATCACACGCAGATGTGAGAGTAAGACGGCGGGTCAATGAGAAGCTCTGACTGTAATCGGTCACTTCGAATCCCAAATATGAAAGAGAGACTCTGCATTAAGTGACACACAGTGTTAGAAAATCGATGCCTGTCATGACGCTGTGTTGTGAATGGCTGAGGTTTGTTCTTAGGCTTCAGTTTAGCAGGCAGGGGGATTTCAGCCAGCGAGGGAGCGAGTCTGACTTCAGCGTCTTGCAGGGGTTTAGAGGAACAGCTGTCAGAAAATGTTCTAATTTACTCGTCCGCGTGGAAGTCCGTCACTTTCATACACCTGCTGTCATGTACACTGAGCCATCTTCATTTAATCATCTGTAATAATGGATTCCAGGGCTTCGAGGAATACCCTGTCTAGGACTATTAAACTGCAGGACTTGCAAGATGCATTTAAAAATAAAAAGAGAGGCAAAATTTCATCAAGTTTCAGACATGCAGTATCTGTACGGTGGCCCTCAGGTGCAAATAATAAAAACTATTTGACGAAACACACAAGACAAACACAACCACAGCAAAAGGCGAAAAAGTGCATCATCATTTTGTGATTTTTGTTTGTTTGTTTTTGTTGTTGTTGTTGTTTTCTGCCATGTTTTCTGAAATCTTATGCCTTTGTGTTGTTGTGTTTTGCACCTCAGGGCCTCTGTAGGCTCCGATGTTTTCCACAGAGCGTCTGTTTTTCATCGTCTCCGCCTAAAAAAATTCTCACATCTTTAAAGCTCTGCACATCAAGTTGATTTTGCTGCCTCTTCTGTTGTGAATCCATCTCAAAGTTTATCGCAGGATACCATAAACAACATCAATATGCCTCAGAAGGAACTCGTTATAGTGGCTGCCCTTCAAATTTGATCCAGTAAATTGATTTTGTACCGATTTTATCTATCGCTGATCGTTTTATTCTGTTTCTTTGCGAGTACAGTGTTTTTCCACTCTGAAATTTGTCTCCATTGACATTTCTTCTTCCCCTTTTTCTTCCTCTGAAGGATTGACCTTCCTCCGACACACAAGCCGCCTCCTCCCTACTCTGAGAGAGCACCGGCTGTTCCTCTGGGAGTCCACGCATCACAAGTGGCCTGGCTGTGTCAGGTAAAACCCCACTTTCTTTTTACAACCAGCTGAAAGTCACGTATGTGAATCATGACAGCTCTACACCACAATTATTAACACTGAATGAAGCGCACTGAGTCACAACAAGCAGCAGTAACAACGAGCTAACTCATGTCATAATCTGTTTATATTAAGCAGGAGGCTCTTTGGCTTTATTAATTTAATATGTTGGAGAGTTTAATTTTTTTATTTCCCTGTCCTTTTTTGGAGTCTCACACATTATAGAGGCCTAAAGGGTGACGATGATAGAAGATGATTTAGGTGATGATTTGGTTTTTTTTGCTTTTAATATACAGACTCGCAGGGCAGAGCACAGGCACGCGGTCACGGAGAGGCAGCACCCACCCACAGCAAGGCGGGGAGCCCAAAGCCCCACCCATCAGCGCTCCCGTCTGGAGTGGGTGTGTCATCAGAGTGGGACAGACCAGGTGTACATCAACCACCGTGAACACTACGTGTGAGGAACAGTTCCAATCGCAGTCCACCAATCACCCGGCAGTCACTCTGCCTGAGCAGCAGCGAGCTTATAGGCTTCACCTGATTCACAGAGCCATCAGTCCACAGAAGGAAGCGGTTGGTAGTGTATGAGGAAAGTGTCTCTCTATATGCAGGCTTTTTTTTCTCCTTAAAACATAAATCCTTTCTGCTGTACGCTGGCTGTCACCCGTAGACTGTACAAAGAAGGTGGACATTGTCATGTTAGCTCCTTTAAACCAAATCTCACAGTTGCAGGCAGATCTGAATATAAAGCTGAGGGACACTGCAAGCTCATACAGTAGAAACCTGTCAGTCACAAAGTAGGCTCACATTAAAGCGTTTATTTTTCATACAAATGGGGACTAAAATTTACACAAACAACGTTATTTAGTATCATCATAGATTGAAAAGTAGAGCCTAAAAACTCATCAGATAAGTGTTCACTGAGGGCTCAGCAGCTGCTTTCCCATAGACTTTTATGAAACCGGATTTCTTTTGAAATCACAGGCTTTCTTGCTGGCTGTTAAAAAGCATTTTTAACCCTGGCGTCCACATATGTGGACATCACATTTTGGGTTATTTAGACCAAAATACTACATTTTGCTCTACAAGGGCCTGATATCCACTTACGAGGACATTATACTGCTACTGTTCGATCGAAATTTTAAAGGAATATCCTCATATGTGGCTCTCATTTTTCTTAGAAACAAAAATAAGGCACTCCTAAAGACACTCCTCCAACGCAAAAGCTACATCCATCTTTCATATACAGTCTATGGTGACACACTCTTGTCTATACAGTAAATATGTAGCTATAGCCAGCAATCTGTTAGCTTAGCTTAGCACAAAATTAGAGATACTAGGGGGAAAAGGGCATTTCACAAAAGGTCCAACTATTCATTTAATTACCTTTTGTTATAAGTTCTCAGTGTGTATTACTTAGGGTACCGAAGTGCTTTAGAAGAACTAACTGCATCAGTTTATATGCCTATACATGAGTAAAAGTGGTTAGAGACTAGATTAATGTCAGAGTTAGCCTGCAAAAATAAAGTTTTCTTTTTTTTCTTTGTTGGAGAGCATAAATCCATATTCTCAGTCACATCACCAGACCAAACTGTGAGGTCCAGTGAGACTAAATATTCTAGCTGGCAACACAGACATAAAGGGATTAAAGTACTTCTATCGCAGCCCTGTGATGTGCGGTTGTAATGTTATGATGCTGTTCTTTTTTTAGGAACAAAACATGTAGATTTGTAATCCTGTGGAGACTTAACCTACCACAAATCAGGGAAACGACGATATGCAACAGTACAGATTACTGTTTTTTGGTTTCATGTGCACTGAAGAAAGATGCTTGCATTGTTTTTGTTAAACTAAAATAGATTACATAGTTCATAATCCTGTAGGATATACAGTGTCTGATTATTATTGTGAGGAGCCAGAGAAAGAATATTTTTAAAGTGCCATTAGAACATTTGGCAGGGGGGAGGGGATTCCCTGCTGATACGTGTATGCTGTAGTGCTCACATTCCTCCACTGTGACTAGATGGTTTTGAGCTATTTTTTTGACTGGCGTATGTATTAAAAGTGCATATTGTTGCCAAGTGTGTTCTCAGTTGGAAACATATCAAAACCACTTGAAAAGCTATAGGAATAGAAGAAAGAGTCTACTGAATTGCTGTGTGAAGACAGAACGCTCCAGATGAGGGTGTTCAGTGACCTTTTTAAAGTAAACACTCTGAGAGATGGAAGCTCTGAGTCACGACACGGGGAAACAAGAGAAGAAGTCCTTGAAGATTTGAAAAAGAGTTTGTAGTGACGAAAAGAGTTTGGTTTTATTTATTTTTTTAAGGGAAATAAAAATCATCTCAAGGTCACAGTCACATTGCAATTACTGTGACGCCCACATCAAAGAGAAAAGCTCTTATTATTACCGTGAGTCAATGATGTGGTGTTTGTGCTGTGGAAAGCCAGAGCTCACGTTGTAATGACACCACAGTGAGGGTGGAGATGTTTGAAAGAAATCAGTGATTTGTTTAGATCAGTCCTCGTGTTACGGGCTCCTGCGAAGACTTTCCTAGGGTAACACCTAGTGGACAAATGGGTCAGCGCAACCCCCGATAGAGCGTGTGCATCACTGAATACATAATGCGACCCTTGGCTGCTCCTTGTCAGAGAGAATTAAAACTTGGGTGGCTGCAGTCTTACCGTCGAGCCTGTTTACAAAGTGGAAAACTGCTAACCCTTTGGCACAGACGTCGTTTTCACAGCACAAAACTACAAGCGATGGAATAAATGATGCATTAATTCCATTTAGATGTTTCTCTATCAGAGTCCTGGTGCTGTGATTGCTCCCGCCGTCATGTCTCACTGAGTGTTGTTACATTCTTTATAACACCAGCTGAAATATACACTATGAAAGAAGTTAGCTTAGGCAGTGGAGGAAAATTGATTAATTAAACACTACTGTGCAAAAGTGAAGAGTCACCCCTCCTTTCTTTATGTTTTGCTTCCTAGGAGCCAGACTTTCTTTTCATTTAAAAGTGATATTTAACAATGGATCTGATTTCAGAAGTTTTTCTCTGCTTCAGCTGATCCATCTGCTGTTCACTGAAGTCTCATCAGAAATGGTCTCAGTGGGGTGGGGGGTGGGGGGAGGCTGTCAAAAAGCCATTCTTAAGGAAGGGAAACAAGGAGAAAATGCTGACATATGGACTAAAAATCAGCTGCAACAGGTCTCTTGGACTGATCGATACTGAATAAAGTTGGTTTTACCAAATATTGACTTTCACGTTCAATGGAATTGTACAAACTGTTTTTGCCTTATATACTGTATTTTCATGTATACTTACTTAAACAAATAAACGAGGGGTTGAGCTCAAGAGTTTTGCATGATACTGTTTGTGAAGGCACAGAGGAAACTCGTCTTTATTTGTAGTAAACAAGATTTTATTTGGGAGCAAAATTACAATAGAACATCACAATAAAAAAAAATCCATTACAAATACAGAGTAGACCTAAAACATGGGCTAGCAGATGATGCCTGACTTTAGGCAGCTGTTATTTAAGACCATGTGTTTATACTGATGATTGTTATTACAGTGACTAAGAGAAAAAAGTCTGCTAATTTCACACGCAAAGTGCGCAGTACCACTGATACTACACTAATTCTGATATTGCACTAATGCATCATTTATGCAATCAACAGTTTTTGTTTAGAATATCCACGTTTTACTGTTCTCTGTATACTGCAGAGGTGGGTAAATATGGTTGAAGATTAGAAAAAATACTCTTTCTAAAAATAAGACTTTTGAAAATAAATCGACAGAATATTGTTGGTAAATAAAAGCATAACTATCCAACATGAGTTTTACACGCTCATTAAGACACATTAGTATGAGCAGCAGCTTCTTTTTTATGGTCTAAAACACGGAGCGTTAGAGGCTTAAACGACACTGCTGACTACTGGCTCAGGCTTGGCAGCTGGTTGCTACAATAACGAAAGAGTTCACCCAAACTCTTCTTTCCCATTCGCCCACATGTCATGTTGTTTTCTGTGCTCATGTTTGTACAAAGTCACCTAATTTCTATGTTTACAGCATGTGGTAGCAACTACTTCTAGATAAGTGGTAAAAGTGTAAAAAGCATGTTTTATACTTCACAAACTGTAATGCTGTGGGGATATATTCATTATTTTGGGGGGAAAGAATGAAATTAAAGTCCACTATTTTGCCATCAGTGCTGATAATTCCATGAAATTCCTGAAACTGCACCAAATTTGACTATAACTGATTTAATGGCTTCCTCAAATGTTCCCTGAAAGCAGTTTAAGCATCTGGTTCCTGCAGTTATGGACATGTGATAATTGATTAGCTAGTTAGTGATGGCTTAGCAAGTCGTAACTCAAAACAATGGAAGATTAGTGAATACAGCCATAATACTAAATTACTCTACACAGCGCTGTACTCATATTTATATGCACAGCGAATCACAGAAGGACAGAAGGACAATAAAGCAAGGAATGCTTTACCATTTGATTGACAAGTCATTAGCCAGGGAGAGTGTGGTGTCACCCAGTTACACAACGAAAACCGTCCCACACTCATGTCGTGTGGTTTAAAAAAACATGGCAATTTTTTTTTAAAAACATTGGGTGATTTCATGGTTGCTATGTCTATCTTTTGTATACAGTCTAAGATGTTATCTAGAAAGTGCCTTTTTGTGTTTTGATCAATCAAAATGAACTGCATTTACTACAAGAGTCAATATTCCTCCCACTTGTTAAGAGTTGTACTTTTTTTATTAGCAAACTGCTTTCCCCACAAATATGAGGTCACTGTTTGTTTCTAATTAAAAGTGATTAGCACTAAGATTAAAGGAGAACACTCTCATTATTTCTCATGTAAGTCTTTTAAAGGTTGTGGGGCTGGCTGCTTACCAAGCTTTTTCCTCGACTTAGCAAGTGCAGCACTATTAATGCTGATTAATAGCAGGCGATGTTCATGTCTTTTTATTCTATGAAGCTAACAATGAATGATGCTTCATAATAAAGGCAGCAATAATGCTGCAGGGCTTCATTATAAATACTTCCACAGTTTGACAGGAACACAGCGGACTAGTTATGTAAAAATACACTTGTTATTAAAGAAAAAAAAAAGCTGTGATGTTCTGTGCCATCCATAGCCCACTCGAAGAGTATGACTGTGTGAACTGGTTCTATTAGACGCTGCCCACAGAGAGCATCACAGTAACTAAAATTCCCCTCCTCATACACCTCCTCATCCTCTCCCTCCTTCAGTGAATGGCAGCTTTGTTTAAGCTGTCAGGATCAATTATATCTTGCTCCCATAAACAAACATCATGGTGGAGAAGTGGAAACGAGCAGCCCCTCCAGCCGCCCCCCAGAGGATGTGCCCTTCCAGTCTTTCCCCAAATCCCAAATGCTGGGTGTTTTCAATACGTGACCAACACAGTTACTTTGACTTGGCTTTCTGTTTGGGCACATTCACAGCTGAAATTGCAGGTTTTGGTGCAGGGGCTGGAGGGGGCCTCACCGAATCGTACACACTGGAGAACCTACAACAAAACGGGGGCATCACAATGAAGAAAATACCAGCACCGAAGAAAAAGCCACAATTTTGCTAGCATGACATGACCAAGAACAGAAAACAATATCACATAAATGGGTAGCTCACTTACAGGCTTTTGACTCTCTTTAGAAAAGCTCTGACGGCTCTAGCAATCCTTCTTATCCGCACCTGTCACCAAAATATCACAAAGGTCAGTGCAAACCAGCAATTTCTGCATCTTACATAGAATTACATGCGATTTTTACTAAGATATGTTTCTGTTTTGTTTGGTTTTAACTATTAATCAACTTTGCTGAATCATTTTCATTGAAATTTTTTTTAACATAAAATAAACTCACCTGCTGCTTTTTGTACAGCAAAGGAAGGGAGAAAACAGCGATCACAGCTGGACAGACAAATTATTCATGTAAATGACTGGACTGCTACTTTTAGAGCACTCTAGCTGAGCACTCTAAACACTTTCTACTACCAGCCACATTCATCCATTCACACATACATTTAGGCTCCACTTTCAATCTTTGTTTTTGAGAGCTTTGTCTAACATTCACACACACACACTTCAGTAGATGCATCAGAGGCAGCTCAGGGCTCAGTATCATGCTCAAGCATGCTTTAATATGCAGTGTTGAGGAGCCAAGGATCAATCTACCAACCTTCCAATCAGTAGATGACCCACTCTACCTCCTGGGCTTTATGTCACTTTAGCATTGCACAAAAATAATCTAATTGGTTCTAATGAAAACATTCTCCTACTTAAATAATTGGTGCAAACCAGTCATCTGAGGCGACTGATGGAGGCATGACTTCAAAAGGAACTTGAGGTTTGCAGTAAAAGTTATTCCTTAAATCTTAACCGTCATGTGCAAAGTGCTTTTTTCTGCCTAAACCCAGTCACACTTTAACTACTGAGATGATAGATCACTCATGAGTCTTACAAAGAGGAAGATACATTTGAAGGTGCTGGGAGCTTAATATATGTAGGTGGAGGAAAGAGACATGGAGGAAATTAGATACGTGTGTTAGCACAAAGCATAAGTATACAGCGGGTGCAACTTACCACTTATTACCAGGGTCAGTCCATTAGTTTGGATGCCAACATAGGTCAGCAGATACAGAAGCACAACAAACTGAGAGAAAGAGCACAGAAAAAGATTACTGAACAGTTTAATAGTTTAGTTTATTAACTGTAATTTGATTTGTGAATGATGCTGCTTTAATAAATGTCTCGCTGAGATTTAAAGCTGCTGAATGTAGTCTTGATCCCATGAGAAAATGAACACTGCATGGTGGCTCTGTTTAATTTTTAGCTGCTTTTAAGCAATATAGCCTGGATTAAAACAGTACAGCTGCTCAGAGCCCCACACGAGCGTGTGTGGTGTGTAGCTGCCACCAGGTGGCACCAAAGTCTAAAAGTCTTTTAATCTTGGCTTTGTGACATCTATACTATTGCTTTACCATCACACTCATACCTTAATAGAGTCAAATATGTTTTCAATGAAAATGAGCCGTTTGATTTCTGTGACAGCAAATGCGATCAGCAGCACCGTCTCCTCCACCAGCATCACCGTCTCCTTATTTGTCAGAGAGCTGTCGTAATCCAGACATGACCTAAGCACAGGATAACACATTTGTGAGAAAGTTCAACATGCTTCCAGAAAGCAGAGGAGCAGCATATTTAGCTGGAAAAGAAAAACCTGTGTGTGAACACTGATGGACTCACTGAAAGGGGTGAACCCCGGGGTTCCAGCGCAGGAGCTCCAGGAGCTTATAATAAAAACGGAGGGAGAAGGTGATGCACATGACACCCAGAAAGACGTTGGAGACCACAGTCACGGCACTAAGCTGGAACAAGCTGGCCAGACCGATTACCAGCCCTGTAAACACCACACCAGTCCTCCACATGTGGCGCCAGTACACCAGATCCACAACTGCAAAGCAATTAAGCACAAGACATCATCTTAAATGAGTGATGCACAGAGAGCGCGGTATATCTGAGTGAATATGCAACTGAAATGGGAAGTTGTTAAGCTTAAATTAGATACAGGCTAATGTTTCTTATACTTCATGACCTGACTGTGAAGCAGGGTTACCAAGAGTGGTAACATGACAGAAGGGTGTAGAGAAGTCGATAAAACTGGAGTGGAGATAAAACTAGCAACGAGGCAGTAAGTAGTTCAAAATGAGGAAAGTACTGAAAACCCAGGAAAAGAACTTATCTATCTCTACTTATTTTAATCCCACAGAGGTCAGTTATGTTGTTGATAATTTTACTTCTTCACTGTGTAGGACTCTGGATATTGTAGCTCCTCTTGAAAAAGACCTCCTACTATAACTCTCAAATCAAATATGCACCTTAAAGCAGATAACTCCAAAGCTGGAGAGTAAATAGGATCTCAGTAATTTAGAAGATTGTCATTTAGTCTGGAGAAATACTGCTGCTTTGTAAAAAAAAAAAAAAAAAAAAAAAAGCCCTTCGTAAAGCTAGAAAACCTTACTGTTCATCACTGATTGAAGAACGTAAGAACAGCCCTAGGTTTCTCTTCATTAGTGTAGCCTGACTGACAAAAAGTCAGAGCACTGTTAAGCTAACCATTCCTTTAACATTAACATTAACATTATTTGAAGAATGTCAGTCAGGTTTCAGAGCTCATCACAGCACAGAAACAGCTTTAGTGAAGGTTACAAATGATCTTCTTATGGCCTCTGACAGTGGACTCATCTCTGTGCTTGTCCTGCTAGACCTTAGTGCAGCATTCGATACTGTCGACCATAATATCCTATTAGAGCGATTAGAACATGCTGTAGGTATTACAGGTACTGCACTGCAGTTGTTTGTATCATATCTATCTATTAGACTCCAATTTGTGCATGTAAGTGGAGAGTCCTCTTCACACACTAAGGTCAATTATGGTGTTCCACAGGGTTCAGTGCTAGGACCAATTCTGTTTACATTATACATGCTTCCCCTAGGCAGCATCATTAGAAGACATAGCATACATTTTCACTGCTATGCAGATGACACCCAGCTCTATCTGTCCATGAAGCCAGATAACACACACCAATTAGTTAAACTGCAGGAATGTCTTAAAGACATAAAGACCTGGATGGCCGCTAACTTTCTGCTTCTTAATTCAGATAAAACTGAGGTTATTGTACTCGGCCCAGAAAATCTTATACATATGGTATCTAACCAGATTCTTACTCTGGATGGCATTACCTTGGCCTCCAGTAACGCTGTGAGGAACCTTGGAGTCATTTTTGACCAACACATGTCCTTCAATGCATATATTAAACAAATATGTAAGACTGCGTTCTTCCATTTGTGCAACATCTCTAAAATTAGAAATATCCTGTCTCAGAGTGATGCTGAAAAACTAGTTCATGCATTTATTACTTCCAGGCTGGACTACTGTAATTCATTATTATCAGGATGTCCAAAAAACTCACTGAAAAGCCTTCAGCTAATCCAAAATGCTGCAGCAAGAGTCCTGACAGGGACTAGAAAGAGAGAGCATATTTCTCCTGTTTTGGCTTCCCTTCATTGGCTTCCTGTTGAATCCAGAATTGAATTCAAAATCCTGCTCCTCACATACAAGGTCTTAAATAATCAGGCCCCATCTTATCTTAAGGACCTTGTAGTACCATATCACCCTATTAGAGCACTTCGCTCTCACACTGCAGGCCTACTTGTTGTTCCTAGAGTATTTAAAAGTAGAATGGGAGGGAGAGCCTTCAGTTTTCAGGCCCCTCTTCTGTGGAACCAGCTTCCAGTTTGGATTCGGGAGACAGACACTATCTCTATTTTCAAGATTAGGCTTAAAACTTTCCTTTTTGCTAAAGCATATAGTTAAGGCTGGACCAGGTGACCCTGGATCCTCCCTTAGTTATGCTGCAATAGACGTAGGCTGCCAGGGGATTCCCATGATGCATTGAGTTTTTCCTTTCCAGTCACCTTTCTCACTCACTATGTATTAACAGACCTCTCTGCATTGAATCATATCTGTTATTAACCTCTGTCTCTCTTCCACAGCATGTCTTTTATCCTGTCTTCCTTCTCTCACCCCAACCGGTCGCAGCAGATGGCCGCCCCTCCCTGAGCCTGGTTCTGCCGGAGGTTTCTTCCTGTTAAAAGGGAGTTTTTCCTTCCCACTGTCGCCAAAGTGCTTGCTCATAGGGGGTCATATGATTGTTGGGTTTCTCTCTGTATCTATTATTGTATGATCTACTGTACAATATAAAGCGCCTTGAGGCGACTGTTGTTGCGATTTGGCGCTATATAAATAAAATTGAAATGAAATAAAAATGAAATACAAGATCTTGAATAATCAGGCCGTATCACCCCATTAGCTCTCAGACTGTGTGCTTACTTGTGGTTCCTACAGTATTTAGAAGTAGACAGAGAGACAGACGCCATCTCCACTTTTAAGATTGGGCTTAAAACTTTCCTTTTTGCTAAAGCACATAGTCAGTGCTGGATCAGGTGAACCTGAATCCTCCCGTAGTTATGCTGCAGTAGGTGTAGTCTGCTGGCGGATTCCCATGATGCATTGAGTATTTCTCCTTCAATCACAATTCTTACTCTCTTTTTGTTTATACATCTCTCTGCATTTAATCATTACTTATTGTTAATCTCTGGCTCTCTTCCACAGCGTGTGTTTTGTCCTGTCTTCCTCCAGTCGCAGCAGATCGCTGCCCCTCCCTGAGCCTGGTTCTGCTGGAGGTTTCTTCTTGTTAAAAGGGAGTTTTTTGCTTCCCACTGTTGTCAAAGCGCTTGCTCACCGGGGCTATATGATTGTTGGGGTTTTCCCTGTTTTCTTGGTATTACTGCAGGGTTACATTAGGGTTACCTTACAATATAAAGCGCCCTGAGGCTGTTGTTGTGATTTGGTGCCGTGTAAATAAAAATTAATTCATTCGGTTTTGAAAACATATGAGGTATACAAAAGATGCCATGTGCTACTTTTGCTAGTACAGTGAATGTTTTAAACTAAAGTTAAACAGATGCTATGAGTTGCTGTATCATATTCTCCCTTTTCTCTCTGATAAGTCCCACTGTGGATATTTGAACTGTTTTGAGCCATAAATAGAGACTGAGACTTTTTCACATGGTCTCATAAAAGTCATCTAAAATTCTCTCTACCACAACGACCACAGCCAGCGGGTGTTTGAAAAATGGACACATTGTTATTTAAAGTGTGGATAAGAAAGAGAAAAGGGTAACGAAGACAAATGACAAAACAATTTTACAGAAAATGAAGGACACCCTCACCTCGTTTCATGCCATGCCATGCTCCTTTATTAAAGGAGAAAATCTTTCTGAATGAATGCTGTTTTTAATGGGATCTGTACATGTCTGAAAGTAAATCATAAATCCTTAGATTAGACACTAGATCCTTACCCACCAACATTACACGAGCATCCTAACTGCAGCACAAATTTAAGATCATTTTATGATTAAAACAGATTATTTAAAAGCAGCAGAGTATTGCTGGTTTTCATAGTTGGGTTTCCTGAGAATTATAAAAGTAGATGTATTCTTATTCATTTATAAAAACAGAAACATTAATGCTGTCACACCAGTGAAGTCACTTCAAAGCTGGGCACAAGTACGCCCTCTCATTCTTATCCGAATAACTGGAGTTATGTGTTATCAGAAGTAAAACAGCCCTGACAAGACAGCATTTCTTATCTCCTATAACAATTTAAGCCTTTACAAATAAAACAAACTACATTCAGTCAGCAGTGGGCTCTCATTTAGCTCAATCCCATTCAGCCCATCTGTCGACCAAATGAAAGACACACTGGATTCAGTGTTTAACTTGCCATCCTGCCTGCATTCACACCTGCACAGCAGAGGGAAAGTAAATAAATTCCCTTCTTCTCCACCTGACAGCTGCACTCTGACCCCGTCTGCTCTCCTTCACTTTACTTAAAGCTGTCAATATTGATTTCCTTACGTTTGGTGGCCATTTCAGCGGCGGTCCTGCTTGCTCTCCTCTCTTTCTTGTGCTTCCACCGTTGGCTTGCACTCCAGGCTTTTTTTGGCCACCCCAGCTCTGTCAGCAATATAAGGCCCGGCTGGCCTAATTTTATCCTGTATTGGATTCACACACACTCAAATTGGGAACTTGAGACTTGAGCATGTACATGCCCCACAGCTTGTAGAGGCTAATGCTTCCTCAACCAGTTGGTGGCTGATTTGCACACAGAGGCCTTTCCATGCACGACAGACCATGACAGTTTTTTTTTACGTAAAATGATCATCAATCCAAACTGATAAGAAAACAACTAATTTTAGCAGGAAGCTAATGCCAAAAGCTGCGTGCTACAGCACTGACATCAAGCTGAATACATACAGTCACTGCAGTCACTTGCCACGTTTTACAGATAAGCAAGAAAGATGAGTTTCTCTATAGATTTATTATTCACTCTGCACAAATATCCCTCATGACACCTTCTGTGTGTCAGACCAAAACACGGAGCCAAACTCGCCTCGCCATCTGTATATTTAACACTTTCACTCACACCTTTAAAGCTCTAAAGATAACATAAGAACAACCTTATAAAAGAGGAAATCCATGTTAGAAAAGCACAGGCTCAGATGTATACTATAAAAGGGAGCTGTACTAACATTTGTATTTTAAAAAGCCATGATGTGTTTGCTGTACGGTATTTAGTACGAATTAAGGGTGTTATATAACTGTTATTCAACAACTGATATATTGCTAATTAATAGTGTCTAATACACATATGAAAATAAAAGTATGTACTTTTTTTTGTATGCTCTTCTACATTTATGGTTGTAGAGGGCTATACTGACGTGTCCTATCCTAGCACTGTGGCTTCATATCAAAAGGATTCTTGCTGGACCCTTCTGAGTTGCATTAGGATGTTCTTCCTGTGCTTGTATGGCTCTCGACAGTTACTCTAGAGAGCCATGTAAGCAGAATAAGGGCATGTATGTTAGATTAACTGGTGATTCTACACTGATCATACATTCAATTCAGATTTATTTATATAATATAACTCCAAACCACAACAGCAGTCACCTCAAGGTGCTTTATACTGTAAAGTAAAGACCCAACAGCATCAAAGCAAAAACCCTAATGATCCGACGATCCCCTATGAGTGCAAGCACAATGGCAATGTTGTTCATGAAAACGAGATCTCTGCAGTGAAAATCTGACATTAGCGTGAAAAAAAGGATGGAGAGATAAAAACTGTTGATCAAGCCGAGGAACATCTAACACATCTATTCTGCCTCCTCTTGGCAGGTGGTGACAAAACAAACTAAGATGTTTATTTTTATGGCGTGTATCACTTTGACAAGTGGTTTTTACACCATCATGACTTATTAGGTGTTAAAAAAAAATCCTCCCTTCTTGTCTGATTGCAGCTTTACTAATATCTGTACCCAAGTCAGAGTAATGTGGAGAATTACACAGTGGTGATGTCACTGATGTTCACTGCACAGATGTAAGCTGTTGTTTGGGGAACGGGGCCAAACAAAAACAGCTGTAAGTCCTGTTATGGTGATTAATCATGAAAATAAAAATTGCAGTTTAAATGGCGAAGACACGCATATTTCTGCCTCTGTGATTATAAAACGCAGGAATTTTAAAAGTTTAAACAGTTTCAGTTTCTAAATAACATCAGAAAAAATAAGTAATAAAATAAACATTTCATTACTGAGCAGATATTGCAAAAAAATACAGTCTATCTCCCGCCTAAAGAATGAACGCAGCTTTGATTTCAGGAAAAAACACCTGTGGTTTGAAGTGTATGTACTATTATTGTGTTTAATAAACAAAAAGATAAGGACAATATACGATCAGTTTAACAGGATCAACCTCCAACCTCTGTGTGTCTTCTTCAAACCATCTCACACTTTGTGCTGCGTGTCCGACAGTACTGTAATCCACAAGCCTATAATCCCGACCGATCAAAGGTTGAGATTAGGAAAGATGTGGGAGGGGCAGAGAGCTGCAGACAGGAGGATGGTGAGTGAGAGTGAGCGCAAACATGACAGTGGCAAAGCAAGCCAGGCAATGATTGGTGCGCACAAATAGCCAGCCAATCACAGCACGGGCAGGGAAAATAACAAGGCAAGGGAGAAGCTGGTGAAAGAGGGAAGAGCTATGAAAAAGCGAGGGAGAAGGTGAAATCTCAGCAGCACAGAGAAGAGGCCAAACAAGCAGGAGCGGAAGGATGATCGGAGGTGAAAGCGCTGATCAGTGAGGTCTCCAGAGAGGGAGAGGAGAAGAAAGAGATGAGCAGCAAGAGGGGGGTAAGCAGCCAGCACACACAACATCCATCAGCTCAGGCAGCCATGCTCTGAGCCCTGGAGCAGCAGGGCTACGCAGACACTGCACAGGCCCCACATCAGGCCTATAGCTCAGCCCTCCATCCCGGCCAGCAACACCGGGGCAGGGACAAGACAAGATTCCCTTCACAACACCTGTGCATAAAAGCCATGAGGACAGCCAGGAAGGGCAGTGTAGAGATGCCTGCGTTTGTGCGCCAGCTGGTGAAAGAAACAGAAAAGAGGGTCAGCTCTTTCTTCAAAGGGGGCCGTGGAGGAACAGCAGAAGGAGAGCAGCAAGGGGAGGGGGAGAAGGAGGAGGTCATCCCCAGCCCCTACCTAGACCGGCCAGTCCTGGACAAGCTCACAGAGGAGGGCTGCGCCCGCTGGGGCCTCACCTATGCCCTAGGAAGTATGCAGGGCTGGAGGGCCAACATGGAGGACTTCCACAACTGTGTGCCACAGCTGGGTGGAGAGCTAGCTGACTGGAGCTTCTTTGCAGTGTTCGATGGCCATGCAGGCAGCACGGTGGCTCAGTACTGCTCCCAACACCTTCTGGGTCACATCCTGGCTACGGGTGAGAGATCTGTTCAGTGACACCTGACAGTGTGTGTGTGTGTGTGTGTGTGGGTGTGTGTGTGGGTGTTATCTTATAAGGATATTATTTTATGAGATATTCAGAATTTTAAACAGGCTGGTGATTTTCCTTTGTTATTAGTCATCAATATGATGACTGCTATAGCTGCTGGGTTCAGAAAATACTGTTTGTGCTCACAGATGGAATAGGACCAGAAGATGACCCGCCAAAAGTGAAAGGGGCCATCGAAGAGGGCTTCCTCCAGACAGACAAGCACCTGCACTCTGTGGCCCGTCGAGAGGGCTGGGAGAGGGGCGGCACCACTGTGGTGGCCACTCTCATTTCGCCATATTACATCTACTTTGCCAACTGCGGTGACTCAAGGGCCATGCTGTGCCGGTCTGGGCAGGTCTGCTTCTCCACTGAGGACCACAAACCTTACAGCCCTCTGGAGAAAGAACGTATTGAGAGCGCGGGTGGCTCCGTGTCCCTCCAACGGATCAACGGCTCCTTGGCAGTGTCACGCGCTCTGGGAGACTTCGGCTACAAGGGGGCAGAGAACCGGACCCCGAGCCAGCAGATGGTTTCACCTGAGCCAGAAGTGTGTGTGGTGGAGCGCTCGCCGGCAGATGAATTCCTGGTGCTCGCCTGTGATGGCGTGTGGGACACCATCAGCAACGAGGAGCTGTGCGCCTTCATCCACAACCGGCTGCGTGTCTGCACCGACCTGAGGGACGTCTGCACTCAGGTCATTGACCTCTGCCTCTATAAGGTCAGCACTGTTACACATACTTACTGCATGCACTTGTGTTGCTGTTCAGTAGTCTGAATAACAAATCCTTTCAACTGATTAAAAACACAATTTCAGTTTCAAGCTGAGTTACATAATTTTTAATCAGCTTTGAATTTTATGGCTTCTAATCAAGTAAAGTAATCTACTACAAGACTGACTGTGTTTTTAAACAAAGACATAATGGACTGGATATTCATTTTGATATAAGGTAATGGGCTCTGCTTCCTCTTTTAAAGATAACCCTTTAAAAGTTCTGAGGTTGTAAAGGGTGCAGAGTCACACGTGGAAATATTTTCCTACTACATAAATGTTCATCTCTGCAACTAAAAACTTATCTTGAGGTAAAACTGTTTTAAATCAAAAATAAGCACGAAGTCACCATTAAAGTTTGGCCCATGTTGGTCCTGAGAACCCACTGAGTTTTAGGAAAAAACACGAGATAAAACAGAAGCAGACTAAGTGAACTTCCTCACTAATTCTATAGCACATGCAGCATATTTGTGAAAGGTGCTCCAAAGTCAATAAACACATCCATATATGGAAGCTTAGAATATAAAAGTTTTTTTTTAAATCCATAGATAAGTAATGTTCTTCTTAGAGTGTGCTAATGTAAGCTCTCAGGGTCACTTTCTCATGGAGCTGAGGGGAGCTGCAGAGTGAGATGACAACTGAGGCCCGAGCAGAGGCACATACAAGACGTGCGCCTTTTGTTAAATGTCTTGTTTTCTTCTTAGTTTAAAATGTCATGCCAGTCCTGTGTGGTTAAATGTGGCTTTTCCTGATCCTTTTCAGCAAGTTCTGCCATACGTATCAATCCATTTACAGCCTACAATTTAAAATGAACAGGATCTTTGGCTGAAATGGCAAAAGTTAAAAATTTAAAAAGCAAGACTGACCTCAGCTTAAGCTTTGGTTTAGTCTCACTGAGACTGCCGCTGCTGTTCATGGTACAACAGACTATCAGACAGCCTTAAAATAGACTGCAGGGGTGTCGGAACAGGTTACATCGCATTATTCAGGGTTCCCATGAGGCCTAATTACCGACACTCTCGCTCAGAGATTTTACAGAATGTTACAGGAATGTAACGAAAGAAAGTAGATATTGGATTAAAATTACTTGGCAGATTACAAGCACAGAAACACATTAAGATAAACTTGAGCCACATGTGCACTCTGTTGGGTCCTCATATCACGCTTATGTTACAGTGCTTCAGCTTGGATGTGCACAATGACCTCAAAATGTCATGCCTTCTTCCGCACTCCATTTCCATTTTGCAGCTCCCCTGAGTCTGTGTGACATTGGAGTGCAAACGCTGATGTGAAAAAAAAAAAAAGATCTATTTGTAAAACTGCTCAAGTGGGATGTTTCGTGAGTTGACATTTGTAAGGTCAGCCATCATTACTCACCTCTGCTGATGCCGTTTTGTTCCACAGGGCAGCTTGGACAACATCAGCATCATCTTGCTGTGCTTCCCTGGAGCCCCCCAGCTGTCAACAGAGGCATTACACCAGGAGGCTGAGCTGGAGGACCTGCTAGAGTCCAAGGTGGCAGGTGTGTGGGTAAAGATGCTTTGCAAAGGACAGTGACAACCTTCATATTAGCAACCTGGAGTCTGTTTTTGCCATGGTGTAATGTTTCAATTCTCTTTGGTGTTTCAATGGTTTGCAAAAAAAAAAGTTTGAACGATTTGTTAATCAATGTTGTTTTTCCAAGATAATTATTTAAATGATTTCTGACATCACGTGTCTTGGGTAAAAAACAAAAGCAAAACACCAAATCTGTGATTCTTGCCATGAACCTATTTACTTGTGAACACGGGCACTATCATTTATTCTGAGTAAGTCCCACATTTACCCTAGTGTGGTAAATACTCATTAGAAATCCTGATGTGTATTGATCCACAGCTGAAAATAGTCCTAAAAACTCTGCTCTTTACAGACTTTTGCCTAAATCTAAAGTGTCCAGTGTATATTAGAAGGAAACTCTCTAAAAATGCATCTTTCTTTTTAATCAGAGATTTATGATGAGCTGTGTGTCAGAGGGGAAGAGCCTGAGCTGCTGTCCGTCCTCACAGTTCTTGCATCCACTGTCATCCCTGGATTACCACCAGGTGGAGGCATACAGAGCAAGTAAGACACAAATGAGCATCTATGTGCATTTGTGCATGTAAACCACGTTCTGCTGGATGCAATAGTGATTACATTGTGTTACTTCTGTGTGTTACAGGAGGAACTGCATTATCTCTGCTTACTATCAACAACGTGATGCGCACAAGCCCATGATACCAAATGTGAGTGACAGTTACAATTAGGTCCATACGTTTTTGGACAATGAGACTTTTTTTTTGATAGTTTTTCCTCTCTGCACCAACGCAGTGGATTTTAAATCAAACAGTAGAGATATGATTGTAATGTTTCTTCAGCTTTAATTAAAGAGGCTTTACAACAGGATTTACAATAATGTGCAAACCACTGGTTACAGTCAAAAACAAGAATGCAGGATTAGACTTTGCCCAAAAAACACGGTTCTGTAAAAAAAAGAAATGTGTTATGGCATGGGCCTGTAAGGCTGCCAGTGGAACTGGGTTATTAGTGTTTATTGATGATGTGACTGCTGATAGAAGCAGCGGGATGAACTGTGAGAGTACAAAGCTGTACTCTCAGCTCAGGTTCAGCCAAATGCTGCAAATCTGATCAGGCAGCACTTCACAGTGCAAAAAGATAAGGACCTAAAGCATTGTGCAAAGGCAACCCAAGAGTTTCCTAAAGCACAGAAAAGGAATATTTTTCAATGGCCAATTCAGTCAACTGATCTCACTGGGACAGAGCATGCTTTTACTAAAGTGACTGAAGACAATAGTGATGGCAGAAAGACCCACAGTCAAGCTGCAAGTGAAGGCAACTGCAGTAAAGGTTTGGAAGAGCATCTCAAGGGAGGAAAGAGCATTTATTGGTGTCAGGGGCCTCTCTGTCTACAACCAAGCAAAGGATTTTTACCTGAGTCATAAAAACAATCCTCATATGCACATTTATGGTAAAACCATGTCTGCACAGTCAATGCAAACTTTTTTGATAAACCCCTTGAATTAAAGCTGAAAGGCTGCACTGTAATTATATCTTGATTGGTTGATGTAAATATCCACTGTCATGATGTAGAAAGGCAAAAAAACAACTAATGGACCTAACAATACAAGTAAAAAGACATTGTTATTACACAGTGAGCTCACTCTTTGTTACTTTATCTGTCTGTCTGTTCAGGGTCTGGGAGGCTCTTGAGAAGGCCAAGGGATTTAGATTTTGTCTCCAAAGTTCCTCAAAGGAAAGGGACTGTAATAAATGTGAATATTAAACCTGTTTTTTTTTTTCATGTGTGCAGTTTCACAACAAGACAATGGTGTTTGTTAGCAGCACCATCTTGTCATGACAAAAAAAATGCAAAAACAGATCTAGTAAAGCCTGATACTTTATATTTATACAAGAAAGATATTTTGTAAAAATGACTCAGAGACACTGACCCAGCAACCAAACCTCAACCTCAATAAACAGAAAGTGCAGATGACAAATTGAACTGAATAACAACCAACTGTGGCATAGTTCGTTTTCATTGGATAAAATAAGAAAGATTAGTACATGCAGGGTTGCATTTTGAAAATTATGATTTAAGACTGTACATATGTGTGTGTGCATGTGTGTGTGCGTATTAAAGAATGAACAGGTTTACCTTTCCTCTTCAGGAAACATTGTCACCATTAAATAAAACCTAGCATGCAGCTAACATGTGTCCATTTGTTGTGACAGGAAATGCTAGTAGTTCATGAGACAGCTCGTGGGGATGCGCACAATCTTTTTCCCTCGTTGCTGTGAGTGAAAGGCAAATAAACTCATTAGATATCTGACTACTCACAATTCATGTCACGGGATCTAAAAACGTTTTTGACAAAGTGTTTTACATTTTCAAAAACAAGAACAAAATATGTCAAATTTGAAATACCTTACAAATGGAACTAAAAGTCTCCCCCCTAAAATGCATCCCGCTGTGATTACTGTCTAAATTTACATGAATGCGTTCAGCATGTACACAATTTGCAATTCTTTCTAAACATATATTATTTCTAAACACATTCAAAGGTAAAGTTTACATGAAATGGGATTTTCTCCATGAACTGATGCCTTATTCCCCTTTTTTACAGCTGACAAAACAAACAGCACCAGAGTGGGTCAGTTTCTGGATGAGTTATTTTACTGCTTACTGCATTGTAACATTACGTCAGCGAGTCATTTTCTGTGTTACATTAAGGAAATTACATTAAGTGTCACTATTGTTTTAAATCTAAATAAAGAATATTTGTCTGATGACTTGCTGTGCTCGTTTCTTAAATAATTCATTTTGAACACAGTGAAGACAAAGTATGAGCGGCGACTGCCGAAAATGGGTGATTATGATTTCTATGGAAGTTTTTAACCTCACACTCATCATCTACTCACAAAAACCCTCCTTATAAATGAATGAATTACAAACGGCTTTTGTTGCATAGTAAAGGATTTCATCTAGTTACCTAAATCTTTCTCTCTGCTCTGCTGACGTGATCCTGTGACTATCTGCAAAGCCCTCGTTGACATAAGGACGTCCTCTAAGAGTCATGTTTCATTAGATCTCAATTGAAAACCCTGGATCTCTTTCATGATTACTCTGAATTTCAATGACGTCCAATTGAAAAATGTCTTTCTTGGTGCTTCTGAGCTCCTGCAGTTTGTTTGAGAAGCTCTGTTTAAATACAAATCATATTTGAACTGTTTTATATATGCAGCTAGTTATCTAAGAGGAGATATTTTGGTTTCTACGTTCACTAACCACCTTATGTACAACGTTGTCTTCTGAGGAGCTCAGGGAGGGGGACATGTGCAGTGTCCTTAAATCAGCAGTCCTCTTTAAGTGCTCCTTCAAAGCTTCTCTCATCTGATTGCGTTTCTGTGAGTCAGTCACTTCAGGACATCAAACCCCTCTTCAAATGATGCTGAAGTCTTTAACACATATTTGTCCTTTAACTTCCTCTTTCACCTCACCAAACAGCGTATGAACAATTATTTGCTGTCTACAGTCTGCTTTTCAGAATATTCTATTCTTGGATATTTTTTAATACAGAACAAATTACTCATAATAAAAAAACAATCCTAAGGAAATGTAAGGCTTAAATATAGAGAACCCAAAGAACAATTGAGGTGTTGTTATGATGCTATCTATCCACACTGGTTTCCTGTAAGCGATTATTCATAATCCCCAGTGCTCCCACACCACCAGAGAAACCATTCTGATGGCTGTAGCTCTGCCGCGGGCCCTGGTGAGCTGTTTCACTCAGCTGTTTCTGCAGCAGTGCCAGAGACACCTTGTTGGACACCATGAACTCATTCACTGAGATCATCTCCCCTGACAAACGACGCCCCACTTGTACTTCAGCCAACGCGCCCGCATCCGTCTCGCTGTCGCACACAGTCTCAACCGAGCCGTCTGTGTAGCGGTGGTGGGATGAGATGGGCTGCACGGCGTTGCGTTTGATGCGTTTTGGCCTAAAGTGTGCCAGTTGACGCAGTTGACGCCTCTGTTTGTGATTTTTGTTGTGGAGACAGGGGCAGCAGAGCCACCAGCAGCCAGGGGTGGAGCAGGAACAGAGCTGATGCTTCCCTGAGCAGACCAGCTTTCCCAGGATCCAGTTGAGAGTCTGCTTGATGACGATAGAAATGACGTTGAAAAGTGAGTAGATGCAACAAACCCCCATTAAGATGAAAAGGCAGTTTCCAAACCGGTAGGCCTCCTGAGATTCGTACTGCTGCCTCTGGCTGCTCACCAGGTCCCCGAAGCCAATGGTGCTGAAGGCCACGAAGCAAAAGTACAGAGAGTCCACGTAGCTCCAGTTCTCCATGGAGCTGTACAGAGTGGAGGCACTGCAAGCAATCACAACAGATGCTATCCCTAAGATCAGCATCACGTAATAGACGGATGGCTTCCATCCTTCCAGACTGTCCTCTTCACCAGATGACTCCTCCCTGCTCGACACCACCCCAACTCCAGCACACCTCAGCCGACGCTCATGACACCAGCGCATGATGTAAGCTAACATGGTGATGATCCTCTCCAGGAAGAGGTTAAAAAAGAGGATAGTGGCAGCACAGCCAATGAGACCATAGAAGATTAGGAATATTTTTCCTGCTATGGTTGCTGGTGTGGTCATGCCAAAACCTTAGAGAGAAAACACAAAATACAAGGTTAAATAAATGATCACAGCCGTGAGCAACATTCCAAAACTGAAGAAAAATCTGGAAAAAAAGTTAAGTGGAGACTTACCAATAGTGGAGACCACTGTGCCCACAAAGTAGAAAGCTCCAGAAAAGTCCCAGCGTGGCCTTAATGCGTCCACCCTGATGCCAGCTCCGTTTGCCTCCTCATACTGCCTCAGCAGAGTGTGCAGGGCGCCCAGGTTGACCCTGTATCTCCTGGTGAAGTTGTCCAGCTGCTGTTTCCACAGGAGGCGTGCGCGGAGCTCAAATGGGTGTTCCAAGGCTGAGAAGATGGCAGCTCCGCACAATAAGTAGAGCAGGATGAGTCCGGCCAGCAGGCAAAAACGAGCATTGTCCTCTTTCATGGGCGCTCTGGGGCAGCAGCAGCAGCTACCTGCAGCCCTCCTCTTAGCCATGAGCACAGCAGCAGCAGCGGCGGCACAGAGACACCACTGATACAACATGCACCGCCTCTGCCGGCGCTGCCAAGTCACAGACTCACCGTGCGTGTTACATGCATCAACAGGCACAAATATACATGCACTAGCAGAATGAAACTTCTGGTTTAAACACGCATGAATACATTTGGCTCTAACATCTCACAGGCAAGCTTTCTGAAGAAGTTTTTGAGGACAGGTTGATCGTTTTGTTGAAAAAATTTCACATCAGACGAAATATCTGTAATAAAATGAGCAAAAAAATAACAATGCAGATGCAGATTAGTCAGATGCGGTTGCAAAATCTTAAGTTTAATAGGTTCCTTTAACATGACAAATTGTCAGAAAACACTTCTTGTAAGTAGCAGTTTATGTCTTATAATCCACATAACATAAAATACTGAATGTTTAAAGTAAATAAAAACCACAGTACCTGGTCTCGCTGGCAGCACCGTTCACTTAAGCGCTGCAGATCTGCGTGTGCTCATTCCATGGATGTTCTGAACAATGACCAGCCAAAGGAAGCCTCTTGATTTTGTATCTGTGTGTGTGTGTGTGTGTGTGTGTGTGTGTGTGTGTGTGTGTGTGTGTGTGTGTGTGTGTGTGTGTGTGTGTGTGTGCAGAGACACTGTCTGATGTTTCATCTGTCAAACACTCACATCATCATCCCTCTTCTCACCGCCTCCTCCTCCGAGCACACCCTGATTGGTGCAGTCAACTCTTCATTTGTAAAAGTGCTTTTTTTTTCTTTTCTGTCATCAAACACCAGTTTAACATTAAAAAAAACCTCACGTTTGCGTCAAATAACTGATCGTGTGGTCATTTCCTTTCATCAAAGCATGGGACAAGAATTTCTTCTGATAAAGTAAAACTAACATTAACCTCTTAAGCCCCAAGCCTAACTGATCTCCGGCCTTTTGCCCCTGCATCAGGGGGCGTTGGGGCTTAAGAGGTTAAAAAAAACATTGTAGTAACAGGATTAGAAGCTTGCAAGTTCTGCTGAATTAATCAAAGTGGGCAAATTTTAGTTTCCCCTGCTTTCTTGTTGCCAGTGCTCAGGTGCCATTTCCACACCCACTTAGAGTGCTTTTTTGTTATCGCTGCAGACTGTGTGGGAGGATTTGTTGAGCATGGCTATCGGTTCCTCTGTCTGTTCGTTCCTTTAATCTTGTCTGGTGCTGCAGGTAAGGGCATGGGGTTCCCCGCGCCTGCCGACTAATGGCTGAATGTCAGCAGCAGGCAGGTGTGGAAAACAGACAGTCCATCTGCCTTGTCACGCAGAAAAGCAGCAAAGCAGCAAACCAACAATTTCTCTTGATGCTGGTGTTTCAAACGATAAAAAGCAAGATTTAAGGCAATCAGCTTTCACAAGCAAACAAGACGTAAAAGATCACATTTGTGGAAACTTGATCATTTTTTATTGATGTGAAATACTTAAAAGTGCATAAAATACTAACTACTTGCTTAGCTTTAAAAAGATAGAAGTGAAAAACGAAACATAGTGCTGACAACAATGCAACAAATAATCATCTACAGAAACAGTGACCCTGCTAACACAGTGATTTTCAGCTGGGGTAAGGTTGACTGTGTTCTCTCTTGGCTTTTCTTGTCTCTGTCCTCTCTCCTCCTGCCTTGGGCCCATGAATGTATTTCAGTAAACCTTGTTGAAGTAGATTTCCAATTCCTAAACTATAATAAACCTCCTCTGGTCTCTGTCCATCGGGACAGCAGGCCTGCTAGAGAGGCAATCATTGAGGATGCACAGATGTATCTTTTGCATTAGTATTTTTACCTGAAACATATAGAAGGAACACTGTATACAGCTGAAATTTACAAACTGTGGAGGGCAGATGGGGTCTTCAATCAGCTAGTCTTTTGTATGCACACATTCATTCGGGTATTTTAGATGATTTATTATGTGATCAAACATTCTGACCTTCACTGTCTGTGTGTGTTTTACTCTTGTTGTGATTATGACTAATTAATGTAACTGTTACTTATAATATGTATGTAACTTTGTAATTTTAACATGTTGTCGCCTCTTGGCCAGGACTCCCTTGAAAAAGAGGTTTTTAATCTCAATGGGACTTTTCCTGGTTAAATAAAGGTTAATAATAATAATAATTCTTTTTTTTTTTAAAGTCTAACACTGTTGTACCTCATAAATCAGATCTGAAAATGCAGCTGGTTAAATTCATGACGCGATCGTGACACACACATCAAACTGAGGATGTCTCATCTTTCTAACTGCTTGTTGTGTTGACTCCTCTCTCTTCATGTCGCTACCTCAGCAGAGTGAAGCTGACCCCCCACCCACTTGAAACGTAAAGGCAAATAGGCGGAGCGGTTAGTGCTACGTTTGTGCAGATTTGTGCAGGTAAAATTAGCGTTTGTGCTGCTACGGTTTCCGAGATATTAAACTTTATTTTATAGGTCATTCAAAGGTCACCATCCCCCCAGACTGCTCCAAAACGGGCCAAAATGGTCTACTTTTTTAGTGCTACGTTTGTGCTGGTTTGTGCAGGTAAAATTAGCGTTTGTGCTGCTTCTGTTTTAAAGATATTAATGAAAATGTAAAGGTCAACCAGCCCCCCCACATTACCCAAATCCAACAAAAGTGGTATCAAACGTTTGTGCTACGTTTGTGCTGGTTTGTGCTGCAAAGATTTTCGTTTGTGCTGCTATCATTTTAAAGATATTAATAACAATTTCTAGAGGTCATCAGAGGTCAACCAGCCCCCCCACATTAATTAAATCAAACAAAATGGGTGTCAATCAACTGTGCTACGTTTGTGCTGGTTTGTGCTGCTAAAATTTTCGTTTGTGCTGCTTCTGTTTTAAAGATATTAATGAAAATGTAAAGGTCAAAAGGTCAACCAGCCCCCCCACATTACCCAAATCCAACAAAAGTGGTATCAAACGTTTGTGCTACGTTTGTGCTGGTTTGTGCTGCAGAAATTTTTGTTTGTGCCGTTATTATTTTAAAGAGATTAACAAAAATTTCTAGAGGTCAACCAGCCCCCCCATATTAATGGAATCAAACAAAATGGATGTCAAACGTTTGTGCTGGTTTGTGCTGCAAAAATGTTTGTTTGTGCTGCTAACATTTTAAAATGTTTAATAAAATAACGTCTTGATGCGTGCTTAATCATCCAGGTAAGTAAATCCCAAAAGGTTGATTCTGTTCATCTGGACATTTTCAGTTGGAGAAACGTTTCGTCACTCATCCAAGTGACTTCTTCAGTCTCAGCTGACTGCAGGTTTCCCCAACCTTATAAACACCCGTGAGTGAAGTTGCCCCCCCTACCTTCTTCAAATCGAACAAAATTGATGTCAAACATTTGTCCTGCAAATTATTTTGTTTGTGCAGGTTATGTTTCCCTAATTTTATAAACAGTACATGTACAGTGAGAGAGAGATGTTACATCTGTCTTCACTTGCATCCCAGTCATAGAAGCGTTGGAGGTCGTTCATAAGAGATTACAGGATCATCCCAACCTCAGCAACAGGACCACTCTCAGCACTGATCAGTTGTGTTTGCTTTTGGAACTGTGTCTTAATTCCACCTATTTTGCATAAGGGTCAGTACAGGCAGAAATCTAGGTGTGCCATGGGTTCCCACAGGCCCCTGGTCAAAGTCACCAAACCAGTTCGTAAGCAGGTACAGGTGTGGCCAGAAGGGTCCTCAGAGGCACTGCTTTTCCACCACAGGCCGCCACACACGACAACACCACAGACTTTCAGGAATATACAGAAACTGTCACTGCCTAAATCCCAAAATGCATCGATGATGTCACAGAGACCAGGACTATCACTGTCTGGGCCAATCAGAAACCATGGCTCACAGGTCAGGTTTAAATGCTCCTAAAGTTGAAAAATGCAAGCCTTCAGAGCCGGGAATTAGGTGAGTCTAAGAACAGCAAGGGCAAACCTGTCACGCGGCATCAGCTACAGCAAAGCTTCAGCGACAGCAGAGATACTTGGAGGCAGTGGCAAGGAATACAAACCATCACAGACTACAAGCCCACTCTACAGACCGTGGTGACACAATCCCCAGACAGTGTGTGGAGATCCCTCCACCATCATTACTGAACCCAAGAAGTCATCTATCTCCTGCTTTAAGGACTACCGTCCTGTCAAACTCACCTCCATCATTATTAAGTTAAGTGCTTTGAACGGTTAGTCATGCATCAAATCAAATTATTGCTTTCCCCAACCTGGATCCATTTCAGTTCGCATACCGGTCAAAACGCTCAACCAATGATGGAATTTCAACTGCCCCTCACTCAGCCCTCACACATCTGAACACTAGAGACTCATATGTCAGAGTGCTGTTCATAGACTTCAGTTCAGCATTCAACACCATCATTCCCCAGCAACTCATTCACAAACTGGATCTGCTGGGGATCAGCACCTTGCTGTATAACGGGCTGCTAGATTTCTTGACAGGAAGACAGCAGACAGTACGGGTCAACAGCAACACCTCCAGCCCAAGAACACGGAATACGGGGGCTCCCCAAGGATGTGTGTTGAGCTCCCTTCTCTTCACTCTGCTGACCCACGACGAGATCTACTACAGGGGTGAAGTTAACCATCTGCCAGAGTGGTACAGCAACAACAACCTGTCCCTGAATGTGGAGAAGACCAACAGTGACTCTACTTCCTCTGCAAACTGAGAAGCACAAGAGATTCAACCCCCATTATGAGCACCTTTTACAGAGGCACAGTTGAGAGTATCCTCACCAGCTGCATCACTGTGTGGTATGACTCCTGCATTGGGTTCTGCAGGAAAAAATGACAACGGGTAGTGAGAGCAGCCGAGAGCATTGTGGGGACCTCTCTTGCCTCCCTCCCCAGGAGATCTACTGCACCTGCCTCATCTGGAAGGTCGTCTCCATTACAGGTGACTCCACTCATCCCTTCAACAGCGTCTTCAGTTTGCTGCCATCAGGAAGGATACTGAAGAGCCTCCGGGGCAGAACCAGCAGACTGAGAGACAGCTTCGTCCATCGGGCTGTCAGGATGCTGACCATCTCTGGATCGAGAAGGGGGGCCCAAGGGTACATCTTTCGCCATCCTACAATGCTGTGATTGTAGCCATTCCCCACTTTCTGTGAATGGTACTCATGGCCATTGATCAATAGGCTTTGATTAGTTGTCATTGATCAATGGTCATAAGAATTTGCATACTAACAATCATGGAATTAACCCCCCAGCACATTGTTCATTCAGTGGCGCTAGTTTCCTTCACTATGCAAATGTACTGTTTATATGGTTGGGGAAACCTGCAGTCAGCTGAGACTGAAGAAGTCACTTGGATGAGTGACGAAACGTTTCTCCAACTGAAAATGTCCAGATGAACAGAATCAACCTTTTGGGATTTACTTACCTGGATGATTAAGCACGCATCAAGACGTTATTTTATTAAACATTTTAAAATGTTAGCAGCACAAACAAACATTTTTGCAGCACAAACCAGCACAAACGTTTGACATCCATTTTGTTTGATTCCATTAATATGGGGGGGCTGGTTGACCTCTAGAAATTTTTGTTAATATCTTTAAAATAATAACGGCACAAACAAAAATTTCTGCAGCACAAACCAGCACAAACGTAGCACAAACGTTTGATACCACTTTTGTTGGATTTGGGTAATGTGGGGGGGCTGGTTGACCTTTTGACCTTTACATTTTCATTAATATCTTTAAAACAGAAGCAGCACAAACGAAAATTTTAGCAGCACAAACGTAGCACTAACCGCTCCGCCTATTTGCCTTTACGTTTCAAGTGGGTGGGGGGTCAGCTTCACTCTGCTCTCTACCTCTCCTCCTCCACTCTTACCACTAATGGGAGGGACTAAGATGCCAGGGGAGGAGTCTAGGAGAGGAATCAAAGACGTCCAACTGCCAGCAGGATTTAATGTTACAGTAATGTAATGCGCAAGTTTGGCTGGCACTGGCACACCATCCAGATTTACTTTACAGGTTTACACACAACCAAGTCAGTAGTACAGTGGGAACATTTTCCAGCATGTAGCCAATCAAAATAAATAAATGTCAATAAAAATATTGAACTTTAAAAAAAAAGTGCAAAAAATGCAGCTAAAGCTATCTTGCTGGATCTTAAGGGCCATCCTTCTCTGTACTGACCATAACTGTCAATCTTAATCTGTTATCCGGAGTTAATGAAACAGTCGCACATAATGTCACTAAGGGCTTAGTGTGAATTTGTCAAAACCTTAAATTGCTGATATCAGTATGAGATAAGCTATAATGGTTAATATGAAGCATTATTCATTCCATTAATGCTTCATATTAACCATTATTACCATCCATCTATTTGCTTCTGCTTCTCCAGTTCAAGGTCACATGGGTGCTGAAACCTAACCCAGCTGTCACTGTACGAGAGGCAGGATACACTCTGGACAGGTCACCAATCTGTCACACCATCATTACCAAATAAACAATTAAATTAAATTAATGGGATAAATATTTTGAAAATTTAACAAACAGTTAATAACTGATGTATAAAACATTATATTAGTGGCTATTATAATGTTACAACTGATGTTTCTGAATCTTTGTAAATGCTCATTATCAACTATTAATAATGACAATATCAAAGCAGAAAGAATATATCCACTTTTCATATACTTTGTACCATTTTAGTGATACAATGTCACTTTTAAACTGATCAACCCAGAGGGGATGTCCATATTTTTAGCTTGTAATTGGTAGAGGCATGTGTTTCCTGAAATAGTGAGAAAACTGCATTTGTGTTTGGCTCTGCAGTGCAGGTGGGGATAATGTGTAATGCTGAATTTACACTGCATGCCATTATGAAGCTGAGGCCATCATCAAACTATTAACAAAATATGGTATGTGCAGCAAACAGTAGTGACTTATTTAGTGTAGCATAGTGTTTATACTACTTTAAATTTCCATTCATGTAAACTCATTCTGCCTGACCACTTGCTGATGTTTCATCTAAGTCATAACAAGTTCCCAAAAGTTCTCTGAGTTTAGTTCTTCTTGGAAGGACTAAACATCTTCAGCCATCCTTTAGTACGCATACAATCCACGCCACACTGCGCTGATCCCAGTGTGTGTGTTTTATGTCCTTTCAGACAGACAGCGAGCACCTCACACTTCAGACTCAATCACTCAACTTATGGGTGAACACTGTCTCCATGGTAACAGTTCCTCACCCAGATTGAGTGAAGGCAAGCAGAGGTCAGGTTGTCCAAACGTTTAGGGGGAGGCACTTGTTTCTGACAACTAATATTAACCACTTAACCAACCAGTGGAAAGTAAACACACACTTGAGACAATGTCAACACGGTTGTTTTCCTTTCTTGAAACACTGAGGTGACAAAATGATGTATTAATTTAAAAAAAAAAACTGGTAGCAGCTTCAGAAACACGAGGAGATCCTTGGTACTGTCTGATCATTGCACAATATAAATATAGTCTAGCAGCACTGTTTGGAATTACTTATCTAGATAAGAGAAACATGTCACACAAGAACTAAAACTTTTCAGTAAAACATTAATTTTATTCTACTAATAAGTGATTTTACTATTATACTAATAATAATACTACATCATTCTAATACAATATATTATAGAATTATATTATCATAATGTAGACAAGAAACAGTTTTTTGCTTGTTTTTTCAGCATGACAATGATCCCAAACATGCTAACAATCCAGCAAAAGCATACCTGGATAGAAAAACACACAATGCACACAACACGCAATGCAGTATCAGTCATGGATTGGCCTCCCCAGAGACTAAACCTCAGAATTACTGAAACATTGTGGGAATCTTGTTGCACCTATTTCCCATTTTCCAGCAAAATATGAAGAAATGAGGGCTCATATTTTTTCACATTACTTTATATTGTATTGGATGCTTTTAGCAAATTTTAATAAAGCTAATATTATCATTACTCGTTATTATTACTGTTACATTGTCGCCGTTACACTGCTGCATCGTTACTTGATTAGCCTATCTGACATTTTCGTGCACCGTGAACATTCACCGTATTCCATTTCGTGTGGTTGTAAGAGCAATGTCTAATCGGTACCTGTGGAGGGCGCCCACACGCCTGCGAGGCATCGAGCCTTCATCTAATCGAGACAGAGGAAGAGGCGGCAGCGGCAGAGGCAGAGAGAGATAAAGAAGAAGAATTTAACGGTTCCCGGTTGTTGAACCGCTCCGGTCTCCACGGTGCCCTGCGGCTTATGAACAGTTTGGGGCTTGGGGTGACGGTCATTTAGTCGACTAGCAGTTATAGTCACTTCAATTAGATAGGTCACCACCATGTTTTTACTAAAGGTAGCAATGTTTTGACAGCTTACCACCCTAAAGAGCATCACTGCACGCAGAGGTAACGTTCATTTGTTTGATTGCACATCTAATAACGCTGTGTGGTTGATGTACAGAGTTAGCGCTCTGTGAATCCACTAAAATAATACTTGTGTTAACTAACCATAGTGTCCGTGCTAGATAACCCTAGCTAGCGCTGGTCAGTTGACCAAAGAGTCAGTTGACTCTCGCTAGCTGACGGAGAAGTCGGAGGAAATGTTGCACCGTAGTTTAGAACAATGCAATTATCTCTTCCAACGAAACCGTGCTTAAATTTAACGTTGTTTCACTCGAACTAAATCTTTTTTCCCCATGCGATGTGATAAAATGTTGCACATATCTTATTAGCAGTACCGGAGAAAGTGAAGTCGAGCGCGAAATCTTTCAGCGTTTTAACGCCACAAAAGAGACGCAGTTAATGACGTACTTTATTAAACAGTGGCTTAAGATCATCGTCAAATCCCTCAAGTCCCATGCTGTTTGACTGAAGCCATCAATCAGAACTTTTACTGTAACAATGTTGACACCTTTTAAAATGAACTATGTCCGCTGCCGCCCCTTGCGGCTTACTTGTGTAATAACAGGCTGTGCGAGAGGAGCAGAAAAAACAAGAGAGAGAAATGGTTATTGAAGATATCTATTTGAAGATAAGAAATGCATATGTTGTGAATAATATTTTATGCTTTTAAAATTAGGTTCTTAAGGAGGGTATGCCTTGTTTCACTAACCTGTAAAAATATCAACCCTGTGCAATCAATAATGCTACAAGCACACATGTTTTTATACACACTAATATATTTATATTGTTTTATTTATTCGAAATTGTGTTATTAGTCTTTGTACATATGAAAACTATTTAATTAGATATATTGCTCACTTTCTACTGAATGGGACTGCGTACCTTTTTTATTTTTTGTTTAATGACAATAAAAATTCTGATTCTGGCTGTGATGCTGAAAAAAATCTTAATGTCACTGTAATAAGACCGAGAATTGCAAATATTCCCAAAATGTTGGGATATTTTTGTGAGATACATGGAATGATACAATATATTTTTCACAACACATCATTTAATTCCCATTTTATTGTTGAGTATGCATGTCTCCTTGCAGATTTTCCCTGTTATCCTTCGAACAATACAGTGTTGAGATTTATCAGTCGCTCAACATGATCTTAAAGGCTCTGCTGTGTGTGAAGAAGCGTGGGTCAGCTCAGATTACGATTATGCTTTATATTTTGGCTCAGGTGTCAGATGTACGCATACATCTGTCTCTGTTTTAACAGGAAAGGAGTTGGTTGATTCAGTTGCTTCTAATCGATTGGAATAATTTGTTTCTCCGATTTAGAGCCAGAGCAATGGAGGGAGGCTCTGAGCTGATGGAGGATATTGTATTTCGGGGGGTGGAGTTTTCCGTGAAGATGGAGGTGGACAAGGGTTTGCTCATTGTCGAAATTTCTGATTCAATGACAGCGGATCGGTGGACGGGGGAGTTTGATCCAGCATGTAAGTGGCGTATACATCTCAGTTTACATATCACTATAGCCAGTCATTCATGCTGTTTAACTTTAACTGCTTTTTCATTTATTTAGATATTGAAGACCTCACTCGCAAAACTGGAAACTTCAAGCAGTTTCCTATTTTCTGTAGCATGCTGGAATCTGCAGTGAGAAAGGTGTGTGTGTGTGGGGGGGGGGGATTAGAGGCAGAACGAATGTAAACACAGTTAATAGATGAATATAAGGAGACAGATTTCCCTGAGGCTGTGTGAGCCGAAGAAGAGACTCGGTTGTGTTCATTGTCTCCACTTAAGCGAAAAATGCCCAGTTATCCCAGGATGTCCTACTCCCTTTTTCCTTTTAATTAACGTGTAGTAGCAGGGGGGAAAAGAAGGAGCCTGGAGGAAATTAGGAGAGACAAACTGAATTTTTGGCACATTTTTAAGTCTGCTGCAACTAAATTGTCATGAAAGCAAGGTATACACGCACACTGTAAATGTTAAAGCAAGACAGAAAAACATGCTTTCTGATATATCTGAAGATGCATTATTAGAAAATTAGATCCATGATCATTAGAAGAGATGGCTGATATTTTTTTGCCATTAAATTGCTGTAAATTGGGGGGGTAAATATAAAATCAGGAGCCTACGATCATAAGACTGTTCCCTAAGGTGATAATGGCATGTTTTATTATTCTGATTGTTGAAAGAGATGCTTCTTTGCAGACGAGTGACTCTGTTACGCTTGACCTCCTGACCTATGCTGACCTGGAGCTACTGCGAAACAGAAAAGCAGGGGTGGTCAGTCGTCCTCGCAGCCATCAGCAGCCATCTGCTCTCACCGCCAAAAGATATCTCATTCTCATATACACAGTGGAGTTTGACAGGTTTGCTCACAGCTTTGCTGCTTTATGCCCTCTGCGTCTGTAGTAGAAGCTGTGCTGATGTTCTGATTTTCTGTCCATGTGTAGAATTCACTACCCTCTACCTCTGCCCTATGTGGGAAAGCCTGACCCAGCTGTCCTGCAGAAGGAAATCAGAGCGCTCAGGGCTGAGCTCAGTGCTCTCACCTCTCACGGAGTTAACAAATCTGCAGATCTAGAAATACAGCGGCTACAAGCAGAGTAGGTTTAATCTCTACCAGTGTTACCAATATTAGCAGATGCTGGAAGTTTTCTTCTTCTCTTTTTTTAAATGTCTCCTGCTGTTTTCAAGGCTGGCTCTGGTTAAAGAGGAAAAGGAGAGCATGGCGAAGGTTCTGGAGCGACTGCAGTTGAGTGGAAATGATCCCACGTCTGGACGAGAGGACTGGAGAATGAGAGATGTGGTGAGGACGCTGGAGGAGCAACTTGTCAAGGAAAGGGCCAAAAGTCAGCGCTCGATGAGCAAGAGATGTCAGGAGCAGCGAGTGCTAGTGGAGCAGGTGATGCTTCTTTGTTTTTTTTTAACCTGTGTAACGCCCCCTTTTTAAAATAAATCAGTAGGTTTTAACTTTTTCCTTTTTCCATTCCAGTTAGAGGAGCTGAGAGCATCAGAGTGTGCTCTCCGTGTTCGTGTCAAGAGTCTCACCAATGAACTGGCGTTACTACGGAGAGGGTTAGACAATCTAAGCGTGTACTATATCTTTACTTTCTCTCTTTCATACATTCGCTTACACGCTTAAAATTTCAAAACCCAAATCAGTCACCCACTGAACACTCGTGCTGTTTTTCTTGTGTATGCAGCAGAGTGACTCCTGTGTCGGGTCGTATCAGCTCACGGGTAGATGGAGAAATTTATCGCTCACTTTCTCGGGAGAGAAGGTCTGGGTACGGGACAATCAGGGCTCGCTCGGGATCTAGAGAACGTACAGAGGATAGAGGACAGAGGTTGGTAGAAAGAGGAAGACGTGCAGACTCCTCGGGACCGCGTGCTCACATACCCAGGCCATCACCTTCCCCCACAGGTACTACCTCTGCTCCTGATGTTGTTTCTGTGAATGAATTCTCAGTAATTAATCGCACTGATAAAGATTTGTACTTGATAAGCACTTCTGTTTTTGCAGGGTCACGGGTTCCACGCTTTGATCCAACAGCATATATCCAGGACAGGCAGCGCAGACAGAAGGAGGCAGAAATCAAAAAGTTGGTTTCCTCACTTTGTGAGTATACGCCAGTACTCCGTGTAGTAGCTGCTCAAGCATGTTTTTCTGTGTCAGACAAAGGAAGGTGCGAAGGGACATGCTGGCATCACCCGTGCTCCCCGAGAGAGGCCGTTCACGTTCCAGAGAAGCCTATCCTCAGCTGACCCGGTCAGGCAGCAGAGGCAGGAGTTTATCTATGGAGCGGCGAGGGAGCAGGAACTCCTCTGAAAGCTCGTTAGTGGACATGGATGAAATGACCAAAACTCTGTACAGGTGATAGTACTTTGGATGGATTTGTGAAGGCCCTGTGGGTGTAGCTGGCTATTTTAATGTCTGGGTTGTTTTTTTGTTTTTTTTCTTTCATGTTTTCAGAGGAAGAAAACAGACTTACAATGGACCCAATGTGGTGAGTAATGACTTTCCTGTTATTTATTTGTTGTCCTCTCCTGTATGTATTTGAAAAGGGCTGATACCAGCCTTTTTTGGGTATGAAAGCAGTGTAGGTAGTAGATGTTAGTGGAATTAAATCACTGAGAGTTATAGTTTTTAATGGTTTTGTAGCCACTAAGTACAGAATATTACAGGCCTTAACATTTACAGTGCAATTTATCTGTCTCTAGTCCAGGGGAGGCCTTCTGTCCAGGAAGCCATTATGCAGCACACCAACACTCAGAGTCAAAGACAAAGGTAACTTGTACTTGTAACTTTTTTTTTTTTTTTTGTCCCCATCAGTTTACATGCATTTTTGGTTTTTTAAAGTCTAATTTGTCATTTGTTGTCCCAAACCCCAGAAAGCTCTGTAGATACAGGTACAGAGCTATCAGAGATTGATGCAAGGCTGCAGGCACTGCAGGAGTACATGAGAGACTTGGATACAGGACATTGACCTGCTGCACAGGATTGTCTGATTTCATCATCTGCATAAAACTGAGGAAGAAATCCTGATTTGGACCTGAGCTTCGGGTTTAGCAGAGTATGCACTAACATCAGAGACTAAAACTCCCTCTGGAAGCTCAGACTTCTGGAAACTACAGCCATCAATATGAAGGTCATTGGACTACCTTTTTGTGGACTAATTTCTTATGTTTTTATAAATTAACTTAAAATATGACTGTCTGTGTGTTGCCAGCTTTCCCCCCCCTTTTTTAAGCCCAAACAAACTGATACATGTGTGTAAAATTTGGCATTGCCTGGTAAATGTTGATCTTTCAAAGGCTTGTTTAATAGTGTGGGCAGAGTTGAGTCCTTTTATATTCAGTCCATGATGCAGAAAGGCATTTCGTCACTGGGTTTGCAGGTAGATCATTTATCTATCTATCAGCACGCCAACATCCATGTCTGATCCTTGCTTTCATCATCAGTTTAAAATGCAGAACATTTTTTTACGATTTCTCCGTTAATGAGTTGGTGTTAAAAAAGTGATCCATACATCTTTTGATACATTACAGAAATGTCCATGAGTATGAGTATACCAAAATGTTATAGTACATCCACACATTTAAACATGTAATGGGCTGTTGTTTCTACCACCCAGTGCTTGCTGGGATGCCTTACAGCTCCTGTGCTCTGAATCAGTGGATGACATAAGTGATACATGGTGGTCAGTTTTCCACTTTTTTTTTTTTCAATTATTATTATTATTATTATTATTTTACCTTGTCTTCCCACTTTGAAGTAAGGATTATCAGTGCATCTCAAGTATTTTGTTACCACTATACAGTCTAATTGTTCCACACAGTGCAATACAATACAGCCTTTTCTGCCCTTTAAATTCAGCATTATTTTGATGGTATCACAAACTGATTCCAAACTTGTTAGACATCTCTATAAGGGAACAATATTTACCATAAAAACAATGTTTTAATAGGCTATGCTGATGGTGCATGTAACGTGTGTAAAAACTTGGCACATTTTTCATAAGAAAGTGCCAAATATTTTCTGAAACTGTTGTCTGCAGACTGTTACTAGAACTTTATCCATTGTTTTTATACCACCTAAAATATAATTTATAAGAAAGATATGCTGTGTGTAAGGAGTCTTTTTATAGTTTTATACATACTGCTTTCCTTTGGATTAGTGTTCGCTGACAAGAAGCTTGAGGGGTACCTTGAAGATCTTCCAGCACTGCAGCTGGTCTGCTTTCACTAATTAACAAGTCCTCTTCTCAGGCAAACCAGACAGTGTCTGAACAGCTGCCGTGTGCCTAGCAGGATACTCAGGAGGGGAAACATGAACACCTTATGTTGGTTTATGCCATGCAGAAATTTGGCACTCACTCACATCCACAATGTGTTGCAAGCGTCACCTTTTTTACACAAGAATGCAGACACAGATTAAAAAAAGATTAGTGTAAGCCATATATTTGTTTTGTTTTTTATGGCAGGTCAAACCTTTATGTGCCATACAAGTAGCTTCTTCTGTCTGTTTGATTTGGCAGATTTTTTTTTTTTTTAAACATGGGACACCCTGACACAACACCAAAGGGATTTGTGTCTCCTGGGACTGAACAGGGGATCTTTCACTTGTTAGCCAAATGTATAACCACTAGACCAGGGGTGCTCAATACGTCGATCGCGATCGACCAGTCGATCGCAAAGGTAGTATTGGTAGATCGCATGGCATTAAAAAAATAGATGCCAGCCTATCATCCATCCCGTCACTTGATTGATACAGGGAAGCCAGTCAGATGACAGCAGATTTTTTCTGACGCTTAGGTCGCTGCGCATGCGCAAACAGCGGCGCGAAGTGTAGTAAAACTGACAAGCTAGTCAGCGAGTTAACTCCAATTTTTAGCTCTCGGTTTTTTCTCTTAAACCTGGCCGTCAGCAGCTACTGTCCGGACTATGCATCCCTGGCTGATTCAATTCAGTGCAAGTCATCAGAGTAAACTCAGGTAATGACAAAAAATTTACATAGTTAATTGTGTTGTGAAATATTGGATATTGCGGTTATGCATGTATATACATTGTAGATATAAAGAATCCTCAATATATTTATAAATAAGTATATGTTTTGGATTTTTGTAGTGGGTAGATCATTTTGACTTGGTCATTTTATAAGTAGCTCACATGCGGAAAAAGTGTGAGCACCCCTGCACTAGACTGTGGACTATCTACTACTGTCAACAAATCTAGAACAATTTCCCTTGTGGGATCAAAAACATAGCCATCTGGTACAGCTTTATATGATTCAAAGTTCAATACTGGGCCTTGGTTCCATCATTTTACATTCATCTTTTGAAACAAACCCTTTAGCTCTTTTTCAGCTTACATTGTAAACAGAAGATTTGTATGTTTGACCCTAATAGGAACACTTACGTCATACATATTAAATAGTTGGGGAAAAAATCCTCTTGACACAAAACATTCAAAGTAGCCTGAAGCCTGGATTAGATGTACAAACACTGACCTCGTTATTTGAAAAGTCATATTTAATGATCAATAACATCAACATGTGACAGGAGATAAGGAAAATATAAAAGGTGCACTTTAAAGCATGAAAAAAGTAAGTGTCTACTATATGACTTTAATTTAATATAGAAAAATATTGGAGTTAATCAACAGGTCAAGGATTAAGGCACATTCACCAGTTAGCTTTTGGTAGCAGCGAAACAGCCAAGCAACTGAACAACTACAACTACATACATGATAATGTTTCCTGTGAAAAGGCTGAAAAAGTGCTAAACCAAAGTGACACCGCTGGCCTGTTGTTTACGTTTAAACAACTTTGGAAGCTCAGTGCAAACTACTCTTGTAAAACATTCAATCTTCTGGAGGAAATAAGTAATAAAACAAAAATTACAACTTTCTCCTCCTACAAAGATAATTTTCTTGCTCAAGTCTGTCCAGGCTGCTTCACAGTCATCTGAGTCGCATCATTTCTTCGACTGTTCAGTATGCTTTGTATTCTGAATGTGAGCTAAGAAGGGGAATGATAGAAAAAATGTATATTAGTACAATAGTACGTACACACAGGTGCACTCACAGGTCTACAAATTACTTACTGTTTGTTGCTGTCCAAGAGCGTCTCGATAAAAACCATATAAATGTTCCTGCTTCTTCAGATCGTATTGTCTCCAGACCTCAGCTTTGCTCTTTACCTCGGCCTCAGGCAACTGGGCGTACTGCTGCCGCTGTAACAGAATATTTTGAACTCAACTTACATAAGTTTGCATTGTGAGTCGTCTGAATTTTGTTATCTGCCACTGCCTTGTGAAAACGCTGGTTTTAAGTTGATCCAGGATTAGCTGATCTTGTTAATGCAAATCCTATTTATTCAGTGACTCAAAGCCACAGAGTATGAACAGCCAAGATAAAATTATTGACCAGAGAACACAATCCACCATCAGAAACACTGTGGAGCTGGAGGACAAAGAAGTGTTTACTGACATTAATGACACAAAACAGTGCCAAAAACTGACCGACATTCATAAAAGGCCCAGCATGGCACTGAATGAATTTTTTTACAAGTACAGCTATGCAAAAGATTTTGCAAAATATGTTTCAATTTTAAAGTGAATTAAATACTTTTTAAAACTAACATAAATCAACATTTAAAGAACTTTATTTTCCTTAAAAAAATGCCCATCGCCACAGGATATGAGGGTCACTCACCATTAGAAACATGTATTCCTCAACAGTGTGAATCCTCATTTTCTGCAGTGCCGTGAAGGTCACTGAAACAGTTGTTCTGCTTTTGTTAAGCAGTTCCTGTAGAGACATTTTTACTTAATATATAATATAAAACACAAATGTTACTAAACAGTGAGGCGATAAAATGACATATTTATACCAATAGCTGCTCATTGGTTTTTAAATCCAAATCATCTTGGTGAGAGGTCTCTGGAACACTGGCTGGGTGTGACTGAGTAAAGACAGACAGTTTTACTCATATGCATATGATGTAAAAGGTGGGGATAATCAGTGCTTTGCAGTGAGCAGTCCTGTACCTCAGCTTCATACTCATCCCAAGCAGCTTTCCGTTCTGCCTCACTGAGCTCCTCGTCTTGTTTATGGTCCAGCAGGGATTCGTGCTCATGGTAAGTCACTATGTGGTCTTTGCAGTCTTCTAACAGCTGTGCCAGAACCGTATCCTGAGAAACATACAAGAAGTTATCTAGTGCTGCAAAATCTTAGTCAAACACCTGCGTGGTGTTTGACTAAGATTAAGACTGTAAGATTGAGACTGAAAATTAAGACTGTCGTTACCATTGGCAACACAGAAGCCGGTCTTTTGCTTTTCTTAGAGTTTGGATCGTTGAGCAGGTCTGGCTCGAATGTGTAAAGTTCAGTCAGCTCATGAAAGGTGAAGTGTCTCTCAATCTGCTGCTGATCTACTACTCGGAAGGACAGCGACTGCTTGGTCACCTGCCGATCGTAGATTTTCTCCTCCATGGTGCCCTGAAGATGACAACAATCACAATAACTAAATAAAAGAGTTGCAGCTGCAAGAATTAGTCCATATAAATTTTTGCATCGCTTTTCAGTTTACGTCTGATGTTGTTTTAATTTGAAAAGGACTATTTAGTGACCAATCTTAAACATTTCATCTGTTGATGTAACATGTGCAGAACATACAACAGTGGCACAGTAGAAAAGAAGCACATATGACTTTTAAACAGTGCCGTTTCTTCTAAACTACTAGAGAGGCCACAACTGACTTAAGGTCAAGACTTTGTGGAGCTCAATTTTCTAAATAAAAAAGCAAGCTTACCTGGGCCAAGAAGCGGTACACAAACACTTGTTTCAGCTGACCAAAGCGGTACACTCTGTAAATGCTCTGGATGTCATATGAGGGATTCCATGAGGCATCAAAGATGATCACCCTGTTAGCAGCCACCAGGTTGATGCCAAGTGAGCCAGCTTTTGTTGAGATGAGGAACAATCGGCCGCTAGAATAAAGATTATTCAAATTCAATCCGAACCTTCTGTTATATCAGTGTAGTTCATATAAAAGATGTGACAGAGAGAGACATTCTTTACCGGACATTTACAGGATTGTTAAACTCATCTGCCCACTTCTTCCTCAGTGTGGCACTGGTGGAACCATCGAAGCGGTAATAATCAACATTTTTAACCCAGCTGCCCGCTGTTAAAATTTAAACACAAGGAGGAAAAAAAAGCATAAAAATATAAACAGGCATTTCCTCTTAACTCATTATTTTCCTCTCCCATTAATAGAATACTACCTTTGAATGCTGATGGGTCTCTGGCACGGTGAGAATCCGCAAGAAAATCCTCAATCAGGTGTAATGAGATCAGTGACTGACTGAACACAATCCTACAAACGCATTTATGACATTAGACGCTGGCAGATCACTTGTTTAAATCTGCTTCATATCAGAAAACAAACATACACTTTATCCTCCAGTTCTTCAGCCATTCTCAGGATCTCAAACAAGAGCACCATCTTCCCTGAGTGCTCCAGGATTTTGGCATCTCTTTCAGAGAGAAGATCCTTGTACCAGCGCTCATCGGGACTCGGAGGCTTCAAGCTGATGGGTGCGTTCTCTACTGCTAAAGACATAAAATGGGAAAAACTGTAGCACATTTCACAAGCTATATTTGTTGGAGTATTAGTGGCATGTGGAGCTTTTATACCTTCCACTGCACAGACAACTTTGACATCATCAATAATTGGTGTGCTGTTGTGAGTGTTATTCCCTTCTTGTCCTTCGTTCTCTTTCATTCCTTCACACCAGCTAAAAATGAAGAAATAAACATAACCATTGTAGCATATGTATGCATGCTCCACATCTCTTCCTGGACGAGTGGACTAACCTTGATGAAACTTTGCATAAACATTGCCTTAGGGTACTTTGACTACCAAAATCTATATGGCGTATACAAATATTCTATACAAACTCCACAATCACATTTATTAGTGACACTTCCAGAGTTTATACACTTCCTGTCTACACAACATCCATTTTTCAATCTAGATTTATGCATCATGTTTCCTTGGATAGCCAGTTGGTCTACAATCTGTATTTGTTCCACCACTGCTTGAGAATACATCTTAAAGGAAAGGTCTTTAGTATTCCCATAACCCACCAGAATTGTTTTAGGGGTGCTTTAGGCTTTAATGAATAACAAATGAAGAGGTCTTACCTCTCAGCCTCAGTCATAGGGGTCTCTGCATCCTTGGGCAGATCTGCTGCTTTACCTTTACTCTTCTTTGCAAAAGAAAAAGAAAAACATGTTATTTCAGACTAATGAGTAATCAACATGCAGTTACGGAGATCTTTCTACCTTTTTTAATTTGCTCAGGTAGCTGAGCTGAAGGCACCATGGATGAGTCCAAATTCGGCCAAGGACCTGAAAGTCCTTGAACAGGTTTGCTCCAGGCCTCATCTTTTTGCTGTTATGTAAGGAGCTTACACCTGGGAAAAAGCACAACCATCTATAAACTCTTCAAGTAAAAAAAAAAGACATCTATTTTAGGTTTATTTTAGGGCACAATACAGATCCGCACCTGTGAAATGGTCAAGGTAGTATCGGTATAGATTATACTGAAGTGGGGAAACCCTCACTGCCAGCACGTACTCATACTTCGGAGGCAGAAACTGTCGAAGCTCCGAGTAATCTCTTCTCTAAGGAAAAGACAAACACAGTATTGTGAGCTGGAATATAAATGCAATGAAGAGAGCATTCAGATGTTCTATTATTTTTACCTGTATGCATCCGCCTAGCACTGAATGCAGTACATGTGCTCGCTTCTTCATGATTCGGACATCTTTCGGGGTGGAGTCAGCACACTGGCCGTTCTCTATGGGGTTGATGAAGCGGTTCCTGAATTCGCCCAGTGAGCCCAGAAGGTTCTTCTTGATGAAATTGACCATGCAGTGGTCTGGGAACAAAATATGTATTCGCAATAAGATTTCTAAACAAAACAACTAATAGATTAGGCTAAAAGCCTTTAAAAACTGAGCACATTGTGAAAAACAAATCAAAATTCAGAGTTTTTTTGGATGCAAATTTGTCACGTAACGTAAATAAACACTAAAAGTGTCCCAATTTTGCAGAAGATTTGTCCTTAAAAACACACTATGGAAAAAAGGAGTCAGCATCAAGCGATGATGAGCTGATCCTGATGTTTCTAAACACGAAAAGGAAGAAACAGAGATTCTGGGTGTGTTCAGTATTCAAGAGGAGGCAGTAGCAGGGAGAATTTCATGGTTTGGTATGACGACCGCTTTCAGGATGTTGGCGGAGTGGTCATTTGAGGAGGCAGAGAAATCATTTCAGAAATCATGCCAATATATTCAGTACCGTGGTACGGTTTTGAGCAAGTACACTTTTTGCCAAATGTAGTGGCCTGATTGGTCAGAAAAAAAGAGGGAAAAATCAAGCCTGATCTGAACTTTTGTAGTGCCAACACTATGTTATACTTTGACTTGAATCCACATAACGAAATGAAACAAATAAAATAAGTCAAAGCAGAAAATCAGTAGCTTGGCATCACCAGACAGATCTACAAAGGCAGGAAATTCTGGATGTTCTCATGTCTGTTGTCGATGTTCTGAAGCGAACAGAACTACAACCAGAATTTCAAAGGTGTGATATAGTACTGAGCAACAAAATAAATCAAACAAACCACAGCATTCAGGGATGTTAGCAGTAGGTCACACCTGCTGCATAATGAAAGAAGTGGCTGTGGAAGAGCAAACAGACACTTTGCAGCATAGCAAATTAAGAGCTCTCAAACTAGCTTTGTATCCTGGTCAGAAAAAAAGGTTAAAAGCATCGAAACCAAACTACACAACTGGCTTCTGAACACAAATAAAGGAAACAAAATTTGATGACTACAATTACTGCAAATCCTGTTTAAATGGGGACACTTGAGAGAGTAACTCCACCATCATGCACTTATTTAAACTAATTATAATCCCCATGTTTCTCTGTAATCACTTTAGGACTTCATGGCCACAGTTATGATGACCTAGTGCTGCAGACTTACACTCAACGAGGTTGTTCTGCAGTGGCGTGCCAGTCAGCACCACTCTTCTTTGAGTTTTGATGGCATTCATAGCTTTGGAGATATTAGAGCCATCATTACGCAGGATGTGCCCCTCGTCACAAACCACAAAGTCGGGACCTGAAAGGAAAAACAACATCAGATTCCATGAGCAAAGGCACGACACCTAAAATAGAAAGTCTTTTAATAGTAGCATGCCATAACAAAGTCACTGGACCTGGATCCACAAGTGTGCGATAAAACTCCTCCTTCCACTCGTCGTTGTTGATTTTACAGTCTAATGACAGGATGCGGTACATGTCATACCCCATTATCATCACACCTCCGTCTCTCTGCCACCTCTGCAGAGCTCTGAGTCGACCCAAGTTATGCTTCATTGTAGCCAGTTCTATCACCTGTGACCAATAAGGACATGTTGCTGACACCATATGAGGCAAACCAAAGATTTCTGGCCTTGTTTTTTTATATATATATAATTTTAACACTTTTAAATTTCTTTGGTTACCTTGACTTTATCTTCCCCCATGTTGTTTTGCCATTTCCTGAACTCACTGACCCAGTTGAGGATGGTATTAAGCGGACACACAACCAAAGCAGTTCTAAATTTCAGTTCTGTGGACAGCAACACTGTGTGGAGGAACGTCACCACCTGTCAAATGAGACAACTATGAATATGACACATCCAGAAGTGCTGTCCCCTTCTAATGGACAAGTTCATTTAAAACAGACTGAGATTAAGTGAAAAACTTCCCTGTAGTATGACTGATCACATCTTTCATTTCTGTTTTCCGAAATCAACGACTGCATTCACTAGGCTAAAGAAGAGAGGGACCATAAAGCCCACAGTGTGTCAACAGTACACAATTCATAAGTCAGCATTCGTGATGCTATAGGGGTGTAAAAGTGAACATAGAATGCATAAGTCACCATAATGCTGAACAAGACAGACAGGTTTTAGAGCAACATTTACTGGCATCCACTTGAAATCTTTTTCAGGGAAGTTCTTACTTATTTCAGTAAGATGACATCAAACCACATTCTACATCTATTACAAGATCATGACTGAAAGCAAAAAAGAGTCAGGCTGCTAAACTAGCCCGAAACAGTCCAGGCCTGTCACCCATTGACCCAACAGAACTGCTCAGAAAAATAGGAAACAGCAATTTGCTAAAAGAAAAGAAAAACATCTCACTGTCTCAAGGCATAAAATGAGCAGATATTTTTATATTTTCAATAAAACAAATACTCAATTTCAGCATTTGATATGTTCAGTAAATGAACCTAAATAAATGTTCAAATACATAAATAAAAATGCAATCTACTTTTCCTGACGTTTCACACAGTATCACAACTTTCTGAAAAGACCGGGCTGTATCAAAAATGAAAGCACAGACAGAAAATAATCTTTGGTTCAGGGAGTGCGATTTGTGATTCTGTGCAACTAGCATATCAAGGGTGGACATGTGTGTGTCTTTACCTGCAGAGTCTTTCCGAGGCCCATGCAGTGTGCCAGTACACAGCCTGATCCAGGAGAGGAGTTGGCCTTCTTCACAGACTCACAACAACTATCCCAAATAAACTGGACGCCTTGGGGAATGACATTGTGATTAGGTTTTTGGGGTGTTTTTAAATACATTTTAACAAGCTAAATACAATTAGCTCATATTAGACAAGTTTTAGGAGAGACGTGGATTTCAAACACAAAGTCTTAATGAACACAAAATTAAAAATGTATAATTAATCTAACTGCCCTAAGCATCAACATGATTGCAAAGCAAAACACAAAAGACAGAAACTAACCGTCCACCTGGTGAGGCTTCAATATTGTGACCAGGTTCCTGTGCACCTGAACGAGAGGCTTCTTGGTCTCCTCATCCTGATCCAGGATCAGCTTGGTTGTGACGGGACACGCCACTTGAGACAGCTCATCCTCTATGACAATGATCTGCAACACAAACAAATATGTCCTAAAAAGTTTCACTGCGTTGCATGTGCTGTGCTCGGTGTCCTTGATCTACAGGTACAAGGCATCTTATCAGCATTTCCTGCTCTAAACACTGATTTCTATTGCTATGGTGAAGTTTAGCGCAGTACCTCTCTCCTGTCTTCCATCTGTTGTTCCCTATTTGCCAAACGTTTGCATCTCTCCTCCTCCTCTCTCAGGGCTTCCTGAGTCTCAGCACGAAGGTTTTCATCTTCAATTATTCTGCGAATCCTTTTGCGTCCTTTCGGGGTGACTTTATTTTCGCGGGCCTCCTCAGGTGCATCCTCTTGATCGGTCTGTCCAGAGAACAATCCAACAGTCAGTATGTCAATCAGGCACGAGAGTTGTCTGTTGTTGTTTTTTGGACAAGGTTTATGGTATCACACATAAACAGGCCGAGATAAGAAGAATAACACATAAATTCATAAAGAGATAAAAGAGGATAATTCGATACCTTTTCACTGCTGGAGTCTGACAACAAAATGTAAGCCACTTGCGTTTTCTTTTCGTAACCATGAAGCTCATCATTCACCTTTGTGTTTGCTCTGGAGTTAAAAATAAGAAAGTATGTTTTCAAAAAAAGAAGGAAAAAAAAAAAGAAATTGTGCCGATCAGGTTATCCAGTAAATCTAAAACTACTAAGCTGCTTGCTCAAATCTAACCTTTGCGTTCTTCTTTATATTATTTTCAGGTCTTTACAATTTGTGCATTGGCACGGTATAAATTTAACTGAATTGAACGCTGATTCTTATCAGTGGAAGTTGAAATAAACATACTTTTTGAGCTTGTCTTCACCAGCCTCGTCACCCGACTCGCTCAGCTCCTCACTCATCCCAGCATCTTCATCCAGCTCATCGCTGTCGGCCTCACTTTCACTGTCGGCTTCACAGAAAACAAGTTAGACGAGATACTCATCTCCTGTTCCATCTGATCACTGTCTAAGTTATTCTTACAGCTCTGATTTTCTTTCCTGGCTCCTCTTTTGCGCTCCCGTTTTCCATCTTTGCTCTTTGGTGCATCCTTGTTACTTGATGTTCCCTCATCTAAGATAAGTTTGTGACGGAGGAGGTGGTGCCTGGAGATGGGCCCATCAGAGTAGTAGTCAGATGAATCTTCGGTAAAGTCTTCCCCTGTATCAGAGACATATTCTATCATTATTATTATTTATGCTCTTTAACCACCCCAAGTGATATAACAGCCCTCTGCCACTGGGATAGCTTCGCAATTTTGTATTAATCTCATAACTGAGATACTGGTTAAATAAAATCTGGAAAATCTATTCATAAGGAAATGCACAAGATTAAAACTTGTAATACCAAGAAAAAAACTTACCATCTTCATCTGTTCCACTACCATCATTGCCTCGTTTGATCTCCTTGTCACTCAGTGAATCAGATTCATCCTCCTGTGTTTCTTCATCTGAAGAGATATCATCACCCGAGGAGTAGTTGGATTTAATTTGGGCCAATAGCAATTTCTTAGCGATTCTTTCAAAAGTAGAAGAGAAGGAAAAGGCACCTGAAGTTCATTTCATGATCAGTTTCATTGTCTTCAGCTGGATATTTTTACACTTATTGTTACACATTACAACAAAATATGGTAATATTTGGGCTATATTACACAGAAATGATCATTTAAGTGCTCAGCTGCCAATATTCCAAAAGCTGGTGGCATTAAAAAGAAATCAGCTATATATGGTGAGTCGCTTCTAGTGGATCCGCATTATGTCTTTAAGTGATGAGCCCAGTTTGAAGCTCTTGTAGTTGCTTCACAGACCAATTAAAAAGAACTGCCACAACACTGAAAGACATATTCAAAACATTAGTATAGAAAGCAAAAGAAAAACGAGACAGAGGCATTTTTAAGAGTAAGAATTTATTACGACAAACAAGGATTCTTCACACACAAAAACAATAGTCTCAAACTCTCAATAGTTTGTTCGCCCTTGGGAAATCGCGAGTAACGCTTTTCTTTCTTTTTCCCTCTTTTTTTTTTTTCTTGCTCGAGTCTGACAGACATATGTTTGCAAAAATGACATTATGTTCATGTATTCCGCTCATCCTTTAAACTGTGACAGCTCTGATTTGAAGATCTACAATCTTTCGAGGCGACCAAAAGGCAATATAATCATGATTCTCCCAATTTTCTTGAAAAGGGGGACAAATTACACGTGGGACACAAAAACAGAAAATTACTGTACATAAAGATTTACTTAGAATGAAACATTAACTTTTTTTTCCCTACCCCAGGGGGTATCACATTTCAAAAATGGCTGAAGTATATTCAAACTGCAGTAAAATTCACGTAAAAAAAAAAAAACATGTAAAAAGTTCATTGTTTTAATACCATGTGGTGTTTTGAAGAATATATACAATAAATAACCCCTTTAAACTCCATTTACGTGGACCCAACACTGCATGAGTCGTATCTGGCTCGGGTTTGTCTACTGCATCCTACTTCAGCCATTTCTCCCACAGGGTTGACCCTGTTTTCAAGTAGGCTATAATCCAGGTCAGTGGACATCAGATAAGCACCACTTTCACTGATACCAAATCCAACGTCCGGTGAGAACTTATTGTTAAAGTACACACAGTACAGAAATGTTAGACGACAGCAGCAGGAACAGATGAGAGTCTTGAATCTCATTTGATATGTTTCAAGTTAGAAGAAAGACGCAGCAGAAAGCGCAAAGACACTGAAATGAAAATGAACACAGCCACATGCTACGTTTTAGCCCAGTAACTACAAACAATGTAAACTTTACATTTCTGCTGACCATTTTCCCCATGATAAAGTTGCACTACAACTACACACAGACGTCATGTGATGCTATTCATGTTGATAGGAGGCTACAATATCCCAGATTTAAGTGACTGTCGCCTAACAGCACTGCATTCACTGCTGTGCTGTCAGAAAATCCGCCCTGAAAAAAACATGAGAAAACAAACAAGTCACATCAATAAAGACATAGTGTAAACTTGGTTGCTTGTTTTTTGCACTCTAACAACTGTTTCACAGCCCACTCTCATTTCAGATAAGGTAGAAATGATCACGATTATAATCACTGTTCTGAAATAAATGTTTTCATCTGCTTTACGTGAGTAAAAGCACAAGCTGGGTCTCCTGTTAAGCAGGATTTAACCAGCTGCAAGTTTCAGTCATTACGTTTAATGGTCAGCAGTAATGTATAGTCTGTGTATAGAAAGTGGGCCAAAACACTAGAAAAAGCATAGGTGTTTCTAAAGAACACTGCATAGCACGTACATCATTTGGGAGAAGAGTAGGCCAAATGAAGAAATTTAGATGCGAGGTGTTAAATTAGAGGGGAAAAAAGGAGATTAGGATTCATCTCTGATTGCACTTTACGGTAAATCTTAGCTACTTCAATGGTATTGCACAAATGCTGTGCTATTACTCTGGGCTTAGCCTCCAAGAGCAGTAATCAAATTTCACTCACTTCCATTGGAAAGGGTTGGTATCAGAAAGCTCGACAGAAAGATATTAACAGAGGTAAAGAGGTGGAAAATGAGTGTGAGACGTAAGATAATCTCAGTCAGAAAACAAAAGTAATACTCAAAGTATTCAACTTCTTCGAACTCAGCTTCTACTCCCTACCAATATGTAATAGTTTTCAGAGCTCAAGTGAACTGACTGGATTTCTAGCTTTTATTTGAGACTCCTGACAAACTGAAGCAAGTAATACCTGCATGTCGACACGCTTTGACTTAAGTCATTGGAATGAGCACACAGGAAAGCAAGTGAGTGTCAGGCTGACACAAAGCCTGCTCCAAAGTGCATTAGCTGTGACTGTGGGTGTCAGCGGTGCAGCAGGATTTCAACTTGTTTCCAGAGATGAAGTAAAAACTTGCTCAAAGACAATTGTTGGGAGTCTCCTAACTTTCAAAGAAGGCTGACTACATACCAGATTACAGAGGTATTTTATCAAATTAGATTGTACTAGATTATACATCGTGATGGCCGAGTGTAAACACCAGAGCCTTGAAGGTGCATCAAACAAACACTTAACTATCAAACATGTTAATGAAAAAAAAGCACATTACTTCTACTGCAGCTGGTGGTTAACTTACCACAACTTGCATAAAACCCAATAGCTGGTTTGGAAGGCTGGGTGCGTATCCTCAGCTCATGATACTGTTTTGAGGTGAGGGCTGTGGGAGACTTTGAGAACTGTTTTGAGAGCTGCTAAACTAACAAAAGTTTGCATTTTTTGTTTGTTGGACTGTGAGAGGAGCCATGTAACAAATCGTGAGACTTACAGACACTCACAATACCATAAAGGTAATTACACTTTGGCACTTCTTTCAAAGTGCAGCAATAAAGTAAACACTTTTATAATGCAACAACTCTGTGGTGTCAAATAAAAACCCATTTGTGTGTGACGTTCGGGTCCTGTGCTGTAGAAAAATTACAAAAAGGGACTGCACGCATCAAACTTTTGGGCCTAAAATTATTCAAAAGCTGAATAAATTGAATCTAAACACATGTACAGAGCCAGGTACATTGTCTCAGATCAGTTTATTCAAAAACCAATCTTTTTACCATCTAGCCCACAATTGAATGCTCACACCACAACTGTGACCATTAAAGCTAGGAGCAGGTATTCAAAAAAAAAAAAAGGTGAAGCATAAAATTTTTAAACATGTTTTGCAACTCTGCAAGCATCGCTCCCCATTTGTAATATAAAACAGAAAAAGGTTTTGATTAAATTATATTGTTTTTAAAGTCATAATATGTGCAGATAATGTTGCTGGCAGGTTTCAAACTTTATCCTTCACCTGGAAAATAACAACACTCCATTTACTTCAGTCAACAGTGCCACTCCATGTTGTTTTTGTGTAGTTTGTAAAAACACAGAATGAACAGTACATCGAAGCTCACTTTTATACTCACAATGAAACCACACCTGTACTCGTGGTGCTCAGGTTAAGCTGTACGCCAAAACAAGCTTCACTGTTCAAATGTATACTTTGACCTCCTTCATTCAAGTGGGTCTCTTAACATCAGCCAAGTGTCCCAGGGAGAATACGCAGGTATGATATAAGAAATAATACTAAAATGTTCTTGTATTTCTAAATGTAAAAAATAAAACAAAGACGAGCAGATTACGTTGCTTATCAATAACAAAAACCACGTCACGATTTTATCTCTAGAATGTGTATTTGATCGCTGGGGCCCTACTGCAGCTACGTTTGGGTCGTGTTTGAATTGGCTGTAACTGAGTCCTAATGACATGGGTGTTGCTAGACTTTGCGCAGACGTCAGGATTTGAAGTTGCAGCTTTTCTTCTACACCTAACTTGCTTTACAAACTCTACATCCGGGCTTTTTGAACCGTACCTATTTTCTGGATCATCGTCATCTTCTGCTGCCCATGAGGGCCCAGACTGCTCCTCATCTCCTATAAGAACAAACATCAGAAACATGAATTTCAAAATGAAATTAAGCTGCTACGTTTTGAAAACATATATATTGCCAGAAAAAGTGAATGCTGGATTGTGTGGACATTGAAAGAAAATATTCATATTTATTTTTGTCACAGTTCTTACTTCATGATTCATGACGAACCACTAATGACACAAAGTTCTGTTAAAACTTCTTGAGCCATCACTTATTTCTTTATATTTTGCTATGAAAATGGAAAATAGGTTAAACAATTTACTGAAACATGTAAACATACATGGTGACACAATATAAAAGCAAAACAAATGACCACTTTTATTCTTCAACACCATCTTCAGTAGTTGTGCAGGCTTCTTAAAGGACATTCAAACAAATCTTTGGATGTTGGCTGCCTTTTGTTCTTTTCTCTATCAATATAATCTCACACTGCTTCAACAATTTTGAAATCCTCTCTCTGGGGCGGCCAATCAATGACTGACAGTGTTCCACTGTGTGTTTTTCTATCCAGATATGCTTTTATTGCATTGGCAGCACCACTGTCTAAAATGCAGTTTCACACCATTAAGAGCTTCCACCATGTTTTTAAAAAGGGCCATTTCTCAAAGTTTCCCTTCCTTCTTGACAGTCACTGGTGCTTTTTCAGGTCTTTACTAGATTTTTTTTCATGCTTCCTAATCTCTTGACCCAGATACTGTTCATCTGCTGTAGATAGTTTATTTTAGGCCTGCCACTTCTTGTTCTGTCCTTACACTTGCCCTGTTTCCTCAAATTTTCTACTGACATGCTGGATGCCATGTTGAGATACATTGTTCTTGCTCAATAGCTCTTTGGGCATCACTTTGTTGGTGCGAAAATACTATTTTATGCCTGCCAAACTGTGTTAACTTTGGCATTTTTTGTGCAAAAGAAATGGGAACAAGCTGCTACTAACAAAGTGCCTAAAGATACAATTTAAAATTGGTTCTTTGCTAAGTTCTCTGTTATGTGACTGGTTAGTTGACTTTTTTAAGCTTAAATGATTCATAGATCAGTGGTAAGTAGCTCTGGTCAGGTACAAGGACTGGGCTAAAAATGAAAAAGTGCAAAGGCAGCCAATGACCTTCAATAAGCCTGAAGAATTATTGCAGTCTTACTTGTTGGAAGTAAAATATGAAGAATTAAGGGGTGGCTCAAGACTTTTGCACAATGGATCTAGACACCTGTAAAACTCACCTGACGATTGGTGGAATGCAGCTGCTCCTAATAAGGCCACATCTTCTGTGATTGGCTTCATCTTCTGATCACTTCCATCGCTCCCAGAGTCATCGTCATGTTCTTCTTCACTTGATGAGGTCGATGAATCCATTGCTTCCTGACGAGATTTAGTCTTAGCGTCCTCACCTTGTATCCTACTCCGCTTTCTAGCCACACCCTCCTCTCCTCTCTTGACAAGATGAGGCTTCCCTATTGACCTCAGCGTATTTAAGTGTTTTATTTTCTTTTGCGAGTCTTGCTCGTCGCTAGAGGAGTCCGTCCCACTTTCACCGCGAGCTTTGACTCTTCTGTTAGTTGAGTCGGCCTCAGGGGTGCGATCCAGTATCTTGCGTTTCCGCCTAATATTCTCTGGTGAGATTGGAGTGTTCTTATTAAGCCAGAAGAGACATTTTTTCGCCACTTTATTTGGCGACGCTTTACCACCATCTTCATCACTCTGGGGTTCATCAGAACTTTGTGTCATCGCTGCTCGCTCAAGCAGAGCAGCAGGGACTTCATCTGAATCAGAGTCGTCTCTTGTCCTGCTCAGACTCTGCTCTTCAGTTGTTTTAGCAGGCACCGTGTTGGGGGCCTCTTCAGTGTCAGAGTCGCTGTCACTGTCTCCTACTGAGAGAGATGTTTTGGTTTTCACATCACTTGGTCGGCGCAAAGGGGTTGTCTTCACCCGAGGAGAACGTCTATTGCCCTGTTCTTCTTCTAGATACAGAGATGCACTGGAGTTGTCATTGCTCATCTTGCTACCACTTGTTTCTTCATCTTCTGATACATGTTTTTCCTTTGACTTCTTATCTTTCTTTCCCTCCTCGGTTTTGGGGGGCGCAGATGACGGCTCCTGCTCCATAGCTACAGGTGTAAGTTGTACTACTAGTTTTTTAGTCATGTCAACGCCGCTTTCAGTAGATTTCAGGCCAATCTTTTGTGCTCTCTGTCTGGCTTTATGTGAACCTGAAACCATCTCCTTGCCCGGACAGTCTTGTAGACTCCCATCTGCAAAGCCCTTGGAGTCAGAGTCGTTATCTTCTAAATGTTCAGCTGCCAATTTCTGCAAGTCACTCAAGCACCTGTCATCAGGTATGTCTATCTCCATTTCTGCTTCTGTTACAAGTCCATCAAAGTGGTCACTAAGCAGTTTTTCCCAATTGCTCGATACATCCAAATCACTGAATTCTTCCTTAAGGCTATCCTCCAGTCCTGCTAGGGATTTTCTCAAGCCTTTAACTACTTCCAAAAATGACTTCAGGTACCTAGTGCGAACACCAGGTGTTGGTTTGTTTTGTGTCACACTATGAATGAAATTGACAAAAGTTTGGTTTAAGGTATTTGTTGAGTCCACTAAATGTTTGGCCTTTTTGGTAATGTCCTTGGAAACCTGCAGCATGCTGTAGTTGAACATCACATTTCCATCCATACCAGTGTGATCCCATTTATCCAGAGAAATGTTTTGAGGTGAGTGTGGTAAAATGTTGAAAATCTCAGATTTCCCCGGATCGACTCGATTCCTCTTGCGCTGCTGTTGCCACAAACGTTCCATGTTCTCAAGGACACTGTCACAAGCCATGACCAGGTCAAAAAGAGGTTCTGGGCTACACACATAGCAGTACCATTTGCTCTCCAAGATGCCCGACAGTTCCTTCCTTCCCAAATTTCTTAAAATGCACTTCTTACAGAAAGCATTGCTACAGAAATCGCAGCAGATCAAGTTGCCTCCTTCAGCACACCACCTGCACGAGGGGAAAAGAGAGATGATAAATGTGGCTGACAAAAGTGAGTTAATGGAAATGTTAATATTTCAGTTAAATGACTGAATGCTACTAAATCGTGCCTGCACTGCTCATCCATCCCGTCACAATCCTTGCTGATGTCATCACTTGAGTAATAGTTGTAGCAAGACTGTCAAAACAAAACATTTAATTAGAAACAGCTCTGAGCAATGTATTATAAACACTAACAAGGTGAAAAATATAATTCTGTTGATGATATCAATATACTTGAGGTCAGGTTTTTTTAATGCATCTTTTTTCAGTTTTGCTATTGTTTTCAATCAGGCATCAAACCCAGTGCTGACAAATCAGTCTGGCTCAATATTGTGCATGACAGTAGTTTTATTTTTGTTTTACTGGTATTCATGACAAGAAGCCACCCACACAAGGCCAACAGAATAAACACACATCACCAAGACAAATTATGAGCCGCACCACAAATAAGGACCGAGGTTTAAAAGAATTAAAAACACCTGATATTAGGGCTGCTCGATTATGGCAAAAATGATAATCACCATTATTTTCACTGAAATTGAGATCACGATTATTTGACAATATTTATTTAACCCTTTAAGACCTACCATAGAACCAAGTCCGCCAGAGCTTATATTATTTTTTTTACATGTTGTAGTGCCATTTGTGGGAGCATTTCAAGTTGCTATACATCAATACAACTGTTATAGCCCATATTTTAATAATATGTATGTATTAAGTCCATAGTAACTACATTAATTGCAAAAAAGTGCAATAAACTACAAAAAAATTGAAAATCGTTTTTGTTTTTTTTACATATATTTCTACTTGGAGAAATTTAAGAGGTTTATCTCTCAAAACTTTAAATACAAAAAAGTTGCAAAAAATAGTTTACAACAACAGGAAATTTATTTTGAGTGTCTTCATAGTTTTATTTTGGAGATACAGCAATTTTTATATACTGCAGGAAAAACAAAAAAACAATCCTATGATGCAAATTTGCAAAGAAAACAGCATGTGCATCAAAATAAACTAGTTCTAGCAGTGCAATTTGAGTTCTAAGCATCCCAGAAACTATTCAGAAAAGTCAAACATGACTTATAAAAACACCAGTATAGGCTTTTAAGGCCTACAAGGTTCTACAGGGATTTAAAAATAGTTACACAAAACGGAGCGTGCTGCTCTGACCGGCTTTAAAGGGTTAACAATAACAATGTATTGAATAATGACTTTTAAAAAGTAATATAAAATAGTGTGCAAATACTGGTAACAGTGCAAATGTTTGCAATATAAGAAATAAATGAAAAATGTAAACATCTATGTTTAGTGAACTTTGCAGTGTTGCTCTGTGGTGCAGCTACTACACCGTAGCAAAGTTTACACACTATGTCTACTTGATCCACGTCTGACTCCGCGAACCCATAATGTTTCCACACCACTGAAGTTTTTTTTTTTACCTCTTTTCAACCAACGGCAGTCACTCTCCTCTCCAAATAACTTCTGCTTAGCTTTCCGAGCTTCCCTCGGGTCCTCTTAATTGTTGTGACACGTGTTCGAAATGCAGAGCGGTGCGCTTGATTTACCACACGGAGCAGCGCGAGAGTAAAGCACGAGGGAGGGGCTAATAATCGGCTCAGTCATTTTTAATGATCGTTGAAAGCCCAGATCGTAATCGTGATTAAAATTCGATTAATTGAGCAGCCCTACCTGATATGCCTGATGATGTTCATGATTAACAATCAAAAAACCCAAAGAATATAAATGTAGTATTTAACAGCACAAAGTTATGTATTCTTTTCTGTGCTTTGGACTTACTGACTATATTGTTCTGATAACGTTCAAAAAGTGGGTGAAATAAAAAATTCTAGTATATCAATAAGCAGACTCACCTTGCATATAAGGACTTTCAGAACTGGGTGGCGATACAAGGAATCCCTCCGGAAGTGGTTAACTTGTCGGCCACACGCAGTGCAACTCACAATTCCAATGTGTTCAACTCCTGGGAAACAAAAGCTCCATTATTAGCAATTACATGGTTATAAAGAATGGGTTGCAGGACAGCTTCTCTTGTTGCATCTTTACGTACACCCAGTACATTTTCCTGGTAAAATCTAAAAGAGCGAGATCCCTTACCGGACTCAGGCAGTGGAGATTAAAAGTGAGGCACTGCAATCTCCAAAGTGGATTGTCAGAAGGCTCTCTTCCAAAATAATGACTATTTAGATACTAAGTGAAGTGATATTTTTTTCATATTACTTTAAATACTTGAGCATTTGTGCCTAAACCATTAATAGAACTAATAGAATAAACATTCTCTTTTTGATGTGTTGCAGATTTGATTCTTTATACTAAAATTCCTGCCTGAGCATTAGCTAGTGAGCAATTTCATAGGAGTAGTAACTGACCTCCACGTCTTCTTGAAAACTCTTTCCGCATTACGCTTGATTTCCGGCTGCGAAACTCCGGGCCCCTGAAATCATCTCTGCCATTGTCGACTGCTTCAGGCCTGACCAGCACAGTGCCTGTGCAAACAAAAAGTAATCATACAGTTCCATCATTATTAAATATGAAATTAGAAAGCCAAAGCCAGTTACAGACTTGAAGATCCTGCATACCCTATAGGCACTCCAGCACATTTACAATGACTTAATTTTGTTAACTTCATCATAAAGTAAAAAAAAACAAAAACAACAACAACAACAACAACATGCAGATATAAACGTGAAGTCTATCAACGATATACTCTGAATGAAACACTAGCCCACTTTCTAGGAAAATGTTATGATGGTGTATAAATAATTATGTTTAGTGTCAAAGTAGCAGTGTGTGTGCAGTCAACAACCTTACGACCTACCTTTAGGCAATCTAGTGATATCAAGGTGACCATTTGCATTAACTGGTCCAAGAACCAAGTCCTCACTTGCATTTGAGTCCCCGGATTCATCCAATCCAGAGTGCTTCATGACAACTGAGGGTTTTCTGTAACATCAGTTAAAGAGAAATGAGCTATATTTAACAAAGTTTAAAAACCTACATGGACAGCAAAAAAGGAGATGATGCACACCACAAATTTTGTGGTTGAAATACTTTTAAACACACAATAAACTCACCGCCTCGAGTACTTGCCATCAGCACCAGCCTGCAAAACGAGACGGTTTGTTTATTTAGGCTGATGGTCATCATGGCTTTGTGTTGAAAAGTATCCCAAAGGGAAATGCATTAAAACATTTTTCTGAGTCTGTGAGTCATTTGAATAGAGCATAAGGACATGACATAATTTTCATAATACTGAGCAAATATGTTTTACAGATACCTCCAACCTCCATACAGTTAGACTACTGCTCAGATGACAAAAATAACTGAGTATTTGAGAGAAATTGTGACACAAATTGTTAAGACTATCGCTATTCCTAATAAAACAGCAACAAAAACATGTAAGTGGATGAACCGGCTCTATGATTCTTTGATACAGACAATGTGTGTGAGGTGTACAAGAACAGAATTTAATCTACTTGACATTTTATACGCATTAGTTATCCACTTGACAAATATTTGTTATTTGTCTCTCTAGATTAGGTTGTAGATCGAGTCTGTGTTAATACATTTTGGAGAAGGGCTGTTGTTTTTACTAAATCCAGATAAAACCGTTAATGGCACCATTAGTGCCATCAGTGTTACGCAACATGACGAAACACTACAAACACACATACTACACTGACATGTGTTTATTATGCATGTTCACTTACCTCTGTCAAAGTAGAACAGCACCTGTTTGTCAAACCTGTGAACAAAAGATCAGTAAAAAATAAATTGGTAATGCATGTAAACGTGTTTCCATTAGTCATGGTTAGAGTGATTAAAAGATGTACCATCAGCATCCTCAACTTTTGCTGTGCCACTGCTGTCCTCAGTGGAATTAGCCAAGTATTCATGAAGTTTGTTGACCAATACATTTAGCTTGCTGGTAGAGTTGCTGGACAGGAGAGGAAAAAAAGCAGGGCAGTGTTTATTTGATTAAACAAAACAATTCGGATTATACAGTGCTGTGGAAAAGTATTTGTCTGCTTTCTTAGCTCAGACAAAGATAACCAGAGTAAATACTAAATGTAGTTATTTAAATGATTATTTCATTTATTGAGGGGAAAAAAGCTATCCGAACCTACTTTGACCTACATGGAAAAAAAAAACTGCCCTTTAAACCTAGTAACTGCTTTTGCCACTGTTGGCATCAAGAACTGAAATAAAGCATTTGTGATAACTGGTAAATAGTTTTCCACATCGCTTTGGAGGAAATTTGGCTCAGGTTTCCTTGCAGAGTTGCTTTAATTCCGTGACATTGGCGGTTTTTTGAGCATGAATGACTGGTTTATGGTGATGCCTGTCTCAATCAAATGAACTAGGCCACTCCAAAACCTTCATTTTGGTCTTCTTGAAGCATTCACTGGAGGATGTCGCAAAACATTAGAAGTGGCTTTGTAACAACTTTTTCCACACGGGGCCAGGTAGCTTTGTTCGCTTAATAACTGAAATCATTTAAAAACTGCATTTCGTATTATCCCCACAAATCTGGCTAAACTATATAGAGGTACTTACTTCCGTTTTAGATAATCATAACCTATGTTTTGTCCAAAACTTGTTCGTTTATACCAGCTAAAAAGTTTACACTCACCTGATCAACATTAGAATTAGAAATAACTCACTTTCCTGATCGATGTAAATACCTCTCACACGAGACAAAGGCCCAACCTCAAATCTACAAGTAGAGCTAACTAGGTTAACATGGTATGAAGACTACTTTCTGATGCCCCCTTATTTACAAGTGGTCAGCACAGCTTGTTTGGATTGGACAGACTTTTAAGCAACCACAAAGAGATCAGATTCTGCTCCCGGGAGTGTACTATAAATCACTGCACTCCTTTGAGTTCAAATTATGAGCCAGCTTATGTATGCTACGTTCAGCTCCTCCAAAGTTAGCTAAGAAAAGGCTTCTAGAACTGTTTACGAAAAGCCACGTTTTTCGATTTATATAGCCTAATGTGCTGTCCTACCTCCATTACTATTATGTTACTACTAAACTAAACTTGAACTGGCCCGAGTATTATTACCTATGCGGTCATTCTGGTTTAAATAACAGTTAGCTAACTCTGTTAGCAAGTGGCTAAGCTAGCTCGCCGTTATATTTGCTAGCAACGCTAAACAAGCGCACTGTAAACCGCCGGTTTTACCTCAGCGTCACTGCAGACATGTTGCGAAGCAGCTGAACAACCGAAGTCGTTCAAGTTTTTACACTTTCATAGCACAAAATAATGTGGCGCTTAATCTATGATCCACATCACATCCCACACATCCGTTATTGATAACAACTGAACCGCCCGTCAATGGATCTATTTCGCCTCTTTTTTTTTCCCCTCTTTTTTAATGCGTACGAGTGAGCTGTCGCTCATTATCGCCATCTGCTGCCATGGCGTGTGCATGCTCAGTTGTGTTGTTTTCTACGGTTGTATTGCATGGCTTCTCCCTTTGGGATCAGGTTCCAGCCCCCCTTCCCTCCAAAACCACCTCAGAGAACCTGAATTGGATGAGCGTAAGAAAATGGATGAATGGATGGAAGGATTTAGGTGAATTTGAGTGAGTAATGCTCATTTTCAGCCATTTTTAAATTACTCTCCAGCTCATGTTTTTCAGTTTTCTAACAAAAAGTTATTAAATCTTCCCATAGGGAGTAGTCTGTCTGTCTATCTGTCTGTCTGTGGCTGACAGACAGACAGCCACACACACACACACACACACACACACGCACACACACAAAAATGCCAAAGAATGTATTTTAGCTTTAAGTTAGAACAATTGTATGTTTTAATTTTACTTTCCTGAAAATAGTTCAATAGTTCCCGCAATTTCTGTTAGTCATTTGTTGGACAACTCTGTAATAGACATCAAAGCCAGATCATATATATGATAATATGTTTTAAGGGACAACAACAGCACTAACCCTGAAGGTCATTTTTCTGTACTCCAAACTTTATGAAAGGAGTAACTTAATTTATGACTTTGCTGAAAGTTGCTGAAAGCATGCCTTATATTTTTTAACGCAGCTGTAAATGTCTTTTAAAAAACATGATGGGATTCCAGAGCTGTAAACTTTGTGTGAACCTTCTGGTTTTTATGTACTTGTTTGCTTCAACAACAGATCTTTCTTGTTATTTAACACATAAATTACATGTTATCTTCCCTGTTAGTATTCTGAGTAGTCTATGTAGTCTGTAAAATACCAGTAAAATGCCTAGTGCCCACACAGTCCCATTTTATAACACTGTCTGTCCCACATACTTTTCAAGTTACAGATCACATCTGCTTCTGATCCACTCACATCATTCCCTTCCACCTGAAGACAATAGGTAAAATAAAGCGTGGAAGATATTTAAATTTCATATTACTTGTTATTTTTCTGAAAAAAATCAGCCATTGTTAAATCTGTTTTCACTGTTATCTTAAAGATTACATTTGACAACCTCCAAATGATGAGTTTTGATACCTCAGCATTTATCAATAAAGGTTTTGGTTTAAAGACCATCAGAACAGGGTTTTTTGAAGGTTATCCCTTGTAATCTATGCAGGAAGAGAATGAGATCTCTAACTTCTGATCCTCAATTCAGAAAAGAGAAATAAGGTTTACCCCTAGGTCCAAGGGGAAAACAGTTAAATGTGCAGCACAACTGAAGGTTTTCACCTGTCATATAATGTTGTTTTGTATTCATTGTGAAAACCTCACCTTAAAGAGCGACAGCGACTTGGAAAACCACGCTGGTGGCAGTGGTTTAGACAGCAGACCAAATGTTTTTTTTAATTATAAGGTCAACAGTTTTATTTGTCTTCTATGAATTAAGGATTCAGCTTGTAAATTTATCAGTGTTGTATAATAACTGTAGAGTTTTTAAGTCCTATTAGGAGTGTCCCTTAAGAGTGTTGTTGACCCACTATTGATCATCTGCCTAATCACACGAGCCAAGGTGTGAAAACAGGTGTGGGTCACTATCAACCGAGGTTTCAGGTGAACCCATTGTGAGACCTTGCCCAACCCTATCGTGTGACTTACTGCAATCAAATGACCTAAGATGTGAGTAGGCGATAAGGAGTCTGGGAGGGGGTGAAAGAAAATCTGGTACTCTCCACCATTTGCTCTTAGAACTGAAGAAGATTCTCAGATGAGAGGTGAGTACAGATGCTTTTCTTTCCAAGCTCCTAAGAAAGTGTAGGTAAATCAAAATACAAGAAAAACTCCCCACAATTTAAATATAAAGGGAAAACATAGTTAGATATACTTTGAAAACATTTTATGAGAATTTAAAAATACTACATTTTCAACTGAAAATATTGCTGAATACATACATATATTTGTGCACTTGAGATATGACATGCCTATAAAGAATGTAATTGATTTATTATTTCTATAATTGTTCTAATAAATCAAATTAAGTAAAAAAATGTTTAATACAAAAAGACTTTTCACTGATGTATTTTATTTCAGTTTACATTTTTGGCATGGATAACCCTCCATATAACGCACCGCCTGTTTGGTGACGTCACGAAGGGCGGGCGAGCATTCCTGCCGTCTACTTTTGTCTCTACGTGGAGGAGGTAGGACTGCAAACTGGACAGTGTCTGGAATTTAAGGCGCACTAACAGTAAGTACCAATTTCCTGACAAGTTCTAGACCAGCACCTACTTATAGATAGAGTTTATATCAGTTTTGCTTATCAAAACAACATCCTTTGTCCCAAGCTTTCCTCCCTGTTATCCTCTGTTTGTAGGGATGGGTTTGCTGGAGTAAGCAGGGGTAGTTTCCTGCCTATGAAACTTACATGTCTGTCGCTAGCCGGCTAGCTCTAGCTACACCTTGAATGTAGCTCGTTCATCCTCTCGGAGCTGAACGAGTCTGAAAATGTTGAAATATTGCACTCTTTCACTCCTTAGTTATGACCACATAACTTTTGGAAAAAGTAACTACTGCTCAAAGACGTAGTATACATATACTAGTTTCATTGTTTAACTATGTATCACATTTATACACGAGGTTCACATTTCTAGTTATTTTTTATTTTTGTAGATGCGGGCTGTTTAGAAATTTTTGAATATGTAAAATCCTACAGGAAAAGTCAAGTTAGACAGAACCAGGTTTGTTCCTTCATCACGCCGCCTCTCACCGGAGGAAGTATAGGTGGAGCCTGCACTATTTCTTTTAAGTAATTCTTTTTAATCTTCCCGCTCCACCAAGTTAGCATATAAAAACCACATACCAGAATACAATATCACAGTCTGTAAATAAATCTTGTGTAACACATCTCTCTGCTCAATGCTCTTTACTTTGCTGAGTGTTTCTCCTGTGTGTGTGTGTGTGTGTGTGTGTGTGTGTGTGTGTGTGTGTGTGTGTGTGTGTGTGTTTGTGGGTTATTTTCTGCAAAGGTCTGACTCTCCCACTTTTTGCCAATGAACTGTAAACGTCTATGACGCCTTTGCACTCAATGTGCAAGAGTTAGCGTAGCTGATCCTTGAAAAAGCATTGTTCTCATGTGGTCTGTGCTGGTAAGCCTGACAAATGTTTCCCAACCAAAATAAGGCAGCTTGCTTATGCACAAAGTGACTTTTTGTCTGTGTCTGTGTGTGTTGAACAGTGGTCTATGTAAACTTGTTTACTGCCTAGAGCGATTTACCAGATTTTTCCTGGAGCCCATCTGGAGCTGCAGCGCTCACTTACATCTGGGATTCCAATCCTGGATCGTTCTTAGGACACGGCTGATCAGCAAGGTCGGCTGATAATGTCAGAGAAGCCCGTATTTTAACTTCATAAATGTTGTGACTTTGAACATAAAGCGTGTTGTGAATACAGGGTCTGGCCTTCTCTAAAATCTTGTTTCACTTGTATGGCAGGATACGAGGATGCAGGAGACGAGGTGTTTAATTCATAAACATGATTAATACATTGTTAGCTGTTCTCGTAGTGTCAGCGCTAGTGAATGTGATGATTGCATTTCCTTTGTGGGGAATGAAAAATGCTGGACGACATTTTAACTGTAACCTGACTGGCGTGGTTAGATTGCCCATGAATGTACTGGTATGTAGACTATGCTCCACAAAATAGCTGAGGTAAAGTGTAATTTTCCCTTGCTCATGCTGTGGAAGTATAAGAGCGCCTACTGTATGTGTTATTTAAAAGCACAGACATTACATGTGCACGCTGCTGTCTCTCCAACCAGACCTTGGAGACTGTGGATGGGTGGTGTATTTTTAAAAAACCTTGTGCTTCCAGCCGGGCTCACACCTGTGCGAGTGAACAGGTTTTCCCACTTTTTTCCACCATCAGGATCTATGGGAACGGTCACTTGTTCTGCAAGTCAGTAAAAGTGATCAGGTTACTCTTTAGTTGCACTTCTTTCTTTATTCAGAAACTCCTTTTTTTTTTTTTTTTTTTTAAATTGCGTGTGCTGATGGATGTTTCTGAACATTAAAACAATGCATTGCTATGCTAGAATGCCAAGTCATTTTAAATAAATCATGTGCCAACTTTAATTAATACTACACATCAAATGCACCAGAGAATATTAATGCAATGAGTCACTAATGTTTTCCATTTTTTTAAAGGCCCCAGCTTATTAACGTGGTTTTTGAAGCAATCGGATACAATGTCAGTGGTATTTTTTACGGTTGCTGTGCCTTTTGTAGTACTGTGAGTGTGCCATGCCTATAAAGGATAATGGTATGCAAGGTTTTTGTTGAGTAATAGCATAGGTGTAGGTGTGGCTGCTTACCTGTAGGAGTAACAAGCTGATTCAGCAGCACCTCTGTCTGTATGGATTCCCGTACTAGCCCCTTTTAGACTTCCTTCATCATTTAGTAAAGCTACATGCTTTCATTTGGCCAACAATGGTAGGCTATAGAGAGCAGATTGTAAAGGCTAGGTGGTTGCTGTCATTTCATTTGAATGTTTCCATGATGATTCACCACATGGCCTGGCTTTTAAGGCTTTTATAATATCACTTTAACCCAGCCCAGGGTGTTGCACTCGCAGCTGTACATGATGTCAAAGTAGAGTAAACTCCGCAAACAATTTGTTGTCATCACCTCCCTCCTTACCTGTCAGTACTGCCCTGCTGATCTTATCCCAACAGCCTGAACAGGAAATAAAGGGCTGGCCCTACAGACTGTCTTTCTGCTCATGAGTCATTTTCACATCTGCACAAGATTGTGAGTGTAAAAAAAAAACAAACAAACAAAAAAAAACGTCCCATGTTCTTGCAGACCGTGTTGGGTGTGTGCTTATTGAACTTAACCACATTTGGGAAGGGTGCCCAATCTATTTGTGTGCCTCACATTTCCCACATAACTGGATGAAACACTGGCGGGGCGGGGTGTGTCGCCTCAGCTCTGCACATTTAATTCAGCCATCTGGGAGCAGCCCTCGGCTTTAAATTGAGTGAAAGATTCATCAAAGGCGATTGTAAATGGCGTCAATGTGCTGTTTTTGGCTCAACAATTAAAGCCGCTGCTGGTAAAGAAGTGTGTGTGTGTGTGCGTTTGTGTTTGTGCGTATTTGTGATATCCAGTTGTAAAATGAGCTAGGAACCGAGAGAGCTTCTTGAACGGAGGGGGGTTAGATGTCTTAAAGCCTACAAAACAAGTCCAGTTATGCTTGTTTTGCTGCTGCTGGGTATCACATGACTAGGATGACTGCACATCTATACAGATGAGCATTTGTTTCAGTCCAGCTTAATTTCAGCTGGAGCTACCAAATCTTGTATTTTAGGATATTTACAATATTTTTCTGTTTTTGCTTGGTTGTTTGTTTGTTTTTAATTAGTGAAAAGTATATAGCTATGGCACTCCTGAGTCATCCTCTTTGTACTATAGCCAAAGACTGACCTCTTAATAATGTGCTCTATCAGAGGTATTGATGTGCTTTTAGGCAGACATCCATTTAGGAGGTTGATGTTGTTTTCAATGTTAAAGCACAGAATTTTTACAACACACACACACACGCAAACACATGTGCAGCTGTCAAAGAAAACAACTGTCTTTGGAAACCAGCCGCTCTGAACTCTACTCTCTAGTGTAACACAAGATTTATGGCCACAGCTTTGCTACGGTGATTACAAATGCTCTATTCTTCCGTGCATCTCACATTTGTCCATTGCCATCTGTGCTCTTGCTCCACGTACTTGTGCCCTTCTTCTGTTGTCACTCCGCCTCCTGTTGAGGGTGTGACAAGTGAGCGAGTGAGGTAATGTTTGTGGGCCCTTCTTGCAGCAGGCCCAACTCAACCGGCCACATTTCACATCCTTTTTGGAGAAAAGTTAAATATAGCAGTGCTGAAATTGGCATTTTCCTAATAGTTGAGTGGGGAGTTTGTGCTTGGCCTGATTTGGGGTTGCTTTGTTGAAGGAAAACACACTTCTCTCTGATTTATAGTAAGTCTTTTAAAATGATTTGTGCTTTGATGTGGCTCATTAAAGTGACAAATCCCTTACCGTCACCTAGTTTTCGAAATTATGTAATTTTGTCTGAAGGGCGTTTTTGGGCAAGTCTTTCTTGTTTTTGCAGGGCCGTGTGTTTTTAATTTGTCACTTTGTTTTATATTTATAGCTTTATGGGAACTGCATCACGTCTCTGATGCCTTGTGGCTACTGATGAGTCACCTTTCGTGACTATTAATAGTTCATTAAAGCAGATGCAAACTTTGGTTCACTGTCTGCTCAGCTGTCTGGGATGCTGCTGAGGGTAGAAAGATAATAGATGGCTCAGTTCACTCAGAGACGTTCAGGCACAAATTCCACTATTCGTTCTGTTATTTTTATATGTTTTGTTGGGGAAACCAGGCGTTGCCCAGGATTTCTGACAAATGTGACGATCGCACATCTGTAGCTTAAAGTCTGGCAAGAAAAAGGGAACGCGTTTCTATCTGGAAAAATCTTTGCTCTTTTGCTAACCGCTTTTTGTTTTCTCAACCCTCGTGTTGGAGAGGAATGCCATCATACCAGTTTAGCCTTGGAGAGCGAGGGAGCTCACCTCTCTGTAAGTGGAGCTCACTCAGTCCAGGCCTCCTGCATTCCTTTGCAGCTACTGAACAGGAAGGGGGTGCTGACAGAAATTCCTTATTTTCAGTGCCTTTTTTTCTCAATAGTTCCTTTGCCTCGGAGGAGAATGGGAAGCAGTGGTTTTTGTCAAGCAAAGTAGCTCTCGAGACAGATTCTCACTGACTCGTGGTCGATCCGTGACTTGAGTAGTTAACCTTTGAACCAGATGAACCTGACGGGTCATGTTTCATTTGCTCTGGCTGTTTAAACAGATTTCCATCTGGTCTTGCCCATGGCGTGCCACTCGCCAGCGTTGATCTAATATTCAATGGGTTTGAGCTAACCTATCAGCACACTGCAGTCTCTTTGCACTGATCTGTCACTCAGTGCTGTCTTTTTTTTTTATCTCTATGAAACAGCCATGGGTTTGAATATGCAGGAACTGTAGACAAGGGTTAAGCGTTTGGTGTTCCTGTTCCAAGTTCCACTCTTTGCCCAAATAATATTGACCAGTGCTATTGAATGGGATTTGGGTGCATGCAGGTAAACAGAAATGGGTGGTTAGAACCACCAGCTTTCCCCTGACAATAATTCATATTTATAATTATTAGTAAATTTGAATGGGATATCTGATGACCTACCACAGAACATAGACCAGGGGTGGGCAACTCCAGGCCTTGAGGGCCGGTGTCCCTGCAGGTTTTAGATGTGTCCTTGAACCAACACAGCTTATTTAAATGGCTAAATTAGCTCCTCAACATGTCCAGAGTCGTGGTAATGAACTAATCATGTGATTCAGGTGTGTTGACCCAAAGTGCAATCTAAAACCTGCAGGACACCGGCCCTCGAGGCCAGAAGTTCCCCACCCCTGCCATAGACCCAAGAGACTTTATGGTCTTCCTTAAAGTTAGCTACACAATTCAAATGCCTTGTGTAGCTGTTTGGCTACACAGAAAGAGGAGATTGCAGGGATTAAGCCAATGTGGGGGTCATAGAAACATACTAATTAAGCAAACGGTGTGTAGCTTGACAGCCACTGTGCTATCTGTTCAAATGTTGATTGGTTGAAAAGTCACCTTGAACAGGAATGGGAACGATAGAGTTCACCACAAAGAGGAAGAGATTAAAAATGAATAAATAAATAGGAGAAAAGCAGACACAGGACAGTTCGCCCTCTTGTTTTCACTTTACTACAAACAGCTCTTTGTGTGTTTTGACTCATGTGTGCACTGTAGCAGGTACTAAGGTCAACTGTCCCTGTCATGGTCACTGTTATGTGTGATTGTCCATGATGTGTGCAAAGCTCATCACAGGTGCTTAAGTCATGTAGTGATTGGCACTGGAATCCCAGATTGCACATTTTGTTGATTGTTTGTAGGTCAATCCATTTAATTTCAGATGCATTTTGGTGATAACACCCCACAAATGTTTCACATTTGCACGTTTGTCTAGAGATCCCTGGCTTTTGAGTCTTTCCAACTGCTTGAGTCTTTTGAGTCTATTTGAAACTGCATGCACAGTCTTAACCACTTTTTAATTGCAGCCGTCAGTAAAAAGATTTAACTTGCTTTGTCGATTTGATTTGTAGTATAGGCACACAGTAAAAATAAAACATTGTAGTTAAAAAAAATCTATATTTTACAAGATTTACTGTATAGTATACTAACTGAAGAGTAATCATTTAGTCAACCAAAGGCTGATGACATCTTGACTCATCTAGTAGTTTCATTGGAAAATGAGCTTGCTGCTATACAATAAAACTAACAGGACGTGACTTTGATTAAGGAAAAGGAAAAGCGATAGGTAAATGAAGCTATTTTAGGCCTGACAGAAAATAAAAGGTTCACTTATCTGCTGCGTGTCGATGCCACTCCCTTTGCTGGTTGAATGCATAGAAAGTGACAGCAGTGTGGGTGAGTTTGCAGGAGTGATAAAGATGCTGTTTTCCTCCCAAACTATTTTTAAGATGTTGTGACTCTGCTCTCTTCACAGTCACACCTTTCTTTGACTGACCAGCTCAGGTCAATCTCAGAAAAATGTCTGCAAAGCTAACACAAGAAGAAAGGGAGGAGATAAGACAGATATTTGAAAGTTACGGTAAGTAAAAGTCGTGTTTCTTTTTATTGCCGTCATTGTTACTGTTGGTTTAACCATATCTGATGATTCTTTCTGTGTTCTTATAGATAAGAACGGAGATGGGAATATCTCTAAACAAGAGCTTGGTGATCTTCTTAAAGACATCGGCCATCCGCTGCCAGGATTCAGGCTTCGAGAGCTCATCCAGAAGCTCGATACAGACAATGATGAAAAGCTAAACTTTAACGAGTTTACCTCGGTACGTTCTAAGCAGAGCCGAAAAGCATCCACATGCCACAAATGCATACAAGCATACTGCAGGAACGTGAAAGTGATAAACTGAAGAAGTGATTAATCCTTCACAGTAGCAGCTTCTTGTACAGTCTGCATTCTTTATCAGTCAAAACTTGGGATCACAAACAGCACCCCAAAATGTTATCACCCTTGGTCCAAACATCTACTGACTAATTATGTATGTATTTATTTAATAATTAAAATTTTATTGAATTAGACATTAGAAACATCAACATATAAAAAGGCAGTTCAAAGACACTGATGTAGTGTGATGTATACAAGGGAATTTGTACAATAAGTACAAAAAGATGTTTTCACTTTTTCTTTGGATATGAACTCACAGAAGAGGCCCTGTTGCTCCTTGGCTATCACATTTTTTTACAATTGAGACTTCCCAACATCTTGTCTGGCACGAGTCTGATTGATTAGGTATTTTTTATGGCACTGCAAAGCTGGGATCTGCAATCCAGCATGGTCCATGTATAGATAATAATGACATGTATAGACATACATGTGCCATTATGCAAGAAAGATGAATCAAAATGAGCAGAAGTGGCTGAAAGTATTAATAACCTCCACAAGGCTGCTATTGTGTTGTTGCGGTTGCTTCTTTCACCTACACTGGGTAGGAAGTGCAAGCTAGCATCCTGTGGCCTTCTGCATGTAAAGAGTGCTGTGCTAGTTTGCCCAGCAGCTCATTGTGGTCACACCGACAGCTGTGGAGGCGAGGCCACTGATGAAGCTCTGATAACTCCGGCTGCAGGAAGTATCACATACATTCCTACTGAATACATATTGTCAAACCAGCTTGGTTTCAATTCTCTCCCATGTTGCGATTTACTGATAAGATACGCTGCATATCAAGAACTGTCACCACATATTGCTCCCATTATTATTGTTAAATGACGTTTAAATATGTGGGTGTTTAATTTGGAGGATAAGTGCTGTAGCTGTTTCTGTCATAATCTCATCAACCCGAGGCCATCCTGGACCTTTGAAGCTCGTTGATGCCGTCAAAACCTCAGCTACTAGCCTAGATACTCACCATATCTTCTTAACCCAACCTGCTGGCTACAGGGCTATGTTTTCGTGCCACTGAGGAGAAATTCCAGCAGATCTCCTGTGTCTGCCGAGCAACCTGAGCTGCCACGGTGGCTCGCAGGAGACCACAGTAACAGGAGAGAAGATGGTTGAGGCTTTTTGCACAGAAGTATGACTTAATAAAGATTGTTTGCTTCACTGATTCTGATTCATTGATTAGTCTGCTGATTGCATTGAAAAAAAAGTCAAAAATGGTCCAAACGCTTCCAAATGATTTCCGATTTTAAAAAAAAATAGAAAAAATAATATTAAAATACTGAATTACAAATGAAATTGCCGGAATAATCATATTATAAATAACATGCAGCTGATCTGAACGTGATCTTTAGTAAATTTGCTCAGATACTCATACAGTAGTTTGACACATACCTATTTAATCAAATGTAATTCAAAGGAAGTGTCTGTCATTGGTCTGTTATGCTGAGTCAGTCATTGTAGGTACTGGTAAATGATGGTGTCTTATCTAATCCAATTCTCGTAAATTAGGATTATTTCCACCACTTTTTTTGAGATTACTACGACATAATCCCAAATCAGTGTCTTTAAATGCAACACAAACACGCCATAGCCTTCAGCCTTCGCCATTTCTAACCATTCTTTGCTGTTATTTTAGATTGTTGATGAACTGAAGGCCGGCCAGATATCCAAGTCTTTCCGCAAGGCCATCAACAGAAAGGAAGGCATCCTGGCTATTGGAGGGACGTCTGAGCTGTCAAGTGAAGGCACACAACATTCGTTCTCTGGTACGTCAGAGATTCCCAACCTCATTGGCACTGTTTGCTGCCAGTGTTTGTCATGAGCTGTTGACTTTGTACCCTCTGCAGTTCAGGTGCAGGCGCTTCATTTAACACTGAAGTAATCTATATTAGACAATGTGACCTAGTGAAATTAGGTGATATAAGCAGCCCACTCACGTTACCTTGTTGGTGTTTGGATTTTAACTAACCTGTGTCTGTTTGTCCTCATAGAGGAGGAGCGATACGCCTTTGTGAACTGGATCAACACCGCTCTGGAAAAAGACCCTGACTGCCAACATGTTCTGCCCATGGATCCCAACACAAACGCCCTCTTCACGTGTGTTGGAGACGGTATCGTACTCTGGTGGGTGCTCCTGTTACTGTCCCTCACTGAGCTCTAACACTGCTCTAAAGGTTGTTCATATTAAAAAATATGAGTTTTTATATCAACATATAGAGGTCTAAAGAGATCGCGTTGTCTGTGCCTGAATTGCAGCTGGACTGGTCAAAGCTCAAAATGATGCTTCACTGTTTGAATTGGCTACTTTTAAAAATCTGTTTGAGGTGCCGGTGTGGCTCCCTGGGTTGAGCAGGCGACCCTATCACCATGAGGCTAATGCAGCATGCCCGGGCTTGAAGCCACTGGGCCTCGGAGTGCTGCTTTATCCCTGTAATGCCTCAAAATCCCAAAACATATATTTAAAAAAAACAAAAAAACAATACACACACACACATTTGCTTCTGAGTTGGAGTTCAAATTAATATCCACCTTTCACACCCTTCATTTGCATTTTTGTGACCTAGCAAACAAAAGCTATGATTTTGTTTATTACATGCTGAATTATGTTTTGTGATACTGTACAACTGTTTAAACATACATCAGTTTTACATTAACTCAAGCTCAGTTTATAAGACTGAGAAAATATATGATTACTTTTACTTAAGTGTTTTTGACACCAATGGCTCTGAAGTAGTAAAGTAACAGTCCTTCATGTTAAACATATTTCTGATACAGCTAATTAAGTTGCAACATAAAAGGATATTGTTAGTTTGTCTAAGGTTATGTTGCTACAATATAAAAGCAAGAATCAGTTAAACATCACATGTTTGAATTTATGTTAAAGTTTAAAAAAGTGCCACAAATTTACTTAAACTGTGAATGCAAATCTTTCCAACCATGATGCCCTAAAAGTTAGATATTTACGCCCAAGTTGCTTAATATTCACAAACACAGATGCTTTAGAGACAATAAACATTTGGATTTCTGTCTCCTTAACAACATGCATCAGACATGTTAATGTTTGTGGGGTTTTTTTACTCTTTGCACAGCAAAATGATCAACCTGTCAGTGCCCGACACGATTGATGAGAGGACTATAAATAAGAAGAAGTTGACTCCTTTCACAATACAGGTCAGTCAGTTTTTTCTTATGGTGCTTTTTTCCCCCTCACATTTTTTAGCAAATGTTTTTGTTGTTGTTGTTGTTGTTGTTGTTTTGTTAACTGTTAATTTGTGCCTTACAGGAGAATCTAAACCTGGCCCTGAACTCTGCTTCAGCCATCGGGTGCCATGTGGTGAACATCGGTGCTTTAGACCTGAGAGAAGGGAAGCCCCATCTGGTGTTGGGCCTGCTGTGGCAGATCATCAAGATCGGTCTCTTTGCTGACATTGAGCTCAGCAGAAATGAAGGTACAGGGCATTAAATAACATGCGCTTCAGTCCTGTTGTTCCCCCAGTCTGTTTTCAAGCAGTTTAAGTGATGATTAATGCTCCTGAACAGCACTGGCGGCATTGCTGAGGGATGGGGAAACTCTCGAGGACCTGATGAAGCTGTCACCAGAAGAACTGCTGTTACGCTGGGCAAACTTTCACCTGGAAAATGCTGGACAGAAGAAGATCAACAACTTCAGCTCTGACATTAAAGTGAGTATACTCACTGGCACTGAATCCAGGTGGTGCATCTAAATAGTAGATGCAGAGAGAGGGACACTAAACAAAACTTTAGAACATAATATTACAGGTTTAATGTGGCTTTTAAGGTTCTTCACGGGGCTTTTTAAATCCATTTTTGACTTGTTTTTCACTCCGGTAATAACTACGTCTACCAACACAGGCGTCTGTCAGCCCACCTGGACAGGTAGCACATGTTTGTACAAACTTACCCAAATATCCACTTATCTTTTCCAAAAATAGGAATGAGTGGGTAGTGTCTCAGGCTTAGCTGTGTATGTAGGGATTAAGACAAAGACACAGTCTTTCTGTGGCAACATGCATTTTAGTGAGTTAGTTCAGGTGAAAGGTGCCACTACGTCAGATGTACAGCATTTTGTATACAGTTATGCACCTGTATGTGTATGTATTTTTCTCAAGCTCTGCATTTGTTTTTTTGTTTCTGATTAATTCTCATTATTATAACATTTAGCGATGTGATCCTCTAAAAACTTCTAAAGTTCAGTTTTTGTCCCTGTTGAAGTTGTTCTCAAACTAAATCAAGTTTATCATCACCTTTCTCAGAGTGAAGCTGCCTTTAATAAGATAAAATGAGTGCAGGTTTTGTTGTTTGTCCAATAGCAGGAACCTACATTTTCTTTCTTTGTTTTCCTTTATTTAGGATTCAAGAGCCTATTTCCACCTTCTGAATCAAATCTCTCCAAAAGGCACAGATGAGGATAAGCCACGCATAGACATCAACATGGCAGGAATCAATGTAAGCACTCTGACAGTCAGCGCTCACAGCTGAGCATCTCCAACACATGCCAGCAGCTGTACAGGGCCTCTGACTCAAGTGTGTGTGTGTGTGTGTGTGTTGTTCAGGAGAAAGACGACATGAAGAGGGCAGATGCCATGCTGCAGCAGGCTGACAGACTCGGCTGTCGGCAGTTTGTCACTCCAGCTGACGTTGTCAGTGGAAACCCCAAACTCAACCTTGCTTTCGTGGCCAATCTGTTTAATAAATATCCAGCACTGACCAAACCTGAGAATGAGGATATTGACTGGGGACTGTTGGAAGGTGGGTTATCAAGACGTTCACAGGTGGTAATCAAATGAAAGCTAAATTGGAAGATACAAGAGGCCCCAGGGATCTGTAGTATTTCTCTGTTACATTATTTATGGGTGAATGAGTAAAACAAAAAGTTTGATGCAGTCAGGAACCATCTTTGATGGAAAAGCAGAAAATGAACATGAGAAATCTCCAAAATTAATTTTAAAAAATCTGCTTGAAAGAATCTAGCTGACAAAATGGTTGTATTTAGATTTCTCCAGATAGTCAGAGCATCTGCCTAACACAAACATAAACATGTAAGTTATAGCTAACAAACAACAACTAAGAGGTGTACTGTAGCATAGAGAAGTCTTAATATGACAACAAGTCCCTCCTGGCTTTGGCACCTACTGCATACGTTAGTCAGTACATTTGTATTTACAATAATCTTTACTGTTCACTTGTATAGTTGCATACATTCATCATTAAGTCCCTTAAGACTCACAATCCTGTACTGTCCAGGTGAGACGAGAGAAGAGAGGACGTTCCGAAACTGGATGAACTCCCTGGGAGTGAACCCACATGTGAATCATCTGTATGGGTAAGTAAACTTACTGGCATCTGAAACAAAAAAGTGGGATGCTAGCTTCTTCTTTTTGTCTTATTTAATGTTTATTATTAATTACAATGCTCACTATTCTTCCAGAGACCTACAGGATGCCCTGGTCATCCTTCAGCTCTATGATAAGATTAAAGTGCCGGTTGACTGGAACAACAAGGTCAACAAGCCACCATACCCTAAACTGGGAACCAACATGAAAAAGGTAGACCTAATGGCCTTATTCTTTTAGATTCAAGAAGAAACATGTTGGCTTTCTCCAACTATTTAATTTATATTTCCCAGCTGGAGAATTGTAACTATGCAGTGGAACTGGGCAAAACGGCCAAGTTCTCCCTCGTTGGCATCGGCGGGCAGGACCTGAATGATGGCAATGCTACCTTGACTCTAGCACTGGTGTGGCAGTTGATGAGAAGGTACAAAAAGTACAACACCGTGTGATTTCAGGAATAGAATCAAGTAGAAGTTCCTCCTTCCTTTTGTTTCTGTGTTTCTGCTTTTCTTGTAGTCAACAAGATAAGGAAAAGGTTTACAGCCTGGCGTGCTGAGCATGCATAGCACATTTCTGTGTCCAGCTGACTTATTTTTAAACACTTAAAAAATATAAAACAACTAATTTTCTGAATTGTTTACATTCTACAGTAACACAGATTGCAAACTTTGGTTTTTAAGCCTTAAGTGGCATCAGCAACCTTTATAAGTCATATGTAGTACACATAGTATATGTAGTACATTAAATAATAAAGTTATGCATCATTATATTTTAAAGGGACTTCTTATCCTCATTTACAGCATTTGGGAACAATTGGTCGCCAGGGAAAAATGAGTATTTAACCGGCTGCGAGTGGTTTCTGGAGGTTGCTGGAAGTCACTGTGAAATTGATCACTGTGCCCCAGTCATTGACCCCATGGTAGCCATTAATCACTAAGGAAAAATGCTCATCCCACAATCGGTTGCCAGTGTTTGCCAGGATGTTTTTGTCTTTGGTCTTTTAGTTAAAAACTGGAGTTCTCTGTTCAGTCCTGTAATAAATATTCTGCCTCTCTACTCTTTCAGATATACGCTGAATGTACTGGAGGACCTTGGTGATGGAGAGAAAGTAAATGATGACATCATTGTACGCTGGGTGAACAAAACATTGGCAGAGGCTGGAAAATCAGCCAAGATTTCAAGTTTTAAGGTAAAATGACATTGGAGAATCAGACATCTCTACATATGTAAACCAGCCCTCATCAGCATTGAGCAGCGTAAAAAGATGTAGTCATGTGATTCGGTTGGGGAGGGGTGGGGTCTCATTTTGCTGAGACGGCTCCATGTGTGGGTCGGAGCCCTAATCTGTGTGTTATGTGGCGATCAGGACAAGGAGATCAGCAGCAGTTTGGCAGTACTGGAACTCATAGACGCCATCCAGCCTGGCAGCATTGACTATGATCTGATCAAAACTGGCAGACTCTCTGAAGACGACAAGCTGGAGAATGCCAAGTAAGGACAAAAAGAAGGAGAAGCAGCTTTTTGACCATATACTGGTAAGTAGGGGTGACCAGCTTTTATATAACTTACCATGTCTGTATCCTCTCTAGATATGCCATTTCCATGGCGAGGAAGATTGGAGCCCGCGTCTACGCTCTCCCAGAAGACCTTGTGGAGGTCAAGCCCAAAATGGTGATGACTGTCTTTGCCTGCTTGATGGGTCGGGGGATGAAACGAGTCTAACTAGCTGGAATCATTGTGACAATTACTCATACCCACAGGCCATTAGCATTTTGAGAGAGCTGCCCCATTCGAAGGAATTATGTTTTTTTTTTTTTTTTTCTTGTGTGTCAGAATCATACATTTGCATGTGTCCCTGCATCTTCTGATTAATAGAGGTGTTTTCTGAAGAATAATGTGCTTTCATCTTATTTAAAGTGAGGCTGCAAAACTAAAATTTCTAAAGACTTTGATCATCTTTACAGTTTCAGTATGCAGAACTCTTAACGTGTAAGAATGCTGTTTTGTTTTGTGTTTTTTAAGCGAGCGTGCCTGTTTGCAGCTGCAAGGTTGTTTACATATTTTTACTCAGCTCGATAAGTAAATTATAGCCTTGAGTAAGCAAAACACATTCCCAAATACCATAGTTATGAATAAATGCTTGGTAAATGTTTGGGAAGGGGGAGGGGGAATAAAAAGAGAAGAGGCATCAGACAACCATTTCCTCTCACTTGATGAAGTAAAACCATGGCCTAAACTGGCATCTTAACTGGCAACGTAAACGTCTACATATCCATATACAGAAGCCATAAGGTCTGATCATAGTAAAGACCATGATGTGCTATCTGTATTCTTGTACTCGTCATTTGTTTGTTTATTGGGATCATTATGCGATGTAAATGCTGTTCTTTGGGTGTTTCTGGTCTTAGTTGTTTGGGTTTTTGTTTTTTTGTTTGTTTTGTTTTTTAAAGTATCTGTTACGTTGGATGAAGAGCAGGCTGACTGGATTCTCCTGGCTTCTGCTGTGCCTTCTTGTCTCAAAGACAACTTGCACTCATGCGTTGAGTTTTTCCTTTCCTTTTGTATTCACCGTTACCAAATATAAATTGCAACTTCATTCCAGGTAGCTTTATGATACTCTATGACAATGGCCAGATTGTATTTGGTCTCGTGTTCATGTCTATTCCTAAGGGCTTTACATGCAACAATAAATATGCCTTGGAAAACCAGTCTTATGTTTGATCGTGGTTATTTCTGACCACAAGTTCATCTTTTAAGCTCTTCCACTTTTCTTTAAAAAATGAAATTTACTATTTTGTTTTCACTTTACAACATTATTTAGCCTGGCTAAATTAACCAGCCCAGAACACAGATTATCTTTGGGGTTCTTTTAATCTGAATGATAAAGTAAGTGCTCAGAAGAAAATAAAAAAGGTTGTAAAAATAAAGAAATAAAATTGTTACAGACAGTTCTTATCCAGTAACAGCTTTGTGCAGTGGTAACCCACTGCTACTGCAGGTTATTTCCCCAACTTTATCAGCATCTGGAACTCAAGGACGTCTAGCGTCATTTTGTGTGTGATATAAACCCATACATAAATAAAACAAACTTAGCAGTGCAAAAATAACTGTAGTGGCTTCTCCTGCTAAGATACAGAGCCAAGATTAAACAGTTAACAAGGTACATTTCCCTCTTACCCATAGAGATAGTATAATACAAGTGTGAACTCAAATACATACAGTGCATTAATTCAGCAGAAAACGGAATATAGATCCCTCTGAGATGAACGGCGAAGTTGGTTGCAGCCACTCCTGGTGCCTTAACTGTTGCACACTTTGCATTCAAAACAGATCACGCAGCGGAAAAAAAGGCATTGCACACCCACATAAAACCAATGCAAGCTAGCACTCCCGTCTCTGTAGATCCCCATGATCCCTTGCGCTCTCAGGGGTACCCCAAAAGAAACAGCGCCATCCAGTGGCATGTCCCATAATATCGAACTTCCACCTGGCTACAATACAAACAAAGTGGATGCTTTGGTTACTTGTAGATCAAAATAAACATTATGTTGTAATTATATAGCACTAATTCGGGGACTTTATATTGTAAGATAAAGTCTCTACAATATTAGAAGCAAACCTCACACACCTACCTCGCACATCTACACAACCCACTATGAGCAACAGACATTATGTCTCTAAGATTTTTAGGACAGATTGCAATAAATTCAGTTTTGTGGAGATTTTAAAGCATGAATTTAGAGGTCGTCCTGGCTTCAATGCCTATAAGACATGCCTGTAGTTTACCTAACTGACTTCATGGAAAAATAAAGCTGGGTATCATCTGCATAGCAACAAAGATGTAAGATGTCATATTCAGTTTCTTGTTAAACACAAATACCTGCATGTCTGAAAGCTAACATGTCTAACCTTTAAGCAGTTGGACTACAGCAGCAGAAGACCACACAAGGTGCCACTCCTTTCAGCAAAGAACACAAAAACTAAGCCATAATTCTCATCGGCTCACCAAAACTGGAAAATAGAACGATTGGAAAAATGTCGCCTGGTCTCATGAGTCTGGATTTCTGCTGCACCATTCAGAAGGTATAATCAGAATTTGGTGTAATCAGTATGAAAGTATGGATTATACCAACAATTTTTTACTTGACACACTTTGGGGCCCTTAGTGCCATCTGAGCATCATTTAAATGCACTGTTGGTGACCATGTCTGTGTCTTTTACATGGGTAATATATCAGTTTATCTGAATAAAGTGACGTATTAAGTATAATTAGTGATGCTGGATTCATCATGCAAGAAATGCATCATCTTGGCTCAACATCTTGAAGGGTATGAACAAACAGTGGTTGGTATGGTTACAAGTAACCATAGAAGAGGATACATACAAGTCTAAAAACACTTTAACATTTAATATGTTTAAACTGATGTTAAACATGACTTTTTTAAGCATTCTCCGAGTACTTTCAGTGTATTAGATCTTTTGTTTTGTGAATGATTGATCCCAAAATGTACTCAGGAGGAAGTTCTTTGTTTCCAAGCGCCTCTTACATCAGATACCTGTTGTTGTTTTTTTACTGCTTCTCCTTCCTCTTATCTGAGCTTCTGTTAATGTTACTACCTTTATGCTTTATGTTCTTCCTCTTTTTCACCATAAAATCCCCCACCTGTTTTTTTATTTGTTTTTTTTTTTAAAAAAAACCTCTGTAAAAGAAAAAAACAAAGCACTTACAGTTTCTGCTTTTACTCATCTCTTCACAGTCCATCAACAATCTCGTTGCCCAACAGAGATAGTAATGGCAGATTGAAGTTTACTGTTCACTGGGCTGAATCTTATTCAGATGGAAAGTCCTCTGGGCTTCACTCCCACTAAGTTTTTGAGGATCTGATTAAAGCGGAAACTGCCAGGCTCTGTCGGAAAGCTGCATGATTATGAAGAAGTCTCGTGTGGTCCCCATCGCCTGGGTTTTCAAGCTCCATTTGCAGTGGAGAGTGGTGGCTGTGGTGAAAGTTTAGACTCCTAAACATCGCTGCTCTTGATACTTTTTGTCAACTAGAGAAGATTAAGCAAAATATTTCAAGTCAAACTCTCAGGATCAAACTGTCAATAATCATAAATATCCCACAGATCCTAATGTTCCCATCCTAGATCATAAAGAAAAGAGGCTAAGTTCGTGTTTTACCTTATATCTAAGGTACATCCTGGCTCCCCACCTCTCACTCTATAGTAGCTGGGATAGGCCCCAACCCCCCACGACCCTGATAAGGATAAGCAGAAGTGAATAAATGGATGGATAAAGTTTCACAGTAAGTCTACAAATATAAGTGTACAGCCCAAAAATCATATGTTAGTACAAAGGTACTGTGAGCAAAATATACTTAATTCCTCACATTTATTATATGCAATGTAATGAGATAGTTCATAGTAGGAATCAGCGCAGAAGCAGCAGCATATGCTTGACTACATTCATGTTTCTGTTTCTGCTAATCTTCCTTTTTTGTACTGCACACCTCTTTGAGCCAAACCGACTACTGTTAAAATGACCCATCTGCTCAGACATGAATGAGCTTAAGAAAAGTTATCATTGTGTTTATGAGAGGGCTCACAAGCGAACAAGGGTTATGATATGTCATTAAGCCGATATGTTACAAATGCTGATGAGCTGTCAAGCAAATATAAAAAATGTCAGACTAAGAAATGCTGAGAATATGAATCAGGCAGACTACATATATAAAGAAAATCAAATAAATCAGGTGAACTGGCTGCATTCTTTTGTTCTGTTTCTCACGATTCTCCTGAGTAATAAAAGTTAAAAGGAACAAGGTTTTCCTAGAATACTCTTCAGTCTGATGCTGACATCAAGGCTCTCAACTACTTGAAAGATTTCCACACCCTCCATCTCCCACCCCTACCTGCTTCCTCGGCACTCAGCCCATCTGAGGATGAGGTGGACCACGTGCTCACGCATGTGAGGAGAGCGCTCTTCGAGAGGAGGCTCACAACCGAGAATGGTGCAAGAGCAGGACTTGCATCCGGCGTGGGCACAAAGGATGGATTGGCTGGTGAAGACCAGCTCTTTTTTTTTTTGGACTAATTCAAGGAAACCAGAGGTAGGCTGATATGTTTAAGCTGAGGCCAGTTTGGCATATACTTTATTATGATGCTAGTAATCTACATTTGCTGTGAAGCACTGTGGAAAAAAGTTGTGTTGCGTAACATATTCAATAAGCGGAATTAATAATTATTTGCAAAAGTAGAGGGAAAAAAGTCTCATCTCCACATTAGTAAAGTTACAGAGTGTGGACTGGCAGGCAGCTGGATGACTTTAGGGGTGAATTATCACTCTTTGTGGCCTCAGCAGCCATCGTGCTGTTATGTCATGCCACACTTTGCGCTCTCTCAGCAGCCTGGTTTCCTAAGCGATGTGGTTCCTGAGGGAAAGCAGCTGACTGGTTCACTGAGCCGCAGAGCTCCAGGATGGCTTTGTGTGTGTGTGTGTTTTCATTAATGACCCACCAATTAGTCACACAATGGTAACAGTCATCTAAGCACCTCATCATCTGTCTGTGCTGCAGGGAGAACAGCAGCCTTAATGTGACTTTTTGGGCTTTAACTGAACTTTGACTGTGTATCTAAAGTGCTGCTGCGTCCATAAAACTGAGCTTTTTATTTCTCATGAGTCGTCACAGCAACCACCTGCTGTATGATGGGCTAGGTTAGGGACTATCTACCACAGTCCCAGTTGTCCCCCACCGCCCCAGTCCCCTGACTATTATCTGAGACATGCACCATAAACACTTTTCTCTCCTGCCACAGTGTAACTGAAGCAGGAGAGCATGTCCAACACTCCACAATATGGATTAAATGGCTGTAAGTGGGTCTTTAATATTAGTGTTTGTCCGTACTGTCAGATCTAAAGATGACGGGCCAGCTGGCAGAGAGAGATCGGTCTCCCCACAATCTGTCAGTGAAGACCAGCTTGGAGGAGGAAATCGAGAGAGCAGAGAGCATTCTCAGCAGGTAACAAGAGCTTCCTCATGTTCATTATGTTTTTCTCAGAGGTTTCGTTCAGAGACACAAAACAGAGGCTCTCGTAATGGCTTAAAGAAGCCGGGCTGTCACTTTTTCCTACTAGGGTCCCATCGATCTGTGATGACACATCCTCGGAGCTGCAAAGAGTCGCTGCTCTCGACCCTCATGGAGGCAGTTCAAGAAATTCTTTTCAAAGGACCGGAGCCATCTCAAGGTAAACCTGTGATGACTCAGCTGTGGCACGTCAGTATGGTATGGCAATTTCAAATGGACTGATTCAAGGAGCTGAAAGATTATTGTGTAGCTCTTATTACATATTAAATAACTTTTTTGTGGCAAAGGTCTGGCTTTGTAGAAATGGCTATAGAAGAGCTTTTTGTCTTTTTTCATGAAGGTCGTCGACTGCTACAAAATTCATTACATTTGTCCAGTGAAAATCCTTTGACCTCTGATGGGTTGCAGGAATTTAGAGTCCCTTTTTTCATTCAGACTTTTCAAGATTTTCCAGTCCTACAGATAGAAAAGGAAAGACAAAGTGAGGTCTCAAATCATGTGCTCTAATTTGCAGCTCTGTGATGGTTTCGCACATTAACTGTGTTTGAACTGATGCATTTTGACATGATTTTAAGTTATAAAGCTGCCTAAAGATGCGGTGTTGTGTTCCTTTTGTGTGTCAGACTGGTGAGCCTGGTGGTGAGACTGCGGGAATGGGCACACAGGAGTCTTTTGGAGGAGGAGGAGAGGCCAGACTCTTTCCTGGAACGCTTTCGTGGCCCTGAGCTGAGAACGGCCCCCAGTCGCATCAGCAACACACAACTGGATGCCAATGGCAACAATGCCAAAGGGATCTTTAGGTATGCCCGGCTACCACCCTGAACCTTTACTATGTACACCTTCATGTACATGCATAAGGAGTACAGAGTTACACTTGTACAAATCACGACGGGACCTTCTGCTTCATGGCTAAAATAAATCCTTGAAAGGTCTTATTAAGTTGTAGAGACACCCAGAGTTACAGACAGTGTTTATTCCGCTCAGTGCTGAGGCTGTAATTTATGTTGTCCTTGCTGAAATATAGGTTTACTGCAAGGTGCTATGTAAGGAAAAGAAGATAGCTCAACTGAGCTTTAAATATTTTACATTTAGTAGAACGTCACAATATTTTAAAATGACCCGAAAGATGTCACATTTACAAAAAAAGTAGTTGTCTCATATGGCTGTTAACAAATAATTATATAGCTATTGTGTTGTGATGCATTATATTGCTGTTTTTCTCTCTGTTGTTGTGCACTAACAGTTTTTGCTGAGTGTCATAATCACAGTCTCCTTTTGCTTACAGGAAAAAGTGGGATCTGTTTGTGGTGTCTCCCTCCGATGACGTATACTACCGCTGGTTATTTGTTATTGCCTTGGCGGTGCTCTACAATTGGTTCCTTGTTGTCGCGAGGTAATAACATTACAGTATGTGCGTCAGTGGGGCCCTGCAGCCTCCAGAGGGTGTACAGTGTAGTGTTCACTTCTTAGACTAGAGCACTAAATCCTTTTTTAATGCATTTCCAGGGCATGCTTTGACGAACTACAAGTGAGCAACTACATCTGCTGGCTGGTGCTGGACTACCTCTCTGATGCTCTATACATAACAGACACCTGTGTTCGACTCCGGACAGGTAAGCCACCTAAAAATGCAGCTTCTGGCCTTCTTAAATTTTAGATTACTCTGATGACATAGTTTCCTCTCTGCTGAATGAGTCAGTGTTTTGCGTTCATTTTACATTTTCTCAGCTTTCTAATTCAAACCTCGCTGCTTCCTTTTCAAATCAAATCAAATCAAATCAAATCACTTTTATTGTCACATCACATGTGCAGGTACATTGGTACAGCACATGTGAGTGAAATTCTTGTGTGCGAGCTTCACAAGCAACAGAGTTGTGCAAAATACAATAATGTAAACAAGCAAAATACAAGAATGGCTACATCTGAAACTAATAAATATATGTACAATATATAATAGTATATGCATTTCTGGATGTGTATACTAAATATTTTTCTACGTGTGTGTGTGTGTGTGTGTGTGTGTGTGTGTGTACACATATTTTACAAATTAAATAGAGTAAACAATAAATAAAATATATAAAAATATACAGAGTTGAGACATGTGCAAAACAGTGGCATTACTGTACAGTATGGAGTGCATAATGTTAAAGTTCTAGTAGTGAAGCTGAGGTGTCTATGAAGTGTTCAGCAGTCTGATGGTCTGATGGAAAAAGCTGTCTCTCAGTCTGCTGGTACGGGACCGGATGCTGCAGAGCCTCCTTCCTGATGGAAGTAGTCTGAACAGTTTATGGCTGGGGTGACTGGAGTCCTTGATGATCCTCCCCGCTTTCCTCAGGCACCGCTTCCTGTAGATGTCCTGGAGGGAGGGAAGCTCACCTCTAATTATCCGTTCAGAGCACCGCACTACTTGCTGGAGAGCTTTGCAGTTGTAGGCGGTGCTGTTGCCATACCAGGTGGTGATGCATCCAGTGAGGATGCTCTCAATGGCACAGTGATAGAAGGTCCTGAGGATGCGGGGGCTCATGCCGAATCTTTTCAGTCTCCTGAGAAAGAAGAGGCGCTGCTGCGCCTTCTTCACTGTTTTGTTTGTGTGTACTGACCATGTAAGATCCTCAGCCAGATGTACACCAAGGAACCGGAAGCTGCTCACTCTCTCCACAGCAGCGCCGTTGATGGTGATGGGGGTGTGTACTTCTTTGCACCTCCGGAAGTCCACTATCAACTCCTTTGTCTTTGCGACGTTGAGGGTGAGATGGTTGTCTTGACACCAGTGGGTCAGGGTGCTGACCTCCTCCCTGTAAGCCGTCTCATCACCATTGGTGATAAGACCCACCACTGTAGTGTCGTCCGCAAACTTCACAATGATGTTGGAGTTGTTAGTGGCTGTGCAGTCGTAGGTGTAGAGTGAGTACAGGAGAGGGCTCAGTACACACCCCTGTGGAGCACCAGTGTTCAGTGTGATGAGGTGATGCTGCCCAGTCTGACCACTTGGCGTCTGTCAGACAGGAAGCTAAGGATCCAGCTGCAGAGGGAGCTACTCAGTCCTAGATCCTGCAGTTTCCTGTCCAGCTTCGAGGGAACGATGGTATTGAATGCTGAGCTGTAATCTACAAACAGCATCCTCACATACGTGTCTCTCTTCTCCAGGTGTGACAGGGCAGTGTGTAGTGTCAGGGCTATGGCATCATCAGTGGACCTGTTGTGGACCTGTTATTTACACATCAAATGCAAACTAACTTTACATTTTAGTTACAACATCCACTAAATAACAATATCACCATGTAGATGACCCTATGCTAAAATTGGCTTGTGAACACATCAGGGATGCATGATGAAATAAAACCATTAATGTGTGTGAAAATGTGTGTGTGTCTCCAGCACACACACAGCACCATGTACTGTTAAATTCCATTATTTTAGTGCCAAAAACTGATTGTCTGTCAAAAAGTGATTTACAGTGTTTACAGGTGTTTTTGTTTTTTTATATGTAAAGTCTACACCTATATTGGTAAATAGACTTTAATGAACAAGATTTAGAAAGAGGTTATAAAATGTAAAAAGTACCCGTCTTTCAAGTATCTTTATGACTCTGGTTTATTGTACCTACATTATAAGCAGTCTAGTTTACAAAATTACTGATATACTTGTTGTAATGTCTGCTGCCCTCTTGGGCAGATCACCTTAAAAAAAGACATTTTTAATGTCAACAAGTTTTTTTAACTGGATATATAAAGTAATTTTGCCAAAAAGCGAGTGTGGCGTCTAACTTGTAACAGGAATGCTGATTAATGTTTGCTCTAGATGGCTTGATATGAGGCATGCATTTGACACATATTTCACATATTATAGGCCAACAAATTATTTACAGCAGTTTAAATACAGGCAATCACTTTTTTGCATGACATGTTGTCCACCAGCGCTTGAAGCGTGCTAAATGCTTCACTTAATGAGTTTTGACACCTAAGTCAAACAAGTCTAGCAAACATAGAGGTCCCAGGTGTTTCCAATGGTAGCCCTAGTTAGCTGTAAGCAGAGATCATTCTCTAACTTCTGATGTGGAAGCAGGCCTGAAATGTGGCAGAAGCCAACTGAGTTCATAAAAAAACAATAACGGTTACCCCTGGTCATGGTCCAAGAGAGAAAGAGTTAACCTAGTCACTAGCTTTATCTGCTTCTTGGTACTTTACATGGAGCACATGTAGAGGAAGAATGTTGCATGCTAATTTATAGCTAATGCTAGCTTGGTTAGCAAGGTGCATCAATAGACTCTGTCCTGTGCACTGATATCATTTTATTAGTGAAGAGGGGGGGAAAAAAACAATATCAGAGCATCTTGAATGGGCTTTAATTATTTTTAACTGTGCAGAAAGCCATATCATTACTTCAGTGATATGAATATTTTTAGAGCTAGCCTCCTGTGGCCTTTGGAGGAAAATGCCGTTTGAGGCAATTAAAGCCCTTTCACATAGGAAGCAGCATGAGCTGCACTGGTATGATCACGAGAATGTATGTCACACTACACTACAAAGTATGTGGCACGTACAGTATTCCCTGGGTGCTTCCAGTTGTGCTGGGGTTTGCCTGATACAGTAAGAAACTGTTTTGGTGCAGTGTAGTAAAGAATGTGTCTGAGAGCACAATGTAGCACAACCCATGCCACTTCCTATGTGAAAGGGCCTTTAGGCATTAGCTTCAGACCCAGAGATTGCCACTTGGATTTATCAAATTATGCAGCTCAAAAAAACCGAACAATGTGCTTAAAGACTCTAAAATTAAAGCTGAGAGGATCTAACCTACCAGTTTAACTGTTAAATAAAAACTTGATTTGAGCCGCCCTCTACTTTTTTTCAGCCACCACCAAGCTAAACATGAGTTTTATTTATTTTTCTCAGGGTTCCTGGAGCAAGGTTTGCTGGTGAAGGACCACGCCAAGCTAAGAGACAGCTACATCCGTACATTACAGTTTAAGCTTGACTTGCTGTCCATCCTGCCCACTGACCTGGGGTACATCTCCACAGGCATCCATACACCACAGCTCAGGTTTAACCGTCTGCTGCGCTTCCCACGCATGTTTGAATTCTTTGACCGCACAGAGACACGCACCAACTACCCCAACATCTTTCGCATCTGCAATTTGGTTCTTTACATCCTGGTCATCATTCACTGGAATGCCTGCATCTTCTATGCTATATCTAAGTCTTTGGGATTTGGCTCAGATACGTGGGTGTTCCCAAACATCTCTAACCCCGGGTATTCCACCTTGACTCAGAGTTATGTCTACTGTCTCTACTGGTCGACTCTTACCCTTACCACCATTGGAGAGATGCCTCCCCCTGTGCGAGATGAAGAGTACGTGTTTGTGGTCTTTGACTTTCTTGTTGGGGTATTAATCTTTGCTACAATTGTGGGAAATGTTGGCTCTATGATTGCCAACATGAATGCCACCCGTGCCGAATTTCAAGCTCGTATTGATGCCATCAAACACTACATGCACTTCCGCAAAGTCAGCAGAGAACTGGAGACACGTGTCATCAAATGGTTTGACTACCTCTGGACCAACAAGAAAGCAGTAGATGAGCAGGAAGTGCTAAAGAATTTGCCAAACAAGCTGCGGGCTGAGATTGCTATTAATGTCCACCTGGAGACCCTGAAGAAAGTACGGATTTTTCAAGACTGTGAGGCAGGACTGCTGGTGGAGCTTGTGCTTAAACTACGCCCTCAGGTCTTCAGTCCAGGCGACTACATCTGCAGAAAGGGCGACATTGGTAAGGAGATGTATATCATTAAAGAAGGGAAGCTGGCTGTGGTGGCTGATGATGGGGTCACACAGTACGCTCTCCTCACCACTGGTAGCTGCTTCGGTGAAATCAGCATTTTGAATATCAAAGGTAGTAAAATGGGAAATCGTCGGACAGCCAACATCCGCAGCTTAGGTTACTCTGACCTCTTCTGCCTCTCTAAGGACGACCTGATGGAGGCAGTGACTGAGTATCCAGATGCTAAGACCGTGCTAGAGGAAAGGGGCCGGGAGATTCTGATGAAAGAGGGTCTTCTGGATGAGAATGCTCAGAGTGGCGGGCTACAGAAAGAGGACACAGAGGAGAAGGTGGAACGGTTGGAGTCCTCTTTGGACACCCTTCAGACTCGGTTTGCCCGGCTACTCAGTGAATACACACACACTCAGCAAAGGCTAAAGCAGCGTGTCACTCTGCTGGAGCATTTCCTCAATCAAACAGACTGCTGTGCAGAGGCAAATGTGAATGACATGGATGAAGGTGCAGGGACAGTCACTGAAAATGACTCTGGGTTTGTTGCCCATACAGATGGATCACCAATAAGACTTTAGATCAATACCTAACGGAATAGGAATGACTCTTTAAGACTATAAGAAACCCATACGATGCATTTTCTCTGCTTTTACTTGTATTATGTGAAGGTTTTATCAGTTTAGCAATTGCAAAGAGAAGTTTGCATGTTAATAAACATAAGAAGAAAATTTACAACACTGCTATGACCATGCATTCTTTGAGTTCATAAACCAGTGACACTGAGATAAAGTTTTAAAGTTACTTCCTGAATCAAACCAAAACAAAAGATGGAATACATGAGAATATATTTTAAACTGTAAATTAAAGATGTATTTAAATGCTACCAAAATAAAGGGAGTGATTCTACACTAAACACCTGAGACCTGCTCCAGTTTACAGTTTCTAGTTCACCTGTAAACATCTTGTTTTTGCTTGCATCAGCAGGAGACTCAGTTCTCTCCATGTCCTGTATATTGCGCTCTGGGTGTGCACACATCGTCTCTTACCACTCCTTGAGGGGAAGGGGTCCACAGAGAAATGGTTTGCGGTGTTCAACTGCACAGGGATCTTTTTGTGCGTGTCCTTATTTTGCAGGTTAGACTTACTTGGGCTCTTGAGGGACATCTATGGAACGATCCTATTTCTTGCATTTTAAGCAAAGTGACTTAAAATGGGCTAAGTGAATAACTGCTCAACTGAGTTATTATTAATCTCTGGTTCTCCTCCACAGCGACCTGTCTCCCTCCCCTCAACCCCAACAGGTTGTGGCAGATGGCCTGAGCCTGGTTCTGCCAGAGGCTTCTTCCTGTTAATAGGGAGTTTTTCTTCCAACTGTCGCCAAAGTGTTTTCTCACAGGGGGTCGTCTCATTGTTCAGGTTTTCTCTGTATTCTTGTAAGGCCTTACCTTCCATTATAAAGCACCTTGAGGCAACTACTGTTTTGATCTGGCGCTATATAAATAAAACTGAATTGAATTGAAACTGTAACAATAACGTCTTCTACTGGGAAACTTTTGGTGCCGTTATTCCAAATCAGTGTTGTATAAAACCACTGAATAGCCATTATAAGTGGTTACTAACCCATACATACACATTGTAAATATTAATGCTGTGATATTTACTTGGTAACAATCGAATACCGGCCAGTATTGCCAATATCAGTACTGATAACGATACCTTTAAAACATACACACAGCTTGTGTAGGGGAGAGTATCATAATTTGGGTTAAAATACACTAGGAGTCAACAACATTGTAAAAAGGCAATATTTGCAAGCTTACTAGGTATTTACTGGCAGAGATTCTATGTGCACTTCTTTGCAGGACCAAAAAATGTCTACGCAATTCTGTGCCTATTAGCAATATGAATGGGACTGATAACAACAAATACTCGCCATTCTGTAGTCTGATAACATCTAAATCCAGCATCCAGCCACCATGCAAGGCGAGGAAACAAGATGATCCATTACAGCAGGACCCAAAGGATCCACTGCCAGAATCCTAATGTCTGACACGACAGTACAACCCAGTGTCCTTGATCCTGTGGTTCAAAGCTGTTTTGGTGGCAACAAAGGGCACCTAAAGTATTTTATGCATGTATGGATTAGTGCATGTCTAACTTGTTATTGACCTTAAATTATTTATTTATTTTTACAAAGTTTACTCACTGTCAACTTTCCCCAAAGTCTTACCTTCAAATAAACAATCTGCTACCACTATATGAAATAACTTACTCCCAGTTATTTCATGCAAAGTTACTCACTGCGGGGGGAGACTGGGGATTTTCCAGCTATTCAGCCTCTGCATTCCAGGATACAGCTCAACCGCATGAACACTGTAGATAAGCTCTACTGGAACAATGCCTCCGGATCAGATCTGGCTACAGTAAAGAGGCAAGGCATAATAGCCCATATCCCTTGCAGACCCTGAAGGAGTTGGTGGTATCAGGTACCATGACTAAATCTCAAGTTACTTTCCATGGACAACATGAATAAATACTGTTTCTCTCTGATAAGAAACAAATGACATGTAAACCACTCAAACCTTGAAACCAAACTTAAAAATAAATGAAAGGCTTATTCTGGGTACATACACAGGCCACTTTGTTAGGTACACCTGTTCAACTACTCATAAATGCATATAAATGATCAGAAAAACAGCACCACAGCAAATCAGTGTATTTAGACATGAGGAAGAAGGTAATTTAAGTGACTTTGCATGTGGTTGGTTGTCGGTGCTCGACAGGCTGGCCTGAGTATTTAAAAAAACTGATCTGCTGGGTTTTCCTGCACAGCAATCTCTAAGGATTACAGAGGATGATCTCAAAAAGAAAAAATACCCAGTGAGCGGCAGTCCTCTGGGAGAAAAGGTCTAGTTGATCCCAGTGATCAGAGGAGAGGGGTCAGGTTGCTTCAAGATGACAGGAAGACAACATTAACTCAAAAAACCACTGGTTACAACTGAGATATGCTGAAGAGCATCTCTTAATGCACAACATGCCAAACCTTGAAGCTGATGGGTATAGCAACAGCAGACAAAACATGGTGCAAGAACAGGAAACTAAGGCTGCAATTAAGACCAAAATTGGTCAAAAGATTGAAAAAAAAAAAACATTGCCTGCGCTGATGAATCTGCTTTTCTGCTGCGACATTCAGATAGCAGGGTCAGAATTGTGTGTCAGAAAGCTGCTGCTGGTGGTGTAAGGAGAAAAATATTTTCTTGGCACACTTTGGGCCTCATCGTACTAACTGAGAATCATTTAAACACCACAGCCGACACCCAGCATTTTCATCTTCTGATGGCGCCATCTCACCAAACTCACATCTTCTTAGACTATTTTCTGAAACATGACAATGGGTTTACTGAATGCAAATGACCTCCACACTCACCACATCTCCAGACCAATAGATGTTGTAGAACTGGTTATTTGCATTATGGATGTGCAGCCGAAAAAGAAAGAAAGAAAGGGAGTCCACTCGAGTACTAGCAAAGTGTACCTAATAAAGTGAGTGTTTTATAGCCTTAAGAGGAGAATGGATTAGCTAGATTTGACTGAAAAGTTTAGTTTGGAGACTTTAATACTCTGCTTGTTTTGATCCCAATAAATATTATAATTTAAATGTGTTGAAATTGTGGTAACTGATCAGACATCAAAACTACAATAATGTTGAAATTCAGTTGGCCTGTGCTCCATTTAATTTTTTGATAGAAAAATAGGAGCAAAAGTGAGCATGAGAGCCACTTGTATCAATCTTGTATCACTGGTTCCCAGTGCTCAATTCCAGGTAGAAACATGTATTCTGGCACTTCTTTAGCATAATTTTGCATGATTCAAAATTTAAAAATTCTTTATTTTAGACCTGATCTTTAGCAGTCTCTAAGTTCCAGTCTAAAAAAAGGCCTTTTAGCTCATCCCTTTAAGGCAACAGTCTCAAAAATATCACTTTCTTCTGATTGGTCAGCTTCCAGACACAACCCCACTCCATCAGAATCCAATAAAAATATAGAGTTGGAAATGAGTTAAATGGAAATAGGTCTACTTTAACACACTCAGCAGCTGTTTGCCATATTAAATGAACAAAAATATGCCATTTGCGCTGTAACTTGCTGTCCATCCCCTGAAGTTGTCTCACTTAACAGGTGCACTATTTGCTATGTGTACAAGACAACTGGTGCCACCTGTCAAGTTAGCCTGGTGAGACTACAATGAAGAAAAGGACCAATAAGAACGATCTCTGATCCATCTCTGTGTACATCTGTTTACAGCGCCTGTTTCTAAAAGCAGTTAGTATTGTCAAAGATTAAAAACAGAACCCCCCCCCAAAAAAAAAACAAAACAAAACAAAAAACAAACCACCCCACACTTCAAATATTTTTCTGAATAGAACTATATTGTTTGTAACAGCTTACAAACGACATTTGAAAATCAAATCATACAATATCTGCTGCTTCTCATACGGAGAGACATCCCCAATCACTGGGATTCACTGCATGGAGTGAATGAATCTACTGAAATATGACAAAGTGTGACAGCAAATGTAGCCCTCCCCTCCCCCACCTCTGTAGTAAACAATACATTTCCCAACGAGTTGTTATCACTTCTCCCGTAAGAATTAGAGCAAAACAAAAACAAGGTGATTTCTCGCGTAATAACTGTGATTGAATATGAAGATATAGACGAAACGGTGCAGGGCTGCTCATGTGACACCAGGAGACCGCAACATGCTGTCTGTGAACTGATTGGCTGAGAGTATCCACTAGGACAAATGCACAGGCTAGCGCATCCGCATGTGCAGGCTATGCTTGGGTCCATCCACTCGCTCCAACTTCTCAAAGTGTTTCCTAGCATTACGGATATTGATGAGAGTGGCTGCAGATGCTGGAAAAAAAAGATGTGAGTTCTTATTATTGTCTGTGTAGGTTCTCAGTCATCTAGGACAAGGTAATCTAAGCAGCCTGGAAAGCAAACTGACTGACCTCTCATCTAAGAGATTATTCAGTTCTAAAACCAAATGGTTGAGAGTCCCATGTATTTAAACCCTAGTGAGGATTATTCTTTAAGAGGGTCGTTGACCCACCATTGATCATGTCCCTCATCGCATGAGCCATGGTGTGAAAAAAGGTGTGAGTCATTAGCAGCAGAGGTTTGGGTGAAACCATTAGTCCCTTTTCCATTACTACCTACTTTGATCGATCAGTCACTGATGGCCACAATTTTCAGGACTTTCCATTACCTCATAGTATCAAGTACTAAAAACAGTACCCGCTCAGCAGGTTTCCAAGTGATCTGAGCAGGTACTAAAATGTGACGTCATCAGACTGCATGCCACCGATTGGCTGGTCAGTGGCGTCACTCGATGAGTCACACGATGAGTGTGAGTGTCTCATTCACAAAAATCAAAACCACTATTTTTGAACCCAGCAACAAGTGAAATGGCTACAAAAAAAAAAAAAAAGTCTGACAAAAAGCCACAGACTGAGCAGCAGGTATATCATCGCCTCTACATCCACCTTTGTTGTAGCATTTTTGTCGGATATTAATTACATCATGGGACGCTCTGATGCATTGCTATGACAACGACCGCGCACATTAGGTGGTACTCAATTGTAATGGAAAACCATTCAATCCGAGTCGAGGCGAGTTGATCGGAGCAGGTACTAATGGAAAAGCGGCTATTGTGAGACCCTGCCTCACCCAATCATGTGAGATCATCTGTTGCAAGATCTGAAATGCCTGGGAAGGGATCTCAACACTTCCTCATGTCATGAGGTACATGATCAATAGAGGGTCAACGACCCTCTTAAGGGACATTCCCACTAGGGATTTGGTTTTAGAACTGAAGAAGCTTTTTGGATGAAAGGTGAAATATCTTCAAGAAACTTCCAGTCGCTTTTCTTTCTAAGCTCCTTAGATGATGATGATGATTATTATGATTATTATTATTTTTTCTCATAACTGTGAATCTGCTGCAGAGAAATGTTATCTTCACTACTTACGAATAGAAGGGTCCGACATGATGACCATGACATAAGTGTTGGAGGTGAAGACGTCAATGAAGGCTGCAAAATTTGAGTTCCTTACTTCCATGCTTTGGAAGGAAGCTGCAAGTTTACTGGAATGATAAAATAAATAAAATTAAAATCAACACACTCCAGCTGATGGCATCTGGAGAGGAGGCGGAGCATCTGCAAAACACTTACCTACAGCTGAGTTTGAACTGTTTGATAATGTTACTGATCTTCTCAAACCTGTGAGCGTCACGCTGCTCTTTGCACTGATAGTGGGAGATCACCTGCATTTACAAAACAACACGGGGAAACGACAAGATAAATGACTCATTTCTAAATTTGTATTTCCTGCCCAGACGCTGCAGAGGAAACGGACACTCTCACCAGGAAGGTCGCTCTCTCAAACAGAAGAACTTCATCTGCCTCTATGATCTGTGCAAAATTTCTCAGGTTTGTTTCCAGCTGCTGGACGTTTGGGATGAGCTGGTACACTATGCTGGACCAGGCCTGCAAAGAGAAAAAAACCCAACAACGTTCAGCTAAATTTACCAACAAAAAAAAAAAAGCCTCAGCTTTATTAGCTGTGACAATAAATAAATAAATAAATAAATAAATAAATAAATAAATAAATAAATAAATGGACAGTCAGGTTCAAGACCTTATATAGGGTTTCATCCCAGATTGATGTCCTGAAGCATGTGCAAGCTAAAGGCCTGGACAGTCTTCGCAGATCTTCTTCACGTTCTTTAAAGATCTGTAAAGACAGAAAGGTCACACCAAAAGGGAAGTGGGACCAGCTCAAGATCAAAATAGACACAAATAAGTAAAATACAAAGAAAAAGTATGAAAGGAGGTTATTATAGATATGATTAACATAACAGGCAGTAAAATTAAGAGGTGAACAATATGACCATTTACAAATATTATTGGTACCCTTAAGAGCCCTACGTTTAGGTTGTTCATATTCAGTTCATACTTAAATGGGTCATACTGTAGCTTACACATCAAAGTGATCCCTTTCACTTTTTCAGTGAAATGAAAGTTCAAGTTTCAATCAAGAAAAACTAGTGCAAAAGTCTAAAAAGGACCACTTTAATGAGTAAATATATACAACTCATTTCCTGTGCTGGTGCCAGAGTCACTTATGTCTTGGTAAGGTTTTATTTTAATTTTTTGAAGAACCAGCCAACAACTCAAGCAAACCTTAATAGTACATACTGTTATATTAACTTGTTTCCCACTTTAAAGGAGTTCACAGACTCAGCTAAATGAAGTTGGAGTGGGAGACTTTTGTTTTTTAAAGCTTTTTGGTGGAAACACATGGAACTGGTTCTACACTGGGCACTATGGCTGTGCTTGTGGAAAAGACTGAACAGTACAATCTTAGAAAAGATGTAGTATGATCAATATTTTTTTCCTGTTTCTGTTCTGGATGGGCAGTGTCATGTCTGACTGAACCGGATCAGACTATTAATCAGCACTTGACTCGCAGATTAAATATCATTGTATAACACTGCAAATTCAAGACAGAGCAAAATAGTAACACGTGAGCGGGACAGCAGTACTAATGATGTATGAAATGTTACTTGAATCTCACCAAATCTCTCTGGTCTTCCTGCACAAGGTCCATTTTGTGCACAAGACAGAACACCTTGGCATCAGGGGAATTCTGCAGAATGGCTTCCAGACACGACTGGTAGTAGTGCATGTCTTTCTCTAGCTCACGGCTCTCAACGTCAAATACGTAAATAAGAACTTCTACATTTCTGAAAATGTTGTCCCTCTGGCTGGTGAAGTAGTTCTCCATGAATGTGTCCTGTCTGTTGGTTTAAAAGGCACAGATAAGTGATTAAAAATAAGGAATAACTTTGGCTTCTCAAAGCTGGTCCAGAAATGGCAAATAATTAGCAAATGTGTGTCTTACCCTCCACAGTCCCACAGGTTTAGAACCAGATTGCCAAGAAACCGTACATGGGAGTGTTCCACGTCAACTATGGTCAACCAATAAAAGCAGAAGAGTTAAATAAATGTAGATAATGAAACGCTCAGCATTAAAAATACATTTTCATATAAGACGGTGCTCTTACTTGTAGCTCCAAGGCGGCGTGTGTCTCGAGCTATGTAATTGGCAAAGATGATTGATCTCATACTGGTCTTTCCAGACCCACTTTTCCCCATCAGTAGCACCTGAAAAGCACACACACTCACTATTATAGTGGGAAGGGTAATTAGGTGGATTAATCTCTGATTTTAGAAGTACATGCTTGAAATCAAAGGACACTTCAAAAAGGATAAAACGAGTTCTCTGTAATGATCTAACAGATCTGCCCTTGCTTTACCTTTTTCTTCATTGCTGTGCTTGACATCCCCCTCAGCAAATACGAGTGTCGGGTATCTCAGTGAGCTGCGGGTCAGATGACTTCAGGCTGTGTCTGCAGCTGTCCTCCCCTTCCTCTCTTTGGGCTACGGAGAAAATCCCCCCCAGAAAAAAAACCCCAAAACGTGTTCATAACACGTGTGAACGCTTAAAACAGAAACAAATCAAACATATCCCGTCACTTTTGATCTTTAATAATCCTCAATAAGCTTGCTGGGCTTATTTACTTTTCTTTCTCTGTTATAAACACTTGAGCTAATGCTAACTTAGCTAGCCCGAAACAGTCCAGATATAAGGCTAGGTTAGCTTAGCTTAAATAAACGGCTGAATAGCTGCACTAAAATTCAACAGCGTATCATCAACCTACCCGAAAGAGTCGACCAGTTACCTAAACCGGTGCAGTTTTAAACAACAGTTTTCCTTTGTTTAAACGAGTACAGTTGATAAACATTACTTAGTGAAAGCAGCAATGAAGTCAGGATCAGCTGCTTCCTGTGTACGCCAAGAGTCACATGATGAGCAATTTGGGCTTTAAGCCCCGAGTTCTGTCTCACAGGCGACGTCATAGATTTAAACCTTACAGACGTTTTTAGATTAAAGTCTAAAAGAGAACAACAACCTTCAGTTTAACTCCGAAATAGTTTTAGTTGTAGTCCTTTTTGAAAAAAAAAGAAGAAGAGTTTATACTTCAATAGGCTAAAGGCAAACCTTATTTATGAGGCATAATTTAAACCTCCCATTTTGATTTGTATCGGAGATTCAACCAGAGTGGCTGCAATTCAATTTATAGATGTATTGTTAATTATTAAAGACCTAAACTTTAACACTTAACATCAAAACAGGTCGTGACTTGTGAATTTCTTTAAAATTATAGCTTTATTCAGTACAATAGCACACCACGTCATGCCTTACATCTTATTTTTTATATATTGTTTTTATTTATTTATTTGGTTATTTTTATACATATGGATAACCTTAATTTATTTTATTGTCTTTCAACCTGGTCCTGTTTTTATTGTAATTTGTATGTGTGTGTGTTTGTCTTTCTGTGCTCATAATTTTGTTCCGCAATGCTGAGTGGCAATAAAGGATATGAATTAAATAAAGACCCAAATAATGGTTTCATTGTTAACCCATGACTACATGACTCAGAGACCAAAGTAATGGCTGTAGGCGTGACTGGTTTTGGATTTTTGATTTATTTTGAAACCTATTACGTGAAGCATTACAACGCGCTTTTAATTTCGCTGTTTTGGAGCGTTTCTATCATGACATTGGGATCAAGGATTTCTCAGAAAAATTTGTGTCTATTATCATTCACACAATTATTTCCACTCACGCAAAAAGCGCTTCTTTAATTACATGATGCAGTTCCGCCTCTTGGCCACTAGAGGTCTGTTAGACACCCGTAGCCTCAATGTGCGTGAAGGAACAGATTTCAAAATAAAATATATCACGGCAAGCGTTTGAATATTCTTATGTTAAAATGTGATCTCAAAAACACTCACAGAGGTGTCACTTGTGTGTTTAAATGCTAGAATTCATTGTTGAGTATTTTGGCAAATGGCCTGTATTTGTATAGCACTTTACTTAGTCCCCAAGGACCCCAAAGCGCTTTACACAGTCATTCACCCATTCACACACTGGTGATGGCAAGCTACACTGTAGCCACAGCTGCCCTGGGACGCACTGACAGAGGCGAGGCTGCCGGACACTGGCGCCACCGGGCCCTCTGACCACCACCAGTAGGTAACGGGTGAAGTGTCTTGCCCAAGGACACAACGACCGAAACTGTCGGAGCCGGGGCTCAAACCGGCAACCTTCCGATTACAAGACGAACTAACAATTCTTGAGCCACGATCGCCCCATTTTATCAGCTCTAATGGATAAACTGACACAAAGAAAAAACATTGTTGCCATTTTGATAGTTCAAAAACAAAACAATAGTAAATATAATAAATATAAAACTGCCCACATTGAGAATCCTGATTTACAGTTTTTTTATTGTGACTAACTAGAATAATGCCACTTTAAACTGTGGTAGTACATTTGTGATTTCTCAAACAGATTTGTTTATTTGCTCATTAGCCTTTGAATGTAAGACTTAAAGTATAGCGTCAGAAACACATCAGCCGCATAGCAATGACCGAATCTGTAAGAAGAAAGGATTAAATAAACTGGAACATTACATTTTTTGATCAGAAATTCATTATGCTCGTTCATGTAACACCACTGCACATAAATCTCTTGACATCTCTCAATAGCCATCTAAGGAGATTTTTCTTGTAGAGCCGTTTTAAAGTGGGGGGGGGGGGGGGGGGGGGGGGGGGTTTCTGATCGTATCTGCATACAGTCCAAGTGAATATTCAAAAATAGAATGATTACTGAGGGGACAACAGACAGAGCAGCTAATTTGGACCACGTGTCTCTTTTAAGAGGAAAATTAAAGACTTGACTGGAAAGAAGAGGAAATCCGCATTTGGAAATCTCTCACAAAAGCAAGTCGAGACACTTTACCCACACCTGAGAAAACAGGTGTCATCCTTTACATATTCATAATGTGCTCAGTTCTTGTTTTTAATGGAAAAATAATTGGAAAGATTACCACTGGAAATTGCTTTTACGAGTATCTGCAGCAGCCCTAACCCTCAAAGCATGTGCGTACGTCTTAAAGTGGGCATTTCACTCCAAATGAAATATTCATAGTTAACAAAAGGAGGATGAATTGGTTTAATTAAAAAGCGCAGAAATAAAAGTGTTATAAAATTTTATTGTTTGCTTACTGTTTATTTTCAGAACCCCTTTTCCAAATAATCAGCAAGATTATTGAAGACCAGAAAAACAAAACAAAAACAAAATCTCAGGCTAATCTTTCAGGAACCTCACACAAATAAAATAAAATAAATCAACAGAAGAAGTCAGTTCACCGATAACTGGGGAGGTCTTCCACTCTTTGATGTCAAGAAGACAGAAAGAAATGCATAAATGTTGTCTGCAATCATGGAATCACAAACAAAAATTGAATTCTATCCTCCAAAATTTTTTATCATTTCACCAAAACTATATGAAATTGGCCTATAATTTACAGGGTACTAACTGTCAAACTCCCACATCACATTTATGGACTTCTTAAATATACATATTTAACAATAATTATAAATTACTTCCTCTTTATTGGTAAATATATATATTCAAGAATTACATACAATTTCCATACCAAGTAAACCACTTTAATAACGTGATGTTATCATAAACATATCACCAACATGAGGAAAAGTGATACAATAGCCCCTCAAAGGAGACAGTAGATGTAAAAAGGAGAGAAGACATGATGGAAATAAAAAGGTGTTGGGGAGTTATATTCAGGTAGTGTACAGACGCTTTGGAGTCCTCTTCCAGCGCCATTCGACTGCAGTCATTCTTTACATCTGATCTCTAAGTTTAGCGAGCCTTTGAGACAGTTCGTCCTTTGGATATGAGAGTGAGAGAAAAGACAGCGATTAAATGAGGATGAAGACGAGACAGTTTTTGTTTGCTGGATCCACAAAGAACTTCTTCCTGTTTTGCTTCATCTATCTGAGTTTTGCAAATGTGTTAGTAACAACTATGATGTAATGTGTGTGTACCTGTTCTGCAGAGGCCACACTGGTACCCACTGATCCCGTCTGTCCTTGAGGGAGCTCCATGTTCAGATCCAACCTAAGCAAGAGGCGGACATGGGAAGTGTACATTTTTAAACCAAAATGAAATATCTACTCTTTCATAACGCCCTGTAACACATCCGATCATATCTATGTCTCTACGTCACACACTGGCCCACGTGATCAGATATTTCACAAACAGTGAAAATGTTACCCTGCTTCATCAGCCATTTCGTGCAGCAACGACTCCACTTGATTCTGAAACACACATGACACAGCAGGTTTCACCTTCGAGTCTTTAACGGCCTGACAGCGTGAAAGAATATAAGAATAAACCGGCACGGCGTGGGGTACCTGTGGTGTTGTGAGAGTTGTCGTGCTGCTCATCGTATCCTCCATCTGGGCTGTCTGAACATCCAGTGTCTCAAACTGGTGTTCAAATTTATCCATGAGAGCAGAAATCTTAAAACAAGCATTGACGATGTGTTTTAATCGGTTCTTTCTTACTAAAATCATCACATTATATCCACATGTAGACTGTTGTACCTTTTCCAGATTCATACTCTTCAATGTGGCGTCCATGCCTTTCACCACTCCAGCCATTGATTTTGTGACCTGAGATAGAAAAACACCACATCAGTCAAATAGCCACAAACAGAGCTCAAACTGAAATGTTGTCTTCAGCCTCTAACTGATCTTTCTAGGACTACAGCACCTGGTTCATTGTGACTGCAGTTTGGACCCTCGCTGCCACAGCATCTACCCGAGCGCTCATCCGCAGGAAGTTCACAGACTGGTTCTTCTGTCTGATGGCGTTTTCTGCATGAATTCTTGCCACTTCCATGTTTCCTTTCTGGATGGCCTGTGGGGTGGCAGACAAAAATAATGGTTCAGTAAAATCTTGAGCAGTCTTTCATGAACTGATGAATGGATTCTGAGTCATCGCTGCTTACCTTCTTGACTTTAGCCTTCTCTAATTTTTCCTCTTTGTCACATTTCTTGGAATTTCTTTGGAGTTCTTTGGCAGCAAACTTTAGATTGAAGAGATTTTCTGGTACAACAAGTTAAAGAAGAACAAAGCCCAAATACAAAGCCCAAATACAAAGCCCAAAGACCAAAATCTGTACACCTCCGTCTCCTCACATAAGTTTGGCCTAAACTAAAACTCTGTAATAATTATTGGAAAAGGAGACAGTTCATAAAGAGACAAAGATTTTAAATCTGGTATCAGGTGATAGTTCTCATTATTTATTTATTTTTTAACCACGATCTGATGCATTTAAACCACTACAGGAAGATAAAAATTAAATGCATCTCCTTGAATTTCAAGCTAAATAAATGATCACAAAATGTGAAATAAACTTGAAGCTGGTGCTCTGATGTCATGGGAATACTGTGAAACTAAACACTCCAGCAAAAAATACACTCAAACATAGATGTGCAAGCAGAAATTTGATATCAAGGAGAATATGTCTTAAACACAAGTGTTGCCAGGGCGCGTTGTTATCCAGTTCTGAACCCTATACTTTAGTAGAAGATATAAATACACACTTAGCATTTCAGTCAGTCTATTCTAGATAAGGATTGCGTAATTCTGACCCATATTAGTCAGACTCAGATAACAAAGGTCTGACATCATCACGTGACTTTTGGATGGAGAGACTTGCTACAAAAAAAATGTCTGTCACACCTTTGAGCCACACAACAATGGTTTGTGTATCTATTTTCTCAGCTTGAATAGAGTCATGTGGGCAAAAAGCAGAGTTGCACCAACAGACTGAAGAAACAGCATCACCACTGCATGATCTGTCCACAAGAGAGCACTGACAAGTTCATTTTCCATCCTGTTTACTACCCGTGTTAGTTACAATTCTTTTTAATCAAAGTCTATTCAAATGGATTATCTTTAAGATTTACTGTTTATTAAAAAAATACTATTAGTCAGCTGGATTTTAAAACCCGTAATAACAATGTCAATACAGCCCTTAAAATTCCAATGTCAGTCTGAATAACATTTACATTTAAAAAAGTCTGAGATTTGTTCTCATGAGTTATACTGTGACAGACACGGGTTACAAAACAGGTATTTTTGGAGTTTTCTAATAATTTGCCTATGTTTGTATGGCTCCCGGAAACCACCGCCGCGCTGTGTTCAACAACACACATCCACCTTGTTCCTTTATTATGATTCGGAGTGCTAGCTAACACCCAAACTTCACGGGAAACTACCGAGCGCCAGCTGCTTTATTTACACCCATTAGCAGTGTAAGCTCTTAAGGCCTTCAGCCCAGCTCGGTCGCCGTGTTACGACGCCTATACAGACTATGAAAGGTTCAGGTTATTCGGTAAGGCGTTACCTGTGTCTCCGCTCAATATCAAACATGTTCCGCGACGCTTCAGACATCTGTCGCACATTAATCTCAGCAGTCTCGTCAAAAACCACCGTGTTGTGTTCGCCCGTTTAGCTCGGCGTTAACATTACACCAAGTGACTCTCTCTCACCGCTCTTTTTAAAAGGATACTTTCCATGCTGGGCATCTTGAGGCCGTTCTTTTAAAATCCAACAGTTACACAATAAAATCAACACACAAAAAAGTTGCTAAATATAACAAAACTTCCCAGTAAAACTTCACCTTTTCAGGTTTCGGTCCTCGTCTTCTTCCGCACTTCCTGATGTCTGATCAAAATATGGACGACGTCAGTGTCACGTGGTGACGGTATTCCATTCAGACGTCACGAAGGAGCGGCTAGCCCCCCTCCTCCACCCGAAATGTGAATGAGAATAAAAAAATAAAAAAAATAAATAAATAAATAAAACTAACGTTAAAACACCGCAGTTTTTTCTACGAGTAAACTCCGGCTGAGCACAGTGACCGAGTGAGCACAGACTGATAAAAGTGGACGTGGCGTTGTACCCTGCGGAGTGCCGGTGGGAGGTAAAAGCGGTTGGTTGATTGATGATTAGATTTACGGTGTGGATCACGGCTGGGAGAGAGGATGACTCACTCCGTCTGATGTGATGTTCACCCCGCAACAGCTCGGCAGTGCGGTGGCACGCCGGTAGTTCAGCCTGACAGGTCGGTGTGCTCTGCCGTTACAAGCCAAACTTTACCAAACACTTCAGATGCGTTTGGAGGGCGCTCAGATACGTTCTTTGTTTCAAACTTGAGTGGTTGTCACTTGCAGTTAAGGAAGACACCGAGCGTCGTGATTTACCGTAAATTTCGTGACGCCTGATTGCCATGGAAACAGGGCTCCTGCGCTGAGAGGAAAGTGTCCGCGTTATAACTTCAGCTTCAGCATCAACCTTTCCAACGAGGTCGCATAAACCTGTTGGATACTTCACAGTTTTCATTTTTCTTGTCTCTGCCCTGGCTTTACTTTCCACCACGAAGCAGGTGAGTTTTTATTTGTATTTTGTAAACGCATAATTATCTCTTCTGCTGGCACAACGCAGTAAATGCACCCTTTTTTCTCCTTCCTTCAGCATATTGCTCAGTTTCAGCCAAAAAAAAAAGCAAACAAAGAAACAAAGATTGGCCTGTTTATTTACTTACACTGTCTGTCAACTTGTCAACTAGTAGCTTCTAAATGGAGCGGAAAATCCAGATGTTGGTCACATCTGGAACTAATCTGTGATACATTTTAAGTTCCGAGGACAACACGTTGCTCTGTGGTTGAAACATTAAAGAGCAAAATGTTGTTGATCCAAGCAGAAATGCCCACCACCAGCCTTTTGTGTGTCCCCACATCACGATCACCATCTGTGTGCTCAGTATTGTGGGGTGGACTATGCTTCAATCCATTCACAAGCTTCCCTGCCTAAATATTTCAAGAGTTTCACAGCCATAATGCCACCGCAAGTGGTGCATTTGGTGTCGTGGTGGTTTTGTTTTGTTTTTTTGCGCACAGAGAGACAATCCAGGAGAGCCAACGTGTGATGCTTCATTCAGTGGCTGTATGAGTCATATAGTCTTATCTATAAAGAAGCCAAGTGGCAGAGGAGCAGTCCTGCTGCAGGACCGAGTTGATATAACCCCTGAGATTCACTAGAGGCTGCTGTGGGCCATGCTTCCCTGTGCCCCGAGTTGCTGCCACTGACTGCATTTTGCATTGATGACCGTCAAATACTAACACAGGATAGAGGATGCAGAAGGCAGGTCACACGCTGTGCGCAGCACAGTTGATTGAGTGCTGTTTACAGTACGTCACAGGGCCGTGAAAACCATGTGAATGAAATCGGTACAATTTGCGTCTCAGTTTGCATTTTTAAAAATGGGGTTAAAACATTTTCACAGGTATTTTCATTAAGCTTTAGCCACTATGCTCATATTTGATGTAACACGTTAAAATTGAACCATTCCCTTTTCTTTGATCTTTATATAAACTATATATGATGAGCTATTATGGAGGAGTATCGCATGAAAAATATTCTTAGAACAGCACACTTTTGATTTTAATTGAATCTGACCTGAAAGTTGATGAAATTTATTTATCAAGTTATGCAGATTTAAACATTAGATTTCAAACACTGCTCGTTTCATTTTGATTACCAGCTTATGCTGGTAGTATATAATAAGCTAAATGCACCTATTTCTTAGGTACATTTACAGATACACACATAAGTGGAGCTCTTCTCTGTGGTGTGTGTTCGGTAACAGGCTAAAATCTGACATTTGTCTCTGTACAGAGTGAGTCAGCGTGCATTAATGATGACGTAGACCACCTTCCCCCCACTCTAACTCATTTCCCCTTTACCCCCTTCTTAATTTAAAGATTTTAACAAAAACTATGTCAGATACAATTTGTTGTGACATTAAAAGACCAGGAACATTTACGCCATGCTGTATATTTGCAGAAAGATGTAGTCTGGGGGTATTAATTAACCGCAACCCTGTTTTTATTATGCATGACTCCCTCTGATACCTTTTGACATAGAGGTGCAAGCCAAACAGACAAATCCAGCTTGCCTTATACAGACCGACCAGGTTCTGTAGTTGCTAAGTTTAATTTCTTCCCTGATTACCTGTCAGCTGCTGAATGACAGACAGGTGAGTCACCTGTAACTAGGACATGTAATCATGGAAGAAATTCAACAAACTTGATTACTGAATATTTATCCAATGTGACCAACAAGTAAAATGGTGTGAAAGGCAGCTGGCAGTGTCCATGGCTGGCAGAGAAAAAGCCCCAGTTCAGTGTGGGAGGGGTCGTAAAGTAGAAACAATGTTACATATTTGGCCTGTGCATTTGATTAGCTGATGTACATGGTCTTAGTTTTATGGTCTGTGGCAGACATTCTGACGCGATCTTATAAGAACATATTTTTATTACATTTGTTGGATTACTGGGAAAATATAATTTGTTACTGTGCGTCATCAGTGGCTTATGTTTAAGCCCTTACTGTGCCACTTATTTGACTTTGCCATATGTTACGATTCTGTTGCCATCTAGTGGCAAAACACCAGGCAAGCTAATCACCGAGATATCCTCAATCCTCAGAGCTGCCCATTATTCCTAATGCTGAATTGCTGAATTTCAAATCCAACTAATAAACAATTGCAGTCAGAGAGGAATGAGGGTGGCAAAAGACTTTAGCTCATATATGCATTTTTGTTTGACTGCATTTTTGACACAATACTTTACAGAGGAGAGAAAAACAAAGGGGCAAAAGCCAAGTCTACAAAACCTTTCTTTTCGCACACTCTCTTGCAAAGGCTCAGCGCTAGTGGCTTATCCAGCTCTATGCAAAAGTGCATTTTTTCCACAGGATGTTATGCTTTCTGATCTCTTTTCCTGCTCCATGCGTTCCCTTGCCAGTGTAAGATGTTAGTCGTAATGTGATGCAAAACTCTGTTTCACAGGTGAAGACGATGGAGCTTCAAACAGAGAAGAGGTTCCACAACCTAACCCTGGAGCAAGTTCAGGCTCTTGACAAAGTTTTGACTGAGGTAATCCCCATCCATGGGCGAGGTAATTTTCCTACACTGCAAGTGAGAGCGAAAGACATCATTCGTGTAGTGAAGGACCGTCTGGTTGAAAGGAACATTCAGGTTAAAGATATACGCCTCAACGGCATGACTGCCAGCCACATCCTCGTTAAAGACAACGGGCTTGGCTACAAAGACTTAGACATCATTTTTGGAGTGGAGCTTCCGAGGCAGGAAGACTTCCATGTTATTAAGGAGGTGGTGCTGGGGAGCCTACGAGACCTTCTCCCTTCTGGGGTTAACCGACGTAAGATCACCTGTCTGACAATGAAGGAAGCCTATGTGCAAAAGATGGTGAAAGTTTTCAATGAGCATGATAGATGGAGCCTTATCTCGCTTTCTAACAACAGGGCTAAAACTGTGGGGCTCCGATTTGTTAGTTCCCTCAGACGACAGTTTGAGTTCAGTGTGGACTCCTTCCAGATTATATTAGATCGTATGCTCCAGTCTTACTGGGGGAACGAAAGGAAACAAGAATGGAAGTTGGCACTGACTGCTGGGCCTTCATCTAAAAAGGACGATGACGATGAAAGCAAAGGACAAGAGAAGCCGAGCATTCCTCAGGAGGTTGAACATGATATGAAAGAAGATTCTGCAGTGGTGACTAGCACAGAAAGTCCGTGCCAGGATGAAGGTGTTTCTCCACTCGAGGAAGAGCTTCGTCAAGAAGAGGTCGAGAGTGTAGACGAAAAGCCCGAGGTGCAGCAGGTGCTGGAACCGGAGAGCATAAGCTTACAACAGGAGAAAGAGGAAGTGGAGGGCATTGAGGATGTACAATCAGAGGAGGAAATTGTGTTTGAGATGTGTGAGAAAAAAGGAGAAGAGAAAGAACAGTTTGAAATCAATTATCCTGTAGTTGCATCGCCCAAAACTTTATTTTCAGATGTTGGGGATCCTCTGATGACACATGCATGTTTAACCCTACAGAGTAATGACGAAAAATACGAGGCACAAGCTTCCCAGCCTGTAGTGTGCACATCACATACAGAAAAACCAGCTCCACAGGATTTAAGTCATCGTGAAGAAAAGTTCAACGTAGACTCTGTAAGCTGCAGGACTGATTCTACCCCAAACCCGCAAGATTCAAATCTTGAGTTTTCCTTTCCTCCCCCAGCTAAAAAATCTTGCAGCACATCAGCGGACATTGTGCCGGATTACTGCCCCTCGCCGAAATTACAAAGAAAAATGTCACGGAAGTTGATTAGTAAGCCTGAAAAATGGTCTTTACTAACCGATCTGTCAGACCTCACCACACAGCTGTTTCCACCCATAGAGCTACCAAAACAACTTCAGCCGAAACCTGCTGTGCTGGAGAGTTCTCAAGTTAACAGTTCAAACATACCAAGCTGTCAGACGGAGAACTCGGAGGGTACAGATGTACTTACAGTTCCCACACACAGTACAGTCAGTACACCGCAGGATGGGACTTGCTCCAGAGAAACTTTAGAACAAACTGTTAAGCCAAAACACTCAAAGGAGCCTCCTGATTCAGAGCCTCAAAGCAGCTCATGTGCAGCAGGTGTGGTCTCACAGCCTCAGGTATATGAGCATAAACCGGAGCTGGCAGACGCCGTCCCAAACAGCTGTGAGTCAAGCTCATGGCTTGGGGAAGCAGGAGAGCCCACCATCACTGTTGAAGCTGAGTGCATGTACGGAGACTTTGATCAGGCTATGGATCATCTTCGAAACCGCCTCATTGCCACCCACAACCCAGAGGAGATCCGCGGTGGGGGATTGCTAAAATACAGCGACCTGCTAGTGAGGAACTTCCGGCCAGCCAGCGAGACAGAGATAAAGTCCCTGGAGCGATACATGTGCTCCCGCTTCTTCATCGACTTTCCTGACGTAGGCGAGCAGCAGCGGAAGATTGAGGCCTACTTGCAGTGCCATTTCATCGGCAGCGAGGAGACTAGTAAGTATGACTATTTGATGACCCTGCGGCGCGTGATAGATGAGAGCACGGTGTGTTTGATGGGACATGAGAGGAGGCAGACCCTCAACATGATCACAGTGCTGGCTCTAAGGGTGCTGGGCGAGCAAAACGCCATCCCCAACACGGCCAACGTTACCTGCTTCTACCAGCCGGCTCCATACATGACAGAACCCATTTACAACAGCTACTTCATCACTCAGGCCCAGCCGCCTCTGGTCTACCACCCGTACCCTTTACATGTCCACATGCAGACTGGTCTGGTGTAGCAACGTTGATGTGCCAACAGGGAGGCATGCGAGCTGCTTTCAGCATGGTGCTCTGCAAGCAGAAGCACAAATGCAAGTTTTAGCAACAAAAAACAACCACGGGCGCAGTGGTGTTTAATGTTTTGAAATCCCTCCTGCTTATGACATGAAAGGCAATGAAAGGTCAGAACTGCAAGTGGTCTGGGATCAAAGCACGTCACCCTTTCAAGATGAACACTTTTGACAAAGGAAAGAAACGCAAGGAACCCACTTTTCAGAGAGCTTGTGATGAGGATCGTATTGAAGCCGAGGGACTTTATTTGTGGCAGCTTCAGCTGCGTTTCGGTGGAGCTCTGAACTGATCATCATCCCGTGATGAGAACATCGTAGTGTGATACTTTTCTTATGGTTCGATAAACCTCTCTAACAATTAAACAAAATACACCTGTTGGCAACAGAAATCCTAGTTTGAGTAAAGCTTGGGTCATGGTAATTTCTCAAGGGTTAAATCTCCCATATAGGTGTTTTGTAAGTCAACAGCCTTCGTAGAGTAAAGTCAAACGTGTGGTTATAACTCTGTATTCACTGTAGAGGAATAGGACTGCATTTACTAAAAGAAAACCTTAGACGAAATCTCTTGTGGTGTTTCCATAATCTTGGTGCCAAGTTCTGTGTTTTTGTGAGTGTAAACATCATTTCAGAGAGCTGAAAAGTTTAGTGCCATTAGGGACTGTGTGAACATTATTGGGTTGATAAGGGGGCCTTTGTAGAAATACATACAAAAAAAGACCTTCTACATCAAAGCCCTTGTAAGTGTAAATCATACTCTTAGAAAAACAAGAAAGCATCAGAGTTTTTGTTTGGAGAAGACTTCTCTTTAATTATGAAATGAAAACTTTCAAGCTAGCTTCAGATTAAAGAGTTGGCACACAAAAAAAGACAAAATTGAGTTAATTAGGATATCCGTCAATAAATATCAGGCACAATAATGTGTCATAGTTGGCAAAAACTGAGAAAAAGACCAGCATATTTTTTGGGTGACAGATGGAATTTGGTTGGTAATTACCCTGTAGATTGTCATATGTTTTGGCCCGGTTATAGCTGGTCCATAATCTCCTAATGAAACACAGTGAACATCTTATCCGAGAAAAATATTGTTTCACTGAGGGTGTGACTTAATCAGATTTTATTGGCAGTGGAATAGCAACAAAAAGGTCAAACAAACAGCTTTTGATGGCTGTGTTGCTAAATCCTGACAAGTAAACACACCATAACAACTTGCCAACCACTCCATACTTTACAGGAAGGTCAAAAAAGTACAACAAAGACTATATAATCTCTTAATATGTGGGTATTCATGTACAATCTCAATTTTGAAAAAGTTTAGACGCTGGGTAAAATGTGAATAAAAATAGAATGCAGTGATTTGCGAATCTCATAAAGCATTTGTTATTCACAAAAGAACAAAGAAAATGCATCAAATTCTTATACGTTTTACGTTTTCATGAAAAATATTAACTCCCTTTGAAATTGATGGCAGCAGCACATCTCAAAAAAGCTGAGATGGAGCCCACAAAAGACTGGAAAGTAAGTGGTGCTACAAAGGAAATCAGTATTGGATGCCTGTGATGTTCAGGCCCTCGGACAGCACTGCCTTAAACAACATGATTCTGCCATGGATATCACTGCATGAGCCCAGGAACAGTTCAGAAATCACTGTTCACTGTGCCAGAGGTTAAAGCTCTGTGATGCAAACAAGAAGCCATATGTGAACATGATCCAGAAATGCTGCCATCTTTAAAATGGACTGAAGTATAGTAGAAAATCTGGTGTGTAGAATTATGGATGCTGAATCCTCCAGACTAAAGAAGCTTGTTATAGCAGCGCTCGGTTTAAAAGCCTTTCATAAATTCAGTATGGGTAAGCTGGTGTGGGGGTGCATTAGTGCCTGAGGAACTGGCACCCAGTGCTAAAAGGTATATACAGCAACACGTTCTCCCATGCAGAAGACATTTTTCAGTGAAGGCCTTGCATATTTCAACAAGACAATGCTAAGCTACTTACTGCATCTATTGCAGCAGCATGACTTCCAATAGAAGAGTCCAAGTCTGGCAGTAGACCAAACCTTTCACCATTAAAAAAAATTTGATGCACCATAAAGTGAAAAATACGACAAAGAAGATCCCGGACTGTTGAGCAGCTAGAATCCAGTATCAGACAAGAATGGGGCAACGTTCCTCTCCCAAAAGTCCAGAAGTTACTCTCCTCAGTTCCAACAGGTTTACTGGCTGCTGTGATGCTACACAGTAGTAAATGTGTCCCTGTCCCAACATTTTTTGAGATGTGTTGCTGCAATCGAATTTAAAATGAGCTACGTTTCTCTTGAAATGCTACCTTTTTTTCAGTTTAAACATCTGATGTTTTCTGTGTTCTACTGTCAATAAAATATGGGTTTGTGAGACTTGCAGATCATTACATTTGAGCACCTCATCATCCACACTATAAAAGCTAATAGATAGCTAATAATAGATGCTTTCAAAGGCCTTTAATCTTTTATTTTAATACAGAGTATTTATATATAAGCCCATATTATTAATGATAACAACAAGGATGGAAGAAAAATAAATTATGAGGCTTCTTCACACCTAATATGTTTCCTACAGTCCCTTAAAATGTTAAGACACACCTCTGCTCACAATAAGTGACAGATGTCATGTTCCTAGGATTGTTGTTGTTGTGTGTTTCTGAGTGTGTTGATATTTATTATGACATAGTGTAAAATTCTGAGCTTAGATCTGTGCCCATATAAGATTCAAACTTACCTGCATTTTAGAACTAAATTCTCCTATTCCGTGTCAGGGAATTACCACGAACTTCTTATGGATTTGTGACCGAGGGTTTGACTGTCTTGTTTTTAATTTTGTTCACACAAAAGCTGAGAAATGACAGCATGTTGAATCCCTTTTCCCACAGTCGACAGGCTGAATAGACTTTGTGTTTGTATAATGTGTTGACAGCTGTTTGTTGTAGTGGACGAGGTAGATGTACGTTCTGTCGGGGTGGTGCCTGCTATTGTGTGCAAAAATGTTACTGCTCATTTTAAGTATTTCAGCTGTCTTCAGTGCAGCCAGCAGTTATTGCACTTCTGTCTTTGTGTGTTTGTTCACTGTGTATGCATAGTACATGTAATCAGTATTAAAAAAAAAAAAAAAAAAAAAACCTAAATCATTTAAGCACAGGTTAGGATATGTGGACTATTCACACTGAGACTGAAGCACAATGTAAATGCACTTAGGTGTTGTCGAGTAATAAAGGTGTTGGACATGCTCGTGACTCTCCACATAAGTATCGAACACATCTAAAGTACTCTGTGGTGCAATATGTAGTGGTCGTATCTATCTTTAGACTCTGGGTTTGTTGTGTATCGTTAAGGAACTGTTATGCCAGTAGAGAAATGTCCCTGTTATGATATCTAGTTGCTCAGATTGTTGTGTTATTGTGATAATAAATCTAACACAACCTCTCTTTGTCTGGAGTCTTTTCCTTTGTGGTCAGACTTCCACTATATCATTTTTTAAAAGCTGCATTAAACCTTCAGAGTAATAACCTGTTTGACACTTATCATTCTGTACCAATATTAAACCGTGTGAACGCCTGTTTATTTCCCTTTAATTCCTTACATTTGTAAGGAAAATGCATTTTGGGGTTGAGCAGCAGAGTTGAGTATGTGGGTTGCACCCATTAAAACCTGGTAAATCTGCTTTGCCAATGCAAAACAACTGATTCATTGACCAAAACAACCACACTGACTGACAAATGATGGTTAAAGAATGGGACCCCATCCCACAGCAGTGTGTGACCAAGCGGTTGACCAGCATGATGGGGAGGTGCCAGGCGACTGTGGCTCTACATGCCAAGGCCCCTGTCGTTAAATGAATACATTTTTAAATTGCTGATATGTCTAGTTTCATTAGACCTCAATCATTCAATCCAATAAACGGCACCAAACAAGTGTCAATAGCAGAATATATTTTTCTTCAGCGCAACCTACACGCTCAACTCTGCTGCTCAACCCACAAATGCATTTTCCTTACAAATGTGCCACCATTTAAGGGGAAATAGACCTTCCAGTGGTTTAAGATTTCTTGCCAAGAAGTATTGTTACAACAAAGAAATGCAAAAAAACCCCCCACACTGTCCTTACTTTTTGTGCCACATTTAGAATAATAATATTCTTGTGCTTCATTATGAGTTATTAGTATAATTAGGCAGATTGGTGTATGGTGGTGAAGGTCCTGGGTTCAAATCCACCAGGTGGCTTTGGTCTTTCTGTGTAGAGTTTGGGTTTTCCATCAGGCCAACTATGCAGCTACTTTCATCTTCCCCCTTATTCACCAGGGGATGCCACAGTGGCAGCTCTGCATGTTTGATTGGGCAGATTTTTACGCCGGATACTCAGATTCCTCCAGGAATTGGAACTTCCCCTTGTTAGTAAAATGTGTAAACCACTACTCTATGGATCTTCTGCATGTGAGGTCAACTGGTAATTCTAAATTGAATGGCAACCCATCCCAGGACGCATCTCATTTGCCGAATGACATTTGGCTGGAGCCCCACACAACTTTAACCTGTGTAAATGTGGTTAAGAAAAAGGGTGGATGGATCATATAATTAGAAAAATGTCCTGAAGGATGCTACATCCTTACTCTAGGTTATGTTTTGGCACATTATTAAGATGAGGACCTATAATCAGTCTTGTGAGAGCTGATGGGTATGTCTATAGGATTTACGTTTTATATGAATAATTCATACTTTTCCAGGAGCACATTACCAATTTTCACAGTATTTTGGTAAGACCACCCTCAATTATAATGCTGCATTTTAAAGGATGTAATTCTAATCATTACCTTATTAATGCTGAAGACACAAAACTGGCCAACACACTCTTTTCCTGCCGTGTGCTGCACTCACCCAGCAGCTATACATTACAAAGAAAAAGCCTTTAATCAGATTTTAATCACTTGATATAAGCATTTGAGGATTTAGCAGTTTAAGACTCAATTTAGATATAGAATGAAGGCGTTTTATATAACAAGTCACCTTTTCCTTTTTTTTGTTGCTGTTTGGCACACTTGTCACACTAAAAATGACCTTTATCTCTTTATGCACCGAATAGTTAGAAATCGTAAGATCCTCCAGCATCACTGCAGTTTCTAGGTGTGGTGGAGCACGGTGCGTCACAGCTCAACCTTGTTTGTTCCTTGTCTGACTCACCCCAGCTTTCAGTGCATTAATGCAGTTAGGCAGTTGCAAATGGTACAGTGAGGTTTATGACTGCCTACCATCACAGTCAGCAGCCCCAGTGTTCAGAAACTCTCGAATCTCTGCCTTCGGTGGCTGTTTACGACCCATTACTAAGACAACTGATGACTCAGTCCCTGTGTTGCGCAAGTAGCCCTTCAAGCTTATGCAGGCTTAGCGTGGACAGATATCAGACATGGAAAATTCTTTAAAAGAAAAAAAAGGGGGGACAAAATTCTGAGAGAAGTTAATTTTCTTTTTTATTAAAAAAAACAAAACACAATTAAAACATTATAAAAAACACATTAAGCTTATTCAACCTATGGGAGAACGTTGTCTTTGTTGACTAATCTGATGCTTTGAGGCAAGACTAAGCGTCATCTACTGTATGAAAATACTGTATCAAAATAAGAATAGTCTTCCCACACTGAGCCATAGGAATTCCAAGACACCAGTTAATGCTGCTGCTCAGCACACCTGATTTTAGACGCCGATTTGTGTTTCGTCTCTCAGAATCTGTCACTAACCGAGCTTTACAATAACTTCGGAGGCCTGCCTCTCTCCTCAGTGACGGAGGGGTGAGAAGGTGTGTCTGAATCATAGCATCCAGTGTTGATATGAGAATGTAGGTCATGTAGGGGGGGGAGACAGTGATTGTATAGGGTGATGGAGAAAGCCATCATGTGTGCAGTTGATCTACTATCAAAGTTTGAAACCCATCAGGCTACAAAGAGAAGAAACGGTCATCCAAGGATGATACTTCTGCTGTTAACCAGAAGAAAGCGCAATCAGATGAGACCTTCAGTTTAATCATGCACAGGTTGAAAAAGATTTCTACTTATATTTATAAACCTAAACAAAAAAACAAAAAAAGGGGGGGGGGAGGCTGAATCGAAAGTGCCGCTGGCACAGTTCAAACATTCTTACACAAAAATGAGGTTTCATCTTATTTCTCTAATATCTTTATTACTCAGCTGCCACATGGAGGAGATAAATGTGCAAATATTTCCTTTTTCCTCATCACTAATAAAGTATGAAATAGATAAAGTAACCCGAGTATAATGCAATGGAAAAATAAATATTTCTGTGGAAGAGAGCTGGCCAGGGCATTCCTTTGCTTTTGCACAGGCTGGGTAGAGAAGGAGCTGCGGAAATAACCATGAATATTTGCAGGTCTGATCACTCAGAGTACAACAGCACTAAAAACAGTGGCTTTGTTACCCCCGAAAGAAAGAATACACCACCTTTACCCTTTAAAAACAGCACCCAACTCTATCTAAATAACAGTGCTGAAGAGAAGACCCAAGCAAGAAGAAGCTGGGGAAAGACATTTCCTTTCACATTCACAGACCAAGGACATTGAAAGGGATATTACTATGGTAATCTATTCTCCGTCTGCTCCCAGGGCGTCAAATACTGCTGTTGTGTCAAAACCACCAGTGTCTCAAAGAAATGCAAAGAGGTGGAGACAGTGTAGTGATTGGTTATAGAAACCAGTCTACCACTCAAATACAAAACAGTTTGGGTCTTATGGACCGCTTGGAGTCGCATTTAAACACAGCAGGTAAACTTTTCTTCTTCAACAAGCAGGTGTAAACAACAATCTTTTTCCTAACCAAGCAGTTTTTGGTGTTCAAATCTCACCAGCAAGTAAAAACTGAAAGAAAACAAAGTGAAATACAATGAAGCACCCAAATGTGACATAACCCCATCTCAAGACAACATCTGTACAAAGCCAAGAACAACAGCAGTATTTTATGCCCTGGGGTAAGAGCGTGTTGCCATTTTATTTTACCCACTTCTTCCTAATATTGCTAGTCCTCAGTTGAGGAGAGCACAATCAGATGGAAGTCTGTGCTGCAAACGAGAAAGGTTGACATCAGATACCTTAAGTGATTCTGCACCTGTGGCTGTGACCACTACCACAACAGTTTTGATTTACTAAGTGAAAAAGAAATAAAATTAAACAAAACAAAACTACAGATGAGCACCATTTTTTTGGCATCTCCACATCCTTCTTTGGCGACCAGGAGCAAGAAAGGTTGCTGGAGGGAAGAAGGGGAATTTATATAGTGTTTAAAGTTCTGGACGTGAAACCACAGGATGAGGAGGAAGAAGACCAGAGCCATGTCGTAAGGGCTCTTCCAGAGAAGCAGTAAGGCCGAGGTGAGTTAATCCAGTTGGAGAGGGTCCGTGTTGAACAGAAGCTCTGTTGACCAGGGAAGAAAAAAAATCCGTGGCAACATTTTATGAGCACCGGCTATCAGTTTGAGAGTCATAATCAGTCTTTAGATAAAAAGAGAAATCATATTTATATATTATATATACACACACACAAATTTGTATAAAAAGAAAAAGAATAATCCCTGATGTGTTACTCATGTTTTACAGTTCTTTCATTGAGGTTTGGAAAAAAGGGGATGGGTGAGGGGCGACGTGTCAGTGACTCCAGCCCATAAGGTGGCTGACACGGGCTTTCTCAGTCATACGGCGTACCCGTCCTGAGCGGGACATGCCCAGGTTTAGAGGGTCGTCTTTCGACCCATGGCCATCATCCTCCGAGTCGTCTCCGTATCGAACTGTCCTGCGGCCCTGGTTTCGTGTGTTGACCCGCCGAGACTTACACTGGCTGCCTCTCTGGCTGCTAGCTGCTGCTGGAGCTGCTGCTGCTCGTGTCTGCACCTCAGAGTTGTTATCATCCTCGTCCTCTGGCTCCTCCTCTTCCTCTTCTTCCTCCTCTTCCTCCTCTTCTTCTTCTTCCTCCTCTTCTTCCTCCTCATGTTTTAAATCCACCTGTTGCTGCTGCTCCTTCTCTTCCTCTTCCTCCTCCTCCTCTTCTTCTTCCTCATCCTCCTCTGCCTCTTCCTCCTCCTCATCCTCCTGCTCCTCTACCTCAAGCTGCAGTCGTGCTCGTTTAGGTCCCTGTGCCTCTGTGTCCTCTCCTCCTTTGTGTCTCCTCTTTTCTGAGGCTGCCACCTTACCCTTAGCTGAGAGGCGTACTGACAGGCAGGGGGCTTTGCTGTAGTCGTGATCTCCTCCTCCCTCCACGTACTTTTCCACCTCAGAGTCAGAGCTGTTGTCGCTGTCCGACGATGAGGAGGAGGAGGAGGATGATGATGATGATGATGATGATGACGACGACGAGGTGGAGGACGACTCCAACGAGGAGCTGTTGGATCCTGACGCCTCCTCTTCATCGTCGGACTGCGACGTTTCTCGCAAGTGCCGTTGTCTGGAGCCGTTACTTAGGTGCAAGTTATTCTGGTGACCTGATGGAAAACAAGAGGGCGGCGGGTCACTTCTGCACCGTAACTTTGCAGAAACACTGAAAAGGGAAAACGTGCATGCTTTTTAGTTACTGCTCGCAATACCTGATTTCTTCACGGGAGTTGCTTGGCTGCGGGTCACCCGATGCGGTCCTTGATTTCTGCTCCTGACACTCGTCCCTGAAGTTGGGGAAGAAGGCTGGACGTCCTCTTCCTCTGCTACATTACCGCTTTGCTGAGCTAAAGAAAAAAAATAGACACAATGCAATTATCCATCAGAAAAGCTGAGAGTACAGAAGCAACTAATCACATTAGAAGATACTAGAAGCTTTTAGCAGGGGTGAATGTATGTAAGTCAGGTAACACCATCAAAAATAATGCAGAGAGCCTGAATGTCATTTGTTATATTCACCATTTTGTTGGGATGCTAACCTCGATATTAGCTAACTAACACTAAACAAAGTAGAGCCAAATGGACAAATTGAAATGGTGACCTGTTTTATAAGTGGGAAAATATACTTTGTTTGCCATTCCTACCATTTCTCTTCAGTTTCTCTGAAAACAGATTTTTTTGTCTTTTGTTTGGTAGCGTTTTCATACTTTCCTTTTTTCATGTCCCCAAGCTTTCAAAACTCCTTGATTAACATGGATATTTCATTAATTCTTCCATCCTGGTTTATTTTCCATGATTTGCTGACCTGCTACAGATTTAGTGACGATATAAATAGATAAATACTGGCTTGTAGCATGTTCCTAAAACTAAAAGCCAAGTTTACACAAAACCTTAGATTGATCAGTATCCACACAGCGTCACCACCACATGCTAAAGGTGGGAAAAGTTGCCTGCATCACTCAGGCGGGAGATTTTATTGGCTGACTGACACCTCTAGGCTTGCATGGCCATGCTGAGTACGGCTTTCCCCTTACAGTTGATGTTTGCTGGACAAAGATTTGGGGCAGAACCACTCACTGTTTGTTTGCAGTTTGTTCAATAAACTAAATTTTCCAGACATTTCTAAAAGACGGGATTCTCAATATGCACCTTTGGTCAACTTTTCTTGCGCTGTGTCGCGTGTTACCTCTGTTGAGATGTGCCTGTAGTAATCGTTACAGTTTTATGATGCAGAATTTGATTTAAAATGACAATTTTTAACTCTCTTAATTGGGGGAAACAAACTTTCTAGCAGAAACGGAAATTGTTTTTAGCATAGCATAACTAACAGCAAACAGTCACCACTTCCAACAACAGTAAAAAGTGATGCAAGATAAAGAAAAGAGGGCAGAATCTGCTGTTTGGAGCATTTTTGGCCTTGGGGGAAAAAAAGAAGCAAAGGAGAGAATTGCTTTTTGCGTCACATCAACTTTTGCTTAATGCGTTACTCAAGACTAACTGACGTCTTTCCAAATGAATAATTTGTGCCACAAAGTTTGGAAGGAAAGGTGTAAACAGAGTTTGTTTCAAAGCTGCACTTCCCAGCTCTGCTGCAGGAAACATCAACAGTAAGAAGCCTTATATTGACTTCAGTGTCATTACATGTGACCTCAGAGTGGAACAGGCAGCTCCTTGTTCCACACATGCCAGTTTTGTTGAAAGATTATTTTTTGTTTCAGTTGTGTAATTTTTTTAGTTTATCAAGACATATATGTTTCTACATCCTATCCAGTCCTGAAGAACGAGTCACTGTAAAGCTATGTGAAGACACAATTATGAAATAAAATGTGTGTTATTATAATTATTATTTTTTAAAGGTGATGTGTCATGAAACTGCAAGGCTTCTAAAATACTGGTATATAAATGTTCAGTCATACTGCCCCTGCTATTATATAATAAGTTGTTTAAATAAAAGTGTTTATTGACACTTTTAATGAGCCATCTGTAAAAGCTGAAAAAAAGAAAAATGACACTGATGTTACGCTTTGATTCACAGGAAACAAACATCTGTTAAGTTTTGATACAAACAACCTCTGCAGCTTTTCATTGGATTAAAACCAAACTGAGGTCATTCTGGTTTTTGAAGAGTAAGAACTATTACTTTAACCAACTCTAAGAGCAGCTCACTGCACGAGTCTACGCAGCAGAAGGATCTATAAAGCACAGAAAGCCACAACAGTGCAGACGTACCTTTATGTGATCTCTGAGAACGATTCTTTGTTGAGGTCTGGGATTTTTTTGGCTTTGATGCCTTCCCTGACTTGTGCTTTCCTTTTGAGCTGGGCAGGAGAGGGGAACAAGAAAGAAGCAACAGTTCAGAATTATTGTTAACAACTAGGGATGGGTATCGAAAACCGGTTCTTGTTGAGAACCGGTTCCCACTGTTTCAATTCCTTGGAATTGTTTGCCATTTTTGCAAACGATTCCCTTATCGATTCCAGTCGCCCCGAATGACGTCACCACGTTGCGGAGCGTCATTTACCTGGCAGGAAACACGGCGCGTAAGCGGCTCAAACGCTCAAAAGTTTGGTTATACTTTACGAGAACGGATGACAACAGGGCAACTTGCAATACTTGCAAAGTAGATACTTCATCTAAGGGAGGAAACACTACGAATATGCAAAAGCATTTGCTCACAAAACACGCGATGACCTTAAATGAATGTCATGTTTTGAATTCCGCTCCGGACTCGTGAATCTCAACCCAGCAGCAGTGGTAACGTTTGCACGTCCTCTCCCGTTAATGCGGCAGGTAAATAATCAACTAACAGTTCATATTATGTTAGCGCGATCTGCCTTATTACAAAACCTGCCATTACTGTGCATTTAGGTGACCATGATGAGAGAGACAGACAGAGTCTGGCTCAGATGCTGGCAGTTCTCCCTGCAGTCTACCGGTAGCGTCTCCTTTCAGGCCAGGATAGACGAATGTCACCGAGCAGTGACGAAGTTTGTGGTCAGATGTTTGCACCCATTTGCCACAGCAGATGCCCCCGATTTTAGGTAAGTGAATGTGTTTAATTGTAGGCAGGGACATTACTGGATATTCTTGTGTAATTGCTACTGAATAATTTATGTTATGCTTTGTTATTGCTACAGAAGAATATTTATTTTATTATTTTACATTTACAATTTTTTTTTTCCTGGGGACCCTGTGACACCCATTGAAGAGCCGTAGGCTGTGGATCTCTTAAGATCTCACTGTTGGGTTTGTAAGGCCATGTTACTCCTAAATTTCTATCTTGTTCAAAGAGAAGATATAAAACAAAGTTCTAAGCTAATCGACCTTAGTGTTCTCCTTTTAAAAAAAAAAAAGGAATCGATAAAGAATCAAATCGTTAAACAGAATCGAAAATGGAATTGGAATCGTGAAAATCTTATCAATACCCATCCCTATTAACAACACAATAATAAATATAAACAACGACAGGGTGCCTGCAACTTTCAGCAGTTTCTGGAATCGTTTTTCCAACCACGACACCTTGAAATGATATTAAAGAGAAAACATTTCTTTATTTCAGTACGGCACTTCTGAGATGCTTTCAGAAGCTGCAGACACTTTGATGGGCCCGAGTGAAAAATATAATCTGATAACACGGTGCGTCTAGGTTTGTGAATGTGGCCGGGTACCTGTGGGATGGACTATTAGGTGGCGAGCTGCCTCCGTTGTGCAATCTGTTCCTGTAAGTGAGATGTTGACGAGCCCGCCGTTCGTTCTGAATGGCAGACTTGTAGTCAGAAATGATGGAGATGATGTGTTTTTCAAAGAAGGCCGACAAGCTGAGGGTCATGGTATAGATCTAGAAATAAAAGAACGCGATACGTAAACACTAAACCAAAGCTTTCTCAGACTGCACCTATAACAACAGCATTTTTACAGAATGTTTTATTTCTCAGTGAACTACTCACCTGTGACTTCTTGTTAGGAGTGTATGCTTTAGAGTTGCTGAAAATGAGGCGGATGTCTTTGGAAAACTCCATGGGATTTTCATAATTTCCTACTGCCAGGGTCTCTGACACTGTACCCAGATCCATGGGAGTGTCAATGATGTCTCGATAGTCCTGAACGAAAAAAGAGTGCAGAAACGCTGAAGAACACAGTGCTTCACCTGAATGCAACTTCAGTTTTACACTTGCAGCATGCACTGCAAATGCTACTTTAAGCTGTAAAAAGTGTCTGGCATGTGTGGTTTTATTTCAAATGGAGGTTTATCCTGATTGTTTTACCGGATATTCAAAGAGATCCACAGGCTGCCTGAAAGGTTCGGAATTCGTGGAAGCTGTCATTCGACGCAACAGCTCTCGACATTGACCTCGCCAGGCTTTCGGATCCAGAACCACACCACGCTTCTTAGAATTTGCAGTGCCTCCCTGGCAGAGACAAAATGAAAGTCACTGAGATTGGGACAACAGCTGGGAGGTTAAAAATCCTGTCAAATATCAACTGCTGCCTTACCCGGTGTCCTGTAGATGTTCCTGGAGTGTCTGAATCTACGTCCAAGTCAACCTGCAAAAAAAAAAAAAAAAAAACCACATAAAAATCCATGTTTCCATTTGCTTTTTGGGACATGTGAATGTAATGCAGTGATCTCCAGCTGGGATAGCCTATGTTTCCTTTTCATTTCCAAATCAAACAAGAAACAAAGGCAACGTCTACATCAGGTCATTAATGGATTACTGGATAACAAATACAGTTGGCTTCCTAAGCTAATCTCTAGTGCAATGGTTCAAATCACATCCTAAAATAAAGTAAGTAATTTTGTAGGAAACATGAAACATTAAAGACCTTATTTTCTTTTCTACTGACTTTTTCAGTGATCTGCAGGAATCCTATAGTCAGTCTAATAATACAAACCACACAAACGCAAAAACACTTGTGCAACACCCACCTCAGCTTCACTGCTGACTTCAGACTTCAGTTTACGATACAGATCCAAGACGTCGATGCAACTTTGGTCCCTGAATGAGGCAGCGGGATCAAGGCATCAGAAATGTTTGTTTTCATCATGGTCACTCCACTGTTAAAGCATCGGTAAATTTAACACAGCAGAAACTCTGTCAAGTCTTACCCGATATAATGAAGGAGAACATCAGTCACCACCTTGGCAGCTGCTACAATGGGGCTTTGAGGTTCATTGAAAGTGCGGGCATTGTGTTCGATGTAACGCACCTCCCACATTAATGCAGAGATCCGCCTGGAGCAGAGGAACGCATCAGTGGTTGAAACTCAGACGTTAACACACCAGGACTTTGAACTCATAGAGAAGGTTTATGAGTGCATGATGCTTCACCTGTAAAAGCGATTCTCCAGACGTGTGCGGATGGAGCTGAGGTCAGTGGGGTAAGCCACTACGGTGCAGTACAGAGGGTAGTCCTGCAAATTTACCGGTAATGCGAACGCCTTGGCTACATCTGGGGAACAAACACAAATAAAATCAAACCTAGCAAAGGTCAGGAAAACAAGGTCAGATTGTACTTTACCGCAAAGCTTCATCAATCCTTTTGGGAGGCATACCCAGTGTCAGAAGCTGATCGATGCCATGAATGACTCGCTCACATTCTTCATCTCGTGTATGAGCCCCCCATTCACCTTCCTGAGGCTCATAGAGTAGAGCTTTCAGCTCCTCTTCTGCCACCTCTACACCATCACCAACCTGCTCTGGCAAAGCAGCTGATGGAGCCACAAAAGTGTTAGAACATTAAACAGCAGTTAGTAACCAAGAAAAAAAAGGAGAGAAGTAAAATACTTTTTTTTTGGTAGTTAAAAGTTACACTGCAGGCTATAAAGAATTCTCTGGGTTAAAATTAATGGAATAGAGTTCAATAAAAACACAAACAGTGTTTCTATGGTTATTCCAATAAGGACACGGAAATGAAGGGCAGACAATGTTTTTGTTGTGGGTTTCTACCCCGCTGTTAGATGAATGAGATCAAATGTGTTTCTTTTCAATAGAAATGCCATAATGTGCAGTATTTCACTTTTATTGGGTACGATTATGTTTGACTTTTTTCTGCGTCTTTTATCTTCTGTAACAGAGCGCCATATTTCAAAATAATACACACATTTCAATAAATATTACTGACCTTCCTCAGGAATAGGCTCCATATCCCAGGGACTCATTTTCTCCCGCTCACCGTTATCCCATCTGATGAAACAAATGTGATAATATGCCACTAGATCATGCTGCGTATGAGATTAGAGATGCTTATCTGATTTTACTGTGGAGAAGGTGACATGAAGCCAGCAAAAAATAAATTAAAAAAATTACAGCGAGCTCTGCTCACACACAGACGTACTTTACTGCGTAGCACTGAAACAGGCTGTCGGGATACTCTGGCTGCAGGGGCTCTTGATCCTCCACAGAGCCGAACCACCAGGCGTCGTCAATGATGCTGCGGAACCTCATGCCTAAACAGAGGATCAAACTAAGGTGACGGACAGTCCTTACAATTTTACGTGAGCAGTAAATACAGGAAGGAGACTGCTGGGGAGTGACTAACCAGGTTGCCAGTTGTGCTCTTTAGCCTCGTTGTAAAACTGCTGCAGTACCAGAAAATCAATGACATCAGGCATGTCATGATACCTGGGAAGTGTGGGAATGAAAAAGTGGTCAAATACATGTGGTCACAGTCGTTTATTACATTGAATATACAAGTATTGCTCATGCTCACTTTAAGGAGAAAGACTCATTGGTCATTTTCCCTGAGACTGGGTCCAAGAACGCCACTTTTAAGCAGCAGAGGGTAGGAGGTCCCACTTCATACTTAATTCCAACCACTTTCACAGATTCCTGATCCTGAGGCGGAAGAAGAGAAAAGGAGGTCAATGCAGCTGTACAAACTCCTGTAAGGAAGGATTACTGTGGCATTCTGTATATTGTGTTTCAAGAGATTCAAGTTGTTTTCATTTACAAAAACAGCAGCAGATTGTGGTGAACTACCGGGGTTGAAGGGGGACTCAGCAGAGAGCTTAGAGGCTTGCTAATTTTTGCTCAGGTCTAAGAGCAGTGCAAAGTGAGTGAGACCACCAGGTTACCGCTTTCAGGTGGTTACAAAAATTGGCTGCCGTTTTCAGACTCTCCAAACAGCTTGGGCACTAATGGAGCATGCCGGGGCCGATACACAGCACTTGCTATTATATAAAACTGTGCCTCACCCTGAGGTTGAGTCTGTTCCACGGCTGCTTCTGAGGGTTGATGCTGTAAGCCTTAGCTCTGCGAACAGCCCGGACGTAAGCCTGATGGCCCTGTTTGAAGTAGATGAGCTGGAGGAGGACAAGAGAATCATGATTTTAAAAAGTGTGATGTAACATGTATTTCCTGTTTGATATTAGGAGCGTCAGTCCTTACTTCATCTCCCATTTGTGGAACAAAAGGAGAGCGGCGGGGGACAGTCTCCATAATCCAAGATGGCGGCAGCCACTCTTCCGCATCAAGTCCACCCAGAGAGGAGGTGGGTTTCTGAGTGTATATGATTTACCACATGTTAAAGTACATACTCGTGCCATGTTGTGTGACAACTAGCAAAATGTGCTTTTACTGTGACTACTGCAGCTGCAGGTGGCTCACTTGTTTGGTCTCCTTGGACTTCTTCTTCCTCTTCTCTTTTTCCCTCGTCCTTGCCTCCTTGGCTTCGTTATCTCCTTCTTCCTCAGAGCTGCTGTAATCTGGAGGCTGTACAGGTCTCCTGGTAGGTCGCTTTGGCGGCTGCAAATTGATCCCAGCATCCGCTGTCCAATCAGAATATTCACTGGAGGAATCGCTGAGAATCAAAGCGGGGTATCGTCAGGCAGGTGATCGGACTATATTTTGAAAATTCTCCTTGATCAGTGTGTTTATTTACCTGGAGCTGCTTTCACTCTGCCACCGAGCATCACCATCTGAAGATGCATCGGTTTGCTCCACCTGTTCTTCTGCCTGCTAACAAAAATACATCCAAAACCTTCAGTATAACACGAATGACTGCTAACAGTTAGCACTTGTTTCTGATTTTATTCCTGTTTACTAAGTGACCTTATAGCACAGTAACTTTACAAATCAAGCAGAACAAGGTGAATCATACTTCTCCATCACTCTCCGAGTCCATCTGGCTGTTAGAGGTACGTCGGTTGCTGGGATTTCTACTCCTGGTTCCAGGACGCCGGATTTGAGCTGACCGGGTTTGATAGGCATGGCGCTTATGAGTTTTCTTCGTGGGCCGCAGGGAGCGCAGGCGTGAAGACAAGAGATCGCTCTACGGAACCCAAAATATCAGGAATGAATCAGCACATGTGCGATTTCTGACGTAACAATAGTGACGCAGAAAATAGCGTACCTTAGGTGCACAGGTTACTGGTTTCTTCTTCCTCTCAGCGTAGTATAGAGAACATTCAATGTCACCTTTGGCTTGTCTGCACTCCTCTGAAACTCTTAAAAATAAATTTAAAAAAGCATTTTGAATTTAAAATTAAAAAAAAGATCTCCTTGCTTTAAAATCAAATCTTTCTATGCAAACCCCTTAAAACTAATCTAATTCCCTTCATCCTCCTCACCTGAATATCCCCTGCAGCACTTCATTGACCACCACTCTGCGGCTCCAGGCCAGCAGGTCCCTCTCGGTGGCCACCTGACTGGGAAGGGCGTTATGCTGCATTTGCCACACCCCATCCACCTGCCCACTTCTGCGAGGTGCAACAACTGGAGAGGAGGGCACCGCCTCTGCGCCTTCACCAGCTGAAAACAAGATTATATTTTTTTTCTTTTAAATATAATTACAGGTTACTGGGGACAAACTCCACTTTTGGAAAAACTTGACAAGAAATGTTTATGTTCAGAGTTTTGCAAAAACAGTAGAATTTCACAAGTATAACCTCAGCCACTGAGAAAGAGCCAAAAATGTTCTCTTCGATTTAATTTGAGTTTATTTATATAGCACCAAATAAAACGAAGTGTCGCCTCAAAGCGCTTTATATTGTACGGTAAAGCCTAGTGGTGCAAGGGATGAAAAATCTCACGGTTCGGATCGGATCACGGTTTTAAGTCACGGATCGGATCGATTTTCGGATCAGCAAAAATAGGGGGGGAAAAAGACAAAAATTCGACTCGCCATTTACTTATAAGTATTTTTAGCCTATTAAAAAACATTCAACTGAAGACTCATTCCACGCACTTATATAAAAACAAATTAAGGTGCAATATGGACATTATGGACCATGCTGGGCATCCTCTGCACACGGCCATAAACAACCAGAGGAGTCTGTTCAGTGACAGGTTGCTTCTCCCAAAGTCAAGGACCAGCAGACTTAAAAACTCCTTTGTCCCACACGCCATCAAACTGTTTAACTCCTTGCTGGAGGGGAGAGGGAGGGGAAACGGGGACAAAAGGAGGGGGGAACAAGTAAGCTGTAGCGCCTTTTCACTGTGCAATAGTTTTTGTTAATATCCAACGGTGTAATAGACTCACAATACTTGAAATGTGCTGTTCCCTTGTATTCTTATTCCTATTTATTCTATTTATTCCTTTTTTATTCTCTGTATTTATATATATGGTGTATATATGGTATATTTCTGCTCACATTCTGCAACTTCTGTCGGTGCTGTGCTACTGGAAACTGAATTTCCGGGAGGAACCCATCTTAGGGATAAATAAAGTTTCATCTAATCTAATGTAATCTATAGGGCAGTACAGGGCTTTGAATCTACCACTCTGCTGTGATATAACGAGCGGTCACGTGGCTTTGCGTTGCCCTGGAGGTCCACCCAGTTCAGCCATAACTTTAAACCTTTCATGCTCATACATGCTTGGAACGATCTTGTCACACTGAAGTGGATGCGCAACGAGATATCATAGCGTGGCTCAAGCACGTTCATCACATCATCATATCTTTAGCCCGGTCGGATTGGGCAGCAAAGGGCTGCTTAAATGCCGCAAACTCCTCTGCTCCGCCACTTGGACCGCTAGCGCCGGCCATAACAACCGCTTAACAGACTGACCACACGCACCATACACATACTTTTTCCTTTTTTGAGTCTTCGGATCACGTGCGTACCGAACCGTGGAGTGGCATCAGTTCTTATTTCGGATCAACCGTGATCCGTTGCACCACTAGTAAAGCACCTGCAATATTGGAGAGAAAACCCCCAAAAATCAGGCGACCACTTGGCAAACAGTGGGAAAATAAAAACTCCCTTTTAACAGGAAGAAACCTTCAGCAGAATCAGGCTCAGGGAGGGGCAGCCATCTGCCGTGGCTGGTTCTGGGAGAGGGGTGGGACACAGGACAAAAGACACTTAAAGTTTTGGGAAAAACTTCAATCATTTTGAGTAAAAAAAAACAAACAAAAAAACAACAACACACACCTTCTTCCCCTTCTGCCTCCTGCTCTGCATTCTGACGCTCATCTTGTTCATTCTGCAGCTGTCTGATGAGATTGTCCAACGGGCTTTCTCCATTTTCTGCCGTTTGCTGGCCAAGAACCTGCTCAACCAACTCTCCATCATCTAAGTAAAGCAAGGAGAAATCAAGCATCAAATACCATCTGTCACTTCTTCTGAATTTTCACCTGTGAATCTGTGCTTACTGTTAGCCATGTATCCCATCTGAGGTATTAGCTGCTCTTCCTTGCAGTTCTCCCGTCCAGGCACCAGGCGCTGGTAGTGAGAAGGATGAGGATTCCCGTCGACATCCACAAGGAAGGGTGGAGGCATGAGGTGTGGCGCCTGTTGCGTCTGCTCATCCAGGACGTAGTTATTAGAGTCACGGATAAGAGGGCGATAGTCCGTGTGGAAGAACATCTGGTCGGGAATCTGGAGGGGAACAAGAACAGCGCGCCGCCACAGGGTGACACCGATTCTTATGATTAAAGAACAAAATGTGTAATCACAAATCCACTGTGCTGTCCAAATATTTATTCTAAATGTTCCTTTAAAAGTGAGGAAATGATAGGGGTGATTGTTTTGGGCAAACAAGACTCAGCTAGCAGTTACCTTTTCATATGGTCTGCTGCAGCCAAAACCAAAGATGAGCAAATGGCCGTGTGAGTCAGTGCAGGCAAAATGCTGCCCATCTGCTGAGAACTTGCAGTCAAAAATAGCACCGTGGCCTTGGCCCTCAATCTGCAAACAAACATTTAAAATTGAACTTAAAGCTGGTGAAAAACAAAGCATTGCTGGTAGGTGATGCTCGCTGAGGATCGGTTACCATGTTGAAGAAATTGCGGATCTTGACTCCTTTGGTTAGGTCCCAGATGTAAATGTTGCCATCGTGGCCGGCAGATAACATGATGCGGGAGTCAAATGGATGAGCCTCCAGCACAAACACCTCGTCGTCATGACCCTTGAACAGAGAGACAGCACAGACAATCAAGTAGGCCAATTTGCCATTTTACACCGAATGAGCTGCAGATAATGTCGGCTTCAGCTACTCACAGACAAAATGTGCAGCAGCTGTCCTGTGGATGTGCTCCACACTTTGAGCAGGTAGTTTGACACCGCTGTGATTATGGTGCTGTCAGTGCGGTCCCAGGCAACCATAGTCACCACCAACTTGGCTTTGTCGTCACCTGTGGCGGCAGTGCTCCTAAAAAGAACATCCCATCGGACGTGAAATATGATAGCGGCAGAAGTGCCATCACTAAACACTACGAGTCTTCCCTCTCTTACCCTGGAAGCCTTGCAGCCATGTCTAAAGTGGTGCTCTTCCACTCCTGCTGCTGGTAATGCCAAATCTTCACCGTACCGTCGCGACTGCCGCTCACGAACCTTAGGCTGGACACACATACGCAGTTATTCTTCGCACACTTGTAAAACACACAAAAAATATTTGAAGTCCCTGCAGATTTGAGCAAGCACACTCACCTGTCACTGTTATTGCTGAACTGGACGACCACGACTTTATCCTAAAAGCACAAAAAGTAGGAAAGAATACAAGTTGTGTGAACGAAGCTTAAAAAGCACAACAGAGCGGACCAAGCAGGATGTAGTGACTAGATGCTGTTTCTTACCGTGTGAGCATCCATCTCAGAAACCTTCATAGGAGACTCAGCACCAAGATAGTAGACCCTGATCATATGATCAGTGCCTCCAGTAGCCATGAACATGCCACCTATTAACAGAAGAACACATTCAGTCTACAACAATGACCCTCACAGTGTTCTGCCATACTGTATATTAGTTAACTTGTAACCATTTCAAATGATGAAATGCTTTTCATTTTGCAAATACACTACCCTATTTTTTTAAACTGCGGGCAGCATTTATTCCGTCACTCAAATGAGATTCTCTTATATGCATCTGTGGAAGTTTGGCCTGGTTAAGTTAATATCTTAAAAGCAACAAAAGTTTACCTAAAATAGGAGATGGAATTGGTTTTCAACAGGAGCCACAAAAGTAAAAATTAAAAAAAAAAATAAGTGCAGTTATTAACAGAGCTGTGTTCAGAGCAGCTGAGATCATGTAACAACAAAATGTTGCCTGGCATGGAGATACACTTACCACTGCTGAAAGATGAAGTGGAGACTTGCACCCCGGGCCGTGAACGCTCCATAAACTTGACTGGATGATCACTGAGGGGAAGGGAAAACAAAAAACAGAACCTGTGGTTATCTTAATGAAAACCACCAAGCAACCACTAAGCATGCCACATTAGACGCCTCAATACTTACTTAAATTTCATGGTGAGCGAATGCCACTTCCAGAAACACACCATGCCGTCTGCACCAGTTGATGCCAGGTACCGAGTTGTTCCTCTAGCTGCTGGACAAAACTGGAGGAGGGAGAGAAGGAAAGTTGGTGTTGGTTAGTCACAGGGAAGGACTGTGCAGCATTTCACATAACAAGCCAGCAGCAGGCCCAGGTCAAGTGCTCAAGATAAGGTGAAAGCATTAAGTAGATGAATTTGCTTTCAAACATTTAATTCCTGTATGATGTAGTCAAGTTTTTAGTTTTATTTGATACTTCAAATGTTGTAAAAGGGCTCTGCACTTTCTTTTAAGTATCACCTGTATGGATGTGATAGACGCAGCATGAGCCTGCAGCACAGTGATGGGCGCACAGGTGCGTAAGCACCACACTCTGATGACTTTGTCACAGCTGGCAGAAGCAATGAGGCTGTTCTCGTGGTTGACAGCCATGTCACAGATCTCTGCTGAGTGACCGCGGAGTGTTGCCAGGAGCCGGCCATCATCTGTGGCCCAGATTTTTACCAAGCAATCATCAGAACCCTAAAAACCAATCCGACAGCAACACATTAATAAGACAGCTCCACTGGAAACCACCTTCAACTGAAGCTCCATGTTGTGTTTTGGAAGAGTTCAGTAGTTATCTTAGATCTGGCACGACAACTGGAAGAACAATCACTAAAATAAAATAGACAGGGATGATGAAATAATAAGAAATTCTTACTCACCGTAAATATTCGACGACCGGTACGGTCAAAGGCCACACAGTAGACTGAAGAAAGGTGGCCAAGGATACGTTTGTGTATCTTCATGTGTTGGTAGGAGGAAGACGGCAGAACCTGGCCAAAACGACCTGTGCCTGTGGCCTGGCGAGCACCCATGATGGACACTTGATGTGAAACACATACGAATAATTAGTAGAAGCAACACACTGACACTGAAAACTTAATACCACGGGTCTAAGTGCTTAGTGGAAATAAAAGGCATAAATGATATATTGTTGTAAAAATGTTTTTAAAAACAGTTTACACACCAACATTAGGAGAACTTCCATTGCTCACTGGAGGTTCTGGTGGACGTCCTCGGTGGAGTGCAGCGACAGCTGAGCCACTACATACCTTGTGGCTACAACCTATGTTAAAAACAGTGAGTTGAAGAATGAATGCCAAAAATAATGCACTATAGCCCCTTTACCATTAGTACCTACTCGGATCGACTCGCCTCAGATTGACTGGTTTTCCATTACAATCGAGTACCACCTCATGTGTGTAGTAGCTGTTACAGGAACATGTCCGAGAGTCCCATGACATAATTAGTATGCAACACGAACACTACAACAAAGGTGGACATCAAGGCAACAATATAGCTGCTGCTCAATCTGTGGCTTTTCATCAGACTTGGGGACCACAGCATTGTTTTAGTTACCATTTCCCTCGTTGCCAGGTTTCAAAATTGGCGATTTAGATTTTCACAAACAAGACACTCTCATGACTCTTTGGGTGACGTCAATAACCTACCAATTGGTGGTATGCAGTCTGATGCACACTTTAGTACCTGCTCAGATCGCTTGGAACCCTGGCCAAGTAGGTACTATTTTAGTACCTGGTACTAGGGCTGGGCCATATTATACCGTTCACGGTAATACCGGTATAATGTTAGGCAACGATAGGAAAATGAAATATCGCGATAGAATATGAGTAAAACACGCATGCGCAGTGCCTTTGTTTTCATATGCACATGGCCGATTGTTGAGTGAAACAGATGAACCAGAATTGGTTTGTAAAAATGGTGCAACTTCAGTGATGTGGAACTGGTTTGGTGTTTGTCTGTCAGATACACGACAAAGCACATTTTTTTGCAGAACATGCAAGCGGCCGTCGGACTAAGATGCCCTTAAATCTGGGAGTAATCTGGGTCCTAAACTCCGTATACTTCAGGTCAAACGAAAACTGCAGCATCACTGAGAGTTAAAAACTGTCTAAATTCTTTCATCTTTAATAAAAACGATCAGCGTTGCTGCTTTACCAGGTGTAACTATGAAGTTTAACTTCCAGGCATCCATGAAAACAAAATGTATTACATTTAACGGAGTTAGAAGCTAGCAGGAAGCTAGCGGAAGTAAGCTCGCTAGTTTCGCTAGTTACCTAAGCATGATATAGCATGTTCTGACTGAGAGATTTCTGAAAAAAATCAAACGTACAGCTCTGCTATCACTTCCAACATAAATGAAGACAGGAAACTAAACAGCAGTGACGTTTGTAGGGTTACTGAAGTTGGGCTAGCTGGTATATAATCATGTGCTACGTGATCGCTAGCGACACAGCTATGTTAGCATAACATAAACAGTGAAGCTGAAGGACGAACACTAACACTTTTCCACTTATAAAAGTTAACGTTAAGGTTCCTCATGGTTAGAGACAAATGCAATCGCATGGCAGGATGCTGTAAAAGGACCAATCTTCAGTCAGGAGAACAACTGAGATAATCCATCCACAATACGAGGTTAGTCATTAATATACTGCAACAACATGGGAATAGAGCCGCTGCCAGAGAATTCAACATTAATGAATCAATGGTACAGAAGTGGAGGAAGCAAGAAGAATGAGTTTAATAAAGTTTGATTTATCTGACTGCTAATGTGCCTTATAATCCCGTGCACCTTATGGTCCGAAAAATACGTACTGCACACTGCAGTTTAATGTTGCAAAGCACCTCTTTTTAACTTCAGTGGATATTATACATGGTTATGCTCAGTATATGTCAGCCTATTTCTACTGGAAATGCCTTTTGGTTAAACTTTCAGCAAGGAATTTGCATTTGCACTGTTACATTTTTATAAAGCTTTAATGTACATAAAAACCAGCTTCTTGTTTAAGTGAAAATAAATGATAGGTTGTCTTTTTGCGCTAGTAATGTTGTGGAGTTGTATTTTGTCACGCATCAATTATATCGTCAGTTATATCGTTATTGCAAATTTTCAAATATATATCGTGATAAATATTTTTGGCCATATCGCCCTGCTCTACCTGGTACCAGGTACTAGAACCTAACGGAAAACCCTGAAAGCTGTGGTGAGTTAATCCGAGTAGGTACTAATGAAAAGCACAAAATAAATACATTTAAAAAATCATAGAAAAACAGGAATATGCTCACTTTTGCTGGTGCGAAGCAAGGACTGTCTTCCCAGCCCCAGAAGTGTCTGGACTCCAGGAACACAAGGTGGGATCTCCTTTTCTATAAGTGGGCCTATCCGCTGGCAAATCCTGAGCAAATAGTCTGCAGGAATGTGCTGGTTCAACACCACCTGCACACGTCAGCGATGGTAATTACATATTAATACAACAAATAACAAAACAACACACGATTACATCAGCTGCATTGTTACGGGTGCTAAAATAAACTGTTATGTTAATTTAAACGACTCTAGACAATGGCATAATCCTGAAAAACCAACTGAACTGAATTGATCAGCTAACTGATCACTGAAGAAACGACTATTTTTAAATAACCAACAACAGAACATGGTGAAACAAAATGTTCTGCATGCTGGTTACCACTGCAAATGAGAAAAAACAAAACACGAGCCTCACTTTCTGTAATTTAAGGTGATTATAACATTAACTGACTCATTTTCAATACAGGCAAGAAAGATCCAATCCAAACAGCTCTGCAATCACACATAAGTAGCCTGCAACTGTTTCATTTTCCTCTTCCTGTTTATTGCTGCCTGATATCATAATGTGTGCATGGTTTTGTCATGCAGATAGTTGGAAAACAATCAAGGGAACGGGAGGGAGAGGTAGAGAAAGAGGAGGGAGAGAAAAGCTTGCAGCGAATCAAAAGAGCTTCTTGCTATTCTTCCGGTTCGCTCGCCAACGCAACTGCGATATCATTGGCTCCAAAAGAAGACTGACACGGCGCTGGATCTAGTTCAGCCTATCACTATCGGCTCTTATCTTCATTCTCCGCCCACTAGCCCACACAATAGCATAGCCTGTATATAGTTATTTATCAACAGGCCTGCACTAATATGGATTGTTAAATAGGTTAAAATAAATACAAACATGCTGAAAACACGCCGTTTTGGTTGGTTAAAAGAATTAAAACGTTGACATCCACGGAAAGGTTATTGTCAACCGAAAGCGGAATAAAAAGATCCATATTATTAAAAAGTTATTAATGACTATTCACACTCACCCAATCTTGGAAGTTCCGTTTGTATTTCTTCCCGTCCCAACTCCATCGTTGCGGGACCAACTAAAGTTAAAAGAGACGATATCAGAGAGGACACAAAATTGCGAGGCTCGTCCCGGCAGGGAATCGCGCTCCTTTATTTAGCATCGATCAAAACTACTAAAAAGCTGGCCCCAAAAAGCGTCAAGATGGGCATCACTACGGAAACCGCACATGAAAATAAACCCAGAAAGGTTCAGCTGAACCTACCTCATACTCCTCCAGCTCCTCGATCAGGATCTAACAACACAGAGACACAGTTAGCAACGGATGCTAACAAACCTACTTATTTAGACGATTTTTAACCAGTACGACTTGCTTTTTTGTTTATCGTAGGGTATTACCTTTGCGGCTTTTTTACATGGTCCAGACTGCAGAAATCTGGCAATGAGGTAATAGAGTTCTGAAAAGAAAAACAGTAAATGAGCTTGGTACTAACTGAAGTAGCTATTGAGCGGAGCTAGCGTTAGCCAGCTCCGGGCTGCGCTCGGTTAATTAGCTCGCTACCTGGCACACAACTGGAAACAGTGTAAATGCAAAATATTTAGTCGCGAATTAAAGCAGCGGTCAGTACTCACCAGCTTCGATTTGTGAACACTGTTCTCTTGCCATCACTTGGTAAGACAGGCGACATTAAGACAAACTGATGTTTTAGCTCGCTGGTTAGCCGCCGGCTAGCTAAGAGTAGCTAGGTGTGTGTAGCTAAAACAGGCTAGTGAATGGCCTCCTCTCGCAAGTTGTTCCCATACTATCCGCTACCTTGGATTAGTGCCCTCTAGTGAATCAACACAGTACCGGACGGAGTGCTTTCTTCAGAAAGAATGAATCCATGTTACAAATAAAACTCGTTCAAATTTCACAGATTTTACACAAAAATTGAATGTTAATACTTTTCACTGGTAAGATAACATTTTTCAGGATTAATAGTTTTCAGTTTTTCAGTTTTAATATTATATCAGTTTTAATATTTTAAAGGGTAAATGTATTCGTAAATGTATTTTGTTATTTTTATTTATTTATTTGGGGGGGGCACCAACGCTATTTTGTGAATAAAAATATTTGTGGTTTGAAATATATTGTTGTCAGTCAATATACAGTTGCAATTGTTGGAGCAATCTCACTGATCTTAATATATTTGGACATACAAAAAGTATTTCCAAAAGTTTTCAATCAGTTCATTTTCTAGTAGGTACAAATCAGTGACTGTAGAAAACAGTTATTGGTACAAATGCATTCATCTTTAATATGAGGAGTGTTTTGGTTACAGTCTCTAGCATCTGGGTGTCATTGTGGAAGAATCATCCTTGACTTTAACAGTAACAAAGAAAATATGCAGCTTGTTAAATTGTGAAATAGTATAGCATTTATTTCCACCAGCTCACCCTTGCAAGGCTGAGTTCTAAAGAGTGGGCTTGAACATCATTGCCTTTGTGTGGAGACAACGTTAGAGAGGCAGGGTTGAGAGGGTTTGGGCATGTGCAGAGGAGGGATAGTGGATACGCTGGGTAAAGCATGTTGAAGATGAAGCTGCCAGGCAGGAGGAAAAGAGAACAAGCATAGAGGAGATTCATGGATGTTTTTTGTTTAAGAAGGTTCCTAACTCAGTGAAGTGACTGGAATTATCTGCTAAACAGCCAATAAGAGCTGTTCTTAAAATGCTTAGGATGGGAGCTCTAGAAATAGAAAGCAGACTGTATCATTTTTCAACAGGTAAATATAAGAAAAGAAGATGTATTTAATTTTACAGGCTTTTAGAGGTCCATCCATCTTCATCCGCTTTATCCGGGGCCGGGTCGCGGGGGCAGCAGCCTAAGCAAAGAGGCCCAGACCTCCCTCTCCCCAGCCACCTCCTCCAGCTTATCCGGGGGAATACCAAGGCGTTCCCAGGCCAGCCGAGAGATATAATGGCTTTTAGAGGTAAATTATTGTAATGCTCCAATCACAGGTTTATCCATTCAGTGTTTTCTATAGTTTATATATAAAAACCCAGCCATTTCACTTCAGTGATAACCAGAAACAGCTCAAAGCCAGCAAACCCTATAAAGGAAGTGCCAAGTGAGAATGAGTGATGGAGGCCTAATAAAAATATTACAAAATAATAAGGCAATTACTAATAAAAATATGAATTTTTAATAAAATAATTATGTAATTCACAAATGGGAAGAATTGATGGATGATCAATATTTTTTTATATAAGGTATAGATAGAAGTCTCTGGGCACTGTGTGTGAGGTCCCAGGGGCTGAGACTCAGGTGGAGCTTTATCCATAGGAAAGCTGCTTTGTTTTTAACAGCTTCACCAAATGAACCTGAAATCTGTGTTTAACAGAAGACCTGTAAGATGTGTAGAAAAACACCTAACATTATTTGATTGATCATGGACAGTTCCTGTGATAATTAAAGTACCGTTACTGTGCCACCTGGGTAAATGTGCACATGGCTCAGATATTAGTCTACTACACTGACACAGTTCCATTAATAGCTATATTCTGACAGACATCTCACTGTGTTTGTAACAGACTCAATAGAGAAAAGTCTCTGGGCAATTCTAAGATAAAAAAAAACTCAGTTTAGATAATTTCTGATATATTTCATAACATGCAGCAGCAGATCTCAGAGAATGACTCGGCCTCTGTGTGGAAAGGTTTTAGGAATATCACCAACTACAAAACCTCCCACTCCACTGATGACTTGCTCTTGGCCAACACCCCCAACGACTTTTACTGCCGTTTTGACGAGCCATCAGGCAGCCTTCACACCTCCAACAATAGAGACACTTTGGACACTCATTCCCCCACCTCTCCCCCCTCCATAGAGCCATCACCACCTTCAAACACTTCACCTACAACACCCCCCTCCTCACCCCACACAAAAGAGGATTTCACACCACCTCCTCCCACCATAACTCTTCATATTCATGAAGCAGGTGTGAGGAAGCAGTTTAAGAGTCTGAATGCTCGGAAAGCTCCCGGCCCAGACGGTGTGTCTCCTGCCACCCTCAGACACTGTGCAAACGAGCTGGCCCCAGTGTTTTCTGGCATTTTCAACTCCTCACTGCAGGCATGTCATGTGCCTGCCTGCTTCAAGTCCTCCACCATAATCCCTGTCCCCAAGAAACCTAGGATCACTGGACTAAATGACTACAGACCCGTGGCTCTGACATCTGTGGTCATGAAGTCTTTTGAGCGCCTGGTTCTCTCCTATCTCAAGACCCTCACGGCCCCCCTCCTGGACCCCCTGCAGTTTGCATACAGAGCCAACAGGTCTGTAGATGACGCCATCAACATGGCCCTACACTTCATCCTGCAGCATCTGGACTCCCCAGGAACCTACGCCAGGATCCTGTTTGTGGACTTCAGCTCTGCCTTCAATACCATCCTTCCAGACCATCTCCGAGGCAAGCTTTCCCAGATGAATGTGCCTGATCCCATCTGCCGGTGGATCACTGACTTCCTGTCGGACAGGAAGCAGCATGTGAGGCTGGGAAAGAATGTCTCGGACTCCTGGACCATCAGCACCGGCTCCCCTCAGGGCTGTGTTCTTTCTCCCCTGCTCTTCTCCCTGTATACCAACTGCTGCACCTCCACCCACCAGTCTGTCAAGCTAATCAAGTTTGCAGATGACACCACCGTTATTGGACTCATCTGGGACGGGGATGAGTCTGCCTACAGGAGGGAGGTTGAACGTCTGGTGTCCTGGTGCAGCCACAACAACCTGGTGCTGAATGCCCAGAAGACAGTGGAGATTATTGTGGACTTCAGGAAGCACACAGCCCCACTCCCCCCCATCATCCTGACTGACACCCCCATCACCTCTGTGGACTCATTCCGCTTCCTGGGTACCACCATCACCCAGGACCTGAAGTGGGAGCCCACCATCACCTCCGTCATCAAGAAAGCCCAGCAGAGGATGTCCTTCCTGAGGCAGCTGAAGAAATTCAACCTGCCAACACGGACGATGATGCAATTCTACACTGCAATCATCGAGTCCATCCTCACCTCCTCCATCACCGTGTGGTACGCTGGAGCCACTATCAGGGACAAACAGAGACTGCAGCGTGTTGTGCGCTCTGCTGAGAAGGTGGTTGGCTGCAGACTCCCATCTCTGCAGGACCTGTACACCTCCAGGACACTGGGGCATGCAGCTCGGATCACAGCTGACCCTTCTCACCCTGGACACAGTCTGTTTGACCTGCTCCCCTCAGGCAGGAGGCTCCGGTCCATTCGCACCAGAACCTCTCGCCATAAGAACAGTTTCTTCCCCTCTGCTGTTGAACACATGAACAATAATCGTATGACTGTTCCCACCACTAACACATGACCCTACGCTGTGTCACTGCATCATTCCATGTTTGGCACTGATCACCACCTGCACTCATGTATATATCATGTATATATCTATCTATCTACTTAGCACTTTTAATTCTTATTCTCATTTTTATTTTCATGTCTATTTAAGCTTAATTTATAACAGTATGTTTGCACTGAAGCACCGCAGCAATTTCCTAATGTTGTAAACCCGCTCAACATTTGGCAATAAAACCCTTTCTGATTCTGATTCTGATAAACACACCAGTATAATAAGTGCGGCTCGGCTCGTAGCAGGACTGCGTAAACAGTTTAGGATGAAGCCATAGTTTTGGTACTTTGCTTACAGTTTCGAACCATCCACCTGTGTCAATTACAGATTCGTTCATAACATCTTGCAGCAATATCTTTGTAAGGAAGGTTGTTCTCATTTGTATGAGCCACATAAAACAACAGGGTAAGAACACGTTATGGTGAAGTATGCGTCCATTTGGGTAGTAAAAGGAGATAGGAAGTACTTTTGAAAGAGGGTGTAGAGGATGTTGTGCATAGGTTAAAAGAGAGGCAACTGATCTGTTGTGGTGACCCCTAAAGGGAGTAAGTGAAAGAAGGAGAAAACCTCATGGCCTTTCTTACTTTTAGATTAAGTAACACTAAATTATGCAGTTTTACTCAAAATGATGCAGAACTGTTGAGACATATATTTTCATTATTTTATTACTGCCACCCTGGGTGAAGTTTTCTGGGCGATGCACAGTCATGTTTTACAGCCTGACATGTTTTCATGATGAGATGTTTTTGAAGCACACATTTTTGACAGACTTATGTATTTAAATAGTTCATGCGTAAACATTAATGGTATATTATTCACACGTGTTCACAAAAAACCACAGAATGTATCGGTGTTATACTGAAGCTGAACCTTGCACACAATTCCTTGAAAATCTAAAAACTGAAAAAGCTCCATTCATTGGCTTAGATAGAAAGACTCATGGAAAGGTTGAGAGCATGTCTGAGTCTCAAATAACCACCAAGGTGAGGTCACTATTTTATTTGGGAAGCTGAAAATAAATACCCTATGCTTTCCTTCTTTGTAACTAGCAAAAAATGAACAAACAAAGATCACGTATAAACTTCTTTTGAAGTTTCTCACCGTGCACGGCTGGCTGACACAACACCCATCATCACAGATCACAGCAGCAAAGCTGTGATTGTTATTGGATTTTTGAGTTGTGGCTTCACATACTCGCTCACATACGTACATTCTCAAGGTTCCCTCGTGATCTCCAGTTAAATTGAAAAAAAAAGTTCTCTTGCCGTTTGCTGTGGTTTGTTCAAATATTGCTTTTGAGAGAATTGGCAGCTTATGTTCACTTCGTCATTGTTTGAAGAGGACTCTTTGTGTGTGAGTGTGTGTTTATGTGTGTGGTTTGACTCCACGATAAAGCTTTTTATATATAGAATAACAGTGGAGGGATGGTGTAGATTTATTTCTCGTCACGTAGAGCTATGTGGTCTTTGCCCTGTTCATGAATAGCTATTCACCGGGAAAATTATAAAGGAAAATGATGTGCGACGACTGGCAGACTCACACGGTTTCTCGCAGGCAGTTGCAAAAGAGTTTTCTTTGCAGACAAAACATCTATGTGGCCTGAAAATGATTTGATATGCTGTGGTGTCATTCTCCCTTCTGGCAGCATCCCTTCTGTTACGGTCATGAATAACGAAATTCATTATTTAATAGTCAGTCCGCTGTGAAATACAAGTATGTCTTAACCCACTCGAAGCATTTGGCCTTGTTTCCCCTCTGAGGAGTGATTTAGAGACACACATCCTGTGAGAGGTCTATTAGACAGCATATCTTTTGACAGATGAAGTGAAGGAGTGGGGGTGTTGGCCTATTTGATCATGCTTTGGATGCAACTCTCACAACAGAATTGTTTTAGAGTGTTACATGCTACCTTGTCTTTAGACATAGGAAAAACCACAAATCAGTCTAACTTTGTACAAATGCCTCCAGAACTGATCTGCAGGAGTGTGATCTGAACATGTGCTTCAGCTGCCTTTTTCAAAAGGAGTTAACCTTTCCTGTCACATAAATTTTCTTCTGTTTATATGCCACCCTAGAAATAATGCAGATTTCTAAATAAAGCATTGTGCAAAAGCAAAGAGCCACCTGTTATTTCTTTATATTTTGATTGGAAACTGAAAAATAGGTCCAGTGATTTTTGTACAAACAAGAACATAGAGTATATAGGGCAAAAACAGAGTTTTCACAATTGTAATGAGCTTGAAAGTCAATCTAAACTCTCTTAGGCAGCTTTCTTCTTCAGGAATAGTTCTCCAAGGGTTCTTGAAGGACGTTCAAAGCTCTTCTTTGGATGTTCACTGTCAGGGTGATCCCACACCGCTTCAATAATGTTCAGGTCTGGGCTCTGGGCAGGACAATTCTAGACTGACAGATGTTTGGACCCCAGTTGCTTTGACCTACAACACAGCATTTAAAAGCATATCTGCTTATCCACTAACATCTCAACCATTTTCATTGTATGTGAAGTATGCATGGTATGCATGAGTAGTGACCTGTAATGCTATAGCTGTAATGTAAAATAGCAAACCAGAGAAACTCAGTGAGGTACAACTCTTTCAGCCTCAACCAACTGCATATACTGGAGTGACTCATTTGAGCTGTTGCACCCTTAGCAGTTTACCCATGCAGATATTACGCACTGAACTAAAGGTGGCGCTGCAGCGTCCACTGATTGGTTGGACTGAGGAGAAAGTAGGGGACAGGTACGACTCAGTGGTGCGCCTCTCAGACCAACAAACTTTACGTGGTCTCTGTGGCTGACCCAGAGACCACGAGTCACACAAATAAGCCGAACAGTGGTGTGTGAAACAGCCAAAATGTGATCTTCAAAACGCCTTAAAATCTTCAGTTGTGTTGCACCCACGCGATAATCTACCTGTAGTGTTGGTTGGCCGAGAAACCCCCAAACGCAGACAACTGAAAGGCTGGATGGAGGTCCAGCCACGCCCCCTTACGGTAACCCTATGGAGAGGGCGGTATTGGATGGCACTTTCCTCCAATGACGTCGTGAGAACAGGCGGGGCTTAAAAGACCGCCTCCGCTCTTCGGCAGACTGCAACCAGCCTGCTCACGTAACTTAATATAGTATGTGGACCAGTGGGCGGGGCTGTGAGCGCGGCCGCACACTGGCTGCTGCCGGAGGCTCTTCATTCAGCCTGCATGAGTCCGCGGACAGGAGGCGGACTGACCAGCGCGCTCTAATGAACGTGTGAGGTTTGTAGGCTGGGTCACCTCAGCAGCGTGCTGCAGCCTAAATACAGACAGCGGCAGGAATCGTTAGCAGACTGCAGTGCAGTTTCACATGTGAGCAACTTTCTGGAATGTAACACGTCTGAGTTTTATTTGTTAAAACCCAGACTCACAAACACATACAGCCGCTCCTGTTTGGATCATTATTCGGCAGAATAAGGTGAGTGTCCGGCTTTGTGCTCGTTACTTGTTACGGTTGTTATAAATGTGGCTTCAAATTGGAAACTTTCAAATAATAATAATATTTTAAAAAGTTGTTTTTAGTAGCTACCCTCTTCTCCTGGCTCAGTCTGCTTCACAGTGTTTATAATATCAATAGATGGTATATCTGCTTCTTTATGTCCCAATCAAACACATACATAACTGTTTAGACTGTTTTTTTTTTAAATTTCTGTTTACTAAGTGAAGAAAGTCTTAGTCCTTTAGTGTGTGTTATAATCATTATATTGTGGGAAGCTGTGTAAGAATCTTAGTAAGTGCAGTAACTACTGTATAATGGAACCTATGTGCTGACCTAGCTCTGAAATGTCAGTTTTTTCCATATGGAGACACTTGACTCCATCTGAAAAAGGAAGATTCTTGTGTGTGTGTGTGTGTGTGTGTGTGTGTGTGTGTGTGTGTGTGTGTGTGTGTGATTTGAAATATGAGGAATGAAATATGAATGTGGCTTAATTGGCACGAACAGACAAACAAACTAGAGTCTGATAAGCCAAGACACTTGTCCTAGTAAAATCAGCTCTGATATACATCTGAATGTCTGATCTGAATGACCGATGCTATGTCAGTCACAGCTGTAGTTCGGGGACCTGATGCGAAACAAAACCCAGAGCCAGGGATCCGGGGCATTTTGGTTGTTTTTTATCTTTGCTCCAAAGTGTGCTGCTGTCAGAGTCTAAAAGATTATCCTGTGTGTCCATCTACTTACACTCGTGTTGAGGCTTGTGCCATTTTTCCGGCTTGCTGTGTCAGTGCTGAGGTTGGCCCAGGAGCCATGAGCAGTGATGAGGATGTGTGCTGACAGCTGAGCGGGGCAGGATGAGGCTGTTCCATGACTGACTGAACTGGGCTGTTCATTGCACCATATGCTCCTCTTTATATCGTGCTGCTAAACATTTGGGCCTGCCTCATGACTCATGCTGTCTTCTTCTCCCTTCAGCCAATTCTAATCCTGCTGCTAAATGGGACAATCAGAACATTGTTACACGGTGAGCTTGAAAACGTTGTGGATTCCACTTTTGGCATTAGGTCTACCACTATAAAAACAGTATATAGGAGTCAATCACAATCCTTTTACAGCTTCCAGTAACTGACAGGTATCATGGAGAAGGCCATCCACTACTTGTCAGACTAAAAAATTTGGCTTCTGGGTGATAAACAAATGTAGAGTGAGCCTGGACCAGACTGTGTGGGTGTTTCGGGTTTTTTTGTGTGTGGTAACCCAGAAGACTGGTTTGAGGGTGTCAGGTAGTGGGGTTTAACCATTAACAGTGCTGATCACCTGATACACGAGTCTGTGCACAGAAGAAAAAAGGGAAACCCAATCTGCTAAGGTTCTGCTAAGATGTGTTCGTGTCAAACAAGGATTTCAGAGTTTTGAGAAATGCTGCCACAAATGTTACACATCTGTTTGTTTTTTTATAACCAACATTTATTGTAATGTAATTCGCTTGCCCTGTACTCAGTGGAATGGCAATTTGAGACTTTTCTGCTCTCAAATTGAAAGTTTTCTTCTCTAATCTTCTTCATGTGGTCTTTTTTAGTTTTAGTCTCCTCCCCCGGAGACCTTTAAATGCAGGGAATATAAGTTATATTATAAGTTCTATCTGGATTTATTTCACCTTTAAGTATAAACTGAGCATGGGGCCTTGTAGACATTTCTGTCCTGACATATAACTCTGATTAGTGTCTGTGATTTTTTCTTCTTCTTTCATCTCTTTGCTGAAACTATGCTGTGGTGAAGGTTAGTTAACTGATGACACATAGCCTCTTCTCTGATGTTACAGAGCATGTTGTGGGGAAAGTAGGTTACTGGGCCATGTCCTGCAAGCTTAAACTGAAAGCTAGTCTGAATATTGCTAGAGCTGCGTAGTGTGACTGGGCATGCACAAATGGTGTAGGTCTGTGTTACAGCAAAGGGACTCCTCCTGCTTTCTGTCTCTTTAAGAAAACAGAGCCGCGCTCCACATAGAATGAATGTTGAATGTTCAACCCATGATGATTCATCACAAACACATGAAATGGGGTGTAATCTCACAACAGGTTGATTAATAGATCAGAGGTTGCAAATAACCAAGTCCCGCTTACCTCCGAACACCAGAGGTGTCATCTTTTTGTGTGTGATTAGCTCATTTTGGCCTTATTGTCTCAGTACTGACATTGACTTCAAGTCTTATCACGGTGTTTTGCTTTTTTCTTTAACAAACCATATTGATATAAAATCTTCCACAGAAAACTAGAAGGCATACAAATACAATGTAAGACTTTAGGTTAGCCAGTTATTTCCACAGACATCAAGAAAAGCAGACATGAGCACCACAGTGGCATGCGTACTTGGACAGAGCAGCAGCCAAAACATTTAAATAGGTAAGTTCGAGGTAATAAAACAGAAAAAAAGCTGAGAGAGATGGGAAACAGGCTCCCTGACTACATGAAAGAGGCATTCAGAGTATTTGTAATTTCCATCAGAGCTAGACTTTCACTGCTTCTTACCAACAACAGCTCTTGTTGTTTCACTTCGACTTTTTCATTTCTCTCAAAAGCTTTTAAGGACACAAAGCGAGATATGCCAATTTTGTACAGCTAACAGCTCCTTGGAAATAATTTTGTTAGTGTAAAAAAACAATTTTATTCATGTTGAAAATGTGCTATGTTTTTCTTTTTCATAGATTCACCTAAAGAAATGGGAAGAAAATGTGTTTTTCAACAGGCTTCTATTAAAGTTCCTAAAGATACTTGTTAAAATTGATTATTTGCTCAGTTGTCTGTTATGTGAGAACACAACTGGGTCATCCTTTGAGTTAGGTCCATTTTTATGCTTGATTGTCTCAGTGTGAAGTGACGTAATGAATTAACAAGAGAAATGACTCCTCTTTAAAAAACCTTCCTAGCCTGGAGAACTGCTACTCAAATCCAAAAATTATAAGAAAGGCTGGCTCCTTGGAAGCAAAATATTGAGAATTGAAGGGTTGTTAAAGACTTTTACAGTCTATAAATCTATAAATGCAACTGACTATCGCAACATTGTTCCAGAAATGCTGTTGTTTGTGTTGTGGTTTGACTGAGACTTCTCGTAATTGGCCCCATTGTCCATGGCTCACTTGTCTCCTACAAAAGCCACAGTGATTTTTAATGAACTTCCCCAACAGCCAATCAGAATCAGAATACTTTATTAATCCCGAAGGAAATTAGGCAATTCTGTCGTAAACACCAGGGTGAAAAAATGAAATTAGTTTATTTAAAGTGTCAGTCAAATTGTTATTATTATTATAGTATTTTAATTAATTTGTTTATTTTTTAACTATATTATATTAAAAATTTGATATTTATATATATTTTTTCACATCCAGTTTTATGTCTAAGTTAACTATAATAACCTTGTTTAGGACAGAGCTGAATGTTAAGGAAGTTAACTAAACCTGAAATCACTGTGGCTTCTCTAGGAACTTCCTTCAACTGTAGTTAAAGTTTAATGACCATAATCTTACAACCAAGTGACCGAAGGACAATGGAGCCAATTACAAGAAGTAATTAACTCAGTCAAACCACATGACAAACAACAGCATTTCTGCAACAATGTTATTATAGTCGGTTGTATTTATGGAAAACATTTTTTATTTAGATACATGTACAGTGCAAAAGTCTTGAACCACCTTCTTCTAAAGAGCCAGAATTTCTTGCTAAAGCAACACCTTTGAATTCTTAATTTGGTGTCCAAGTCTAATGAAGTTGTCAAAGGGAATAGTTTTATTGCTGTGCACTTGCTGACCCCGATGTTACCCCAGATCATATCAGCTTTCTGTTAGCTGAGCTTTCTGATGTTGCGCTCTATTGCTCTATATCTTAGTAGTTATAGCCTTTCATTTCCTGGAGATGTGTTTTGGATCTTTGTCACAATGACAAACAAACTGAGCTCAGACCATGATGTTATGTTAGCTCTGCTGGGAAAGCAGTGTTGCCATTAATTTTGAACGAATCTCCAACAGCTGTCAACAGCAAAGTCTTGCAAAGATGCAGCAATTTGAACCAAAAATCTCAAATTTACACTTATGAGAACAAAATGCAGTTTTTCATTGGTTCATTCAGGGTATTTCTTTGTCCTATTGTGTCTTTTTATTACTTGTTGGAATTGGTAACCCATAGGAATCAACCCTTAAGGCCCAGTTTACGCAGTCTCATCCGAATATTTGGTGTTAATGTGTGTCCGCTACTTGAACTCTGGGAAGTAATGTGTCTCTAATGTGAGATGCTGGTAACTCTAATGAACTTATCCCCTGTGGCAGACATAACTCGTTGTCTTTCTCTTCCTGGGATTGTCCCCATGAGGATTAGTTTCATCAAGGTGTTAGTTGGCTTTTGCAGCTGAACTTGGGGAAAAAAACCTTCCAAACGTCTTGAAATTTAATTGAACTTTATATCTTAAAGTTATAATGGAATTTGAATTTTTCAGATTAATGGTTCTTGCTACAGTAGCTGAATATTGTTGTTGAAGCGAACATGTTTATGTTTTAATGGTAAAATCTGTACAGAATCTATAATCCTAAAATTCAAATAGGGCTGTTTCTTTAAGGCCCAATTATAATTGGTTAATAAAAATATAGAAAAACCACAATTATGATTTATATCAAACCAAGTTGGGTGCAAACTGGAAAAAAGCAGCGAAGGCTTACATTTGAGAAGCTGGAACCAGGGAAATTGCTTCAGTGATTCACTATCAAACTAGAGGGCATCATCCTTGGTCTGAGACAGCTTAATCAAGCAATATCACACAAGAGTGAGTGCTGTTTATTGAATATTAGTACAGCTCTGAATGGTTTGCAGGGACAAGGCCACAGCCATGCCGATATTCTCTAAAGCACTATGGCCTTGAGTGAGATATTGCTATCTCAGGTATAAAATTAATTTAAAGTAATAAATGGCAAGAGATTGTGCTTTTAAAAAAAAAATATATATATAGTGTGGTTTATTTTTTGATGTATTCGCCTCAACCATACGCTATTAAAAATGGACTGCTGCCAGAAAATACATAAACACATTAACTTGTCGGCTCCTTTGTGTAGGCTTTTTTTTTTTTAGTGGAACTTTATTTCCACTCTTTGCCTCAAGTTCCATGTTACATGATTTTGCTAAGGCACTGATTCTCAGGTTATGGTTGGTGTAAGAAGTAAGTGTCTTTGCAAATTCTGTATACCATCTGTCACAGCTGGGCAGAGAATATTTCAGAGCCTTTCTGTTGCAGACAGCTGGCTTTAAAGCAGCCACAATTTAGCTTTACAGTCAAATATAGGCGAACAACTATATTTAGCAACTTTGAATGCATGTGAAATGTGTATTGTCCAATAAAAATCAGTCAAATTACTTAGTTAAAATGATTATAAAAACATTGAAGTGACGCTTACCCTTTAAAGGCCAATCCACAGCCTTTATTTGTTGGCTTTAGATCGCTGTTGTCCGGTATTTCTGATTCTTAGGTAACATATTTCAGAGAACAATGACTCCTGATGGGAAGTAAGAAATGGTTCCAGTTGAAAGCTTATACTAAATGGTCCATGGGATCACATGGCACACACCTTATCATTTCCTTATATCAGTGCTGGCATATTTTTGTGACAGTGATAATGAAATTGTTATACTGACTCTGTGGAATTCTGCTTATTTCCTCTGATAAAATTTGTTTAGGAATCAATAAAAGACCCAGTTAAGAAAGTGGCCTATAAGGATAATCAGTGATGGCAGAGGTGTCAGTACAGTGTGTAACAGTATTTGGGTTAAGGCCAAAAGCCACTGTTTATTTACACCATTTATTGCTACAGGGTTTATCTTCGATGGTGCTAGAAGCAACAGTCGCCATTAAATTAAATTAATACCAAGTGAAACTGACAGTTTTAAATTATGAACTTCTCTAAATGATGATTTTTTTCAGGTTTTTTGTTTGTTGATAATCTTGTGCGGCCTACTGTGTATGTCTAAATAATTTCTATTTGTAGTGTTTGTTCAAACTGTTATAGTTTTTAGCAAACTTTGCAGACACATCCCAGTCTTATTTTCTCTGTTTTATCATCTTTAGACTCTTTTGACCTGTTGGTCTGATGTGCTGTTTGGGAATTTTTAGACTTGTGAATTCTTGATCAATCTCCAGTAAGAAGATAATGTGGAAGCATTTATAGCCGTAAGGGCAGACATAAGACAGACATGTAGACTGTTATCATTAATCAGAGCCGTTCCCTTTTGTTCCATACCCCTCTATACCGAGGCCTGCTTGCCTTTTTCTTCCTTTGGCCAGTGGAACTATGTTGCACATGACTCCTGAGAGTATGACTGGTATTCATGTCACCCTCTTTGGCCTTGTAACTATGACAGACAAAATGTTCAGCAGCAGTTATATAACTGCCTCTACTGACGTCATCGGCCTTGCTGGTGTCACTGAACTCTTGCTCTAAAGCACACAGTGATTGTCCTCAGTAGCTGCAGGCTCAGAGCCATTACGCCATCATTAAGACATTTGGCTTTTTCAAATCTATTTATTCCTTTTATAAAAAAGAGAAAGCTTTCCTTTTTCTGGCACTGAGACCAGTCACATTATGTGAATTTGCTTCCTCTCTTTTTATTTGTGGCATGAAATGACATTACCTGAAACTAACGTGTGTGAGAGCTCCTCAGTGACACTGCACTAATACTGACCTTTCGGAAAGGTTTTTATGGTACTTCATCATTCAAAGGAGTGAGAATCTACATAAATGAGGTTCTTTTAGAAGCTGTTATCATCATCTGAGTGATGATGATCACCCCCCCCCCGTGTGTCTCTAAAATATAGCTAATTCACAGGATGTAACATTTATTCTTGCTTCACTACAAAAGGTTACGTTTAAGAATCGGGTGTGGCCACACATTGTGTGTCAGATGAAGAAGAAAAATGGGCCTCGCAGTGTGTGTGTGACCTAGATCTAGTGATTCAGATCTCCAGTTGAGGGTGTTGGCTGCATGTGCATTACAACGTTGTTTGCTTTAGTGGAGTCACAACAAGATCGTGTCAGGTCTGATGGTGAAATGAAAAGGGCCCTCCCACACACATTTCTTTCTTCCTTTAATGTTAAGTAAGCCATATGTAATCTGTGATGTCATGGGGCAAAACCTGAACATGTCCACTGATGGCGAACTGGAGAGTTCACATAGTGCTGTGATACTTGAATTTCATTCTTAGTCTGGGTCCAGCCAATGAGTTCATTACACTTTCCTACTAAAACTTTCCAGTTTCCGAGTTTTTTTGTTTGTTTGTTTTTAATTTAAGTGTTTAAACTTTTTTACTGATTTTCACTCACTGTCCACTTTATTAGGTACATCTTGCTAGTACTGGGTTGAACTCCCTTTCCCATGCAGCACCACCTTAATTCTTCATGGCACAGATAAAACGAGGTGAACTCAATGTCACGTTTAAGAAGTTTGAGATGATTTGAGTTTTGAGAGATTATCCCGTAGAAAGCCATCATCAGGGTACACTGTGGCCATAAGTGGTTGGACAATATTCATGACCTCATCCAAGCTTTCATGTTGTTTTCACTCCAAACTGACCCGACCGTCTAAATGTTGCAATGCAAGACTCATCAGACCAGGCAACATTTTTCCAGTCTTCTCCCAGAACAGTGGAAAGTAGCATAAGAAAGGGCACAAGGCATTTTTGCCCAGAGTAATGAAACACCTCTTCGTTACACCCAGAAAATTTCCCCTCACTGGAAATCTCCTTTCTTCCCTTTTCCGATGCTCGATTTGAACTTCAGCAGGTCGTCTTGACCATGTCTACGTGTAAAAATGTGATTGGCCGATTACATTTTTTCCATTAACGAGTAGTTGAACAGGTGTACCTAAAAAGTAGCTGGTGAGTGCATGCGCATCTTAAGAGAAACACAGAAACATATGATAAAATTGATGGAAATCTACAGGAAGTTCTATTCCACCATCAAGAGGAAGCCAAAAAGACTTTTTTTCAGTTTTTTTTTACAGAGCTGGCAGTGATTTTAGGTTTCTTGAAGGACACTTCATGATTCATGAATTATTGTCACATTAAAGCATGAGTAATGTGCACACATAGTTCCACTCAGATGCAATGGCCTCTTTAAGCTTAGCTGTCTGAAAGAGAGAAAACCAATTGTGTTCCTTTTCATATTTGCACATATACACTGTAACAAAGGTTTATGCTCACAATAAACATGGTGGAATTTCAGTTATTAAAATCAATGTAGGTACAAGAAATCCCTTTAAGCCAAAGGTTCTTTTGTTTGCGAGGTGCAGCCAGTCTGGAGAAAGTTAACAAAAAGAGAGGGTAAACAAAGCTAAAGTAGCTGCACCTGAACTGCGTGGCATGCACAGCTACTCCAAGAAGTCCAAGAAGACAAATGTAGTGTAGGAAAGAAGCATTACAGGTAAAAACATAAAAATATGAAAACTAGTCATTATGCGAGTTGTTTTCCAGAGACTTCTGATGATCCAGCCTTCTGTCATTAATAATGTAGATGTTATTAATTCACTTTCTCAGTTGACTGAGCATCCATCCTGATTACGTGTTAACATTTGTACTACTTTTAAACCACTCATCGGATGAATAAAAGATGCACGATGAGCAGGTTTTGTATCCTGTAGTTCAGCTGAAATGTTAAACTGCCTAAAATAACATGAAATATTTTCATGTAGCTCAAAAATAATCAAATCGAATCAAATATCTGCAGTCCACTGCTTTTTGTTTCGGTAGAATAAGAATTAGGCAGAGTGGATATTTGGCCATAGAGGAAGCCAATATTCAATGTGTTTTAGTCTTTCCTCAAAGAGAATAATTTATAAGCTGCTTTCTACTGTTCTGTGAAACTTAAGAGAGGTTTGCGTGCTCTCAGGAGGAGAGCCTTGAAGATATGGAAGCCATCGTTTCATAACCAGGAAAATGAAACAGCAATAGATAGGAATGGAGACATAAGGTCATTTTTTCCATGGACTCTTTGCGAAAGGCTATTTAAGTTCACTTCAGAGTCTGTGCATAACAGAGGGGCCGGTTGCAGTTTCATAAACACTCACTGGTGAATTCATAACAATGACGTTCGGGTGAACAGCTCAAAAATGCTTCATTTGGAGGCGATGTTTAAGAATGAGACAGAATCTAATCAAAGATCTAACCTGGCATCCGAGCTTGAGTGGTGAAAAGAAAGAGCTCCGCTGCCCTTTCCACCCATGCCCCAGAATGGTGACCCACATATTTGCTCACACTGCCTTAGGTAATTGCATCTTTTTTTTTCCTGAGCAGCAGCAGCAGGCAATAACAGGCTTGGAGTAACTGTGATTCATTTGGAATTGTTGAAAGAATATAATTATATGAAAATTTGAGAGTGGATCTACCTGGTGAAAGGATGTTTGTTTTATGGGACTGCTTTCTCATTGAAAGGACGCGACCACCCACATTCACCACACACTCCGTGCTGTGTGGTGAATGTGTAATTACATGGCACTTTTGACTAAAGTGTTACCAAAAAGTAAACGTGGAATATATGAAGAAGAAAATCTACATAAAATATGCAGGTTGACTAATGGTTGACTAGGTTGATGGCTGTGAGTTGTGAATTAGTAGCTGCGAGGTTGATGTGAACTAGGATTCATGTTCTTAGCTGATTAGCTGATTATTCAACAGGTGCATTAACAGGTGCAGTTAGGAAAACAGGGTAAAAGAACAGTTTTTTCCCCCCACAGGTGTGGATGTGTTAAACTGCTCTGAGTAGAGTGGCGTTCAGCTGTTGCCTGGGGCAGGATTAGTGTGGAGCTTCTGTATGGTAGTGATGGGCAAAGCTTGTGGGAAAACTCTCCCGAGAAGGGACATAATGAATTGTTTCTTTACTGTTTTCCTTTTTCATTTCATGCATTTGAATGAGCTCTAAGGCTTTAGCCGTGGTGCTCCATCTATACTCAATTACACGGTGTGAAAAGTCATTGAGCATCACCTCCGGATGTGATTTTTCTTCCTTCTGTGAGACAGAGCTCACTATTTTGAAGCATTAAGCCACATATGTCTTGAAATTCTTTTCATTTGTTCTTCTTTAACAAGTGGCGTTGAGGTAAATCGTTTGTAGCCTGTAGCTGAGCCCACACTAACAAATTTCTGCTAAAACGAAAGCAACTGTTGCACACTGATAACATGGTGGTGTAGGTCGACACAGCAGAAAAGTGTCAATGATGATGTCTTTAAAAAAAATAGCAACAGAAAGCTACTGTCCCGTCTTACTGCAGTGTTATTTTCATTTGAGTCAGAAAATAAACTTACTCGTGTTGCATCAAGTCACTGTGTGCCACACCGAGCACACAGTCCATATAAAGAAATTTAAAATTAGGTGAAAACTCCTGTAGCAACCCAAGCAAGTGACCATAGTTTATCATAGTTTAAGAAAGATGATACATGAAAATATTGACACAGGGCTGATCAGAAAGACTAGTGTATTTAGAGGTATATTTTACTTTATTTTACAGTAGAAAAATATTAATTATGGAAGCAATAAATGTTAGTATATTGGCAATGCAGTGGCTTATAATATACACTTTATTAGGTTCACTTTTCTAGTACTGGATTGGACCCCTTTTACCTTCAGAACACTTTAATTCTTCAATAAACTGCGGGAAACCTTCCTCAGAGATTTTGCTCCATATTGACATGATAGCATCTCACTGCAGATTGTAGGCTACACATTCATGATGCGAATCTCTCGTTACATCACCTCCCAAAGGTCATTTGAGTTCAGTGAACTCATTGTGACGATCAATAAACCAGTTTCAGTTGATTTGAGCTTTGCCACATGGTGCATTACCCTGCTTGAAAAAGCCATGAAAAAGATGGGTGCACTGTGGTCATAAATGGATGAACAATACTCGGGTCGGCTGTGGTGTTTGAACAATCCTCAAATGGTACTATGGGGTCCCAGCGTTTCATTTTGTTTAAGCCAAATTCGGACCCTAAAGTCAAGATATTGCAGCAGAAATTGAGACTCGTCAGACTAGGCATGTTTTGCTCAATGTGGTGAGTCTGTGTGAATTGCGGTTCTCTGGGGGTAAATGCCCTGTTGATGCCAGAGGTTACAGGAGAAGGGCCCAAGCTACTCAAGCCGATAGGAAGGCAGCATAACTCAAGACAACCACTCATCACAACCAAGGAGTGCAGAAGAGCATCTCTGAACAGATCCAACATTGAATATACAGTATGGGCTATAGCAGCAGAAGATCACACAGCGTCCCATCACTGCCAGCTAAGAACAAGAAACTGAGACTACTGCTCTCTGGAGACTTCCCTTTTTCAGATCATTCTCTATAAACCCTAAAGATGGGTTTGTGGAAAAATCCCTGTAGATCAGTAATTTCTGAAATACTCAGAGCAACCTCTCTGGTCCACTTAAATCAAATTTCTTTTTCATTCTGACGATCGGTTTGACTTTAGCGGGTCATCATCAGACTATGTTTTCATGCCCAGTTTTAGTCATGTGATTGGCTGATTAGATATTTGCACTAAAGAGCAGTTTCAGCATGTGTACTTACAGTATTAAACTGTAGATTTTGGCACATATACTGTAAAATTAACAGTGACATGCTGGAAAACCTTGATGCCAGTATTAAACTTTAGGTTAACATGTACATTTATTGCGAAGCTTGTATCTCATCTGTTGTTGTGGGTTGAGAGTGAGTTAAAACTGCTGTAAGGAGAAATCAAAGCATGCAGCCAGCAAGGTTGCTTTGGCACTTTATTAATAGTCAACAGTATAACAAATGACTTCCTGAGTTATGTATGAGAAATCTTGTCGACCAGAAGAAAAATGGAAACCGGCAGCTTGATGGGCATAGCTGGGAGAAAGTAGACACTACACATTGTTACCATGGGAACACAGAGTGAACAGCAGTGCCACCGTCTAATTAATGAAAGTCAGTGCTTCAGCAGAGGGCCGCAATGACATCATCAATACCAGCAGCACAGATGTAGAGAGAGGCAATATGGCTTAATGTCTGAGTAATTATACAAATAGTCACTTTTCACTGATGAAGCTGGAAGCAGTCTGGAAAAAGGTGCAGCATGTAAAGAACGCAATGATGTGACTTCATTATGGAGTGACGCCTGCTTATGAGCACTAAATGTCATCTCATTATCCAATAGCATGACCTACATAAAAAGAGCGCCACTAATCTCTATGTAGGCGGATGGTGAATAATGCAGTAAAATGTGGGAGATCTTTATGAATCTTAGATCTTGTTGGTTGCTGGCAAGGTAACAATGGACTTCAGAATGTTTCTATACAATCAGTCTGGCATCCTGTACTATCTGCTCAATGATTTGGTACTGTAATGTGTGTGTAGTGTGCATGGAGTATGCTATAGAAATAAGAACACAACACAGATCTTTAGCTGCTTTCAGTTATTTGAAAGTCTTTCATTTGCTGACTTATTTATTCATTTAATACACAACCGTGTCAGGAGTTTCTGTGTTAACATGTCATTAAATATGTAAATAGTGGTCATCACTTTATATGAGAGTTAACAATGCAAACAGGACTGCAGTATAGCACAGCAGTGCTCAGAGCTAAACGCTACTGTTAGCATATGTTTAACTGATATATGTTAGCATTAGGGGTGGGTTTTTATAATCGATTCATCGATTAAAATCGATTCTGGCTTGGATAACGTAAAATCGATTCATTAAAATCCTGAATCGATTTTTTAATATAAATTTATTTTGTCCGAAATGCCAGAATCTCTGGTGACATCTCACAAAATTTCAAGAACCACCAAACAGTAAATGAGAGCAGGTACAGGGATTCTGCACATAGACTTAAACACACAGCGCGACCCGCGGATCAGAATCAGTTAGATGTCGCCTTTCTCACAGTTGGGGCTGAAAGCCGACAGCTCGCTGATCCGGGTCCGCGCTTTGTGTTCACGCCCTTTATGCGCTGATTCTAAAGCTGTTAGTTTGATCTCTCTCCAAACAATATTGACCGAACCAGCAGCTAAAGAAGATCCAAACGCTTCACATAAACATCGTCATGAATTCACTCTTTTACTGTTTTGCTTCCATTGCGATGCGCAGCTCTCTCTCTCTCCCTCCCCCCCCCCCCACCCTCTCTCTCTCTCGAACAGTTTCGCTTTCTTCATTATTCGCTTGCTTGTTACGCACAAGTCTACCGCTGTTTACAGGCTGTCGGCCGCTGTTTTTTTCCCTTTTACATTCTTCCGAAAAGAAAACCTCATTTCTGCTGTTCAATACTGAACAAATTTAAACTTTTTAATATTATTCAAAATGCAAAATGCTTAGCCGTGTGTCTAATAAAACCACTGTAACTTCAGAGGTAATGTTCATTAATTAATGGTTTTCTTTCGTTTTTGATGTACTGCAGAATATTTTTATAAAATCCCAGGCCAGGAAAATCACCTTCATGTTTTTCTGTGTTTTATCTTCAGCTACTTTGACACAAAGGCATCTGCTGTGATGCTCACACCTTGGATAAAGTCTTGCGAGTGTCAGCTTCCTTTTTATAGATTACAAAAATATGTAAATGTTCTGATCTGAATTATACTTCTGACTGTCAAAATTTCCCAGATTTAAATCGAATCGAATCGAATTAAATCGAATCGTGGATCGAATCGATTTGGGACCTTGTGAATCGGAATTGAATCGATTCTAGAAATCAGTGACGATACCCAGCCCTAGTTAGCATGCTACCATTTGCTAATTAGCACTAAATTCAGCACATTTGAGAATTACATGAGAAAAGCCATTTTGGCCCAGTTTTGCAATATACTGAAAACATACTATTGCAGTTTACTCTGAGAATCTTCAGAAGACTAAATCTATATATAATTAGGTCAAGGGCTCACCAAAGTCACTAAGAAACATTTCTGGGAATCATTACCCAGTCAAGACAAACAACCGCCAGACCTGATTGACCAGCACTGTCATCCTTAAAACTAAGCCACTACACACAGCAGTGGTGGTAATTAGGTCAGAGCGCCACATCCTTGTTAGATTTGCTCTATCAGCCCAAAGAACATTATTCGTTTGGCACCAACACTACTCATTCATGGAGGGGCACATTTGGAAGTATTTGTGCTCTAAAATGTTTTGGCGAGAGCTTCAGAACCTACAGTGTCAGACCTTTGAAAAAGACAGTCCCAGTGCTGTGTATGCATTACTGAAGCTTGAGGAAAAAATTAATGGAGCATTAAGAGACAAAGCAAGCATGTACTTAACGGGAGTTAGGTGGTGGAGGAATCCTAAAGTGAAGCACTCTGTTTAGGAAAGAAAAAGTACTCACTGACTTTGGATCTTTTTTTTTCTGATACCTTTTAGGGCATCACAGTTTCAGAGTTGACAGATGGGTAAATCTGAGTGTACCTTATGCAGTTTATTAACTTCATTTTGCTTAATTTCTGGATGGAGTTTGTAGATTTTTACCAATCATAACCCCATGAAGCCTCTGAATACCTCTGTGTGGTCTAATTGTAGGTTGTTTGAACTCCTCGTGACTGATTTATCCTCCAGGACTTCTGTCTGTTTCATTCACCATCTCATATGAGAAAAGTGTCTTTTACAGGTCTGATCACAGTATAAGCAAACCTACATTTTGCAATCTAGTTTCTAGAGGCATATTTACAGTTGATGCTTGAAGCTGACTCTTAATAATTATTTACTATTATTCATGCTTTTAGTCGGAAGTGCATCGGTTTGCTTCTTACTGTTGCCAGACTGTAAGTGAAAGTACATTTTATTCTAGTACTTTTGTGAAAGTGACTTAAGCCTCCAGAAACCATCAAAATTATCTGCAGTAACAAAGCTTTCGTTCTTACTTTCGCTCGCTTTCTTTCGTTCTTGAGCAGGCTGAAATTGCACGCGTATAGTTTAGTTTTCCGTTTTTGGTTTGCGTTAGCACACAGCGCATTTTGCATAGTTTCTTTGTTTAAGTTGAGCCATCTCAAACATGTAAATCGTGCTGTTTCTTCTTTGAGATGGCTGCATTAACGATAGCTTCCTCGGGATACATTAACAATACATCATTCTTGCTATGTTTTCTTCTATTTTTCTTTTTTCAACTTGTCAGCACTTCCTTTTTCCCCCCAAGGTTGAATTAGGTCACATTAGCTGTGCTGCATGCTCTACGACTTGATCGGCTACATTTCTTCAATATAAATAAATCCATTAATTACAACAGGTAGTGACTAAAATTTAAGGACAGTTCACCTCTTCCCAGCCCTACCTACCAGATTTGTCATCTACCTGACTTTCAAGTTTCTCAGTCGTGACAGAAACTAGAGCAACCAGTGTGATCACACTATGGGAGTAACACAGAAAGGGACAGCACTGAATGCAACACTGAATTTGCTCAGTGCCGTATGGGGGTGTCAGAGGTGCACTGTGCCCTCCACTTTGTTGGATGCACTGTTACAAACTTTAGTTTTAAGTAATGCAGACCTGTCAAACTAAGCTGTTCCTTCTGCTGTGTTTTATTTGTATTTTATTTTTTTAAAATAGTATATCTTTTTATTCATAGAAGATACTTAGGGGTTCTGCAGATATCCTAGCAGTTCTGCAGTCACTTTCATAAGTGCAGGACTGAGGATGTTGCACAAACTACACAGATGTTAGGTGTGCAAGAAGTCTGTGAAACTGTGTAGCTGCAGTGGTGCAGCCACTATCAGGAGTGGTAATACAAGGCTTTTAGTTTCAAGGTTGGTTAGCGCTGACAAATCACAGCGGAGTCATGCCAACGATGCAAGAGTCAGTTAAGAAGGTTCAATCACCTGATGGAGGATGTTTATGTCTCCAGAGAGGCTTCATGTATAACTTGGCTGGCAGAACTGGCATCATCCTGGTACCACCTCATGAGCCAGTCACTGAAATTGGGACTACTACAACAGCTGCAGGCTGCATCAGCTGTGTGGAAAATGTGACTCATTACATTAAGATGGTCATTGAGACAAGTGGTCTGCATATCTACCGTGGCCTCAAATGTGCGTCTGGAGTTCAGGGACATCTGGAGAGAAATTCAAATCATAAAACATCACGACGACCGGCCGAGCCAGAAACAGACGCTTTGACTTTGAAATTATGTGTCCATGTTTTTTTTTTTTTAAATTCCAAATACTTTTTTCCTGTCTGGGTTAAAACATTGATTTTCTTTTGTTGTCACCTTAGCAATAAAACCTGTATGCTTTAAAAGCAATGCTGGGAAAAAAGGACCCAGAAGGACCCACAAAATATAGAAAACAAAGTAAAGATTTTCATGTCATCTGTTCAGATTATTTTACTGAAACTGTTCTCTCCTCAAATTTTTAATATTTTCTTGCATTTTACAAGTTGCTCTGTTTTATTGATTTAAATGGATTTAGCAAAACCTCTTCAAAGTACACGCTGGCACTCACAGGTTAACACTCACACTCTTCATTATGAAAAGCTCAATTTTTCTAATTAAGAACATGCACTTAAAGCTCTCTGATGTCAAAGGCTAACTTGTCAAAGCAGTTGACACTCACTCTCTAATGAGATGAGGCACAACAGGTGACAACGTTGATTCTCATGTGCTCTGTGCTCTTTATTCACACGAGAACTGGCCTTGATTAAAAGATCTTCCATTAAAGAAACATATTTATGTAACCCAAAGTATTTTAAATAAGAAGGAAAGGATAGCACATCAGTGCAATCAAAGATGTGGCTATTTCCTACTGAAAAATTTTGGTTTTTTTAGTTATTATTTTACTTAACATTGTCTAAATAATCCAAAATATGGTCTCCTCAGTTGTTTGTGAGTAAGCAAGCCTCACATGCAGTTAATAATGTAAACCATCTATGTTGCTAACAAGTACAGTAGAGCTTGATATTTGGGAAAGTATAAGTGTAAAAAGAGTCTCACATTTACACATTTGGCACCTACCGTAATTGTTCACGATTACTGTTTTGAAGATTATGGTCTTTAAAGATCTTTAAAAATTAAAGGTGCATTCAGAAATGTCATAGGGAAACAAAAAAACTAATTAGTCTACCTACCATTAAGTTATTAGAAATCATTTATCAAGTAATGAGGGCTATAATCAGTAGCAGTGAAATCGTGGCTTTAGCCACATAGACTAAGTGGCATCTATCCATACAAAAGCCATCCATACATGTCATGTTAATAAAATTTAGGACTTGGTTAAAATGGCTGGTGTACTGATAGGCTTTGTCCAAATAGTACAATTAGATAAACTACTGATATGACTGTGACAGTCATATAGGCGTACTACAGTAAAACCTCTGCCTCATTTTTTAACGCTCCAAATAATTTATCCATGTAAATGCTCTCTTTGGTTCTTTTAACATTCTCGACATGCCCACATCTAGCTGCTTGTGAAGCCACTTGACAGACACAAAATACTTGGAGACTGTCCATCATTAAAGCTTGAAATTAGTCATGTAGACTGCTGACCCACATTTGGGACTTCAGCTGAGGAGAGAAGGGAACCAGGAAGTTTAAAAAAAAAACACACACATAGGAAGTGTATGGGGAAGTACTTGGGGGGCAAAACAAAAGTCTACAGCGTCTTGTTTTGGTTATACATTGAGGTGTTGTCATCTTTCTGTATGGCCTGCCTCCTTTCACCCTGCAGATTTAAATAAATGGTTTATAAACTTATAAACAGGGTCAGACAGGCTAATCTGCTCTGTGTTGCTGGCAGGGAGGAGGCACCGTTCACCACCTCCTCCTGCCCATGTGATTTGCCTTAATATATCAGCAGTACCTTTAAGGTCAATTTGCAGCATGCCATCACCCCCTCCTATAGACTCCTTCTTGTGAATGTAAAACTATATCTTAGTAGATTAAAGGTTAGGCTCCTATGGCCAAGTCTCGGTAGGCTTCACAGTTTCAAACAGTCGGAAAACTGCGGTGCAAAAGCCACATTACAAATCTACTCTTCTTTGCATTGCTCTAATGACATTTTAGTGGGTTGTTATTATTCATTAAGCACGTGTTAAAGATTGCAATCTGCCCCCTTCCTTCCCGGTCACAAGCGCAGGTTTCTTTCGGTTGTGTTGCACAGCATTGCTGCTTATGCTGCTGCTGCCTTCGTTACCCGAGTATTGAGCTACCAGCTGACCTACTTTCTCTGCTCTCAGCCACTCGGTCCTGTTTACAAGCCGCTGCCAGCGGAGGATGTGGAGTACAGACCCTGGAAAAGAGAGAGAGAGAGAGAAAGACCGCAACTACAGAAAAAAAAAAGCCACGAATCAGAAATTTGGTCCTCTGTTGTTGATAAATTAGGACTGTCAAAGCCGCAGAGAGCTCACCGGCGATTAATAACAGCACGTTATTAACTTAAGGCGCTGTTATGCAATTTAACGCTTTCAGCGCTCTCGCTTGGTTAGTCAGAGGCTGCTGATTGCGCTCGGCTGCTATGCTGTAGTTTTTACATTTTTTTCTTTTAAAAATGACTAGTTTGGTTAAAGTTAAGTGTGGATTCGGATTTCTGCTGGAGACCTGTTTTCAAGGTATGTGAGATTTAACTTAAGCTTTCAGTTTCGCGTCACTGTGACAGACGAGCGCAAAATGTTGTCATAGGCTGCTGCCACCCGCTTACTCCGTTTTATATGATCAAAGTTCACGACTGGACTCTTTTCCCAATAAAAGAGAGGTGGGCGTGTTTATTAGACGGAGCACAGGCTGATTTGGCTGGTTTGGGTAAAATCCAGGTGTCCGTATGTTTGACAGCGTTAGCGCTCTTGAATGCTGCTTACATGTTTTCAGCTCAGAGTCATCAAGTGCCCTGGTTACAAGGCTGAAATAACCTATTTTTCCCTCCACCCGTTGTGCCCCCGATGATGACATTAATGGCCAAAACACCAAAGGGGTTTTCGTCATTGCTTCCTCTAAGACGCCACAAAGAAAAATGTTAAATGTCACCGGAAAATGTATGCTTAGATAATTTCTCAGCAGGCTTAGGGTCAGGCTGATGTTACCCAACCTGGCAGCTTTAAGCCTACTGGAGTTCACATTTCTCTGACAAACCCACAGGTCTTCGAATTCACAGTCCAGTCAGGGCTTTTTGTTTATTTATTTATTTGTTAATATAATTATTTGAAACTGAAAGGGATTTCTTATTAGAGCAAAGCATTTCCACTGTTTGAGTCTACATCAAGTGTGGCAATGCTATTTATTTACCCTGTACATACTGGGAAGTTAAAGGGTCAGTGAGGGCTGTCAGTGGCCTTTCCTCTGTTTTTCATTTATAGGTTTGCAGCCAGTTGAAGTGCTTCCTGCTTTCTTATCGGTTAAAGGCAGCTACACCTACACTGGAAATCATAACACGGCACATTTAGAAAGACGTTTTTATATGTTATTGAATGCATTTTGAAACAAGTGTTCATGTTTGCATGTGCTCATCTGTGCGTACAGTATGCAGCGTTACACGTGTGTTTGATAAATGGTGGTGAGGTTGTACGCTTTCAAATAACCAATAATATGAATGTTGTACAGTCATGACGCAAATGAGAAAAGGGTAAATGCTGTGCAAATTATTTCAGATTTTATGTAATCTAGGCTTAAGCAGCAAGACCTAGATACATGTTAAAAACGTTTCCACACTGACTGAAATAAAGCTTGTCCAAGCCCAGTTAGTGTTTACCTGACGGCTTGAGCTGTCAGCTCAAACCCAGATGCAGGTGGATGTGGTCAGACAGTTTAAACCTGCAGACGAGCAGATAGTAGTCGTCCAGCGCCAGAGCCACAGAACAGCTTTCTGTGTGGAATACCAGAGTAGTTGTGGGGAATGGTGTTGGCTGTCAGAAAACCTGCAGAGAGACTTTTTCTGTTGCCTGGTTCACTTTCCTGTGTGTTATTCTAGGGTTGCAAAAAGTTATATATAATACTTTTGTGAGTCATTAGGCCTACTCAGCTTATCATGACACAGTTGTCCTGGTTATTCAGAGCCGTGGTTTATCTTTTTTCTTTTTTAATTGTAACCTTTCAATCTGGGAACCAGATTCTTGATTATTTTTGGAGGAGCAAATAATTTATATGTTTATAGCATGTCTATGTTTTTCACTTGTAACTGCATAATGTAAATGTATAACAACTGGTGGGTGACCACCGTGCAGTTTGTATTTCCTAGCTAATGTCCTTTTGAATTCATTACAGATATTTCCTCGTGGCTCCATAGTGCACTGCTTTCCAGGTTTGATCCCGGGAAAAGCACACAATTCCCCTTGGTGTTGAGACAGGAAGGGCATCTGGTGTGAAAATGCTAAAACATGCGGCGCTATCTACTGTGGTGACCGCTTGTGAATGAGGGAGCAGTTGAAAGTAGCTACTTTATTACATCATTATGTTTTTTGTTTGTATTCTAAAGAGGTTTTGTGCATTTAGCAAAATCTGTATATCAGACAGATAAAGCAATGGTGCCCCCATCTTGGGTTTTTAATCAAACAAGAGGTTAGTGTGCTAGCATATTAGCAAAGAACGTACACATACCTTTTAATTAGGGCTAACATATAGAGTATTGGAGCAGGCTTCTTGGTCAGATTGTTAATACTGCATAGCAGACCACATTATATGTAAAGTAATTTGATTTAAAGGCACTAACAGTGGTGCAGTGAGAGGTAGGGCTGGGCCATATTATACCGTTCACGGTAATACCGGTATAATGTTAGGCAACGATAGGAAAATGAAATATCGCGATAGAATGGGAGTAAAACGCGCATGCGCAGTGCCTTTGTTTTCATACGCACATGGCCGATTGTTGAGTGAAACAGATGAACCAGAATTGGTTTGTAAAAATGGTGCAACTGGTTTGGTGTTTGTCCGTCAGATACACGACAAAGCACATTTTTTTGCAGAACATGCAAGCGGCCGTTGTTATTGTTGTATTTGTCGGACTAAGATGCTCTTAAATCTGGGAGTAATCTGGGTCCTAAACTCCGTATACTTCAGGTCAAACAACACTGCAGCATCACTTAGAGTTAAAAACTGTCTAAATTCTTTCATCTTTAATAAAACGATCAGCATTGCTGCTTTACCAGGTGTAACTATAAAGTTAAACTTCCAGGCATCCATGAAAACAAAAGTTATTACATTTAACGGAGTTAGAAGTTAGCAGGAAGCTAGCGGAAGTTAGCTCGCTAGTTTCGCTAGTTACCTAAGCATGATATAGCATGTTCTGACTGAGAGATTTCTGAAAAAAATCAAACGTACAGCTCTGCTATCACTTCCAACATAAATGAAGACAGGAAACTAAACAGCAGTGACGTTTGTAGGGTTACTGAAGTTGGGCTAGCTGGTATATAATGATGTGCTACGTGATCGCTAGCGACACAGCTATGTTAGCATAACATAAACAGTGAAGCTGGAGGACGAACACTAACACTTTTCCACTTATAAAAGTTAACGTGAAGGTTCTTCATGGTTAGAGACAAATGCAATCGCATGGCAGGATGCTGTAAACGGACCAAACTTCAGTCAGGAGAACAACTGAGATAATCCATCCACAATACGAGGTTAGTCATTAATATACTGCAACAACATGGGAATAGAGCAGCTGCCAGAGAATTCAACATTAATGAATCAATGGTACAGAAGTGGAGGAAGCAAGAAGAATGAGTTTAATAAAGTTTGATTTATCTGACTGCTTTGTTTCGCTTAATGTGCCTTATAATCCCGTGCACCTTATGGTCCGAAAAATGCGTACTGCACCTCTTTTTAACTTCAGTGGATATTATACATGGTTATGCTCAGGATATGTCAGCCCATTTCTACTGGAAATGCCTTTTGGTTAAACTTTCAGCAAGGAATTTGCATTTGCACTGTTACATTTTTATAAAGCTTTAATGTACATAAAAACCAGCTTCTTGTTTAAGTGAAAATAAATGGAAGGTTGTCTTTTTGCGCTAGTAATGTTGTGGAGTTGTATTTTGTCTCGCATCAATTATATCGTCGGTTATATCGTTATCGCAAATTTTCAAATATATATCGTGATAAATATTTTTGGCCATATCGCCCTGCTCTAGTGAGAGGAACAGTTCGCTGTCTCTAATTAGCTGATGCTAACACCGCTAACACTGCTGTGTTACCATGCAGTTGTCTGTCAAACCAGCTCTGCCCAAATAAGGCATTACTGTATACCTTAATAGCATTTAAAGGCTTAGTTGTTAAAAAATATATCACCCAGTAGGAGGGATTTAACCTTTTTCTGTAGCCGTCTGTTAGCCTCAAGCTACCATGTTTGATATACTGCAGCTTTTGCATTTCCGAAATGGCCTAATTTTTCAAACCTAGACAATGCATTTAGAGTTTTTTGGGGCGGGGGTTTTGTTGTAGTTTTTAAAACAGTCATAGCTGATAGCTAATATTTAAAGGGATTTGATTTTCCGAGCTAATTTGATATTAGTATTGGTTAGTTTTGTTAGTTTTTTATGTAATGAGCAAATGCTCATTACTATGCTAATGGTTAGCAAAGGTTTGCTAGGTTCTTGTTCATGGATGGAAAAGTAGTGGGCAATAGGGATGCATTTTAAGTCGAATTGTGAATTGTGCTAGAAATCAGAGGGTGAAACAATCCATGGATACATCAGATTTGTTAACTAAATTCAACAAATGCAATTTTTGGAGATTTAGTTCAAATCTCAAAGTACTCCCAGTCTTACTCTGTGCTCAGAGACGTTAAAGAGAGAGAGCTGCCCCACTGTTAACGTTACAATCTAATTTCTTGATTGTAACTCAAAATTTGTAGTTTAAGTGTTTATTTATTAGATCTGTTCAAATGCAGGCTAACTTTGCAGGTCTTAATTCTGATTTGTAAGTTGTGAAATAAAGTATAAGTAGAAAAATTATAGCTCTTGATCAGTTAAATACAGTTTATCACATTATCTGGTCTTTTGCCTTACAAATTAAATACTGAGTTTTGCTCCTATATACTTGTGATTTTAGAAAATAACATTTCACCAAGCTGTACTTTGACAATGACACACTAGCAGTATGTGCATGCCATCAATATAGGAAAATGTTAATTAAATCTATTCTACATCACATGACAGAAAATCTTTAAAGCTCACATGCTCGCTGCCCGTATCGCTAGCGCTGTGTCAAACAGGTATTTTTTTTGTTGACAGAGAAATATCTACTGTCAGCATCTCTCTTCTCATCATGCGCCCATGCCTCTGCAAGCCAGTATTAAAGTTTGCTATCAAAAACAAAACCAGTTTGCTGCTGCTTTTGCATGAGGGTAATCCATCATTAAAAAGATCCACAGATAATATGACAGTTCCTTAGCATCTCATACGTTTTAAAACTACAAAATGAAAAAAATAAAACTCATCCTGCCTGAATGTGTTTGCAGCTCATTACCTGAGTGTTTTAAACATCATCACAAATACCCACCAAAAGGTGAAAAAGCAAAAGTGGAGAGGACATGAGAGCTTTTTAGATGTCATTCACTGCAGTAGAGGAGTACTTTTAGGTCCTCAGCTCTCAGCAAACAGCATGACACCAGCATGCTTTTTTACTCATTAAAGCCATTAGTGAGCTTCACCGACTCACATCTGAAATGAAAATAAGGGTTGTAAATGTTTCAAATGTGAATGTAAATTATTTTAATCTCAAAGTGATAATAGTTATTACGTTTAAATTAAATGCAAAGATGGAGCATATTAAACCTAATAACAAGCTATAGTTGAAGGTGGAGAGTTCTTTTAAACTGCAATACAAAGTCTAAATGCTAAGAATTCACAAAGAAAATGAACTATTTCATGGCCATTGTCATTGGCTCTGCCTTTTTTACAGCCTGTTTACATACAGTGTTCATCATGAACTTGAACTTCAGTGTACCACCTTGCGAAGTGAGCTCAGGTTTCAATGTAAAGGGTTTTAAATACCCGAAGGCATGAGTGTAACGAGACTCGGATGTTTTTTAGCTGTTGACCTTGCGAGGTGTGGTTTAACCTCAGTACTAGAATGCAGATGGATATGTGAGGTTTATTTTAGCTGTGCAGAGAAAAGATACATTTAAAGCTGCATGAGGTGATTCTTAATGCAGTGTTTCTCTTTAATCTTGCGAAGAAAAAAAGGACATTTACACAGTAGATCAGTTTATGAGTGGTAATTTCTGTTGCTTGCTATACAAACTTCAGCTTTTTTGTTTTGTCAACAATTCAGGAAGATCTTTTTCGTCTGTGTCTATGCAGTAAAAGCATAAACAGTCTAAAGAGTAGTTTGGCAGTAAGTAGGGCAGTAAATGCAGAAATTGTGTTTCTGATTAAACATTGGCATTTCCCCTCTGCGGTAGCTAATGTTTTTTTGTTTTGTTTCATTTAGTTTTTTTGCAAGGCATTTCTCATCAATCTGGCCCAATTAAATAAGAGCTTGATTTTTCAGTAACACTTGCGAGTTTCATTCTGAGTCTTTACCTTTGTGTGCAAATCTTTACTAAGCTATGGAAACCTGAAAGTGGAATGGAAGTTTGTGTGTCATAAAGAGGACATCCGTAGCTACACGCTAATGCTAAGACGTCACAAATTTATAGTGACCTAAGGCATAATGTCACCTTGTTAACATGGGAACCTTTTCCACAACAATGTACAAGTAATGACATTAAAGTTGCTTGAATTACTGCTTTGCAGTGAAAGACTTTCAGCAATATCTTCTTGCTTTGTGCCTCTCATTTGAGTTCCTTACCTTATTAGCTTACTCTGACCCATTTGACGCCCTACAAATGGCTTCATATAAGCTACAAATAGACTACATATATGCCCATGAAGTATGGGGAAAGAAGCAAACTAGAAATATAAATTATGGGTGAGTGTTTGATTTTTGCCTGCTGCTCTGTGTTTTGGATTCTTTTTGGACTGGAAGGATTTTACTGCGGAGCAGTTGCAGTAAGCTGAGGGCAGTTTCTGCAGTAAAACACAGACAAGGATAGCATAGCAAAATGTTAAACACCAGAGCCTGAATTTAACGCAAAATGTAGCATTTGGATCTTTAAAAATATGGATTGGCGTGAAAACAAAGCATAAGTGATATGCTTTTAGTTTAACAATGGTCACCTTTGAAATATCAGCTGTGTGCATAGTCTCCAAATATTATACATGCAAAGTTGAAAGTTCACATAATTTTCCTTTGCTTTGTTTTAGATTAGACCCCGACCTATTTATTGGCCATGTCGATATATTGGCTGATATTACGTATTTCAAAACATACCAGTACTGGCATTTATAAAGATCAACAAATAAAAATGTTGCACGGGGCCTGCTGACATCACAGTTCAGGTGTTTTCGTCATGCCACGCTACCATTAACTTAAGCCTCTTATCACTGCAGTGATACAGTTGGGAGGTGTTATTTATTAATAGAGAAAATTGTTTCAATATTTACCGGTGCACAGAGCAGAGAAACATCTTTTAGTTCCCTTATATTCAAGAGGAGGAACACATTTCCAGGCTGATATCTCCAAAGGTGGGCAGCTCAAAAGTAGTCTTTGGTGTTAGCCATACTGTCCCTTTAAATCAGATTTAAATGCATATAAGAGCATGAATTTCAGGATAAATGATAGAGAATAACTGAATAAAATGGTCTGAGGTAAATTACGATATCAAGCATGCCAGTGGGGAAATGTATACTTTAGCATATGAAGGAGGTTGAGAATGAGATTAATCCATGGATTTCCTCTCCAGAAGTTAGCCCATCATCTTTTCATATATTCCCCGTTAAGGAATGCACATAATTACATTTCTACAACAGTGCTGGCGTGCAAGTGGTTACTGGCTCAATTACCTCAGGCTGAAGTGGTGCTTAAACACCAGCTTCAAACAATTGTGTGTTCCTATATGCTCTATAGGAACAAGAGTCTGGAAACCCAAGATAGAAAATGATCCCTTTTATGAAGAAGGAAAGGGTGTGAGCTAAAATGCAGTTTTTCTTTTGCTTAGGCCAGAGACTTTTATTCTTTTTAGCAGTGAGCTGTTAAAGACTGCAACACATCACTCAGATATCTCCAGTCACAGTGATTCTCTTGTCCCTCTGGGTCTCGTTTAGATGCAAAATAATGGAAGCAGCAATATCTAGTAATTTTGCCTGAGGCCACTCAGTGTAGGCTACATTTGGAGTAAGACAAACACAGACGACTGCCTGCATTAAGAAGGACCACTAACTATAATTATAATTTGAATATAACTGATTCAGAGTTGAATTTATTTCCAGACCATGAAACCGCGGACAATTTTAATCAAGGTTAAACGAAAGCATGAGCGTTGCTTTCCTACTGGAAAGTGTCTGGAATATAATAATTGCTCTTAATTTCTGGCTTTCTAAGAAGATGCACGGTATTCTGTCAGCCACAATTAGGGGAAAACACATGTTTTCATGTATAGATTATATGGAGACGTGTTATTAATTGGTCTGTAAGTGAAAACAGTCTCATGCTGTTTAACTGGAGCTGTCCAAAGCTCGTCTGAGTGAGTTCTTAGTTTGGTCTATAAAAGAAGCGTCTGCTCCATGTTCTTTAAGATTGCCGCATACAAAGGATGTGTGAAGAAGGTGGCTGCTGTGCACTCTGTTTTTTCAGGCCAGGTTATCATAAGAAGTGTCTGCTTCAGACATTTTTCTAGGTCAGAGGAGCTCGTTCTAAGCAAAAACACTTCTTAGGTGATGAAGTACTCTTGCCAGGTGAAAATAGCTAATTTGTTTCATGCTGTGTTATTAATGTCTTTCAGCAGCACACATTAAGTCCTCACAGTAAAAACAGCATTTTTGAATGCAAGTCCTACAGAAAATGCTAACTTTCACGGTATTAACATTGGTGCGACTGATTGATTTGTTAAAACGGCAAGCTAATGGGGCGCCTGAGTGGCTCAACGGATTCAGCAGGCAAACCATGTGCTGTGAGAAGGCTTCCTATTGGTTGCAGAGGCCCAGTTTCAAATCTGTGATTAGGCCATTTACTGTGTGTCGTCCTGGTCTTTCTCCTATCTTTCCTGTCTTGTCTCCACTGTCCGCTCTTAAAAAAAGCTAGTGGTCTGTTAGTGGTCAAGCTCGCAACAAATGTCATATTTTCTTGATGCATTTAAAAAAGTGACTTGGGAGAACGTTCGTTTGAAATATTTGAACACAGTGTTCTAATGGAAAATCTTGTGGTGACAGTGATAGCATGTTTGCTTTGTATCCAGGACTTTAAAGGCTCAGTTATTATGGATTTAATTGCAGAAATGTCCTGAGAACAAGCAGTCAGTCTGCACTCACTCACTGGGTAGACCTTGCTAGTTTTTACCCCCGTTTGTCAACAGAACATATGCACACTGAACAGGATGGATCCATGCTTTCATGTTGTTTACACCAACTTCTGAGTTTGCTATCCAAATGTTGTAGAGAAATCAAGACTCATCAGATGGGACGTTGTTCCAGTGTTCCACTGTTGAGTTTCAGTGAGTCTGTGTGGATGGTACCCTCAGTTTCCTGTTCTTAGCTGACACGAGCGGTGCCCAATGTGGTCTTCTGCTGCTGTCGCCCATCTACTTCAAGGTTCAATTTGATTTGTGTTTAGAGATGTTCTTCTACTTGTCTTTGTTGTAACAAGTAGTTATCTAAGTTACTGTTGCCTTCCTATCAGCTCCAAGCAGTCTGTCCTTTCTCCTCTGACCTTTGACTTCAACAAGGCGTTTTTGCTCAGAGAACTGTTGCTCACTATTTGAACCTCTTGTGTTTTTTCCCCATAAACCCTACAGATGGCTGTGTGGGGAAAATCCCAGTAGATCAGCAGTTTCTGAAATACTCAGACCAGCCCGTCTGGCACTAACAAGCATGCTATGTTCAAAGTCAGTTAAATCGCCTTTTTTCTTCATTCTGATGCTCGGGTTAAACTTTAGCAGGTTGTCGAGCAGCTGAACAGGTGTGTCATTGAGTTAATGCGTGCCCTGCAGTTTTTGCTCAGGAGTTTTGTCTGTTTTCACAGGATTTGGCTTTTCGTTAATTGAACTGAGGAGGTGGTGGACAACGGGACTGTGCTAAGTTTTTCTAAAAGAGCCTTCAGACAAGGACGGCGCGGATGGGACTTAAAAGACTTCAGGAAGGGCCTGGTTGGCAGAAGGAGTGAGTATGGACAACCTTTCTGATTTCGGAGGCCCCTGTCCGTCTGGCCGCAGGGAATGGGAGTGAGTATGAAATAAAGTGCTTTATTTAGCTCATGCTTCATAACCATCACTGTAGTGGTAAACACAATATACCATTCAAATAATTGTGAAAGTTTTCATGTAATAGTTTAAAGAAATCTGGTATATCTTTTTAGACATTACCATTTAGCAAAGTTTTTCATCGTCTTTCATTGTGAGCATGCACAAAACTACAACACATTTGAGAAATGTATAAAGATAAACTGCATAACAAACATGTAGTAAATGTTGTATTTTAACAATGAAGAACATATTTATCTTGAATGACCCTCAATTTGAGTTGTGTGAGGAGCGCGCTGTTCAATATTCAGGCAGTTCTCTTAGGACATCATCTGCAATGCAAAGCAAAAAAAACCCTTTTATACAAATGTGATCAAAGCACTTACATCCATCAAGAGTAATGAAGCATTTTATGAATCACTGTGGGACTATATTAATATTGATCCAATACCACAGGAATAATAAGTTACACTCACGCAGAGTTGTGCACTCATAACGTTCAATGTTCCTCAGTAGTAGTTTTTTCTTTTTGTAATACCTGCTGTGTCTATGATGTACAAGCCGGTCACTTCTTTTGATATTTTAAAGATAACGCCCAAGTTACAGCCTGTCACATGACACTCTCATGGCAATGAATGTAATGCAGGTCATAGTCAGTGTAATCATGTAAAAACATTCTTATTTCAGTCTGTAAGAGAAAAATGCTCTTCGGGCAAAGTTGTATTTTAATGTCAGTTCACGCATAATTCACTGTTGGCTCACAAAAGCTTTCTTACAGCCTCACTTATTGGGTCACAGTCAGGAAAAAGTGAGAAAGATTGAATTTCAAAATAAGTTAGTTTAAAAACAAAACAAAATCTGCTCTGACAAATTGATACTGGCCATACCCGGGTCAAAGTCATGCACTGACAAGGTTGATTACATTTAACAAATTTTTTTATGACTGATTATCTCTGTTGCTGCTGATCAATCAGTTACACGCGATAAAAATAAACTCCTGCTGCTGTGTTCTCAGGTAGTAAATATCCTGTTACGACCAGGAGTAATTCGTAAGAAAAAAGATATGGAAGCGACTCGTGACTTGTCTGCCTTTAGACATCCAGCCACGTGAGCCTCTGAGTATAAAGCAATAATGCAAATATGGAGTAGGTCACTTACAAGCCACAGTGACCTGTTAAACATGGGAGAAGACCAGAGGCTTCAGATGCGGTTACCTCTAACATAATCACAGCATTAGTAGTGGTTGGTCCACACATTGTCTCTGATAATTTCTTGAGATTGACAATTAAATGGGCTTTTTTTTTTTTAAATTACAACATATTTTACCATCTCACAGAGGGTAGTGCAGGACCACAAGACAAAATAAACAATGGCTACATTCCTTTTATCTGCTTTACTTGTGAATCCTGGATGATTGAGCCATTGTTGAGGTTGTTAGTGAAAACTGCTCTCATACTAGGACTGCTCAAAAGTCTTGCTGTGAAAACTGTTTGTTATATTGTGCAAAAGACAAAAATATGTCCTGAACTCATTATATTATCACTGACACGTGTTTGATGACGTCAAAGGAACTTCTTCCTAACGCGTATCCTTCTTTTTCAAGCACCAATAGCTGCATGGACGATTTAATGGATGAAGATGAGAAGGACAGGGCAAAAAGGTACTGACGTCTGTGCATACTGGGCAAACACTTCATGTATAGTATCACACATTTATTACTATTTACATAAATGGGAATGGCAATGGAAAACAGATTATTGGTGGTAGGTCATCACTTTAAAAGAAACTGGACTGGACATAATAAATGAAGAAATTCATTTCATTTTCCGTGACATTACGGTTAATCTGGGCCTCTTTTGGCTCATTTTGTATTTTAAACACTTACAAATACTGGTGTCTAAAAGCGACTGAGTTCTTAGTTCACAAAGGTTCGACTCCAGATTCACATATTACTTCTTATCGGAAAAATTCCTATGGACACTCTAGGACACGGTGTCATAAGATATCAAACTCAACCGTTGGTAGAATAACCAGCCTTCTCTTTTTAAAAATGTAAATTCTGTATGATTAAATCTATGTTTAATTAATTGTTTTCATGCCCTATTTTTATAACAAAGTACCCACAGATTTGAATATATTCAGGCTCTGCTTACATTTTCAGCACCGTGCCGCTGTTACATTTACCTTTCTTGTTCTGCTTGTTTTCTTTTTTCCTTATTCCAAACTATCTTCCGTGTAAACAGGATAGCTGAACTAAAGTCACTTAATTTTCACTTGCAATAACCACTCTGTTATAGGGCATCCCGTAACAAATCAGAAAAGAAAAGAAGAGACCAATTCAATGTGCTCATCAAAGAGCTGTGCACCATGCTGCAGGGTCAGGGCCATCCGCGCAAGATGGACAAGTCCACCATATTGCAGAGGACCATCGACTTTTTGCAGAAACAGAAAGGTACGGGCTTTTATGTAGTCTTTCTATTTCTGTAGTCTTTCTATTTAGTTTTGTTAATTTAATAGACGTATTTCTAACATTTTCTCTTTTCCAGACATCACTGCACAGAACGACACCTGCGATGTGAGGCAGGACTGGAAGCCTTCGTTTCTCAGTAATGAGGAGTTCACTCAGCTAATGCTGGAGGTAAACTTCAGGAGGATGTCTTTGAAGAGTAGCTGTTATTTAACTCTGCCATTAGGTAACATTAATAAACACAAAGGCAAAGCTACATCCTCTCTAAAATGATGATTTTTATTTTAAGTGCATGTATTCATAGTTTGCTATAAAATCAGCAGTGAAGACGTGAGGTCTCTTTAGGCAATATGCGAAAGCAGAGTAAATATCAGCACGTTAACACGTCAGCATAATGTGCTGATAGATTAATTAAGACCCGATGAGACATTGTGCAATTATTGTGCAATTTTTCAACATGCTGTAATACAGTAATATAATTGTGGTAACTTCCTCCCTCTTGCAGGCCCTAGATGGTTTCTTGGTTGCATTAACTACAGATGGTAACATCATATACGTGTCTGACAGTGTTTCCTCACTTATTGGCCATTTACCGGTAAGTAAGAGGGCCTCAAATTCATGCAACCATCAAAGCTCTGTATTGTCACTTAAGCATAGCAGTGATTTAGACAACATTAGATTTCACTTCACCATATCTGGTCCTCGTTTTATTTTTGTTGCCATAACAGTGAAGTTAGACAGAAAAAAGCTCTGTTTTGCTGCTTTATCTGAAGCAGATTGCCATTGTGACTCCCATTAAGACTGTTGTGTAAGATATCACTTGTTGAAATGGTGCCAGGAAGACTGACTGCCATTCATCTGTCTTTTTTGCACCAGTCAGATATGGTGGACCAAAATATCTTGAATTTCCTCCCGGAGCGGGAGCACGGGGAGGTGTATAAGCTGCTATCATCCCACATGCTGATGACTGACCCCATTGCTGCTGACTTCCTTGACAGTGAGTATCCCGCTGAGCGGGCTCTCTGCACACACTGTGTCTGGGTCATCGTGTTGAAACACAGCGGAAGTAGAAAGGTTAAAGCCTGTAGACTGTCTCCCACTTTGGGAGATCAAAATGCTGTGGACAGAACAGTTGCCGCTGGTGTAATTCTCCACTAAAAATCAGCTCAAAAAGTTATGTTGGCTCAAGAATCTTCTTTCTTTGTTTGAAGTACAAAAACAACATTTGACTGTTGTTTTCTGTCTTGTAGAATTTTTGTCACAAAGACTGTTTGGACTGAAACTGAGATACAGAAGCTAGTTGAATTACGGTCTGCAGGTTATTGGATTGCTGATTAGTGTGTATCTATGATTAGACTTTTAGCTAATAATAGGAGCTAGCTTAGTATCATAGTTAAGACTTTAAATCACTGTTATGTTAGCACAGTAATCCAAAGCAATGTAGTATGGGAGGCTCAAGAACCTGACCTTAATCCTGTCTTACTATTGGACTTTTCTGGGGAAGAGAGAGGGCGAGTCGCAAGAGTCTCGGCCTATCTTTAGAGACCTAAATAGCAAACTGTCACAAAGCCAAGTCTGCAGTAAACAACATCCTTTGAGCACATCCATCATTTGTTTTTTACCAGTAAAAAGGATTACATTTTATTACCTTGCTATGCAAAGGTAAGTTTATTTTACACTGTCCTAGTACAGGAAACAAAGCAACCTCTTCTATTGGTGCCTGTCAGCATTTTGACTCTTTGGTTTTTCTGTGTCAAAAATACCATTGAGAAGCACCTCAGCTTTTATAATGATGCATGTAAACTTCATTATGTTCAGGGTGTAACCATGACAATATCTGCTTTTTAGGTGAGGCACACATTGAATTTTGCTGTCATCTAGCTAGAGGTAACATGAACCCAAAAGAGCCACCTGTATACGAGTATGTCAAGTTTGTTGGAGATTTTAAGTTTCACAACCATGGTAAGGATTTGTTTTCTTTTTAAAACAACTACATTTAGAAAAAACAAAACAGAAATACACATACATATGTACATGTTCTTGGTCACACAGTGCCTACGTCGTCTTGTAATGGGCTCGAGTTGACGTTACCAAGGAGTCTGCAGTCGTCTCTGGAGGAGCAGGTCTGCCTCATTGCTACCGTGCGATTAGTCACTCCGCAGTTTCTGAAGGTAAAACCAGCTTGAATGTTAAATCTTGTTCCTTTGTTTCTCTGCTTGTGACTCCACAGAGTAACACTTTACACATTTGCCTAACAAGCAAAAGACCCAGGGGGTGGAGGGTGCAAATCTCACGCGGGTTGCGTTAGGAAATCAAATATGTGGCGCTACCTGCTGTGGCATCATCATGTGAAAAAGGCAGCAGCCTGATGGCGCTTCTGTCGCTTTGTTTCTCTGCTTGTGTCGCTGTGTGTGCTGTCACTAAATCACTCGAGGGCTAAAATGTGGCACTAAAAGCAGTTTCGGTCCATGCAGCAATAGTGAGCTTGGATCAGTGGCACAATGAGGTCTGAGAGGTGACACACTTCGGCATACACTGATTCCATCGTGGCGCACACACTCTGGAAAACTTCTCGCGACAAATAGGTTCAGTGTGGCACACTGTGTACTTGCCAACTTGTTACATCATGAGGATACGCTGTGATCCCTAAAGGGCCCTTTGAGTTGAAATCTGGCCACTTGTCAAGTTACAGAAGGGAATTAAAGTCGCACTCAAATTTTTGTGAGATCAGCTCAGATTTTATACCCTTTCCAAGCATCCCAAAGGAAATTTATAAAATGGCACATTTCCAGCGATGGTTTGTTGAAGATTAATTAAATCCCAATATGTAAAAGAAGTCAGTGCAGTTTACATGTACAGGATAGTCAGTTGCTATTAAAAGCCAAAAAGCTTAGAACCCCCCCCGCCTGATCTATTGCACAGACTTCAGCTCTGCCGACTAGTTATTCCAAACTGCAAAACACACTGATTACACTGATTGGTCAGACTGGAACAATATCTACTGGGACGAATGACATGGAACGATTTTTTTCCTTTTTTCCGTCTCAAGATGAATCCTTTGTAAACAGTAGGCATCAGTTTTTCAAATGTAGAGAATACAAAATTCCCCAGTTCTTTTCAAAGGAGCATTGTTCTCATTTTCCATAGAGGTTCAAGGGCACAGCATTTTAACAGTGACACACAAGTGTTAATAAAAACGTTGGCATTTTCCCGGGCAATATGTAAAACGATAGACACAGCAACTGTGTCTTTGGTTTGTGGACTAGCATTATGGCTGTTGCCACGTTGTTTGCTAGTAATCCTTGTTTGGAAAAAGCATCCATCGTGTACATGGGTGTATTGCACAAATACAGACGCCTGTTTGTTAGTAAGTAACATGCTAGTAAAACACTTGACTTTCATTCGGCAGAGCTGGAGCACAGACTGTTTGGCAAGAAGCCATACTGTTTGTCAGATCATTTTATTAACATGTTCCAAAATGCGCACAACAAACGTAAATTAGCTAAGGCGACACCTCAGAGACTGCTAGTATCCTAGTTACCATGATGACACACAACATTAAACCTTTAATATAAAAATTATAGAGTAATAAAACAGAAATCATCCTCTTTACAGTTATTATGGACAAATTAGCCAGAGACCAAAACACTTTTCTGTACCTCCTCTTCTCTAACATTGGAATCTAAAGGGACTGACTCACTTTTGTTGCCAGCCTCAAGTGGCCATTTGAGGAACTGCAGCTTTTTGCACATGCTGCAGCTTTTTGCACAGCAGCATGCTGTTGCTGCTTGGTACCTCTAAGCATATTCTTGATGTGTAATGATCTTTTTGTGTTAAGTTTCATCATGCACTGTACCAACTCTGATATTAAAAACTATGACCATATACAGGACATACTGTACATAAAACACGATCATGCCTTGCTTCCCTGTGAAATATTAGCGGGGACCTTCCTCAGTCTTTTTGTTTTTGTTTAGGACTTGTGTAACGTGGAAGATCCCTGTGATGAATTCACCTCCAGACACAGCCTTGAATGGAAGTTTCTGTTTTTAGATCACAGGTAAAATATTTGTATTATCCTGACAGCTACCAGTCTATACTTAGAAAAAGTATTTCTTGCATGTTTATTGCCCTGTGTGCGTGTGTGTGTTTCAGAGCCTCGCCAATCATAGGCTATTTACCCTTCGAGGTTCTTGGAACTTCTGGCTATGATTACTATCATGTGGATGACTTAGAGCTCATAGCCCAATGTCACAAGCAATGTAAGCTACTTTTCTGTTGCTTTTTTTCCTACCAGTCTCCATGATCACTGTATCAAGGGCAAATGTAAAAATTGACAGAAATGTCAAAGCACTCATGTGGACTTTCTTTCTTCTCTCCTTAGTAATGCAGTTTGGAAAAGGTAAATCCTGCTATTATCGATTCCTGACCAAAGGTCAGCAGTGGATTTGGTTGCAGACTCACTACTACATTACTTACCACCAGTGGAACTCCAAACCTGAGTTCATTGTCTGCACTCACACTGTTGTCAGGTAAGCCTGGTTTCTTCTTTCTGTGTGTCTGTACACATTTCCTCTCTCTTTGGGTAAGGGGTGTATCGATCTAGCCTCCCTTAATACTGCATTTTCTGTTGTCCTTCAGCTATGCTGAAGTGCGAGCTGAAAGAAGGAGAGCGTTTGGCCTTGAAGATCTGTCGCCACCTGAGATAGCCCCGTCCTCTGTGAAGGTAACTCGGACACATACTGCACAGCGTGTGACATTTACAAGGTCAGCTTCAAACTTGGCCCACCATGTTGAACATTACTCTGTGTTCCAGGCTCAAGAGCTCTACCTGGACATCTGCTCCACACTGGACGCTCCACGGGACAGAAACAGCGGTGCACGTTCGGTGTCCTCCCACAGCTCCCGGAAGTCCTCCCACACAGCGCTGTCAGACTCTGCATGTGAGTCATCCTCTGCTCCCCAAAGTGCTAACTCACTCAACAGTAGGCCATTATTTACAGAAATGCTGCTCCTGTGTATGGGTGGAAGATCTGTTATTGGGGATTGTAGGCAGCAAAATAATGTGAGTCTAGTGATAACCCTCTGTCCCTGGGTTTGACATTTTCATTAGCAATGGAAATGGAAGATCAATTTTTAGTTTCCAGAAGAGTCCCACACTCAATCCTTATTTTTTATGTAATCTTTGTGATCACTAATAAAACTCCAGACGTTGTCACTACACCCACCTCGGTGTATGTGGGTGATGATGCATTTGTGAAAGGTTTCCAAGGCTTACTTTAGCCTGCCCTATTTGTTTGAGCCCCCATTCTCAACGACTTGCTGCGCTTCCACCCACTGCCTAGTATGCTAAAACATTTCCATCTGCATATTTATGAAGAATGCACCAGTGGCAGCTTCATTAAAGTTGTAGTTTTTGCAAAGTAAAACAGTGTGCCAGTCTTTCCTTAGCCCACACGTATATTAAACTTTGCTACAATGAAAAACCATTTGTGGTAGAATGAGAGTAATCACAGAATCCAAATCAGCAGTTTGCTATACAAAGAAGTTTTGGCTTTCTCTCAGAGAGGCTATAGTTTCTCTGTTTAGAGAAAAAATGCATAAAGGCCATTTTTGTTTGGGGAACTTATTTTAGAAATCAAAGTCTGTTGATAGGTCTTGTGGGAGTGTGGCTACAGTGTGGAAAATGTTGTATGAAGGCTTAACTGTGCTGCAGAAATTAGACATTAAAATTAGCTTCTTTTTTTTAACCTTGAATGTTGACACAGGCTTTATTTTTATCCTAAAGTCATAAGCAATTCTTTGGGCACCAATTTCCTTGTAGAACTGTTCTAAATAACTTTGCAGGGCAGGTCAGGATTTATTATTTCACGCCAAAAAAAAAAAATTACTGAGCGTCTGCAGATGAAGCCTAATACCTGTAAATGTGTTACTGACACAACGATTATGCCACTCGTGAAATGAGTATAAACGCAAGAAGGTAATTCACTCAGTTGTCGCAGTTACAAGTGTTCACATTAATTCACATGATTATGAATTTAGAGGTGACCTGTCTCTGCCCTGCAGCAGCAAACTCTTACACAGAAGCGTGCACACCATCGTGGCAGTCTGCTTCCATTGGGCCTGAAAAAACATCTGCCAGATTCCAGCCAAGCAGTTCAAAGGTCAGTTTACACAACGTTTACATGTATCTCTTTGTCTTTGGAGATAAAAATGGTTTTCGAGAAACAAGCGTGCACAGATAACACATTAATGTCTCCTAAATTGTGTTACATAAAACGATTTTTCCCATTTTTTCCCCCCTGTAGAATTTGGCACAAAGACAAAATTCCTTTGACCTTGTTTCCCCAATGAGCGTCCCCCTTTCTCCTACCTGCAGCAAGCACTCCGCAATGGTTAGTGTTAAGACTTCCTCTCCAGCCTGTTGTCTTCTGCCTTTCTGTTTGTGTACAATGTCTTACTGTTACTGCTGGATGTGTTTATTTCACCTGCTGGTTGTGCACGGTTTAATAAAAAAAAAAAAGAAGAGTTATTGTGTATTTCTCCCAGAAATCATTCATCCGTGTTACATTTGAACTGTAGAATCAATATTGCACAAAAGGTTGGAAGATTGGTGTACTTTCCTCCATAACAGGAATAAACCATTACATGACTCACGCTACTTGATTATAGCCACATTTGTCCATTTCCCTGAAAAAGCGCAAAAGTGTTCTTACGTCCCTTTCACCTGCTCTCTCTGTCCAGCAACAGCAACCACAGCAGCAGCAGCAACAGCAGCAGTCCTCCATGTATCAGCTGCAGCAGCCGCAGCTCGGTGTCATGAACCAGCTGAAGGAACAGCTGGAAGAGAGGACGCGCATTCTGCAAGCTGACATTAAGACACAACAGCAGGAGCTGCACGACATTAAGGAGAAGCTTCATCTTGCTAACCTACAGGTAGTGTTCCCACACTTTCAAATGAAGAGACTGCAGCGATTGTTTATTCAGCCGCGAGTTAATCTTGAGATCTTAACACAACACAGGTGGAGTGTTTTTGTTCTGTATTGGCAAAATGGGCAGCCTCAACTTCAGAATGAATGCTCATTACGTCCAGATCAGCTGTTGAGAAAAGTCAGCCTACACTACCTATAATAGCCAGTAATGGATAAAAGGCTCCACCTAGAGGCCAACATGAAAGACTGACTCCAGTGATTGTCTCTTTGTTTTGTGCTTACCTTCTGGATGTGCAGGCAACATGAGATGAGCTGTAATTTGAAGCATAAACATGCCACACATCAACATGTAACTAATCTGAATTGAACCTTAAACGATCCCCCTATACGTATCAGTATTACAGCATCCTGACAATGCCCTGTCTTGCAGTTAGAGACAAGTGATTTAGCCTGCGCCACAGTTTGCTATCTCTCGACCAAGTTTTGTGAAATTCAGCTTCTTTTACTTCTCTTGTGTAATCCTGCTGACATACAAATAAACAAGAAGTAATTTTCCAGTACATCCATCCATCAATCATATGGGTGCTGAGGTGTATTCCACCCGTCATGGGGCGAGGTTAGAGGTTATGGAAATCAGTAAGTTGTCTCTTTTTAGAAAGAATTAATTCAATTTGTCTATTTCTGTGTGTGTTAGATGTTGTTACAGCAGCCTATCAACAATGACTTTAGTCAGGCCCAGCAGCAGCCTCAGCAGCAACAGCAGGGCCCCGGAAGGCCTGCCCAGCAGAGTCAGTCTGGGGTCATCAGACAGCTGTCGGGCCACCCTAAACCAGTCTGCGGGGCTCACAGCTCATCCCCACACTCGCTCCTGAGAGAAAACAGCTCACCTTCAACACAGGTACATCGCTGTGCAAGAGAGAAATCCAAACTTGAAACCAGAAACACATCCAGCTGGAAGCTATCCTCTCAAGTAGTTTTATTGAAACCTCGTTTGAGTTGACGGTTGCTCTAAAGTGTCTCTGTTTCTGTAGGTCCAGCCGAGGATTTCCCAGAGTGGGCAGGCTCAGTCAGTGAGTTTGCCAGTGCAGACAAACACGAGTCTGACGATGCCCTTCTACAGCAACCCCATGATGTTCTCTCAGACCAACACGAGGCCTCAGCAAGATGCAAACCAAAGACACCCAGACAACCAGTTCAGCCAAGATGGACAACTACGGTAAGAGCCCTGAGAAACACTCATAGTACTCAGAACTCCAGGTGTTAATGTCAGTATGGCAGGTGATGATGAAACGGTATATTTTAGGAATAACATTCACTTTATGTTTACCTCTTCATGTTATCCAACCTCTAACCCTGATATGTTTCTTTTCCTGCAGAATGCTTCTCAACCAACCAATGCAGACTCTGGTTCCCACCAGCGTTTCCTCGCAGCCTTCCCAGTGCAACATGGGCATCTCCCCATCGATGTGAGTCCTCTCACCGTGCAGACGTCTCTATGTTATGTTATGTTGTGTCTAACCTCTTCATCGTGCGCCACGTACAGATACACCTTGGAGCAGCAGATCCTCGCCCCCTCGTTCCCCATGCAACAGGTCAACTGCAATGCCGTCCTCGTGCCCTCGCCGGTCTTCACGTCTCCGATAATGATCCCACACAACAGCTTCATCACGCACCAGTCGCAGTCAGCCTACCACTCGCAGCCTCAGACCTCTCAGCACTCCCTGCAGCTCCAGCAACCACAGCAGTTCTTTCAGGTACGCTGCAGCAACATGAGTCAGCATGTCGTCCTGAGCATCTTACACAGATTTTTAGACTAAAAGGCAGTTTGGCAAGGATTGCTGCATAATGCTGTTTAATATAAATAACCAAGGCTTTCTATTTATTTATGATCTTTTTGGGTATTAGACTGTATCTGAATACTGAGTTACCACAGCAACAAGCTACGGTGCATTTCCCACAGGTTTTAAAGCCTCAGCTTTGTGCCAAAGCTGTGCTGTGACTTTAGAGTGATTCTTACTGTTTTTAAGATTATAATGAATAATTTTTTTGTGTTAAGAAATGTTCATTAAAATCAACAAATGTTTACAATGAGGGCATATATCTTTAAAAACAAGCAAACAAACAAAAAAACCCACCACACAAACCATGAGGGATGGTGTTGTATTTCCAGAGTGATGCATGTGATGTTTGTGTCTATGTCAGCAAGTATGAACATGTGAGTAACGGTTCACAATTAGCTCGTTGAGGTGATGTAGGTCATCACCACTCTCTCTCTAAAGAAGGCATCCATATAAGAAGCAGCCAGCAGCAATGTGACTTCCTGGGATGATGCAAAGTCAGTCATTCAGCGAATTCAGGCAGCAACAGGTGAAATAACTGCAGGCAGTACCGAGCGAGTGGATCCCGCTTAACATTTCTCAACTTCAAGCTGTGTGACTGAGTTAACTACCAGTGAGAGCCCAGGATGACATGTGATGGGGTGCCAAATACATTAGAGGGTTACTAAGGCAATCGGGACCTAGAATGTACAGTAGCAACCGACTGTCAGTGACAAAGTGATGCCTGAAGAGCAAATTGCTCCCAGTGTGGACACCCCTTAAGTTTGAAATGACCACATTAGGCATTCTTAACCATAGCTGCTGACCTCTTACTCCCAAAAGATGTCACAGGTAGTCACACTGATGACCATCAGGGGTGTGCCTCTCCACTGTTCTTCCAATATCTCACAGTCAGCTCACAATCAGCTCCTTGGTCCAGGGTCAACTGGGCAGTGAAACCTATCCTCACAACTTGGCTTAACAAAGAGTCCACTATCTACCGAAACCCATTTTATATAATCCTCTACCTACTGCAGAGCAAGTCTTGATATTCAGAGACAGCCCTCATGTGTACACTGTTTGCACTGCACATCAGTCGAACATTAGATTCTATAAATAAAACTTGATAAAAAGTATTCTGTCTGCTTATTGTACTATATTCATATTCCTTGTTGTGTCTGCAGATGACTCAAGGACTCGTACACGGTGGATCTACTCCAGCATTCTTACACACCACTAATGTGCCACAGCAAAGCACCGTGGGATACATTCAACAGCCACTAGCGCAGCAGCAACAGGCGCCACAGCAACAGAGGCAATACCAACATTCCCAAAACCAGACTGGCAGCGTTTCAGAATATCGAAACATGCTGACTCGGTAGCGTTGTGGACTTGACCGTTGTGCTGAGATCTGCCTCTGTGAGGAGGCCGTGAAGGTGGAAGCACTTTGTGTCATGTGGGAGTCAAACTGGATGACAAGTTGGTTAAAAGTGTGGAAAACTGCTTGTTGTGATCTTTAGATGTGAAGCTGCTCTTTCCAGATGAAGCCGGCCTTTTATGTCACTGGCGAGAAACCACAAGCAGAGATTGCACTGACCCGACGTTGAACATCGGGGACCCGAAGAAGTGTGAGGCGCTGGGCCTTCATCTGCAGGCTACGTCGCACTCAGTGGGTCCATCAGTGAAACTGCTGGGACGAGTGGTTTATCAAAGCTCTTAAAAAGAAACTTTTTACATGTTTACACGTGGAAAATTTTTGTCTAACAAAGTTTCCTTTAAGTGTCTGTTCACACTTAGGTACCACCTCCTACTCAAAAGTAGAGTATTTATTTTTGCCCAATAGTTGTTTATTTCATTAACTAATGGTGAGATTCTCAACACCCCTCCCACTGGCGACATAACTCAAGTGAAAATGACAAATCTCACAATGGGATTTGTGTGCATGAGAACTCTACATTTCAGTTGGCTCCCATATTGTCCCCAAAACAAGGTATGTTCATGGTAGGTCACATGACAGGGGCTTTACGGTGAAACATGCAGTGGTAAGATGACCATCATATCAAAAATCAGGGTTGGTAAATACTAAGATGTCACACATGCTATAGGACCACGCTCAGAGAGTAATTCTCCAGTTTTTTAGTAAAGGTCTATCTAGATTTTTAAAGCCTCAATCTGGGACTAAAGAAGGGGCGTTGCAGCTATTGCACCACTTCCTCAAAACGAATGACAACAGCAGATATTTGAAGTTACAAATTTTCGGTGCTTTTGATGAGCAGTGCGGGATGAGTCCTCTTTTGATAACCAACCTACCGAGTGAGTGGGGGGGGGGGTGGCTTAAATAATGTGCCTTCAGCCGTGGTACATCCATGGCGCAGTTTGATGGTTGTGTCTGATTACGGCTTTAAAAATCCAGCTCAGGTCTATTTGGAATACAAAGTTATATTTTCATAAGGTTATAGATTATTATTTTGCTGCATCAGAGTTAAATACAAAAGCCTAGATTTGTATTGGATATATGACAAATATATATTGGAAGATTAAGGTCCCCGGCTGTAAGGATAGTGTCTCATTCACAAGTTATCCATTTCCTGAAATCCTAATGAAATCATTTCATTTTTATTTATTACACTTATAACTGAAACACTACACGGGAATTTTTTTTTTTTTTTAAACACATAAGTTTGAATTGAGTTTTGTCTGTTTGTGTTTGTGCTTTAGACATTGAAAGGTCAACACTGGTCCTTGTGTCTTGCCCTATGACAGTTTCACACAGTTCTCCATTCATCTGTATGGACCAGCTGTGGTTTTACAATACAAAGCAATGCAGTGTAAGTTGAGTGTAAGCTTGGTGATTTGAATACAAGGTGGCAAAGTTTTGGGATTTTCACCAGATGACGGTCTGGTCTTAGGAAGCGCACGTTCCATGGTTATTACACAATTATTATCGGTTACATAATAAACTTCAATTTTCAATGTAAATATTGGTTTAAAAAAAAGAAAAAATGGTTCACTTTTAACAATAAATATAAAAAAACATGCAGGTGAGATTCTCTAGTCTGCTGTGACAAGGCTATTGCCATTATTAACCATCACTTGTTATATCACGGTATAACACGACAACGCTGTACCTGCACAGCTGTTTAAATATCTTCGAAACAGGGAAAATTAATTTAAGACATTTTCATTCCATTTTTGTCTCTTTGAACGTCTATGAAGGAAAACAAAGTACGCTCCAACCGTGACCACGTGACCCAATTTATTAGCATCTGAAAAATGCAGACATGGAAGTACAGCAGCCTCTATTGCATTAAAAAAAAAGCCACCAATTTCACTTTACTGTATTCATGCATGAGAAACTGTCTACAGATCTGGAAAGCAGTCCTGGCACCATTGCAGGATGTTCCAATCTTTTTTATGCAGCCCTACGTCTAACCTTTTATATTATCGTGCTTTTGCAGCGACGTGTCCAACTGCAGTCCTGTGTCCATCAATTCAAATCTAAAGCTAAATGTAAACATGCCCTTCGGCTGAAGCTGCAAATCCGCATGGTGTGTTGTCAGATTGTGACACGATGACTTCACAATGAGGAGAATGGAGTGCGTCAGTGTAGACAGATTAACGGTAGAACCACATTGCAAAAGTAAACTCCATAAAGAACATTAATTCATCTCTTATCTTGTTAATGACAATCTCACACAAACTGCTGTGCGTTCCCAGTACAGCTCTGCGTTTCCTGAAATTCTCACTGTGCTACACTTTATTTAAAGCAGCCCGTGCGGCTCGATACGACAGCTTGGTCTCCACACCTCGAAGCTGAAGCTACTGTACTGGTGCTGTTCACGTTGGATAACAAGAAGCATCCGTCAGAATACTTTGAGCATGTCCATTCAGTGCCGTTTTACACTTTTCTATGTGCAATGTCAAACTGAAGAGAAGAATGTTAATTTATAGTTTTAAATGTTTCAGAACAGATGTATATAGAGGTGTATAATAAGCCGCTGTACCATGTAATTTATATGGAAATATTTTTTTAATGAAAATGCCCTAACATTCCCTTAACCGTTTATATCAGCAGTATCTTTAAAGGGTGTCCACTATACACCACGACTGCAGTGATCACACTTTATAGTCTGTCTGCATGGGAATGTGGTGCAGAGTGGTAGCTCCTCACAAGCAGGAGGTAAAACACGAGAGCCTAACCTAACAAAGAATCTCTGTAGTATCATGCATTTACAATAACGAAGAGATTAAATAAAGAAGATGAATCCTTATTGTGGGGTGCAGAAAAAGCTCTCCAACTGTGCAGACTTCACAAGTAATTCAGCCAAAAAAAAAAAAGGGGGGAAAGTGCAATTTTCCAGGATTATCAAAATACTTCTGATGGGTAAAATCAAGTTTCATTCTCCATTTATTCATGTCTATGCTTCTACAAGTGTGGCAAAGAAACAGTAAAGGTGTTACTCAGCAGTACAGAGGTGCCATAGACAACTATAGCTGTTTTCTTTCATTATTCAATAGTTATCAATACCATACTTTCAGACGGTGGTAGTAAAATCTCTCCTTGAGTTGATTTTACAGAATCCAGGAAATATTTCGATCCATGTCTTTATACAAAATTGTTGTCTTGTTTGCCTTGCAGAGGTAGTTGAGGGAACTGCTGTTCATTGAAACGCCACTGTGCTCAATCGCGATGGTTTTGCTCTGGATGTGAGACGATGTTTTGTGTTTTTTTTTTTCCTTTTCCTTGTACGTGTGTATTGCTTTGTTGAAGTTGTAAATAATCCATCCACTCAGTCAGTACTGTTGTTCCTTTTAGTCAAGTTTTAATACTTTCCCCAACAGTAGTTACCTTTTCTTTTGATGTCTGCACCTTTCACAATGCTCTTCTTCCTCCTGGATGTTGCCATTGAGTGTCACTGTTTTTGAAGGTATGTGAATTTAATCACATTTAACTTGTATTTTCCTTTTTTTTTTTCTGATCTGTAAAATAATGACTGACACCCTCAGTGTGAGAGTGGGCAGTCAGGTCAATGTTTTCTGTGTGAGATTTGCCAGGACATGAACAAAATAAACCTGGTATTCAGCCATTTCTGCAGTTTCAGTGCAGAAACTAACATTGAATATATTGTATAATAGAATGTAAAAAAGCAAAAACAAAAAGCACGACTTTAGGCTACATAGTTGTTTATTTTATATGTCTAATAGATTACATATGTATGTTACATGATTTTAAAATTAAAGTAATTTTGTAACAGATGAAGTGTCTTATTAGAGGAGGTGAGGCTTATTTTGCGTTCGAGTTGGTGTTGCACAGTCACTTGTATGGCTCATTTTCTTTCTGTATTTACCATCAAAATAAGCTTTAAAAGATACTGTTAACATTGTTTTAAAAGAAATTTAAAAATTAAGTTTACATTCGAAAATATCTTGATATTAATAATGATACTGAAATATTTATAAAAAATAAATCAACCTGAATATTGTGAAATATTTCAAAATAAATATTTTTAAACATATGCATGTTATTCTGAGTTTTACTTAGAATGTTATCCATCAGGAGGGATATTTCTCATCAGCTTTGAGTTCTTGGTGCAAAAAAAAAAAAAGGGCACATTTTCATTTTCACACCACAAAGTTGTTCCCTGTGGAAACATTTTAATGGTAAAAATATACACTTCAAGTAATTAAAAAAAAAATGTTATAAATTATTTAACATTCAATGTACATATAACAGGGAATCTCTTTCTATTGCTTCTATTTTAAATAACTATTAAGTTACATGATTAATGCTGATATTTACATGCTGCGTTTGCTCTCGTGTACCTTCTAGTCAAGAGAAACCTCCGTCAACCTGTACACCTTGCTGATCATGACTTCCACCTTATCTCCACCCAGGTGACAAAGGTCAAGGATGCACACGACATGTGTGTCTTCAAGCTCACTGGCAGTTGCCAAGATTTCCTCTGCAGGAAAAAAAAACAAAAAACACACATTTTAAATATTAAGTGTAAAAGATGCATGTGTTGGCAAATGCTTCCTGAATGGACGTTGTCTCCCCCACAGTGACTACCTGGCCTGGGAAGAGTCTCTTCACTGTTGTTGGCAGTGTTGCTGAGAGGACAGAGGAAACCAGATGAAAGGCAGGACAGCATCGTGTTGCCATGTGGATCCTGAGGAAGGCCCACAGCCTGTGGCTCGCTGGAGCTAACAACAGGAATATACATAGCATCAACAGCTATCTGCTTATTAATGCCTGCCAGGGAGATAAAAACAGAAAAAAAAGTTAAGTGGGAATTAATTTCCAAATGTATGTTTTTTTTTTACTCCTACTACCACCAGGTAAGCTTTGCATGATTCATAGTCCAAAGAAATTCTGATTTCTTTAATATTGGCCCCTTCTTCAGTCCCTCAGTTGAGCCACAGTATAAACCATGATTTCTTTCCTCTCCCTTTAGGTAAACCTTCCTCTCATTGCCTTCCCTTGTCAAACAAAGGGTTGGGCTGCAGGTGGGATCATCTGATATCCTCGTGTCGGTGTTGTTCCCACATCATCATAATAAATGTTGTTCCAGGTTCAACATTGCGAGTGACCAATCACATTGTTGTGACGTCATACTTTTGCGACTTCGGAAAAAAAACGCCTTAAAAAAAATCTACTTCACTTGCGAGAAACCGCCTCTGTCTGCCGATCCAGCAATTTCCATTCTTTGCATTTCAGGATAATGTTCTTTAATAAACAATAAGCATTATACATATTGTCCTTGCAACACTGGAATTTCATAAATGAATGAATGGCTTGGCTTGCAAAAGTATGACGTCACAACAATGTGATTGGTCACTCGCAATGTTGACCCTGGAACAACATTTATTATGATGATGTGGGAACAACACCGACACGAGGATATCAGATCATCCGGATAAGGCTCCTGTGCTCACAGAGCTCACACAGTCTGAGCTGTGTCTCTGAGATATATTACATGTATCTCTTTCTTTAAATATAGCTAAAAGAGGCAAAAACTGTTTGAAAATGAGTCTGAGGCCTGAGCTTTTGGCTTAGAGACACTATTTTGCACATATGCTGACCTGACTGTTAATTGTTAAGAAAAAGTCTAGCAGGTCTACCTTATTGGTTTATATATCACCATTTTTCTAATATTAAAAAAGCGCTGCTCATCATTAAGGATTTTTGTTTTCACACCATTTCTAGACGTTGGTTTTCATCCATAACTGAAGGAAGACCTAGCTAACAGCGTAGGCGGGGTTACACAATGCTGTGATTCTAAAAGCGATGTTTAACTGAACAACTAAAGGAGACCAGAAGGCACAGGAGCAATGTTAAAAGAAGCAGATCAAGCCTAATAATACAAGATCATATAAATTCTGGTCTTTTCTAAAGGTGGCTCAGACCTCTGACTGTGTGATTGTGTTTCCACTGACAGTGAGTTTCCAGCTCACAATGACTCACTGATGACGCATATGTAATATAATAAAAATCTGTTTGCTTTGGCTATTCAGGACTAAATGAATAAGACCGAAGATTTTTGTCTGGTTGAGACTCTTAATAAGAAAGAAAGTAAGAAAATTTAAGAAAGAAAAAGTGTTTGCTGACATAAAAAAAAAAAGAGTATTATGCAGGAAATAAGACAATATTCCACTGAGGCTGAAGTGGCAGGAACAGCAAAAAGTATGTTTTTAAGTTTTGGGTGTCACCACTGGGTTACTTCACCTAATATTGTTACGTGGTAGAATCCTGGACAAAGCACAGGAGAGAGAGCGTCAGCAGTCCGCAGTGGTGTCCACCGTGTTGGCTGAAGGTTACTCCACTGCAGCAGGACGTTCTTCTCATCAAGCGTGAACCTCCGACAGATGCTGTCCTGCCACAGACCGCCTTTACACAAATGCTCGGACACTTCTTGTTGTTGCCTCACCCAGCTGCTGCTTTCCCATGATAAATCGTTAGAGTCTGGTGAGAGACAAACGTATCAGCATGGCAATATATCAGGAAGCAGAGTTTTTAAGGTGCAGCAATTCACCTGGATTTGGATTTTCAGCTTGCAGACTGAGTCCCACTTGTTGAACTTCCTCAAATGCAAAGTTGCTCTCTTCTTCCGCCTGCTCTTCACCCTCGTTTGTATTTTTACGTCCAGCGTTCCTGCAGAAGACAAATGAGCTCAGACTGGTTGATACATAAATGTTGTGTTACCTGCTGAGTTGTTGTTACCTTTTAGCTGGAATGTTACCGCAATTCAAGGAGGATTGTGTGGTTTTACTGGAAAACATGTTACATCAAATGTAATGAATGGGTTAAAATTAAATAATGACTCGGCATCAAGCTCAAAAATCTGAAAGTCAGGAGTCAATCCTACCTTATTTGAATTCTTCTTTTCCTTCTGCTCTCAGAGCTGCTGTCAGTACAGTGAGACGTTAAACTCTCCACAAAAGTCTGCTTTGTTGTTGAGGAATGACTGGGGTACGTCACAGTTTGATCACACACATCAGTGGAAGCACTGGGCACCTGCAGAAAACCAGCTGACTTGTTTTATATTGTTAATGGCAACTGCTTTTGGGAAGACGATTTAAAATAAGGTCGTTCACCTCTTTGTCTTTTAGTCCCTGTGGCTCTGGAGTTTCCATGTACTGCACTGCTGCGATCTGACCTTGGATTGCGAGTTTCTTGTGTTCTCTGTACTGCAGGGTTTCTAACTCTCTCTTCAAATCAGCTGCAGCAACCAGAGGAACTTGAGCTGAAGGGAAAGAATAAAGTCAGAACCTATGCTGACAACGAAACTAAATCATTTTTGCTGCAGGACAAAGATGTAAACACGAGTAAGGCGATATATTTTATGAAATAAAGCTGTAACACATGATCTGAAAAACAATGTAAGCTAACATGCAACTACACACACCATCAGCCATTGACTGTGTAAACATCGCTGGGGGGCGAGGGTAGCGGTAATAGCCACCAACAGCTGTTTTCTGGAGGACAACATTGTCCTTCAGAGTCTTGGTCCACTGGATGAAGCTTTTCACTCTGGGGTCATTCACGTACGGCTGACCTTTATGGTAACCTGTTGTTTAGACACATCATTTACAGTTCACTTACACAATCAATTTGCCACATTATCAGGTACTTATTGTTCCAGCTTGTTCTAACCTGTGATGAACGTCTCAGTCTCACAGCTGCTCGTGAGGTACGGCAACGAGCCTTCCACATGACAAACCCTCATCTGAGTGCAAACCAGGTAGGTCACTATGGAATAGAGGATATATTTAAAAAAAACTGGCATGCTTACAGTGTGGCAGCAGACTTGACACAGCTGACTTACTCGGACAAATATGACTGAAGATTTCTGCTTGAGAAGTGGAAAAAAGCTCCAGAATAAAAGGATGGTCAGATGTTCCATCCACTGCATGTACCCAGCGATACGTCCAGTACTTTTCTGGACCTAAAAAGGTGAACATCACCGACCAAAATAAATTCTTTCAATTATCAAAAACCACTTCCACGCAACAGACAAGATAAGAACATCTCTTACCTTTCCCTTTACCCTTCACTCTTTCAACACGGCCAACAAATGTCACCAAACCAATTATATCACATGCTGAATTGTTGGCCAGCTTCTCCAACTCTGACCTGTGAGCATCAAAAACATCATGCAGCAGCTGTTTAGGCGAAACTCAAAACAACGTCTTCATTTTGTAGAAACACAAACACGTGGGACAAACAGCAAATAGAGTCCTGCACGCCGTCTAAACACACTGTAATAAATCTAATTTCCCAAACACTGTAATAACTGATTTATTTGCAATGTTTCTACACTTGACTTCATCAAGCAAACTCTAGACTGGAATGTTCAAAATATATTGATGTTTGTAAGTTAGAAATGATGTGGTAGTTTGCAGTAATGCATAAACCAATACTTGCAGCACTGAATCCATGCCTTATGTGCAGATAACAGAGAGATACATGTAAGGCAGTAGACTAACTAATACGGTTCTAATTCATTACCGAGCAGTGAACTGGTAGGAAATGTCAGGCAGTCCCCACTGAGGAAGTATGCTCTTTGGTGAGACCACGGTGATGACTGAAGCTGGGTTGCGAGGGTTCAGGCAGATTTCTTGGAAAAAAACACATGCAGACGACAGTTTACAGGTCTTTACAAAAACCATGTAAACACTAAATGGTGAATAAATACCAAAACAAACCCTAACCCCTAACCCAACAGAAAATTTATCAATTATATATGAAAATACAGATTCTAAGATAGTGTATTGATAATATATGGTGATTTTTTTCACAGAAAACAGTGCTACTATATTTTTAAAAATTACTGATTATCATCAGTAGTTACGTACATACCGACAGAGTTAAAGGTCTTCATTCTATGGTGGTCCATTTGGGGGCGTGACCGGTTTGAATAACTCTGTTTCAGAGTGTAATTTTGAAGGTACAACACTGTGCCAACATTCAGTCGCTGGTAAAACTCGGGACAAAGTTCATTCCAAAGCACAAGGGACATTGTGCCACTCTGGTCAGCAACTTCAAAGTATGCCTGAAATATGATGACATATGAGTTGAAAACATTTAAACTATGCTCTGTCACAACATGAACGTATATTACAAAAAACTGAGATCTTGTTCACATCACACCTGGTATGGGTAATCAATCTTGAGGCCAAACTTTCCATAATACCTTAACCTGGATTTGTGTATGATTTTCACCAGGAGAGGGAGGGGCTTCCACGTGTTTTTGAAGGATGAGTCCAGGCTAGAAAGAAGTGTAACCTTGGACACTGTTGGAATCAAGACATTACAGAAAACCCATTGTCGTTAATTTTACTAAAGTAATAGTAACTAAAACTTTTGTTTACTATAATTTTATAGAAATATATATATATGTTTCTGTATGTTTACTTTGTCTGTGTGCAAGTGTTTTACGTGAGTACATTTTAATTTTGTTAATGCAATCTACATCTGTTTTTAAGTATCTGTGTTGCTGCCCTGTTGGTCAAGTCTCCCGTTTAAAAGAGATCTTTGATCTCAATGGGACTGCATCATCAAGCATCCGATTAGTAGATGACCTGCTCTACCTCCTGAGCTCAACTCCAAAATCTAATACCTTAGGTTATTTCCCCATGTTAAGCCTTTTCCTGTGATGGTCATTTATAATCTTTTATTTTTTCTGAGGTCTAAGAGATAAATCAAAACCAACCTATCAATCAATAGAGGACATTATTTTTGGTCATGGTCATACACCACATCCTGCCTTTAAGCCACTTAATTGCCTCCTTATTTATGAGGCAATTAAGTGGCTGCAAATAGCAAAGTTCACTGCAGTGTTATAAATTATAGGTGACAGAATAATGATATAAACAACACAATGTGAGAGTGAGGGAGGGGTTGAGATAGCAGTATCTCACCGTCCAGCACAGTATCAGCTGAAGGGGATCCTGATATCCAGATGTCGCCCTCTGGGTCGTCGTTGTTCCAAAGTGACAGGTAATGTTTGCGGCTCACCTGAAGGGGGACATCACTTTGCAAGACCACGCTCCTCTCCATTCCCTGCTTGACCAGAATGGGCAGTGAACTGACAGTGTTTACACGAGCCAGCACAGCAGATCTTTTTGCAGCACATCTGAGCTGTTCAATGCAGATGTAGCCATGTCCCAGCCTCCTTTCGTTGTAAACAAAGGAGCACTGCGTGATGCTGATTTCAGACCCGGTCTTTAGGCTGTTGCTGTGCACCAGATGATTCAAACTGGGGTGAAGGAAGCATTTAGCTCGCCAGACTCCATCTGTGACTGTCACATCGTAGCTGTAGCTGTCGAGCTGCTGCCCTTTCGTTTGCTCGGACAGGTATCTCTGAAGTGCGATGACAGCGACAGGAGCTGCCTCCTCAGTTTTCAGTTTCAAGCTCTGTGTAGATGATAACCGCTCCAAAGTCCTCTGGAGGAAAGACGCTTGAGTGACACCACTCACCACTGAAGAAGAAGACGAGTTATCCTCCATCACAAATGTGTAATTAAAGCAGTTAGTTGGTCGGGTAGTTAGCCGTTTTCTGTCACTCTGTCATGTTAGCTTGTTGGCTAAAGTTGTCTTGCTAGTCTTAGCAATAACTAAACTAAACTAAATGCGTTTAACATGAAAAAAAAAACTATCCGAGTTCGCCCAACAGTAGGCTTATCTTACAAGCAATGCGTCATACACAACTTATTGCATTTTCAGGAGGCTTCTTCACCTGTGAAGTTGCAGTTAACGTTAGCTAACATTACAAACATCGCGGCTTGATGGCGTCACTATTAGCCTCGAAAACCAAAACATGTACAAATACAAAGAAACACACTTAATACACAAACGCAGTTTATATGTGTAACCCTGCCATGTCAAATTATTTAATATAACTTCGAAAAGAACTGCCTACTGTACTAAAGGGAAATTCCTGCTTTCAAAATCCGCGCTTTACCTAACAAGGACCATTTGATATGACGTCACCAGAGCGCCTTGCGTAATTTTGTAGTTTTTAAAAATACAATCATGATTCCAAACGTTTTCCCTTTTAACTTACACGGAGTATTATATTTTACTGACAGGAACATGCACTTTACACATTAGAGACCAGACACGTGTTTTATATGTCCTCACCCAATAAAATGAAACATACATTCCCCCAAAATTAATTTCATATCACAGTATATAACAGAGAACACCTTGTATAAAAACTTGCTTCCTCCAGTGAAAATTAAATTAAATTAAAAAAAAAATTAAATAGCATTTTTTGTTGTTGTTCATAGGTTAAAATTCAGGGATTATCCCAAAATGTCCATTTAGTAACTCAAATCTTAGAGGAAATAACTTGAAATTATTAAGTCAGAATTTTTAAATAATAACCCAAAATTTTGACAGTTTTTTTCCCAACAACAGACAGCAGCTTCCATAAACACCACTAAAGGAGCCTTCCTATTCAGTTTCATTGGATTTCTTTTAGATATCATAGCAGACTAAAACTTCCTGATATATAAGTTCATCAAATCCCTGGATGAAATTTGCTCTACAGACAAGACAAGATAAAAAAGACCTGTCTGCATTTTCCAGCATCTCATTAGATTTATTTATGTGAAAATGGAAACTGAAGCTTCAGAAACTGAACTTGTTGGCTTCTGTGTCAAAGTTGTACTCATGAGATGATAAAAGCTACAGATGCTTTAAAAACAAAAATCTCAAGGTACATAACCTACTCAGAACCTAACATTAGCAAGACAGAGACTAGCTGGTGAACACTGGAGAATTTAACAGGAAACAACAGCCTAATATTTCCCTCAGGAGCTGGAAGCCAAAAACAAACATAAAAGAGTGAATTTTGTTTTTGATGTTTGTCAGTTGGACACATATGCAGTGTGGCCAGGAAAACCTGTGATCTGTACCCCAGAGAAGAAAAGCACGGAAACTGTGCGCACTTAGCAAAGACAACGTCGAAAGGTGTATCTTCAGGGTGCTGCTCCAAACTCACTCTTTGTCTCTTTGTACTTACCTGCTCTACGTAATCTTCTTCCCTGTCCCTCTTTGTGGAGATCAAGGGAGTGGCCTCTTCTGCTCTGTGAGACACTGAGGGTTCTGGTGAGGCAGTGAGAGCAAAGAAAGCGGGAGAAATGGCAGCTCTACATCCCTCCCAAAAATCTTCATCTGGGTACTCCTGGACAAGTGGAGAAAGAGGCTACACTTCCACATTTTCATCTTCCGTGTCCAGCTCAGCCTCATCTATGAAGGAGTACCCAGAATCCTCACCGGTCCACTTTTCCCAGTCCCAAGTTCCTCGGTGTCCACATCTCGGCCAGCCTTACCTGGTCCACAAACATTTTCCACCAGGTAGGAAATGCAAAACAAAGGCTGTACTTTTTCAGGAAGCTGCGTCAGGCCCAATTACCCCAGAGACTGCTAATTAACTTCTACCGCTCCACCATTGAGAGCCTTCTGACCTACTGCTCCACACTGGTTTAACTGCTGTACTGTGGAGGACAAGAGGAAACTGCACGGCGTTTATCATCTTCGCCTATTCTAAAAGAATCTGAATGTAAATCTACATTCAATGTAGAGATGCCGAACTGTGTTTCATTCTCATTGTAATAGTGACAATAAAGATCTATTCTGTTTTATTCTATTCTATTCTAACTTTACTATTCAGTGCCACGTCGAGGTAGAAACAACCTAAATAAAAATGTAAAATGTTCAATGATTTTATAATTTCATCTGGAAGTGGTCTTGTTGAACTATTAGAAAACTACACTGGTCAAGCTCAGGATATTACAATATAACAATGTTGTTCTTGACACATACCTTTATTTAATGAGATGTCATAAACAAGTGTTATCAAAGCAAATCCACAATTTATTTTGAAGTGCCATCTAATTTTAATTCATCTCTTCTGGATTAAAAAAAACCATTTTTATCAAAATTTAAAGATATATATTGTTATGGACCAATTTGAAAAACAGGAGTCGTCACAGGAATTATTAGAAAAAGTTGTTTTTTATTTATTTAACCCAAAAGGTTACATTTACAAAAACAATAAATGTTAAGCTCATAAAAGAGGTCAAAGAAACAAAACTGAACTCAGGCAAAGAACTGTGAACTTGACGAAGCAACTGACTGCCCACACAAACATAACTGACCTAAACAGGAAATGACACACGAGGGTATATATAATGGTTGATCAGGTCACTATGACACAACAGGGGTAACTAAACGCAACACAATCAAGAACCGTTAAAAAAGATGCAGTACAGCCCAGTTAATAAACTAAACACCAAAGAAGAAAATCAAAAACACTAAACCCTGAACTCAAATATTTAGTTAAATACAAAAGCTCGTTTAACTAAAGAAAATACACTTTCTCCCCCCCTCCAGCAGGAAGTGGTGGTGCAGACCAACATCTTTATTCTGGCAGCTCCCAGGGATCAATGGGTGTAAGAAACCGGTAAAAGAAGCAAAGATTTGTCAGAATCCCAAAACAAAAAGAAATGAATTGTTATAAATATGTAGGTAAACTAAATGTGCACAGTAAGAAATAAAACAAATGTATTTAAACCATCAATAAACTTACTGCAAACTAAAGTGTGTCATTGTGTTTAGATGAAGGAATGACTAAAAATACATGAGACTGTAGAGATGACAGGTGACTTCAGGAGACATCCCTCAACACTGCTCCCGCTCACCATATTAGACAGCCCGGTGTCTACTGTGGAAATCTTCAAGTTCCTGGGTACCACCATCTCCCAGGACCTGAAGTGGGAGACCAACATCGCGTCCATCCTCAAAAAGACACAGCAGAGTATGTATTTCTGAGACAACTGGAAGTACAGTCTTCCACAGGAGCTGCTAATCCAGTTCTACACTGCAGTCATTGAGTCTGTCCTGTGCTCCTCCATCACAGTCTGGTATGGAGCAGCCACTAAACAGGATGGGTGCAGACTGCAGCGGACTGTACGGGCAGCAGAAAGGATCATCGGCGTCCCCCTGCCCTCCATCCAGGACCTGCACCTCTCAAGAACCAGGAAACAGGCAGGGAACATCATCACAGACTCCTCACACCTTGGACACAGACTTTTTGACCTGCCACTCTCTGGCAGACGGTACAGAAGCCTGCAGACCAGGACCACCCGACACAAGAACGGTTTCTTTCCCCTCGCCATCTCCCTCCTTAACAATTGAACTGTCACACTGCTTCAAACTGCTAGACTGCAACTGCACCTTATGTACATTCTGTGGTATTCATTTCATTTCTGTAATCCTGTATTTTCTGTATATAAGATTTAGATTAGTTATTTCATTGTTGGTTTATACACATATGTATATGTGCATGTGTATATGTAAATAGCAATGCGAGTCTGGCATTGATATTTGACATGACAGCAGAGAGGTGAATTTGGCATTAATATTTGACGTCTGGGCATTACCTCATCATTTAGTCATAGATGATGAATGGGTAAGTCGGTAGAAATTCATTGTTGAACTTTAAAACTAAATAAAATATGACAAAATAAATCATATGCTGAGATGAGATGCAAAGCTGTATGAAGCCGTTCCATCGATGGGTGTAAAAATATCTCAAGAGCGAAAAGTTGAGGAAAAGTTAAAGTAGCTGATTGTTTTTTGCTTGTTTGTTCTCCTCTTGCTATTTCCTTAAAATATCCACAGAAACCAGGCCTGTCTTTCCACCAGATAGCATTCTTTGACTCTGGGTATAATAGCAAAACAATGAAAAACACAGTAATTTGAGCAGAATCAGATTACATTCACATTACTCTTTGTTCCAACACAGTCTGCTTACCTGTGACTGGCCTGGCCTACGAGGTGGTGATAAACCTCCATCTGAGTCCCATCTACTCAGTGGCCGCACCCTGGGTGGAGACTGTTTGGTTTCTGAGGGCCTCCTTGGAGGAGACTGGTCAGAGTCTGAGGCGTCTCTCTTCAGGGGCCTATTCTTTGGGGGTGACTGTTCAGAGTCTGAATCATGTCTATTCTGATCCTTCTTAGCCACCGCTGACCGATCCGGTGAGCGTTTTCTACTTAAGGATTACTTAAGGATGAGCTGAGCTTGCTTTTGTTGAAGTCTGAGTCTGACAAGGACAGTTAATTTCTTGTATTAGATAAGTTGATCTGTGAGGGAACCACAGAGGTTTGATATTAGCAATCATGTCAAACGTTATTATTATTATCTAAATGAGGAGTTTTTCTTTTGTAATGACTTTTGAAAAACCTCCCTTTAGAATACAAATGAAAGATTTGTTATTAGATCATGGTATGTGTGTAAAAAAACTCATATTAAATGGTCCTCTGTTTTTTACTTTTATTCATATTGACTTGCCACACCAGCTTTACAATTTAATTGGATCACTCACCTTTACTTTGCACCTTTTCTGACTTCTCTGAACGTTGCCTCGGTGGTGACAAGTCTGGGGAGTCCTGCCGACTTCTGGGAGGAGAGAGATCCAAAGAGTTGTGCCAGGTCTTTCTGACAGGAGGATCGCGTCCTTTTCTCTTTGAAGACAACTCTGGTGAGTAATTTTGACTTCTGCTTAATGTCTTAGCCTCTGTATTTTGGTGTTCTTTTCCTTTTCCTTCCTCTGTGTCGTCATTTTGATCCACTGTCAGGATAGTAAGTAAAAGTAGTAAACAACAGTCTTCATTTATACAAACACAAATCCTTATTTAACTCAAACTACTTTCCATCTGTTGCTGGTCCTAAAGACTTCCATCTGTTTCACTTCCTTGGGTGAAACAGATGTGTCAATCACCTCAGCAATCTGGTGACATAACAAAAATGACCCAAAGTACAAACATACCCATTTTAAAATAGTAGAAACAGCGCTGGACAACAACGGAGGCATCAACTAGCTTAACGGCTAAGCCATACAGCTAAATCTGTGGCAAAACGTCGGCACCCTTTCTCGGAAACCTTGTGCCACTTCTCTTTTGTCTTTTAGACTTCGGGGAATCATTGTCGGCTGATAAATAACGTTTTAAGTTGTCAGCCTTAGAAAGTTCCTGTCCTTTCCTACTGCCAGTGGAAGCAGCTTCATTGTGTTGTTGGAAACTATGGGTTGTGCTTAGGTTCAAGGGGTAGGGTTGAAACTGAGCCCGGCTATTATCCCTAAAATCATAAATATTGATAACAAAAGTAATAATAATAATAATACACATGACTTAACAGCAGTAGAGTTAGCAAATACAATAATAAAAATAAATAAATTTAAAACAATTCCCCTCAGGACAAATAAAGTATATCAATCAATCAACCAATACAAATAAATTATGAGGTTTTTGAGAAATGTACCATTGCTGACTCCAATTTCACTCTAGGTGCAGTGCTGTAAAAGTATTTGTGTGAAGGGGGGGGAAAGCTATCCAAACACCTGGGCCTGTGTAAAAAAGTAATTGCCCTGTTGTTCAATCATTAATTAATTCATTGTCATTAACCATTTATTGCTGAGGTGCAAAAGCGAGAGTGAAATATAGTGAACATGAACTGTGTAGTTATTTATTTTTAACTGATATCAGTAAGAGGAAGTTAAAGTATCACAAAAAATAGATCATGTGTTGGTGTTGTTTCTACGTCATCATAACAATAATGGTCCAGGATCAACATCACAACTGACCAGTGATCATGTCTGAGCCTTCAGTTAGCAGGAGCAGCAGAAGCCAAGAAGTTGGCTAATCCTTTTAAACTATCTCTGGCAAACCAACATAAACTAATTAGGCTAAACTAAACAGCAAACCTAACTTGAAAATGTATTTACTATCTTGTATAAATGAATAAAGAAAACACTTATGCTGACCAATTGTTCTAGAATAGAGTTTCATATAAACAAGCACAAAAAATAATTGGTCAGTACCAATGTTGATCCTGGATCAGCATTATTATGCTGATGCAAGAACAACACCAACACAAGGACATCAGATACACCGTCACTCATCATGAAAACCACCATGGCCTCAACATAAAAGGGGGTTAGAGATACCTCTGTCACCACAGCTATTAACACAGTGCAGCATGATAGATGAAGATGCTAAGCTGCTGTTCTTAATTATTTGTACCTGCTTGGTAATTTTTCTTATTTGCATTTAGTGGGACCTGGTGTTGTGCTGCTGGAATCGTAATTTCCCTAAGGGGACCTCCCCAAAGGATTAATAAAGTTCTATTTTATTCTAAGTTTGTAGTTAAACTGACTTGTTCCCATGTTAAAATGTTTCATCTATATTCCATCAGATCCTGCTCTGACCTTTCTGTGTTGGAGATGTTGGATGAGTGCTTTAAAAGTGTCACAGTGGCTTTAGGAGCAATTCACACCAGCATCCAACATGTAAAGGTACAAAAACACTAAAGCACTGACAAAACACTTATTGTTTGTTAACATTTTTAATAGTTGCAGAACCAAATGTGTAAAGTTCTCCACATCTGTTTCAGACAAAAACGAGTGCTTGAATCCTTCGCACTTGTCCTAGTGAACTTCAATAAGGGTGTCCCAAAATCAAACGAACACTGCAGCATCACTGAGAGTTAAAAACTGTCTAAATTCTTTCATCTTTAATAAAATGATCAGTGTTGCTCCTTTACCAGGTGTAACAATTAAGTTTAACATCCAGGTATTCATGAAAACAGAATTTATTAAATTCAATGGAATTAGAAGTTAACATGAAGTTAGCTCGCTAGTTTCCACCTAAACATGATATACAATGTTCTGACTGAGAGATTTCTGAAAGAATTAAAACATACAGCTCTGCTTTCACTTCCAACAAAAATGAAGACAGAAAACTAAACAGTAGTGACTTTTGTAGGGTTACTGAAGTTGGGCTAGCTGGTATATAATGATGTGCTACGTGATCACTAGCGACATAGCTATGTTAGCATAGCATAAACACAGTGAAGCTGGAGGATGAATGCTAACTTTTTTCCATTTGATAAAAGTTACGTGAGGGTTCCCGATGGTTAGGGACAAATGCAATCGCATGGCAGGATGTTGTAAATGGACCAAACTTCAGTCAGGAAAATAATTAAGAAAATCCATCCACAATACGAGGTAAGTCATTAACATACTGCAACAACATGAGAATAGAGCAGCTGCGAAAGAATTCAGCATTAATGGCCCACCAATCAGTAGTGATTTTGGTTGGCCCTGGTTTGCCCTCATGGATGAGGTGATAGGACAGAGGCCTTCCATTAGGCCTCCTGTCCTAATTTTCTTGTTTTCTTCTTCTTTTTTTTCCAGCCGATGATCCAGTGGATTTTTTAGTGTCCTTTCTCACCGTCCCTTTTCCCCTCTGTCTTTTTCCCCTCTCCTTTTATTGAAATTCTCTTGTCTACGTCTTTTCCTTTCCTATCCCCCAGTCATGTCTGTTCAGATTGTAATAATTTAAAAGTTCCTAAATAAATAAATAAATAATAATAACGATCAATCAAGTGGACCAGTATGGCAAAGCGGTAATGATCCACTTGAAAAAACAAATCTTTTAGGCATTTTTCTTGGCTTTCAGACAATAATTCTGATTGCTACAGTGCTGAACACGACAGGCAAAAAAAAAAAGAACGCAGTTTAAGTAAGTTGCCAGCAGAGATGGGCGTTACTGTAATCAAATTACTTTTTCCAAGTAATGAGTAAAGGATTACCATTTTTTTTTAAAATAGATTACTGTTACTTTCTCATAAGCATGCTGCGTTACTAAACCGTGATTTTGTTTGTGAGAATATCTCATTACAATGACGTACAAGCATGCGATGTCGTTGGCACCAACAGACGTGTGTAGATCAACAATGGGGATCTACACATATGGCACTCTCCCACATATGGCATGTGGGAGAGAGTACAACGTGCCGTGTTTAAAAGCTGCCACAGAAATTGAAATTCATTTGCATACTAACTGCCGAGTGGTCTGCTGAATACAGTGTGAACCTGCGCACAAACAGCACGGAGGGAAAGCGCAAATGAGAGGTGAAACCTATCATCTCTGTTGTGCCTTTTCCAGTGGCCTTTTCACCTACTGTAGTAAATATCTTGTCCATATTGAGTTTGTAATCTTTTATTTTTCTCAACTTCTAAAAGTTTGAGTTAAGGGGGGAAGATGTTTGTTTAAGCCCCCTCTTGTCCCAGCGTATAGCCTACCCCGATTTAGACGCTAATTTGATCCATAATGGCTGTACAACATAGAAAGTCAACGTATACCTCTTACAACCAAAGTAGACTAGCACGTATAGTGCGTATTAATGAAAGCAGTCATTCAAAAACACTGCCTACTACTGTGTCTGAAGGTGAGGTATTGCCACCGTTAGTTTAGGCTTATAGAGATATGTGTTTAAAAAAAAAAAGACCACTAAATGAAATGTAATCATTATATGTTTGTTACAGCCACCGCACTACCTGCTGCCTAGTGATGTGCGGATCGATACTGAAATATCGATTCTTCCGATACCAGTCATTTATGTTCTAGAATCGATTCTAACATTAAAATATCGATAATTTAGTAATTTGTAGTTTATCATTAACAGGAACACAGTGGAAATAAACTATATTATTTGCATTGTCTACATTGGAAGGAACTACTTCCTTATACGCCTTTCATAGTCATGTGCGAAATACGGCTGTATAAATGTGTCGCAGCCCCTGGCGTGCGCACTCACAACAATGGCTGAGCGTAATTGGAGTTGTGTGTGGACGTATTTTACATCCACAAACAGCCGAGAAGTGGTTTGCGATACATGTGGCAAGAAAGTGAAGTGTTGTGGCAAAACCACTAACCTTGTCAAACACCTCAGAGTAAATCATATCACAGAATATGACTAGCGTATGTTGAGGCGAACTGAAGAGGATGAGAGGGACAGGGACAGGTGCTGCTAGGGCGAGACAAACGTCTCTCACGGAGTCCTTTAGTGCTGCAGGCAGGCAAGGTGTTCGAATAGTGCACAACTTCAGTTTTTTTATTTCTATATGATGAACTCTGCATTATTAAGTGATAAGAACAAGTAATCTCACGTCCTGTAATCATTATGACGCTATAATTTGAGATACAATAAAAGATACAATAAATAAAATAAGTTTTTGTACAAAGTATTGTTATCAGATCAGTATCGTCGATACTACTCTGAATTTTACTTGGTATCGGATCGGGAAGGAAATCAGTGGTATCGCACATCACTACTGCTGCCACTCCTCCATTGTCCACAGTAGCTGTAGCTGCTATTCCAACTAAGGTGAAACCAACAGCCCCCAGGACAATAGCAGCAGAGATCACTGCTGTACCTGAGACCAGGAAGAAGCACTTGGTTACTGATCATCAGGATGCTTCACAATGAATACATGTCTTGACACGTATGACTTTACCTATGAGTTTTAGAGATAAAAATAAATAAATAAGCAAATAGGTTTGTTACCTGCCCGGCTGTGATGGCTAAGGCTGTCACTGAAACACAAGAAAGAAAACAAAAGATCTTACCACAGCTCAGTCTGGAAATATTAAGACATAGGGCTGGGCGATATGACCCAAAATTCATATCTCTATATTTTTTAGCTGGATGGCAATATACGATATATATCTCGATATTTTTTTTAAAGCCATAAGTTAAGAACAAAAAGAGAGTTCTTAGTCAAAGCTGTGTCCCAGATGTCACACAGGCACTTTTATTTACATACAGTGTAGATCAGGGGTCTGCAACCTTTATCATCAAAAGAGCCATTTTGCCCCTCTTCTGCCAAAAAAAAAATCGTAGGGAGCAGCAAAAAAATAACGTAATAATTTAACTTTTCATCCTTTTTTTTATTTTAGCTGTTACAACCACTGAATAAAACAAACAGAAGTGCAATGTGCATTTGTAGGCCTGCTTTGAAATAAATTAAACTGTTAACTGTAGGCCTGTTAACTGTAGGCGTATATTTTTGTAAAAGTAAAATAAAACTAGTCCACTTTAATATAAATAAAACATTTAGCTGCAACTTAACAGCTTTTAAAATAAAAAGAAAATTGGGAGAGTCTTTGACAAGTCCATGTCAGTGTTCTCTCGTCCTCTTTGGGTTTTTTGCTCAGCCAGCAATCAACTGAAGCACCTGAACATACAAAAAATCTACATCAGCTCGAAATCTAAAATATTTTTTTGCTGAAAAATAATAGCTTGTAAAATACTATTGTCCTTACCATTTTAATGTGACTTCTGTGTCTGAAGTTCGCTGGAGATCTTCCCTATGTCGGGGCTGTAAGATGTGACTTTGATCTTCATACAGGACTGTATAGGCTCTCATCTTTGAGGCGGGAGCGGTGTTTGGACTTTATAAAATTCATGCTTGAGAAAACTTGCTCACATAAGTATGTTGAGCCAAAGATGGACAAGACTCCAAATGCATACTTTTTCATGTTAATATATGTGTCAGGAATGGCACCCCATGTTTCAAAAACAAGTTTGTCGGGTGGGGGAGTTTTTCCATATCACTCCGTTTGTGCTCTTTAGCGAGCGTAGCCTTCTGACGGGCGACTTCTTCAAGATCCGCCGTCAGTGTTTTGAACTTATTTACCCACAAATCTTTATCCGCTATGTCGGCCAGTTCAATTTCTAGATCAGACTTACATACTCCGGTGAATGCAACTGTGTTCAGGAGAGATGGGTCGATGTCCAGCGGTGTGACAGGGAAAGAGAGAGTATGTTTCTCCTTTCTGAAATCACTGAATCTTTCTCCAAATGCAGCTTGCATTGCAATGATGGCACGGTGGAAATATTCATAATTTATTTCATTGTTCGCTTCTTTGAACTCTCTTAGGGAGGGGAAGTGAGAGAAGGTACGTTTTTGTGCATCTCTTGTGAACGCTGTCATCTTGCGCTCAAATGCCAAAACATTCTCCAGCATCTGCAGGGCCGTGCTTCCCTTTCCTGCTTCCCTTTCCTTGTAGATTTGTATTCAGCGTGTTCAAGTGACTTGTCATATCCACCATGAAGTAAAATTTACCCAACCAATCAAGGTCTTCCAGTTCAGGATAGCGGAGGCCTTTGCTTTCCAAGAACGTTTTCACATGCTCCAGACAGGTAGCGAAGCGTTTCAGCACCTCTCCCCTGGACAGCCACCGGACTTTGTTGTGCAGCAGGAGAGCTGAATATGCGTTGTCAACTTCTTCTAACAATGAACAAAACGGTGGGTGGCTTAACCCGTTCGCAATTATTTTGTTCACTATCTTGATAACGAGGTTCATCGCTTCGACTCATTCGGGGGGGAATGTTTGTGCGCACAGTGCTTCTTGGTGGAGGATGCAGTGAAACGCCATCAGCTCTCAATCCAGTGACTTTTGAAGCAAATTCACAAAACACATTTCTTTTCTTTTTGTTGTCTAGTTTTTCTGTTTCCCCCCTGAGAGATTACCACCTTAACGTGGTCAGGCGGTGTGATGGCTGCAGTTACAGCCACACAGTGGTAACATTAGTGTAGAGGCTTACACACAACACTGCATTCACATTTGTCTTTCTTTAAATATAAGGTTTAATTTACAGGATAATAAATAACTGGTTTTGGTCTCAGTTAGGTTTTTGTGTGTTTTACCCCTTTTTGTGATTTTTAAGTTATCCCCCTTTGTCTCGTTTAGTGAGGTCAGTTTGTTTGAGGTATCAGTATTGGTTGCTGTTAACTTTGAGTAGAGTTCTGTTATTTTGACCTCTTTTATGGGCCCAAGATTTAGATTTTTTTGTATAATTTAACCAACTATGTTGTTGGGTTAAATAAAAAACAACTTTTTTTGGAACTGTACTGCGGTGGCCCTGAGAGGCCAAACGGACTGCAACTTAAGAAAACACCAGGAATAAGAAAAGCCCTACAAAAGCACACAAAACACAACGGAAATAGGAAAAACGACAACAGAAATAGGAGAAACAAAGCAGAAATAGGAAAAAAATTTTCCAAAAACACAAGGGAAGTGTTTCTGGGGAGACAATAATCCGACGGACCAGTTGCAGGAACCAAAATATGCTAAGAATTGCGCTGGTAGACACTTAAAAGAAGTGGAGGATCTATCAGTTTTGGAAAGAAACAGAGGAAAGAAAAGATGAGAGGTAAGTGTGTTAGCCTAACTATTAGCCTAAAAATCCGTCATCATATGAATGATGATAAAACACGCCTACCATGTTTTGGGTTTCTGCAACTGGTCCGTCAGGTTATTGTCTCCCCAGAAACGCTTCCCTTCCTCTTGTTCTTCCTTTTTCCTATTTGCGTTGTGTTTTATGTGCTTTTGCAGCGTTTTTCTTACCGCTGGTTGCAGTCCGTTTGAACTCTAAGTGCCACTGTACTTTAACCTGTGTCTGACTTTCTTTCAATGCTCGATCCATTGCAGGGGGTTTGCGTGCCTCAGTGACCCTAAAAGCTAGATCAGCGGAAGCTTAGCCTTCAGGTGTTGGTCAGGTCTTAGGGTAGAGGCCTGACAAAGTGCAATCCAATTACATGACAAAAACAGTTATCTGGAGCACCCCACCCAATCAACCGCCCTTAAGTGTTAAGTCCCCAGTTTATCATTTCTGCAAAGAGATATTGCTGCTCAGTTTTAACAGATGTTTTTCAATGTTTTGATTTTTGCTGCTTTAAGAGCCATGAAGAAACTAGCATTTTAATCTTTTCTTTTTTTCAGTTTTATTGGAGAGAAGGCCGGCATTTCCTTAGCAGATGTCTTAGAATGAAGCCATAACATTATAGGACATAGGAAAGTGAAAACATTTAGTTTTGGTGCGAACTCTTCCTCTAAAATCTGATTCGGATGTCATATAATCTAATTAGTGATATCGTCATTTCTTCTTCCAGAAAACATGCAGGGCTTGCAATCATTAAAATACTGAAACCATCATAACATTTTGACTTTGTAGTAACAAAAACATTTAATAAAGACACCTGCTTATCGGTTCCACTTGCATTTTAGCTACAACCAGCTGATTTCAGGCACCAGGGGAGGAAAATGGTAGTGCAGTATACAGCCTGGATATTGAAATTACTTTTTTGTATTGCACAAAAGGACAAGAGAGATTTCTTTCATTAGCAACCACAGCATCTTTTTTTATCATGTAGAGAAAACTGAGACATACTGTTGAAATTGCACTTCTTTTTCCAATATTGAGATAGCTCAGAAATGAAATGTGCAGTTAAACTACTTTACACGGGAGATTTTCACTGGTGGCATGTATGTAGCCCTCGATGTAAAAATGAGTTTAACATCTGTGGCTTAAACAGACAGTGTATGGGATGGAAATCATGAAACATCTGTGTACATCTTGTTGGATTCAGATGTGTAAATCCACTGAAAGCAGTAAACCTCAGGCCAAGATCAGCTGATCACAGACTGTATACAGGTTTCAGTTCAAGGAGACAGATTATTGTAAGTAGCCTCTTAACAGCTTAGTATTGACATATGTTTCTCTCTCTAAATTACATTGGAAATACAGTAAAGGCTCACAGTCAGTGTGACAGGAAACAGAGGCACAGAGTTTTAGAAACCCGTGCAATGTGAAAGCCCTTTTTTCTGACAGTTGGAGCTACCCTATGAGCAAGCACTTGGGGATGGTGGGATGGAAAAAAAACCCTTTTAAGAAACCTTTGGCAGAATGAGGCTCAAGGACGAGCAACTGGTTGGAGATGACAGAAAAGGCAAAATAAGAAACAAATCAAGAGCATACGAGGACAGGACAAAACACATGATGGGAGGAAGAGGACCAACGTTACTGACACGCAGTAGTGATATATTAACACACTGAGAGTAAAAGACAGAAGTGCTCAGTGCATGATGGGAAGTGAATCAGCAGTTGTGGCCTATAACAGCATAACTAAAGGATGGGACAGGGTCAGCTGATCCAGCTGTAGCTATAAGATTTATCAAAATGGAAAGTTATGAGTTCAATGTTAAAAGACGAGAGCGTTTCTGGTTAAACAGGACAGGGACAGGAAAGCTGAAGGCTCAGCCTCCCATTAGACTCATTAGACCTCACCAGAGTGAACAACTTTCTCTGCAGCAACACAACTCATAACTTTTATTCACACCCTGTCCTGATACTTCTGTTTCATCTGCTATAAACAATAACCATACACTATTATTGCAATCTGGACTACAGCTCAAAAGTTTGTAGAGAATTAGAAATGTCTTATCTTAGTAAAAATCTTTTTGATGTTTTACTAAATTATTCAGAAGCGTAAAGAAATATAAATAATTAATGGTAACATTTATCATAAATCACAAATGAGATTTAGTGGAATATCTACTAAGTGTTGTTGAGACAACGTCGGTCTCTCTGATTCTTTTTGTCTTGGTAGAGATCACGCAGAGATGTTTCCAAATTTCACACAATCCTTTTATTACCCATCTTCCTTACAGATGCATCTGGAGATCAGCACACTGCATCCTGTGCAGTCCTACTCTAAAGGCTGATCTGAAGAGTTTCACACAGCAGTTACAGTTATAGTCTCTGGCATCCAATTTCTACAGTAAACCCCCCACATTGGAAAAACACTGGTAAAGTGGCCAGGGGTGCTGACACCCTGACCCCCATCTCCTTTTAAATCAAATCAAATCACTTTTATTGTCACATCACATGTGGAGGTACACTGGTACAATACATGCGAGTGAAATTCTTGTGTGCGAGCTTCACAAGGAACTGAGGTGTGCAAAAATACAATACCATAAGAACAAGCAAAATATAAGAATGGCTAAATCTGACTGACACACACACACACACACACCAAATGAAATAGAGTAAACAATAAAATATACAGAGGTTGGTAGTTAGACATGTGCAAAACAAGTGGCATTTATATACAGTGTGGAGTGCATAATGTTGAAGTTCCAGTAGTGAAGCTGAGGTGTCTATGAAGTGTTCAGCAGTCTGATGGCCTGATGGAAAAGGCTGTCTCTCAGTCTGCTGGTTCGGGACCGGATACTGCAGAACCTCCTTCCTAGTGGAAGTAGTCTGAACAGTTTATGGCTGGGGTGACTGGAGTCCTTGATGATCCTCCCCGCTTTCCTCAGGCACCGCTTCCTGTAGATGTCCTGGAGGGAGGGAAGCTCACCTCCAATTATCCGTTCAGAACACCGCACTACTCTCTGGAGAGCTTTGCGGTTGTAAGCGGTGCTGTTGCCATACATCTAGTGAGGATGCTCTCAATGGCACAGCGATAGAAGATCCTGAGGATGCGGGGGCTCATGCCGAATCTTTTCAGTCTCCTGAGAAAGAAGAGGCGCTGCTGCGCCTTCTTCACTGTTTTGTTTATGTGTCCTGACCACGTAAGATCCTCAGCCAGATGTACACCAAGGAACCGGAAGCTGCTCACTCTCTCCACAGCAGCGCCGTTGATGGTGATGGGGGTGTACTTCTTTGCACCTCCGGAAGTCCACTATCAACTCCTTTGGCTTTGCAACGTTGAGGGTGAGATGGTTGTCTTGACACCAGTGGGTCAGGGTGCTGACCTCCTCCCTGTAGGCCGTCTCATCACTTTTGGTGATAAGACTCACCACTGTAGTGTCATCCGCAAAGGGTCCAATGTGAGTCGGGTAGTGCAGAGCAAACGAAGTCCCTGATCAACTTCTCGAAGCATTTGCTCACGATGGGGGTCAGGGCTACAGGTCGCCAGTCATTCAATGAGGAGATGGTGGCGGATTTGCACAGGTCTGCACAGAAACAGAGAGTGAGCAAAAGCAAGAACTGATGGAAAATGTGACATGACTGTGGCATGATACGTTACCTTGGTAATGCAAAGATCTGGTTGTTTAGAAGCCAGCATGAAGACCTCATGAGGAACAGGCGAGTAATCAGCTGATTGTTCACAAGTGACTGAGGGACAGGAAGGTGGAGGAGCATCCCCTAAAAAAGACAAGCACACGGACAACAACACAGGCATACACCGAAAGAGGAGAGGGAGAAAGAAGCAGGCCAGCAAAAGAGGGCAAGAGAACCATGACATCTACAGAGGCCCATTTTCATTTGGTACATCGTGTTACCAGATGTCAGTTTTTAATGTTAGATCTCAACTTGTCAGTCAAGAAACCTTTTTCCAAAGATATCAGCACAAACCGAAATCATTGTGCGGATTAAAAACAGTAAGTTGTTGAAGTTTGTAATGGATGATGTTTGTAATCTGATTAAATCAGATGTGTTCCTGGTTTAGAACCATGTGATCTGTCAACATAGGAGTGATTGTTACTAGAAATGGGCCCATGTATAACTGTGTAGACATTTCCTAATACATCATGGGTGATTTAACATAAATGATTCATTAAACACACATCTGTGAAAACATTTCTGATAACCGTTTTGTTATATTATGTTAAAGTAAATGTGAATTATTAATAAAAGGAGAATGTTTGAATCTGACCACAAAATTTTGAGCAGTAGTGTGTGTTGTATGCATGTGTCTGTCTGTATCTGATCAGGATTATGTCATCAGTGTCAACAAAATGCTCTTTTTTTTTTTTAGCTGTGTCTATCATCAAAATTAAGTTGGTGTTTAAACCCTGACAGCGAACTCTGCCTAACAAGTCCACTTTGCTCATTGACTTAAATTAAACCACTTAAACTAAAGAAACAATAAATGTGTCTGGATCATCCCAGGTTTTGTTTTTAACCTCATTAAAGCAAGTTGACATTTTCCTCTAAAGGGGCTGCAACACCCAGCTGCACAAAACCTTCACTTTTTTTTAACAGTTTCACTCTTTGAATATTTTTCATTTCTTACCATCAGAATTCTCCAAAAGATTTTTAGAAGAAATTTATTTTCTTTCATGCATCACCAACTGAACCTTTTATGTAAACAATTCAAGTTCCAACCTAACCTCATTTAGTTTTGCTTATGTAACGCGGTTAAAGGACCAGGGCGCCTGACTGCAGCCTCATAGACAATGAGCTATCAGAATAAGATTCGACTATGGAGCCTGAGGGTGTGAATAAAACACAGGAAACAAAAGTAGAGCTCAAATATATATATATTATGTTTGTTATGAGAAGTGTATAGACGGATGTACAAAAGAAATAAAAACATATGCATATATATCACAAACAAAAATAATGTTGACAATACAAAACAGCTTATTAGGTTCCAAAAGGAGGTGGGATGAGGTGTAGTCCAGTATGTGATTTAGTTTAGTTCCATGGACCTGTGATAGGTCATGTGTCAACAATTTGTGATTCAGTCCATAGGTTCACAATTCCTACCGCAACGTAGCGGTGGTCGGGTGGCTCGCCATCTCGCGCTGATCAGGGCTGATCGCGGGAGAACAAAAAAAACCTGACCTAAACAAGGTCAAAAAACAGAAATTATCTTTCACAGAAGAAAATGAAACAGCATTCTACTGCTGTGACAAAATAAATACATAAATAACAAAGTCAAGTAATCAATGCCACGTTTCATACAACAATCAATAAACCATCATCTCTTATAATGAATGTCATTCTAAATACTATTCTAGAAAGACATTCTCATGGGTCCCATCAAAGTATATCAGCGTTAAAGCTAATAAATATTATCCAAAGTTAATCAAATATATTTACAAAACTCATTTAATCACAGGTGTTGCGCAACAGATTCAATAATGTAAATGGAATTTAACTCAATGCAAAATCTCATAGGCCGTTTCGGCATTTCATCAGAAAAGTAACAAAAAACATCCAAAACGGACAAAACTACAAAAATCAAATCACTCGTTCAACTCTAGATACGTTAAGCCAACATTCGGCCATAATGGAATAAACAAAAACAACAATATTCAATAGATGACACTAGTAATTGCACTTACTGTCGCTAGCCTAGCATTAGCTTACCGGCATTGTAGGATGTGCGATCGCGGCTCCGCATGTACATTAATTGTGACAAAACAAAACAAACAAATAACTCACCGTTGAGTCGAGTGTGAGGTAGTGTAGAGATGAATGAATCGGCCGGGTTATTGCACGCTGTCAACTGGCCTGTAGTGCAAAATTTGTCGATATCTGACAAGTACTCCAACCACAGGGACAACAGCAGCCAGAGGAGCAGGGACATGCAGCTGATTGACCCGGAACTTATACAGGATTCATTCCCGCCACAATAAAGGGACTGGCGGAAGTGGGGTCAGAAGTTACCGTGGTTACACTTAGCAAAGTACTTGTAACTCTAATAATTAGTAAGAGTATATTTCTTATCATCTATTGCTCATCTGACCTGATAAACTTCAATTAACATTATAACACAGGACTGATTGTCTCTAAAAATGGGCTCCTGCACACTTGCAGACATTTTTCCATCACAACTTATGGATGATGAATGATTTGATTAAAGCTGTGAAAACATTACTGATAAACTTCATGTGATATTACATTAAAGCCAATTTTCTATTAAAAGCAGGGACTTTTGAGCAGTAGTGTGTACTGTATGTTTGTATGTAACTGTGTCTGACCTGGATTTCATCACCAGTTTCAAATAAGAATTTTGTTTAAAGTCTGTTTTTAAATACAAATGAAGTTCAACTTTAGCAAGGCTGATGGTAAACTGGCCCTAACAAGTCCACTTTATTGCGTGCTCATTGACTTTCTCCTATCAGAGCTGTTTAACAAGTCCACTTTATACATGCTTATTAATCTATCACGCTTATCAGTGGCTCATGCTTGCTTAAAGCCTATGTCTGAACTTGACCACAGAGCCAGAGCATCATTCAATCCTACCTGATGCCTATCCTGGCAGCAGCTCAAGGATGACAAACTCCACTTTCTCTGCATCAAGACAGCTCATAACTTTTTAACAGTCTCTCCTGATAGTCTCATATCATCTGCTCTAATCAATAACCGTACACTATAATTACAATGTAGACTACAGCTCAAAAGTCTGAGGTGAATTAGAAATGTCTTGTTTTCTGAATAGACTCACATTTGGTCTCATGTTGAATCACAGCAATTAATCAAAAGAGTAAATAATCATATAAATGCTTAATATTAACACTGATCACAAATCATGAATGATTTTGAATAGAATATCTACAGAGGTGTTCAGAGACCCATTTTCAGCAATAATCCCTCCTGTGTTCAGTGGTACATTGTCTTATCTAATGCAAATTTAACACATTAAAGCCAAACTTATCACTCAAAACAGCTTTTTAAGAGATTTTAGCACAAATTCAAACTATTGTGGTGATTAAAGAAACAATAAATGTGTCTGGATCGTCCCAGGTTTTGTTTTTAACCTCATTAAAGCAAGTTGACATTTTCCTCTAAAGGGGCTGCAACACCCAGCTGCACAAAACCTTCACTTTTTTAACAGTTTCACTCTTTGAATATTTTTCATTTCTTACCATCAGAATTCTCCAAAAGATTTTTAGAAGAAATTAATTTTCTTTCATGCATCACCAACTGAACCTTTTGTGTAAACGTCTCAAGTTCCAACCTAACCTCATTTAGTTTTGCTTAACAAAGTACTTGTAACTCTAATAATTAGTAAGAGTATATTTCTTATCATCTATTGGTCATCTGACCTGATAAACTTCAATTAACATTGTCTGTGAAGGTTCTCAGTCATCCAGGTCATCGTAGTCAAAGGAGCTTGCAAAGAAAAGCGTCTGGACTTCTTTAAGTTACTTGAAGACGTTTCACCTTTCATCCGAGAAGCTTCTTCAGTTCTGAGGTCAAATGGTGGAGAGTCCCAGATATAAACCTAGTGGGAGTAACCCCCCCACAGAGGGACAAAAGGGCCCCCTGATGGTCCTCTAATCGCCTGAGCCAAGGTGTGAAACTGGGTGTGGGTCCCAATCAGTCACAGTTTCGGGTGAGTTCATTGTGAAACCTGGCCCCACCTTATCATGCGAATTCCTGAGATCAGATGGCCCAGGATGTGAGTGGGCATTAAGGCATCTGGGAAGGGATCTCAAAACTGGATTATAGATGGCAGAGAGTTGGTGTCGTAAACCACCGCCTCTGTTCAAAGATGGTCGCTCACAGTGGACATATATGGCTTCTTTCACTCCTCTTTCAAACCATCTGTCCTCTCTGTCCAAAATGTGAACATTGGCATCCTCGAAAGAGTGTCCTTTAGGGCTGGGCCATATTATACCGTTCACGGTAATACCGGTAATATTGTTAGGCAACGATAGGAAAATGAAATATCGCGATAGAATATGAGTAAAACGCGCATGCGCAGTGCCTTTGTTTTCATACGCACATGGCTGATTGTTGAGTGAAACAAATGAACCAGAATTGGTTTGTAAAAATGGTGCAACTTCAGTGATGTGGAACTGGTTTGGTGTTTGTCCGTCAGATACACGACAAAGCACATTTTTTTGCAGAACATGCAAGCTGCCGTCGTTATTGTCGTATTTGTCGGACTAAGATGCTCTTAAATCTGGGAGTAATCTGGGTCCTAAACTCCGTCTTTTTCAGGTCAAACGAACACTGCAGCATCACTGAGAGTTAAAAACTGTCTAAATTCTTTCATCTTTAATAAAACGATCAGCGTTGCTGCTTTACCAAGTGTAACTATGAAGTTTAACTTCCAGGCATCCATGAAAAAAAATTTATTACATTTAACGGAGTTAGAAGTTAGCAGGAAGCTAGCGGAAGTTAGCTCGCTAGTTTCGCTAGTTACCTAAGCATGATATAGCATGTTCTGACTGAGAGATTTCTGAAAAAATTCAAACGTACAGCTCTGCTATCACTTCCAACATAAATGAAGACAGGAAACTAAACAGCAGTGACGTTTGTAGGGTTACTGAAGTTGGGCTAGCTGGTATATAATCATGTGCTACGTGATCGCTAGCGACACAGCTATGTTAGCATAACATAAACAGTGAAGCTGGAGGACGAACACTAACACTTTTCCACTTATAAAAATTAATGTTAAGGTTCCTGATAGTTAGAGACAAATGCAATCACATGGCAGGATGCTGTAAACGGACCAAACATCAGTCAGGAGAACAACTGAGATAATCCATCCACAATACGAGGTTAGTTATTAATATACTGCAACAACATGGGAATAGAGCAGCTGCCAGAGAATTCAATATTAATGAATCAATGGTACAGAAGTGGGCAGCACGGTGGCACGGTGGTTAGCACTGTTGCTACACAGCAAGAAGGTCCTGAGTTCAATTCCAACATCAGGCCGGGGTCTCTCTGTGTGGAGTTTGCATGTTCTCCCCGTGTTTGCGTGGGTTCCCTCCGGGTGCTCCGGCTTCCTCCCACCGTCCAAAGACATGCAGCTTGTGGGGATAGGTTAACTGGAAAATCCAAATTGCCACTAGGTGTGAATGTGCGAGTGAATGTGAGCGCGAATGGTTGTCTGTCCCTGTGTGTTGGCCCTGCGACAGACTGGCGACCTGTCCAGGGTGTACCCCGCCTCTCGCCCTATGACAGCTGGGATAGGCTCCAGCGCCCCCCGCGACCCTGAAAAAGGATAAGTGGAAGCGAATGGATGGATGGTACAGAAGTGGAGGAAACAAGAAGAATGAGTTTAATAAAGTTTGAGTTATCTGACTGCTTTGTTTCGCTTAATGTGCCTTATAATCCCGTGCACCTTATGGTCCGAAAAATACGTACTGCACACTGCAGTTTAATGTTGCAATGCACCTCTTTTTAACTTCAGTGGATATTATACATGGTTATGCTCAGGATATGTCAGCACATTTCTACTGGAAATGCCTTTTGGTTAAACTTTCAGCAAGGAATTTGCATTTGCATTGTTAAATTTTTTATAAAGCTTTAATGTACATAAAAACCAGCTTCTTCTTTAAGTGAAAATAAATGGAAGGTTGTCTTTTTGCTCTAGTAATGTTGTGGAGTTGTATTTTGTCTCGCATCAATTATATCGTCAGTTATATCGTTATCGCAAATTTTCAAATATATATCGTGATAAATATTTTTGGCCATATCGCCCTGCTCTAGTGTCCTTTATCCTTAAGATGCAGATGGACTGCTGAGTCTTGTCCTGTGGAGGTGGCTCTTCTGTGTTGTGCCATGCGCTTGTGAAGTGGCTGTTTGGTCTCTCCAATGTAGAGGTCTGGGCATTCCTCGCTGCACTGTACAGCATACACCACATTGTTAAGTCTGTGTTTTGGTGTTTTGTCTTTCGGGTGAACCAGTTTTTGTCTGAGCGTGTTGCTGGGTCTGAAATGCACTGGGATGTCATGCTTGGAGAAAACTCTCCTGAGTTTTTCTGATACACCGGCTACATAGGGGATGACAATGTTGTTGCGTCTGTCTTTCTTATCCTCCCTCGCTGGTGTCTGATCTTCTTTTCTGTGCCTCTTTGCTGACTTTAAGAACGCCCATTTAGGATAGCCGCACGTTTTGAGTGCTTCCTTTACTTGTGTGTGTTCCTTCTTTTTTCCTTCAAGCTTAGAGGGAACATGTTCTGCCCGGTGGTGTAGGGTCCTAATTACTCCAAGTTTGTGTTCCAGAGGGTGATGGGAGTCAAAGAGGAGGTACTGGTCCGTGTGTGGGCTTCCGGTAAACTTCGATGTTGAGGTTGCCGTTCTCTTCAATGTGCACGGCGCAGTCCAGGAAAGGCAAACAGTCATCCTTTGTGTCTTCCCTGGTGAACTTGATGTTTTTATCCACAGCGTTAATGTGCGCAGTGAAGGATTCCACTTCTTGTGTCTTGATTTTGACCCAGGTGTCGTCTACATATCTGTACCAGTGGCTGGGTACTCTTCCTTTGAAAGAGCCAAGAGCCTTCCTTTCCACTTCCTCCATGTAAAGGTTGGCTACAATAGGTGACACGGGGGAGCCCATGGCACAGCCATGTTTTTGTCTGTAAAAGCCTTCGTTGTATTTGAAATATGTAGTGGTGAGGCAGAGGTCTAACAGTGTGCAAATCTGATCGGGTGTGAAGTTGGTCCTGTCCTCCAAGGAGCTGTCTTCTTGTAGTCGTTTTCTGACAGTCTCCACGGCCTCCGTGGTGGGTATGCAAGTGAAGAGAGAGACTACATCAAAGGACACCATGGTTTCATCTGGATCCAGGGTAAGTTTCTGGACCTTGTCGGTGAAGTCGGTGGAGTTCTTGATGTGGTGTGGGGTGTTCCCCACGAGAGGAGCAAGGATGGTAGCAAGGTGTTTAGCAATGTTATAAGTGGCTGAGTTTATGCTACTGACTATGGGTCTGAGTGGGACAGCTTCCTTGTGGATTTTAGGAAGTCCGTAAATGCTGGGTATGGCATCCCCTGGGTAAAGGCGGTGATATGTAAGGCGGTCAATAATTTTGTCCTTTTCAAAGTCTTGAAGGCAAGCTATAACTTTCTTTTTGTAGCTGCTTGTGGGGTCTCGCTTTAAGGCTTCGTATGTATTGTTGTCACTGAGGAGAGTAGTGATCTTTGTATGGTAATCTGTAGTGTTTAGGACCACGGTGCATCTTCCCTTATCAGCTGGTAAAACAGTGATGTTGTGGTCTTTGCTCAGGGAAGCGACAGCCTTCTTTTCCTGTATTGTGAGGTTGGATGGAGGGACTTTGGCACTGGAGAGCGTGGCTGAGACTTTCATCCTGATTTGCTCTGCTTCTGTCTGTGATAATTTATTAATCCGTATGGCAGATTCTGTGGCTGTGATGAGGTCCACTATGGGCAACTGTTGTGGAGAAATGGCAAAATTGAGTCCTTTGGCTAATACTCTCTTTTCAGGTTCAGTGAGAATCCTGTCTGAAAAGTTCTTAACCCATTTCTCCTGACTGACTTCAGGTGTGTTTTCTTCTCTGGGTTGTGTAGGTTCAGGATGAGGAGTGTGTGTTTTTGAAAGCAAGGTGTGAAATTTCCTGCGTTGTCTTTCTTTTCCTCTAGAGTGTTGCGCCCGCTGAGCCTTGTCCACAAACTTGTAAACCTCTTCTAAGATTGGAGAGGGTAGAAGGGTTTCCAGTTCCTGCAGGGTCTGGCTGATCTTGATCTGGAGGGCATCTATAGTGAAATGGACCTGTCTTATCCTTTCACTTAAAAGGTGATTTTGTGCTCTCTGTAGAATCAAGTCTGCTCTGTATCCCCTGACAGTGGATCCAAGGCGCAGGCTCTTAGGAACAACTCTGCTTTGTCTACATCTTAGGTTGAAACGGAGATGGTTCCTATAATCCGCTAGTTTCCTTGATTCCCTTTCATACTCCTGCACCAGTTGAAGGGTGTCTCTCCCAAAATGTACGGCAATATGTCTGTGAAGGTTCTCAGTCATCCAGGTCATCGTAGTCAAAGGAGCTTGCAAAGAAAAGCGTCTGGACTTCTTTAAGTTACTTGAAGATGTTTCACCTCTCATCCGAGAAGCTTCTTCAGTTCTGAGGTCAAATGGTGGAGAGTCCCAGATATAAACCTAGTGGGAGTAACCCCCCACAGAGGGACAAAAGGACCCCCTGATGATCCTCTAATCAAATCATCAGGGGGTCTTTGCAAGCTCCTTTGACTACGATGACCTGGATGACTGAGAACCTTCACAGACATATTGCCGTACATTTTGGGTGGAACACCCTTCAACTGGTGCAGGAGTATGAAAGGGAATCAAGGAAACTAGCGGATTATAGGAACCATCTCCGTTTCAACCTAAGATGTAGACAATGCAGAGTTGTTCCTAAGAGCCTGCGCCTTGGATCCACTGTCAGGGGATACAGAGCAGACTTGATTCTACAGAGAGCACAAAATCACCTTTTAAGTGAAAGGATAAGACAGGTCCATTTCACTATAGATGCCCTCCAGATCAAGATCAGCCAGACCCTGCAGGAACTGGAAACCCTTCTACCCTCTCCAATCTTAGAAGAGGTTTACAAGTTTGTGGACAAGGCTCAGCGGGCGCAACACTCTAGAGGAAAAGAAAGACAACGCAGGAAATTTCACACCTTGCTTTCAAAAACACACACTCCTCATCCTGAACCTACACAACCCAGAGAAGAAAACACACCTGATGTCAGTCAGGAGAAATGGGTTAAGAACTTTTCAGACAGGATTCTCACTGAACCTGAAAAGAGAGTATTAGCCAAAGGACTCAATTTTGCCATTTCTCCACAACAGTTGCCCATAGTGGACCTCATCACAGCCACAGAATCTGCCATACGGATTAATAAATTATCACAGACAGAAGCAGAGCAAATCAGGATGAAAGTCTCAGCCACGCTCTCCAGTGCCAAAGTCCCTCCATCCAACCTCACAATACAGGAAAAGAAGGCTGTCGCTTCCCTGAGCAAAGACCACAACATCACTGTTTTACCAGCTGATAAGGGAAGATGCACCGTGGTCCTAAACACTACAGATTACCATACAAAGATCACTACTCTCCTCAGTGACAACAATACATACGAAGCCTTAAAGTGAGACCCCACAAGCAGCTACAAAAAGAAAGTTATAGCTTGCCTTCAAGACTTTGAAAAGGACAAAATTATTGACCGCCTTACATATCACCGCCTTTACCCAGGGGATGCCATACCCTGCATTTACGGACTTCCTAAAATCCACAAGGAAGCTGTCCCACTCAGACCCATAGTCAGTAGCATAAACTCAGCCACTTATAACATTGCTAAACACCATGCTACCATCCTTGCTCCTCTCGTGGGGAACACCCCACACCACATCAAGAACTTCACCGACAAGGTCCAGAAACTTACCCTGGATCCAGATGAAACCATGGTGTCCTTTGATGTAGTCTCTCTCTTCACTGGCATACCCACCACGGAGGCCGTGGAGACTGTCAGAAAACGACTACAAGAAGACAGCTCCTTGGAGGACAGGACCAACTTCACACCCGATCAGATTTGCACACTGTTAGACCTCTGCCTCACCACTACATATTTCAAGTACAACGAAGGCTTTTACAGACAAAAACATGGCTGTGCCATGGGCTCCCCCGTGTCACCTATTGTAGCCAACCTTTACATGGAGGAAGTGGAAAGGAAGGCTCTTGGCTCTTTCAAAGGAAGAGTACCCAGCCACTGGTACAGATATGTAGACGACACCTGGGTCAAAATCAAGACACAAGAAGTGGAATCCTTCACTGCGCACATTAACGCTGTGGATAAAAACATCAAGTTCACCAGGGAAGACACAAAGGATGACTGTTTGCCTTTCCTGGACTGCGCCGTGCACATTGAAGAGAACGGCAACCTCAACATCGAAGTTTACCGGAAGCCCACACACACGGACCAGTACCTCCTCTTTGACTCCCATCACCCTCTGGAACACAAACTTGGAGTAATTAGGACCCTACACCACCAGGCAGAACATGTTCCCTCTAAGCCTGAAGGAAAAAAGAAGGAACACACACATGTAAAGGAAGCACTCAAAACGTGCGGCTATCCTAAATGGGCGTTCTTAAAGTCAGCAAAGAGGCACAGAAAAGAAGATCAGACACCAGCGAGGGAGGATAAGAAAGACAGACGCAACAACATTGTCATCCCCTATGTAGCCGGTGTATCAGAAAAACTCAGGAGAGTTTTCTCCAAGCATGACATCCCGGTGCATTTCAGACCCAGCAACACGCTCAGACAAAAACTGGTTCACCCGAAAGACAAAACGCCAAAACACAGACTTAACAATGTGGTGTATGCTGTACAGTGCAGCGAGGAATGCTCAGACCTCTACATTGGAGAGACCAAACAGCCACTTCACAAGCGCATGGCACAACACAGAAGAGCCACCTCCACAGGACAAGACTCAGCAGTCCATCTGCATCTTAAGGATAAAGGACACTCTTTCGAGGATGCCAATGTTCACATTTTGGACAGAGAGGACAGATGGTTTGAAAGAGGAGTGAAAGAAGCCATATATGTCCACTGTGAGCGACCATCTTTGAACAGAGGCGGTGGTTTACGACACCAACTCTCTTCCATCTATAATCCAGTTTTGAGATCCCTTCCCAGACGCCTTAACGCCCACTCACATCCTGGGCCATCTGATCTCAGGAATTCGCATGATAAGGTGGGGCCAGGTTTCACAATGAACTCACCCGAAACTGTGACTGATTGGGACCCACACCCAGTTTCACACCTTGGTTCAGGCGATTAGAGGATCATCAGGGGGTCCTTTTGTCCCTCTGTGGGGGGTTACTCCCACTAGGTTTATATCTGGGACTCTCCACCATTTGACCTCAGAACTAAAGAAGCTTCTCGGATGAGAGGTGAAACGTCTTCAAGTAACTTAAAGAAGTCCAGATGCTTTTCTTTGCAAGCTCTTTTGACTTCAATTAACATTATAACACAGGACTGATTGTCTCTAAAAATGGGCTCCTGCACACTTGCAGACATTTTTCCATCACAACTTATGGATGATGAATGATTTGATTAAAGCTGTGAAAACATTACTGATAAACTTCATGTGATATTACATTAAAGCCAATTTTCTATTAAAAGCAGGGACTTTTGAGCAGTAGTGTGTACTGTATGTTTGTATGTAACTGTGTCTGACCTGGATTTCATCACCAGTTTCAAATAAGAATTTTGTTTAAAGTCTGTTTTTAAATACAAATGAAGTTCAACTTTAGCAAGGCTGATGGTAAACTGGCCCTAACAAGTCCACTTTATTGCGTGCTCATTGACTTTCTCCTATCAGAGCTGTTTAACAAGTCCACTTTATACATGCTTATTAATCTATCACGCTTATCAGTGGCTCATGCTTGCTTAAAGCCTATGTCTGAACTTGACCACAGAGCCAGAGCATCATTCAATCCTACCTGATGCCTATCCTGGCAGCAGCTCAAGGATGACAAACTCCACTTTCTCTGCATCAAGACAGCTCATAACTTTTTAACAGTCTCTCCTGATAGTCTCATATCATCTGCTCTAATCAATAACCGTACACTATAATTACAATGTAGACTACAGCTCAAAAGTCTGAGGTGAATTAGAAATGTCTTGTTTTCTGAATAGACTCACATTTGGTCTCATGTTGAATCACAGCAATTAATCAAAAGAGTAAATAATCATATAAATGCTTAATATTAACACTGATCACAAATCATGAATGATTTTGAATAGAATATCTACAGAGGTGTTCAGAGACCCATTTTCAGCAATAATCCCTCCTGTGTTCAGTGGTACATTGTCTTATCTAATGCAAATTTAACACATTAAAGCCAAACTTATCACTCAAAACAGCTTTTTAAGAGATTTTAGCACAAATTCAAACTATTGTGGTGATTAAAGAAACAATAAATGTGTCTGGATCGTCCCAGGTTTTGTTTTTAACCTCATTAAAGCAAGTTGACATTTTCCTCTAAAGGGGCTGCAACACCCAGCTGCACAAAACCTTCACTTTTTTAACAGTTTCACTCTTTGAATATTTTTCATCTCTTACCATCAGAATCTCCAAAAGATTTTTAGAAGAAATTAATTTTCTTTCATGCATCACCAACTGAACCTTTTGTGTAAACGTCTCAAGTTCCAACCTAACCTCATTTAATTTTGCTTAGCAAAGTACTTGTAACTTCATGTGATATTACATTAAATAATGTCTCTCTGTCCTTATACTTCTATACATTCTTCTGTAATAGATAACTATACGCTATCATTGTAATCAATCTACACTACAGCTCAAAAGTTTGAAGTCAATTTTCATCTGGTTTATAATCATGTGATCTTTCCACACATCAGTGTCCAAGAAACGCTCATTTTTTTAGGTTGTCTATCATCAAAAATTGAGTTGATGGCAAACTCTCCCTAAAAAGTTCACTTTATTGCGTGCTCATCAATCTCCTCTACAGCTCAAAGTTTGAAGTCAGTCAGAAACGTCTTGTTTTCTTAAATAAACAAGATTCTTTTTTATATTTTGTAAATTAGTTGTGAATGCAAATAAATATTATTGCTTAAAACTTGCATTGATCACCAATCATGATTGATGTTTTATAAAATATTAACTTTGTGTATGGATTACAACAATAATAGCGAGTGTGTAGATTATATTACCTATCCTCATTTTATCACATTAAATCTCAGCTTACTAGTGACCCAGCAGTTTTTCCAAATACAGCTGCACTAACCAACATCATTTTTTCAAGTAATATAAAAATCTTTTTTATATATTACCTTTTTAAACATCTGATTTATCTTTCTAATGTCATTAAAACAAGTTTGCACATTTGTATAACAACAGTTGGACGTCCAGGTCTTTTAAGCTTTCAGTTTTTTTCTCAGTGTCACACATAGATTAGTTTTCGTCTCTTTCAATAAGAAAGTTGAATCTTCAAACCCTAAAGCAATCTTTGTTTCTTTCAATCATTCCAATATTTTTCATCTCCTGTAATATAATTGCAGTTAACCAGGGCTTAGCTACTCTGATCTACAGTGATTTTGGGGGTGTGGATACCTATTCTTTTTTCACAGGTGCAGAGCCTTTTTCTACAAAATTATGAATAAACTGCATTATTTTTTAAAAGTACCATTAACATTAATGTAGACTGACAAGTAACTCTACATGTAACACAGTGGTCAGTAGAGAAGAAAGAAAATAACCCATTTCAACATTTCTAGTTCAGATCAAAATTATTGTTCTGATTAAGGAAACAGTAAATTTGGCCACATTATTGTCCTGATCCTCCAATCTTCCCTTTCCAATGTGACTAAATAAAATTCAACTTGTTTTTTAAATAAAAGCAGATGCAGACCCAGATATTTCTGGCAGTTAGAATCCTCCAACAACCTTTCAAAAGAAACCTTTTTTGTCTTTCCTCAATTTTGAGACCAACTGAACCCACAAACCTTAAGCTCCAGACTTCAAACTAACCCAATTTAATGTTTCCTTAATCAGCACAGTAATTTGTAACTCTTTGTGTGTTATGTTTACTCACAGTTTTGATGCTTGCTTCCTTGACTTGATCCACGATTAGCTCTGCACCATCGCTCTGCTGTTTTCTCCTCATGCTTCTCCTTCATGCGTCCTGTCCTCAGATATAATCCAACCTGCCTCCTTGTTTCCTCCTTGACTTGTATTAGCAAAATTTCCAGTTAAATTAAGAGAAGTCCAGAAAAGTTTTCCTGCTTCAAAAGCTCTTCCAGTTGGCTGTCTTCTTGTCCTCCTTCAAATGTGCATCTTTCTACATTTGTATTTATTTGACTTCATATTGCCATGACAACATAACACAGAGCATCATGGTAGATTAAGGCAGGTGGTTCTCTCCTGTGCAGAAATGCTGGTGTTCCATAGTGATGTAAAAGTATGTTAATAATCTTTAAACAGACACTCACTGATCCTGTAAGAGCAGGAATTTAACTACAAACCCTCACAGTACCCATCAGTATCATTCATTCTGCTCTGCCGCAATGGTCACAGTAGCTGGTTTAAGTACGTTTGTTCAGTGAGTCCCTTTGATACATATTTAGACCTTCATAATTTTCACGGTGCATGAGTGTTATATCTCCATGTCATCCTAAACATTTTACCAACATGTAAAAGGGATACGTCCATAAGATTTTGATTTGTTTAATTTTAATTTAAACTTGTTTTATTCTGAATACATGTGTGAGATGGCCCTCAGGCCTCTAAATCCACGTCCTGGTTTGGGTGACTACTTGGATTAGGGGAGTATTATTTAGAGCAATGTTTGTCACTTTGTTTAACTGCTCAACTCGGGCCGTTTTTGTTCAGTCTTTTTCTAACTGAACTTTCACATTTAACATGCTAACTGAAGCCTGTAGAGTCTGAGATGTAGCTCTTTTGTTTTCTGTATTGTACAGTCGGATTTAGGGGTGAATTTGCTGGGATTGGTGACTGTGTTGCATGTTTTGAATAATCTTCTTCAGAGTAGACTTTACGTGTAAGCTGATAGTGAATGAAAAAAAGTATAAAAAGCTGCTGTGGTTTTAACGTTCCAAGAGAGGTAATGCACATAATGCAGAGACGAGCGCACGGAGGATATCCAAATTCTAGGAAGGCAGCCTACTGCTGTACACAGGCGGATTCTTCTCAGTCATAGTTCTTAACAACTTGACTGTTTTCTCAAACCACACAAAGAGTGCTGTTTCCATTCTGGGAAGTCTACTCATTGGTCTTCAAATTATAAGTAGTTATATATGAGCAGCTATATTAGCTTTGTCTTAACATTTGTTAAATAGTATACTTTCCTGTTTTAAAATTTATGATGGCTCAAAAATGAAACCTTAAAAATTAAAACCCTGAATCATCACCACTTGTGTGAACTACAAGGGTGCCATCATTTTTCTTTTCAATCTGTTAAGTACCACATTTTACACACTGAGCAAGAAAGGAAGTAAGCTCTTCATGGTGACCCCAGAAATTTTAATGTATCACTTTCTAGCATACGGCTGACACTGCTCGACATCTTACAGTGCAGTATAAGAGTCCCGCCACAAGGAGACACTAAAGGCTTTCAAACCAACAGTTTCTGCTTCCAAAGCGGCGCCAACCGTTAATAGTGGACATTGGTTGCACACAGATGTTTTGCTTTGGCACGAGCTTAAACAGTTGAGTTGAATTAACACAAGTTATTCATATTCAATAAACCTGTGCAATTTGTGTTGATAAAATATGATTGAAACGTGTTTTAGTAAAATAATTTCAGCTCTTGGAATATTTTAATCCTTCACAATTTTCACACTTTATTCCAACACTATTCAGTGACAAACAAACAAAACACTACATTTTCTGAAATATTTGTGGGTTTTTTCTTGTTTGTTTTTATACTACTTGAACACTGAAGTGACCCTTCAATGTGATGACAGTGCCAGCAGTGGCCCACAACTCATTTAACACTTTCTCTTAATTGGCTCATAACAGTCTCTCTTATGTATGAACTATGTAGGCTATCTCTATTTTAAAATAATGGGTGGGCAATGAGAGCATCTCCTCACTGTGTACTTTACTGACAACAAGACAACAGGGAATACAGAGAACTGACTGAGGACTTTTTCCAACTGGTGCCAGCAGAACCACTTCCAGATCAACACTCGGAAAACCAAGGAGCAGGTAGTGGACTCCACCTACACCAGTGAACATCCAGAGAATGGGCATTAAGATAGCTGACTCATATAAGTGATCTGACCAATAAACTGGTCTGGAGTAACAACAGAGAGTCCATGTACACAAAAGGATAGAGACGGTTGTATTTGCAACAGAGAAATCTTTTGGAAGGGATTTGGAAGGGAGCAGGGAGAGCTCCTGGAGACCTTCTAGGACTCTTTGGTGGTATTGTCCATGTTTTATGGTGTGGTCTACTGGGGACAGGAAGAAACTGAACAGGTTGATCAAGAAAACTAGCTCTGTTCTGGGATGCCCGATACTGGCTGCTGTCTCATTGTTCAGAGAGCCTATCATTATGCAGAGAAAGGAATCTGTGTCTCTGGACCAAAATGACTGTATGTGTAGTGCTGTAGAAACAATACTGCCCAAAATCCTGATGTTTCTATATGAGGAGACCTTCAAGTTTGCATATCCTCCTGTAAGGGTAAAGTTATGGGACATTTGCACTTTTTGCATGTAAGCCTGTCGGTCTTAACTGCAAGTTGAACTTGAGCTGTCTTGGCATCTTTCCCTTGTTTGACTCCCAGTTTTGCCCTGAGCTGAACCGCTGCCTCCTTCTCTGTTGTGGTACTCAGCGGTGACCAAGATGCTGTAACGTGTATCTGGCTGCAATGACTCCAGCATCACCTGCTTCTTCCCACTAGGGACCAGCACCTGCAGACAACAAACCACACCATCATCCCAACACAGTCAAAACTCATTTAAAGTTTTGGGACTTATGGAATTCCTGGAATTCTCACACATGACAGCCGGCTGAAAGCCAGAATAGTTGAAGATGTAATGACTAGAACCCACTCACAGTGTGACCCTGGCTATCAGCTCCAGTCAATGCTGTGTAGGACACACGATACTGGAGGACATGAGCATTGGGAGATACCCAGCTAATCACCATGCTAACGGCAGTCTCATCAGAAACCGTGAGGCTGGTCGGGCCTCCACCAGACACTGCAGCAACATCATAGAAGAGATAAAGTACCACAGCTAACGACACTTAACACTCACTTTGTTCCTTTATAGGAGGAAAGTGCAAAATGTTTTTTAGACAATAAATGTATAGTATAACAGAGAATGTGATTTGATACTTTTACCCTCACTACATTTATTTCATAGCTCAGAGTTCTAGTTGCTCAAAGATGAGAATTTAGATGTGAAATTTAAACTTTAAGTGACTAGTACTTTGGGAACGGCCATCAATTACACAATGAAGTTCATTTACGTACAGGTTATTGTATTAGTAATGCTATATTATACATAGAGACAGAATATGACATGAAGGGCTACTGACCACAGAAAAGTAAAAGGTAACTGGGCCTATAGACTAACAGGAGAGAAACAAGCTTTCTGTGATTCTATGATTTTTATTTCTGTGTTTTTGTGGTAATCTTGGATATCTTAAGTTGTTTAATTACTGTCATACATATCCTATCATTAAAACATTGGCTTCTAACAACTAACAGTGTCTCGAAAATAATTTAATAAATAAACAAATAATATAATAAAAAAAATAAAAAAGGATGATTGACTCAAATGCATGACTTTTAACTTGTCTATTTTTTAGGCTGAACACTAGTGCTAATGTGACTTTGGTAAATGGTTTCAGGCTCTCCCCTCCTGTGTTTGAGAAATGCTCAGGATCAGAAAATGTGTGACTCACAGGTGCTATAGCGTACGGCCACAGCTTCACTCTGAGCTCCATCTCCATAGAGTGCAGACAGTGATATCTGATACTCCTTAAGACACAGGACAACAGTTTATTGAGATATTGTATTTTTTATTTCATAATATGTACTCCAACAACTCAATAGTTCTTCCCCACCTGCCTCAGGTCGCCTCCACTTAGGGAGATCCACTTAATGAGGTAAGAAACATCATCATCATCTGCAGCTTCCCAGCGCACCGTGATGTCACTGTCTGAGAAATTAGTTATCCTAAGGTCTGAAGGAGGAGGCACCTTCACTAGAAGAAAAGAATAATGTGTATGGGAATTTTTTAAAAATGGGAAAGCTACATCTTTATATCTTTCATTATTAATAACATTTACAGTACTGTGCAAAAGTCATGAGCCACACGCTGAAGTATTTCATTGGACATTACCTGTTTTTTCCAATCCTTTTTAATCCAGTTCTTGTACCTGACCATTTTCTGAGTAATGTTTTTTGTTTGTTTGTTTGTGTAAACACTTGTTTGTTTGTTTGTTTGTTTGTTTGTTTGTTTGTTTGTGTAAACACTTTGCACTGACCATTATTGGAGAATTAAAAAGCACCTAATTCAAGGAATATGTGTACACATAACAGAAAACTTGGGAAAGAACCAATTTGAAATCTTTAAGCACTTTGTTACTAGCGGCCTGTCACAAAAACACATTTTGTATAGTGTTTTTTTTTAATCTTGTTAATAAAATGTATACAAATGTGTGTGATTAATCACAATGTGTTAGTGTGTAATCACCCTGAGACATGCATGCCTGTCTGTAAGAGTCAGATCTAAAGCCACTTGTGATTTGGAGATGCAGCCTGCAGATTCTGTCCAGATTATCCCAGCTCTCTTCACTATATATCCAGGCTTCACTTATCAAATCTGTAAAATTCAAGGCTGGTCCTTAAAAGTTCCCAACAATGCAAAAACTGCATAGCCACACAAGTCCCAGCGTTTCCCACCGCAGCAGCTGTGAAACGAAAGAGGAGAAAGGATGAATGAGTGTTTGCTTATCGGCTCTCCGCTCTCCCCCAAGCTGGCGTTGTTCTTGGTAGCCATGACAACGGAGATAGTCCCAGCTTTGTAAATACAGGCCCCAACAGCCCAAAAAAGAAAAGAAAAAAAAAAGGATTGGGATTGCCTGCGCAGCCCAGGAATCCCCCTAGCAGACTGAAGACACAGATAGGACCTGAACTCAGTGAGTGTGTTCGAGCCGAGGATCGAACCAGGGCCTGTCTGTGCTTCAAGTTGCCAGGGGCCGGCAAGTGTTCTGCGCCACCTGCCCGCCGTGTAAGCTGTACAAATTTGCTATATTTGACTTCTCTGAATATAAATTATTTTTGAAAAGGCAAAATAATAATTTTAATGTGAGGCAAAACATGTATGGTGCTCGATAAAGATGACACGCCGACTCACTTCTTCTTCTTTCTTTTTTTTGCAAAGTTTGTTTTCATATTAAACCAGTGTCAGTGACGTCATTCTATGCGACTACCACAGTAAAGGAAAAGCCTGGATCTGTACATCTTTTTCTTTTATTTTTGTTGTCTAAAACACAAAAATCGCGAAACAGTCAGCTCACAAAGTTGCAGGTTGGTGGCAATTTGGCAGAACAGCCAATGACTTAAAACATTTAAGTGCATATATCTTGCCACAAGACATGTGCGCTAAGCTAGCCAAATTAGTTTCTGTTAGCGAATCAAGTTCAAGCTCCTCACATATCATCATCCAGGGTACAGTCATATGCTCATGAGGAGATCCCACGCAGGTAACACTACGGCAGTGCAACAAGTTAAATATGCACACATTTTAAGCTATTTCCTAATATGTAACCATTATGATAAATGTTTGCCTGCAACCGACACAACCAACACAAATGTCATTGAAAAAAACAAAACCCTGTGATCACATGTTTCTGTTTTTCTAGAACAGAAGAAGCACAATTTAAAAAGCCAGTAGTAATAAATCTTTGTTGTTACTGCATGATTCGAATGAAGTACCTGAAGTCTGGCTGGAATAAGAAGTGGTAATCTGTGTACTGTGCTAGTGATCTGCATAATTCACCTCATCTGTTTGGATGGCAGAAGTCGGCTAACTACACAGCTAATTTCATCAGGCTGCTAATGAAACATCTAAAATGATAGATGGTTAACTACACAACGGAAGTAACAGCATTACAATCACTTGATTTAATTACATTTCCCCCCCAAACTTTTGATCCAAATTAGCAAAGTACTGCAGCCATCTGAACCTTCTAGGTGTTACATGTTACAGTGTTCCACTCTGGCCAGCTTTGAAAATGGAAAACTCTTTGCGTGGTTTACTCGGTTCTGTAAATAAGGCTCCTTTCATTTGTGAGACTGTATTCCACAGCCAGTTGTCTTCTCTCCCCTTTGGTCCGCCCTTACAAGGTGAAGGTGCTGCCCACCCATGATACCAGCAAGGTGCGTGCAAGTGGATCCGGCCTTAACACCACTGGAGCGCCCACCTCTCTGCCAGTGAAGGTCACCATTGATGCCAAAGATGCAGGTGAGGGACTGCTGGCAGTGCAGATCACTGTGAGTGCATGAACGTGGACCACACAATAATGTATTCAAAGCATTGATATTTAGGTAACAGTTTTTGTTTTCTCCTGAAGGACCCAGAGGGGAAGCCCAAGAAGCAGATATCTGTGACAGCCATGATGGGACCTACCTGGTGTTTTATGTGCCAGACATGACTGACAGATACACCACTCTCATTAAGTACGGAGGAGACAAGATCCCTTATTCACCCTACTGAATCACCGGAGATGCCAGCAAGTGCACTGTCACTGAATGTTGTCCAGTGGCCAGGTAGGACTCACTTCCTTGGTTGCTTATACACTTGTAGTTTTCTTTGAAAACGGCCCTTTAAGTCACTTGATCCATGACTTGAGCGAGCACTCTCCATTTGTTCATTTGATAGTTATTGTAGAAAAGATAAGAAATGATGCTTTAGTCTTTTTGTAAATTATAGTCAAACATACAATAAACTGAGGTATTCCCTTTGGTTAACAGAGCAATCCGATAATAAAAGTGGACAAAGCACATCGAGTTGCCACAAATATCTTTGTATATTACGCAGTGGGGCAAAAAATGAGGTGACCAAATACTTCTTTTCCACCATAATTTGCAAATCAGTTCTTTAAAACTCGGACAAGTTAGAGGTATACCTATGATGAAAATGACAGGCCTCTCTCATATTTTTAAGTGGGAGAACGTGCACAATTGGTGGCTGACTAAATACTTTTTTGCCCCACTGTATTTGATCCTGTCTCCCTCAATACTATTTAATATCTAAATGCTTGATTCATCATATTATAACAAATGTGCTGTTGTAGCTACTGACAGTGAGTTTGATTCCATTTTTTCCATCTACCAAAGAGAAATAATATCTCTTAGTGGCAGGTGGATCACACGTTGATTCTAACACTTTGCATATGACTGGGTAGGATGAGCATTTTATAAGCGCTTGTGTGGTTTTTGTTTATTTAAGGAAATACATCAGTTTCCCTTGTATTTTAAATTTGAGTGAAGATCCTAAATTGGCCCCCACTCTTCACTTTGAGAAAAGGCTAATCTGTCTTATCCCCACATGAGCACAGTCAGATATAATACAGGCTTTCACTCAGGAGCAGGAAGGCTAAAGGCTGTTTAATGTTTGATCTAACTGTGTCAGACATTTGCGTTCTCACGTGCATGGACAATATCTTGAAAACTTCAGAGCTGCAGTGCATGTGTAAAAGTGGTTAGAAAGCAGTGCTTTAACACAGGTTTTGTCTCTTTGCGTAGCTGCTCGGTCCATCCAGACTCCCCTCGATATACAACAGTGATGCCAGCAACTCAAATACAAGCTCTCTCCAAGTGATTCCTTCATCATCAACATCTGCATCCATGATCCATTAGCTCAACAGCAACATCTGTCAGCTGTGCATCCAACTCGGGGGAATCGCCTGCTGTGCTCAGCCAGTGGGCCGCAATTTCTGTGCCTTGTTGATGGCCTCGCTGTATCCTGTGCTGGAGAAAGCTGGTGAGGAGACACTGCTGGTGAGCCAGGCGGCGCTGAGCTCCATGTAGGACATCAGTAAGGCCTGTGGATACACTTCCCTCAAGGAACTGATCAATGAGAACTCTGACTACCTGCTTAATGACATATCACTCAACCTTCAGAGGCTCAGCCAGCATCCACAGGTAGTTATGAGGTGTTTTTGTTTTTAGCCCAAAATGGACACAGAAATGAGTGCTGGAGGGTTTACCCGATTTCCTTCTTTGTCTGCTTAAGCCTGTGCGTCCCTTTCAGTAAGTGATTTGAATCCACCTGACATTCAGAAGGTCGTGGTAGAGCATATCGTACGAAGGCAAGATGTCAAACACATCCAGTCCCAGGTTAGACTCCGTACCTTCTCCGGTAAGGTTCCCAGACCTAACAACAAAACTGATTATGACACGTGGCGCACACAAATTAACCTGCTCCAAAATGACCCCAGCATGTCCCCGCTGCAAATATCCAGAAAGATCCATGAGAGCCTGCTCCCACCAGCAGCTGATATAGTTAAAATGTGTGACTCACAGGTGCTATAGCGTACGGCCACAGCTTCACTCTGAGCTCCATCTCCATAGAGTGCAGACAGTGATATCTGATACTCCTTAAGACACAGGACAACAGTTTATTGAGATGTTGTATTTTTTATTTCATAATATGTACTCCAACAACTCAATAGTTCTTCCCCACCTGCCTCAGGTCGCCTCCACTTAGGGAGATCCACTTAATGAGGTAAGAAACATCATCATCATCTGCAGCTTCCCAGCGCACCGTGATGTCACTGTCTGAGAAATTAGTTATCCTAAGGTCTGAAGGAGGAGGCACCTTCACTAGAAGAAAAGAATAATGTGTATGGGAATTTTTTAAAAATGGGAAAGCTACATCTTTATATCTTTCATTATTAATAACATTTACAGTACTGTGCAAAAGTCATGAGCCACACGCTGAAGTATTTCATTGGACATTATCTGTTTTTTCCAATCCTTTTTAATCCAGTTCTTGTACCTGACCATTTTCTGAGTAATGTTTTTTGTTTGTTTGTTTGTTTGTGTAAACACTTGTTTGTTTGTTTGTTTGTTTGTTTGTTTGTTTGTGTAAACACTTTGCACTGACCATTATTGGAGAATTAAAAAGCACCTAATTCAAGGAATATGTGTACACATAACAGAAAACTTGGGAAAGAACCAATTTGAAATCTTTAAGCACTTTGTTACTAGCGGCCTGTCACAAAAACACATTTTGTATAGTGTTTTTTTTTAATCTTGTTAATAAAATGTATACAAATGTGTGTGATTAATCACAATGTGTTAGTGTGTAATCACCCTGAGACATGCATGCCTGTCTGTAAGAGTCAGATCTAAAGCCACTTGTGATTTGGAGATGCAGCCTGCAGATTCTGTCCAGATTATCCCAGCTCTCTTCACTATATATCCAGGCTTCACTTATCAAATCTGTAAAATTCAAGGCTGGTCCTTAAAAGTTCCCAACAATGCAAAAACTGCATAGCCACACAAGTCCCAGCGTTTCCCACCGCAGCAGCTGTGAAACGAAAGAGGAGAAAGGATGAATGAGTGTTTGCTTATCGGCTCTCCGCTCTCCCCCAAGCTGGCGTTGTTCTTGGTAGCCATGACAACGGAGATAGTCCCAGCTTTGTAAATACAGGCCCCAACAGCCCAAAAAAGAAAAGAAAAAAAAAAGGATTGGGATTCCCTGCGCAGCCCAGGAATCCCCCTAGCAGACTGAAGACACAGATAGGACCTGAACTCAGTGAGTGTGTTCGAGCCGAGGCTCGAACCAGGGCCTGTCTGTGCTTCAAGTTGCCAGGGGCCGGCAAGTGTTCTGCGCCACCTGCCCGCCGTGTAAGCTGTACAAATTTGCTATATTTGACTTCTCTGAATATAAATTATTTTTGAAAAGGCAAAATAATAATTTTAATGTGAGGCAAAACATGTATGGTGCTCGATAAAGATGACACGCCGACTCACTACTTCTTCTTTCTTTTTTTTGCAAAGTTTGTTTTCATATTAAACCAGTGTCAGTGACGTCATTCTATGCGACTACCACAGTAAAGGAAAAGCCTGGATCTGTACATCTTTTTCTTTTATTTTTGTTGTCTAAAACACAAAAATCGCGAAACAGTCAGCTCACAAAGTTGCAGGTTGGTGGCAATTTGGCAGAACAGCCAATGACTTAAAACATTTAAGTGCATATATCTTGCCACAAGACATGTGCGCTAAGCTAGCCAAATTAGTTTCTGTTAGCGAATCAAGTTCAAGCTCCTCACATATCATCATCCAGGGTACAGTCATATGCTCATGAGGAGATCCCACGCAGGTAACACTACGGCAGTGCAACAAGTTAAATATGCACACATTTTAAGCTATTTCCTAATATGTAACCATTATGATAAATGTTTGCCTGCAACCGACACAACCAACACAAATGTCATTGAAAAAAACAAAACCCTGTGATCACATGTTTCTGTTTTTCTAGAACAGAAGAAGCACAATTTAAAAAGCCAGTAGTAATAAATCTTTGTTGTTACTGCATGATTCGAATGAAGTACCTGAAGTCTGGCTGGAATAAGAAGTGGTAATCTGTGTACTGTGCTAGTGATCTGCATAATTCACCTCATCTGTTTGGATGGCAGAAGTCGGCTAACTACACAGCTAATTTCATCAGGCTGCTAATGAAACATCTAAAATGATAGATGGTTAACTACACAACGGAAGTAACAGCATTACAATCACTTGATTTAATTACATTTCCCCCCCAAACTTTTGATCCAAATTAGCAAAGTACTGCAGCCATCTGAACCTTCTAGGTGTTACATGTTACAGTGTTCCACTCTGGCCAGCTTTGAAAATGGAAAACTCTTTGCGTGGTTTACTCGGTTCTGTAAATAAGGCTCCTTTCATTTGTGAGACTGTATTCCACAGCCAGTTGTCTTCTCTCCCCTTTGGTCCGCCCTTACAAGGTGAAGGTGCTGCCCACCCATGATACCAGCAAGGTGCGTGCAAGTGGATCCGGCCTTAACACCACTGGAGCGCCCACCTCTCTGCCAGTGAAGGTCACCATTGATGCCAAAGATGCAGGTGAGGGACTGCTGGCAGTGCAGATCACTGTGAGTGCATGAACGTGGACCACACAATAATGTATTCAAAGCATTGATATTTAGGTAACAGTTTTTGTTTTCTCCTGAAGGACCCAGAGGGGAAGCCCAAGAAGCAGATATCTGTGACAGCCATGATGGGACCTACCTGGTGTTTTATGTGCCAGACATGACTGACAGATACACCACTCTCATTAAGTACGGAGGAGACAAGATCCCTTATTCACCCTACTGAATCACCGGAGATGCCAGCAAGTGCACTGTCACTGAATGTTGTCCAGTGGCCAGGTAGGACTCACTTCCTTGGTTGCTTATACACTTGTAGTTTTCTTTGAAAACGGCCCTTTAAGTCACTTGATCCATGACTTGAGCGAGCACTCTCCATTTGTTCATTTGATAGTTATTGTAGAAAAGATAAGAAATGATGCTTTAGTCTTTTTGTAAATTATAGTCAAACATACAATAAACTGAGGTATTCCCTTTGGTTAACAGAGCAATCCGATAATAAAAGTGGACAAAGCACATCGAGTTGCCACAAATATCTTTGTATATTACGCAGTGGGGCAAAAAATGAGGTGACCAAATACTTCTTTTCCACCATAATTTGCAAATCAGTTCTTTAAAACTCGGACAAGTTAGAGGTATACCTATGATGAAAATGACAGGCCTCTCTCATATTTTTAAGTGGGAGAACGTGCACAATTGGTGGCTGACTAAATACTTTTTTGCCCCACTGTATTTGATCCTGTCTCCCTCAATACTATTTAATATCTAAATGCTTGATTCATCATATTATAACAAATGTGCTGTTGTAGCTACTGACAGTGAGTTTGATTCCATTTTTTCCATCTACCAAAGAGAAATAATATCTCTTAGTGGCAGGTGGATCACACGTTGATTCTAACACTTTGCATATGACTGGGTAGGATGAGCATTTTATAAGCGCTTGTGTGGTTTTTGTTTATTTAAGGAAATACATCAGTTTCCCTTGTATTTTAAATTTGAGTGAAGATCCTAAATTGGCCCCCACTCTTCACTTTGAGAAAAGGCTAATCTGTCTTATCCCCACATGAGCACAGTCAGATATAATACAGGCTTTCACTCAGGAGCAGGAAGGCTAAAGGCTGTTTAATGTTTGATCTAACTGTGTCAGACATTTGCGTTCTCACGTGCATGGACAATATCTTGAAAACTTCAGAGCTGCAGTGCATGTGTAAAAGTGGTTAGAAAGCAGTGCTTTAACACAGGTTTTGTCTCTTTGCGTAGCTGCTCGGTCCATCCAGACTCCCCTCGATATACAACAGTGATGCCAGCAACTCAAATACAAGCTCTCTCCAAGTGATTCCTTCATCATCAACATCTGCATCCATGATCCATTAGCTCAACAGCAACATCTGTCAGCTGTGCATCCAACTCGGGGGAATCGCCTGCTGTGCTCAGCCAGTGGGCCGCAATTTCTGTGCCTTGTTGATGGCCTCGCTGTATCCTGTGCTGGAGAAAGCTGGTGAGGAGACACTGCTGGTGAGCCAGGCGGCGCTGAGCTCCATGTAGGACATCAGTAAGGCCTGTGGATACACTTCCCTCAAGGAACTGATCAATGAGAACTCTGACTACCTGCTTAATGACATATCACTCAACCTTCAGAGGCTCAGCCAGCATCCACAGGTAGTTATGAGGTGTTTTTGTTTTTAGCCCAAAATGGACACAGAAATGAGTGCTGGAGGGTTTACCCGATTTCCTTCTTTGTCTGCTTAAGCCTGTGCGTCCCTTTCAGTAAGTGATTTGAATCCACCTGACATTCAGAAGGTCGTGGTAGAGCATATCGTACGAAGGCAAGATGTCAAACACATCCAGTCCCAGGTTAGACTCCGTACCTTCTCCGGTAAGGTTCCCAGACCTAACAACAAAACTGATTATGACACGTGGCGCACACAAATTAACCTGCTCCAAAATGACCCCAGCATGTCCCCGCTGCAAATATCCAGAAAGATCCATGAGAGCCTGCTCCCACCAGCAGCTGATATAGTTAAAATGTGTGACTCACAGGTGCTATAGCGTACGGCCACAGCTTCACTCTGAGCTCCATCTCCATAGAGTGCAGACAGTGATATCTGATACTCCTTAAGACACAGGACAACAGTTTATTGAGATATTGTATTTTTTATTTCATAATATGTACTCCAACAACTCAATAGTTCTTCCCCACCTGCCTCAGGTCGCCTCCACTTAGGGAGATCCACTTAATGAGGTAAGAAACATCATCATCATCTGCAGCTTCCCAGCGCACCGTGATGTCACTGTCTGAGAAATTAGTTATCCTAAGGTCTGAAGGAGGAGGCACCTTCACTAGAAGAAAAGAATAATGTGTATGGGAATTTTTTAAAAATGGGAAAGCTACATCTTTATATCTTTCATTATTAATAACATTTACAGTACTGTGCAAAAGTCATGAGCCACACGCTGAAGTATTTCATTGGACATTATCTGTTTTTTCCAATCCTTTTTAATCCAGTTCTTGTACCTGACCATTTTCTGAGTAATGTTTTTTGTTTGTTTGTTTGTTTGTGTAAACACTTGTTTGTTTGTTTGTTTGTTTGTTTGTTTGTTTGTGTAAACACTTTGCACTGACCATTATTGGAGAATTAAAAAGCACCTAATTCAAGGAATATGTGTACACATAACAGAAAACTTGGGAAAGAACCAATTTGAAATCTTTAAGCACTTTGTTACTAGCGGCCTGTCACAAAAACACATTTTGTATAGTGTTTTTTTTTAATCTTGTTAATAAAATGTATACAAATGTGTGTGATTAATCACAATGTGTTAGTGTGTAATCACCCTGAGACATGCATGCCTGTCTGTAAGAGTCAGATCTAAAGCCACTTGTGATTTGGAGATGCAGCCTGCAGATTCTGTCCAGATTATCCCAGCTCTCTTCACTATATATCCAGGCTTCACTTATCAAATCTGTAAAATTCAAGGCTGGTCCTTAAAAGTTCCCAACAATGCAAAAACTGCTATGCAGTTTTTGCACAAGTCCCAGCGTTTCCCACCGCAGCAGCTGTGAAACGAAAGAGGAGAAAGGATGAATGAGTGTTTGCTTATCGGCTCTCCGCTCTCCCCCAAGCTGGCGTTGTTCTTGGTAGCCATGACAACGGAGATAGTCCCAGCTTTGTAAATACAGGCCCCAACAGCCCAAAAAAGAAAAGAAAAAAAAAGGATTGGGATTCCCTGCGCAGCCCAGGAATCCCCCTAGCAGACTGAAGACACAGATAGGACCTGAACTCAGTGAGTGTGTTCGAGCCGAGGCTCGAACCAGGGCCTGTCTGTGCTTCAAGTTGCCAGGGGCCGGCAAGTGTTCTGCGCCACCTGCCCGCCGTGTAAGCTGTACAAATTTGCTATATTTGACTTCTCTGAATATAAATTATTTTTGAAAAGGCAAAATAATAATTTTAATGTGAGGCAAAACATGTATGGTGCTCGATAAAGATGACACGCCGACTCACTTCTTCTTCTTTCTTTTTTTTGCAAAGTTTGTTTTCATATTAAACCAGTGTCAGTGACGTCATTCTATGCGACTACCACAGTAAAGGAAAAGCCTGGATCTGTACATCTTTTTCTTTTATTTTTGTTGTCTAAAACACAAAAATCGCGAAACAGTCAGCTCACAAAGTTGCAGGTTGGTGGCAATTTGGCAGAACAGCCAATGACTTAAAACATTTAAGTGCATATATCTTGCCACAAGACATGTGCGCTAAGCTAGCCAAATTAGTTTCTGTTAGCGAATCAAGTTCAAGCTCCTCACATATCATCATCCAGGGTACAGTCATATGCTCATGAGGAGATCCCACGCAGGTAACACTACGGCAGTGCAACAAGTTAAATATGCACACATTTTAAGCTATTTCCTAATATGTAACCATTATGATAAATGTTTGCCTGCAACCGACACAACCAACACAAATGTCATTGAAAAAAACAAAACCCTGTGATCACATGTTTCTGTTTTTCTAGAACAGAAGAAGCACAATTTAAAAAGCCAGTAGTAATAAATCTTTGTTGTTACTGCATGATTCGAATGAAGTACCTGAAGTCTGGCTGGAATAAGAAGTGGTAATCTGTGTACTGTGCTAGTGATCTGCATAATTCACCTCATCTGTTTGGATGGCAGAAGTCGGCTAACTACACAGCTAATTTCATCAGGCTGCTAATGAAACATCTAAAATGATAGATGGTTAACTACACAACGGAAGTAACAGCATTACAATCACTTGATTTAATTACATTTCCCCCCCAAACTTTTGATCCAAATTAGCAAAGTACTGCAGCCATCTGAACCTTCTAGGTGTTACATGTTACAGTGTTCCACTCTGGCCAGCTTTGAAAATGGAAAACTCTTTGCGTGGTTTACTCGGTTCTGTAAATAAGGCTCCTTTCATTTGTGAGACTGTATTCCACAGCCAGTTGTCTTCTCTCCCCTTTGGTCCGCCCTTACAAGGTGAAGGTGCTGCCCACCCATGATACCAGCAAGGTGCGTGCAAGTGGATCCGGCCTTAACACCACTGGAGCGCCCACCTCTCTGCCAGTGAAGGTCACCATTGATGCCAAAGATGCAGGTGAGGGACTGCTGGCAGTGCAGATCACTGTGAGTGCATGAACGTGGACCACACAATAATGTATTCAAAGCATTGATATTTAGGTAACAGTTTTTGTTTTCTCCTGAAGGACCCAGAGGGGAAGCCCAAGAAGCAGATATCTGTGACAGCCATGATGGGACCTACCTGGTGTTTTATGTGCCAGACATGACTGACAGATACACCACTCTCATTAAGTACGGAGGAGACAAGATCCCTTATTCACCCTACTGAATCACCGGAGATGCCAGCAAGTGCACTGTCACTGAATGTTGTCCAGTGGCCAGGTAGGACTCACTTCCTTGGTTGCTTATACACTTGTAGTTTTCTTTGAAAACGGCCCTTTAAGTCACTTGATCCATGACTTGAGCGAGCACTCTCCATTTGTTCATTTGATAGTTATTGTAGAAAAGATAAGAAATGATGCTTTAGTCTTTTTGTAAATTATAGTCAAACATACAATAAACTGAGGTATTCCCTTTGGTTAACAGAGCAATCCGATAATAAAAGTGGACAAAGCACATCGAGTTGCCACAAATATCTTTGTATATTACGCAGTGGGGCAAAAAATGAGGTGACCAAATACTTCTTTTCCACCATAATTTGCAAATCAGTTCTTTAAAACTCGGACAAGTTAGAGGTATACCTATGATGAAAATGACAGGCCTCTCTCATATTTTTAAGTGGGAGAACGTGCACAATTGGTGGCTGACTAAATACTTTTTTGCCCCACTGTATTTGATCCTGTCTCCCTCAATACTATTTAATATCTAAATGCTTGATTCATCATATTATAACAAATGTGCTGTTGTAGCTACTGACAGTGAGTTTGATTCCATTTTTTCCATCTACCAAAGAGAAATAATATCTCTTAGTGGCAGGTGGATCACACGTTGATTCTAACACTTTGCATATGACTGGGTAGGATGAGCATTTTATAAGCGCTTGTGTGGTTTTTGTTTATTTAAGGAAATACATCAGTTTCCCTTGTATTTTAAATTTGAGTGAAGATCCTAAATTGGCCCCCACTCTTCACTTTGAGAAAAGGCTAATCTGTCTTATCCCCACATGAGCACAGTCAGATATAATACAGGCTTTCACTCAGGAGCAGGAAGGCTAAAGGCTGTTTAATGTTTGATCTAACTGTGTCAGACATTTGCGTTCTCACGTGCATGGACAATATCTTGAAAACTTCAGAGCTGCAGTGCATGTGTAAAAGTGGTTAGAAAGCAGTGCTTTAACACAGGTTTTGTCTCTTTGCGTAGCTGCTCGGTCCATCCAGACTCCCCTCGATATACAACAGTGATGCCAGCAACTCAAATACAAGCTCTCTCCAAGTGATTCCTTCATCATCAACATCTGCATCCATGATCCATTAGCTCAACAGCAACATCTGTCAGCTGTGCATCCAACTCGGGGGAATCGCCTGCTGTGCTCAGCCAGTGGGCCGCAATTTCTGTGCCTTGTTGATGGCCTCGCTGTATCCTGTGCTGGAGAAAGCTGGTGAGGAGACACTGCTGGTGAGCCAGGCGGCGCTGAGCTCCATGTAGGACATCAGTAAGGCCTGTGGATACACTTCCCTCAAGGAACTGATCAATGAGAACTCTGACTACCTGCTTAATGACATATCACTCAACCTTCAGAGGCTCAGCCAGCATCCACAGGTAGTTATGAGGTGTTTTTGTTTTTAGCCCAAAATGGACACAGAAATGAGTGCTGGAGGGTTTACCCGATTTCCTTCTTTGTCTGCTTAAGCCTGTGCGTCCCTTTCAGTAAGTGATTTGAATCCACCTGACATTCAGAAGGTCGTGGTAGAGCATATCGTACGAAGGCAAGATGTCAAACACATCCAGTCCCAGGTTAGACTCCGTACCTTCTCCGGTAAGGTTCCCAGACCTAACAACAAAACTGATTATGACACGTGGCGCACACAAATTAACCTGCTCCAAAATGACCCCAGCATGTCCCCGCTGCAAATATCCAGAAAGATCCATGAGAGCCTGCTCCCACCAGCAGCTGATATAGTTAAAATGTGTGACTCACAGGTGCTATAGCGTACGGCCACAGCTTCACTCTGAGCTCCATCTCCATAGAGTGCAGACAGTGATATCTGATACTCCTTAAGACACAGGACAACAGTTTATTGAGATATTGTATTTTTTATTTCATAATATGTACTCCAACAACTCAATAGTTCTTCCCCACCTGCCTCAGGTCGCCTCCACTTAGGGAGATCCACTTAATGAGGTAAGAAACATCATCATCATCTGCAGCTTCCCAGCGCACCGTGATGTCACTGTCTGAGAAATTAGTTATCCTAAGGTCTGAAGGAGGAGGCACCTTCACTAGAAGAAAAGAATAATGTGTATGGGAATTTTTTAAAAATGGGAAAGCTACATCTTTATATCTTTCATTATTAATAACATTTACAGTACTGTGCAAAAGTCATGAGCCACACGCTGAAGTATTTCATTGGACATTATCTGTTTTTTCCAATCCTTTTTAATCCAGTTCTTGTACCTGACCATTTTCTGAGTAATGTTTTTTGTTTGTTTGTTTGTTTGTGTAAACACTTGTTTGTTTGTTTGTTTGTTTGTTTGTTTGTTTGTGTAAACACTTTGCACTGACCATTATTGGAGAATTAAAAAGCACCTAATTCAAGGAATATGTGTACACATAACAGAAAACTTGGGAAAGAACCAATTTGAAATCTTTAAGCACTTTGTTACTAGCGGCCTGTCACAAAAACACATTTTGTATAGTGTTTTTTTTTAATCTTGTTAATAAAATGTATACAAATGTGTGTGATTAATCACAATGTGTTAGTGTGTAATCACCCTGAGACATGCATGCCTGTCTGTAAGAGTCAGATCTAAAGCCACTTGTGATTTGGAGATGCAGCCTGCAGATTCTGTCCAGATTATCCCAGCTCTCTTCACTATATATCCAGGCTTCACTTATCAAATCTGTAAAATTCAAGGCTGGTCCTTAAAAGTTCCCAACAATGCAAAAACTGCATAGCAGTTTTTGCACAAGTCCCAGCGTTTCCCACCGCAGCAGCTGTGAAACGAAAGAGGAGAAAGGATGAATGAGTGTTTGCTTATCGGCTCTCCGCTCTCCCCCAAGCTGGCGTTGTTCTTGGTAGCCATGACAACGGAGATAGTCCCAGCTTTGTAAATACAGGCCCCAACAGCCCAAAAAAGAAAAGAAAAAAAAAGGATTGGGATTCCCTGCGCAGCCCAGGAATCCCCCTAGCAGACTGAAGACACAGATAGGACCTGAACTCAGTGAGTGTGTTCGAGCCGAGGCTCGAACCAGGGCCTGTCTGTGCTTCAAGTTGCCAGGGGCCGGCAAGTGTTCTGCGCCACCTGCCCGCCGTGTAAGCTGTACAAATTTGCTATATTTGACTTCTCTGAATATAAATTATTTTTGAAAAGGCAAAATAATAATTTTAATGTGAGGCAAAACATGTATGGTGCTCGATAAAGATGACACGCCGACTCACTTCTTCTTCTTTCTTTTTTTTGCAAAGTTTGTTTTCATATTAAACCAGTGTCAGTGACGTCATTCTATGCGACTACCACAGTAAAGGAAAAGCCTGGATCTGTACATCTTTTTCTTTTATTTTTGTTGTCTAAAACACAAAAATCGCGAAACAGTCAGCTCACAAAGTTGCAGGTTGGTGGCAATTTGGCAGAACAGCCAATGACTTAAAACATTTAAGTGCATATATCTTGCCACAAGACATGTGCGCTAAGCTAGCCAAATTAGTTTCTGTTAGCGAATCAAGTTCAAGCTCCTCACATATCATCATCTAGGGTACAGTCATATGCTCATGAGGAGATCCCACGCAGGTAACACTACGGCAGTGCAACAAGTTAAATATGCACACATTTTAAGCTATTTCCTAATATGTAACCATTATGATAAATGTTTGCCTGCAACCGACACAACCAACACAAATGTCATTGAAAAAAACAAAACCCTGTGATCACATGTTTCTGTTTTTCTAGAACAGAAGAAGCACAATTTAAAAAGCCAGTAGTAATAAATCTTTGTTGTTACTGCATGATTCGAATGAAGTACCTGAAGTCTGGCTGGAATAAGAAGTGGTAATCTGTGTACTGTGCTAGTGATCTGCATAATTCACCTCATCTGTTTGGATGGCAGAAGTCGGCTAACTACACAGCTAATTTCATCAGGCTGCTAATGAAACATCTAAAATGATAGATGGTTAACTACACAACGGAAGTAACAGCATTACAATCACTTGATTTAATTACATTTCCCCCCCAAACTTTTGATCCAAATTAGCAAAGTACTGCAGCCATCTGAACCTTCTAGGTGTTACATGTTACAGTGTTCCACTCTGGCCAGCTTTGAAAATGGAAAACTCTTTGCGTGGTTTACTCGGTTCTGTAAATAAGGCTCCTTTCATTTGTGAGACTGTATTCCACAGCCAGTTGTCTTCTCTCCCCTTTGGTCCGCCCTTACAAGGTGAAGGTGCTGCCCACCCATGATACCAGCAAGGTGCGTGCAAGTGGATCCGGCCTTAACACCACTGGAGCGCCCACCTCTCTGCCAGTGAAGGTCACCATTGATGCCAAAGATGCAGGTGAGGGACTGCTGGCAGTGCAGATCACTGTGAGTGCATGAACGTGGACCACACAATAATGTATTCAAAGCATTGATATTTAGGTAACAGTTTTTGTTTTCTCCTGAAGGACCCAGAGGGGAAGCCCAAGAAGCAGATATCTGTGACAGCCATGATGGGACCTACCTGGTGTTTTATGTGCCAGACATGACTGACAGATACACCACTCTCATTAAGTACGGAGGAGACAAGATCCCTTATTCACCCTACTGAATCACCGGAGATGCCAGCAAGTGCACTGTCACTGAATGTTGTCCAGTGGCCAGGTAGGACTCACTTCCTTGGTTGCTTATACACTTGTAGTTTTCTTTGAAAACGGCCCTTTAAGTCACTTGATCCATGACTTGAGCGAGCACTCTCCATTTGTTCATTTGATAGTTATTGTAGAAAAGATAAGAAATGATGCTTTAGTCTTTTTGTAAATTATAGTCAAACATACAATAAACTGAGGTATTCCCTTTGGTTAACAGAGCAATCCGATAATAAAAGTGGACAAAGCACATCGAGTTGCCACAAATATCTTTGTATATTACGCAGTGGGGCAAAAAATGAGGTGACCAAATACTTCTTTTCCACCATAATTTGCAAATCAGTTCTTTAAAACTCGGACAAGTTAGAGGTATACCTATGATGAAAATGACAGGCCTCTCTCATATTTTTAAGTGGGAGAACGTGCACAATTGGTGGCTGACTAAATACTTTTTTGCCCCACTGTATTTGATCCTGTCTCCCTCAATACTATTTAATATCTAAATGCTTGATTCATCATATTATAACAAATGTGCTGTTGTAGCTACTGACAGTGAGTTTGATTCCATTTTTTCCATCTACCAAAGAGAAATAATATCTCTTAGTGGCAGGTGGATCACACGTTGATTCTAACACTTTGCATATGACTGGGTAGGATGAGCATTTTATAAGCGCTTGTGTGGTTTTTGTTTATTTAAGGAAATACATCAGTTTCCCTTGTATTTTAAATTTGAGTGAAGATCCTAAATTGGCCCCCACTCTTCACTTTGAGAAAAGGCTAATCTGTCTTATCCCCACATGAGCACAGTCAGATATAATACAGGCTTTCACTCAGGAGCAGGAAGGCTAAAGGCTGTTTAATGTTTGATCTAACTGTGTCAGACATTTGCGTTCTCACGTGCATGGACAATATCTTGAAAACTTCAGAGCTGCAGTGCATGTGTAAAAGTGGTTAGAAAGCAGTGCTTTAACACAGGTTTTGTCTCTTTGCGTAGCTGCTCGGTCCATCCAGACTCCCCTCGATATACAACAGTGATGCCAGCAACTCAAATACAAGCTCTCTCCAAGTGATTCCTTCATCATCAACATCTGCATCCATGATCCATTAGCTCAACAGCAACATCTGTCAGCTGTGCATCCAACTCGGGGGAATCGCCTGCTGTGCTCAGCCAGTGGGCCGCAATTTCTGTGCCTTGTTGATGGCCTCGCTGTATCCTGTGCTGGAGAAAGCTGGTGAGGAGACACTGCTGGTGAGCCAGGCGGCGCTGAGCTCCATGTAGGACATCAGTAAGGCCTGTGGATACACTTCCCTCAAGGAACTGATCAATGAGAACTCTGACTACCTGCTTAATGACATATCACTCAACCTTCAGAGGCTCAGCCAGCATCCACAGGTAGTTATGAGGTGTTTTTGTTTTTAGCCCAAAATGGACACAGAAATGAGTGCTGGAGGGTTTACCCGATTTCCTTCTTTGTCTGCTTAAGCCTGTGCGTCCCTTTCAGTAAGTGATTTGAATCCACCTGACATTCAGAAGGTCGTGGTAGAGCATATCGTACGAAGGCAAGATGTCAAACACATCCAGTCCCAGGTTAGACTCCGTACCTTCTCCGGTAAGGTTCCCAGACCTAACAACAAAACTGATTATGACACGTGGCGCACACAAATTAACCTGCTCCAAAATGACCCCAGCATGTCCCCGCTGCAAATATCCAGAAAGATCCATGAGAGCCTGCTCCCACCAGCAGCTGATATAGTTAAAATGTGTGACTCACAGGTGCTATAGCGTACGGCCACAGCTTCACTCTGAGCTCCATCTCCATAGAGTGCAGACAGTGATATCTGATACTCCTTAAGACACAGGACAACAGTTTATTGAGATATTGTATTTTTTATTTCATAATATGTACTCCAACAACTCAATAGTTCTTCCCCACCTGCCTCAGGTCGCCTCCACTTAGGGAGATCCACTTAATGAGGTAAGAAACATCATCATCATCTGCAGCTTCCCAGCGCACCGTGATGTCACTGTCTGAGAAATTAGTTATCCTAAGGTCTGAAGGAGGAGGCACCTTCACTAGAAGAAAAGAATAATGTGTATGGGAATTTTTTAAAAATGGGAAAGCTACATCTTTATATCTTTCATTATTAATAACATTTACAGTACTGTGCAAAAGTCATGAGCCACACGCTGAAGTATTTCATTGGACATTATCTGTTTTTTCCAATCCTTTTTAATCCAGTTCTTGTACCTGACCATTTTCTGAGTAATGTTTTTTGTTTGTTTGTTTGTTTGTGTAAACACTTGTTTGTTTGTTTGTTTGTTTGTTTGTTTGTTTGTGTAAACACTTTGCACTGACCATTATTGGAGAATTAAAAAGCACCTAATTCAAGGAATATGTGTACACATAACAGAAAACTTGGGAAAGAACCAATTTGAAATCTTTAAGCACTTTGTTACTAGCGGCCTGTCACAAAAACACATTTTGTATAGTGTTTTTTTTTAATCTTGTTAATAAAATGTATACAAATGTGTGTGATTAATCACAATGTGTTAGTGTGTAATCACCCTGAGACATGCATGCCTGTCTGTAAGAGTCAGATCTAAAGCCACTTGTGATTTGGAGATGCAGCCTGCAGATTCTGTCCAGATTATCCCAGCTCTCTTCACTATATATCCAGGCTTCACTTATCAAATCTGTAAAATTCAAGGCTGGTCCTTAAAAGTTCCCAACAATGCAAAAACTGCTATGCAGTTTTTGCACAAGTCCCAGCGTTTCCCACCGCAGCAGCTGTGAAACGAAAGAGGAGAAAGGATGAATGAGTGTTTGCTTATCGGCTCTCCGCTCTCCCCCAAGCTGGCGTTGTTCTTGGTAGCCATGACAACGGAGATAGTCCCAGCTTTGTAAATACAGGCCCCAACAGCCCAAAAAAGAAAAGAAAAAAAAAGGATTGGGATTCCCTGCGCAGCCCAGGAATCCCCCTAGCAGACTGAAGACACAGATAGGACCTGAACTCAGTGAGTGTGTTCGAGCCGAGGCTCGAACCAGGGCCTGTCTGTGCTTCAAGTTGCCAGGGGCCGGCAAGTGTTCTGCGCCACCTGCCCGCCGTGTAAGCTGTACAAATTTGCTATATTTGACTTCTCTGAATATAAATTATTTTTGAAAAGGCAAAATAATAATTTTAATGTGAGGCAAAACATGTATGGTGCTCGATAAAGATGACACGCCGACTCACTTCTTCTTCTTTCTTTTTTTTGCAAAGTTTGTTTTCATATTAAACCAGTGTCAGTGACGTCATTCTATGCGACTACCACAGTAAAGGAAAAGCCTGGATCTGTACATCTTTTTCTTTTATTTTTGTTGTCTAAAACACAAAAATCGCGAAACAGTCAGCTCACAAAGTTGCAGGTTGGTGGCAATTTGGCAGAACAGCCAATGACTTAAAACATTTAAGTGCATATATCTTGCCACAAGACATGTGCGCTAAGCTAGCCAAATTAGTTTCTGTTAGCGAATCAAGTTCAAGCTCCTCACATATCATCATCCAGGGTACAGTCATATGCTCATGAGGAGATCCCACGCAGGTAACACTACGGCAGTGCAACAAGTTAAATATGCACACATTTTAAGCTATTTCCTAATATGTAACCATTATGATAAATGTTTGCCTGCAACCGACACAACCAACACAAATGTCATTGAAAAAAACAAAACCCTGTGATCACATGTTTCTGTTTTTCTAGAACAGAAGAAGCACAATTTAAAAAGCCAGTAGTAATAAATCTTTGTTGTTACTGCATGATTCGAATGAAGTACCTGAAGTCTGGCTGGAATAAGAAGTGGTAATCTGTGTACTGTGCTAGTGATCTGCATAATTCACCTCATCTGTTTGGATGGCAGAAGTCGGCTAACTACACAGCTAATTTCATCAGGCTGCTAATGAAACATCTAAAATGATAGATGGTTAACTACACAACGGAAGTAACAGCATTACAATCACTTGATTTAATTACATTTCCCCCCCAAACTTTTGATCCAAATTAGCAAAGTACTGCAGCCATCTGAACCTTCTAGGTGTTACATGTTACAGTGTTCCACTCTGGCCAGCTTTGAAAATGGAAAACTCTTTGCGTGGTTTACTCGGTTCTGTAAATAAGGCTCCTTTCATTTGTGAGACTGTATTCCACAGCCAGTTGTCTTCTCTCCCCTTTGGTCCGCCCTTACAAGGTGAAGGTGCTGCCCACCCATGATACCAGCAAGGTGCGTGCAAGTGGATCCGGCCTTAACACCACTGGAGCGCCCACCTCTCTGCCAGTGAAGGTCACCATTGATGCCAAAGATGCAGGTGAGGGACTGCTGGCAGTGCAGATCACTGTGAGTGCATGAACGTGGACCACACAATAATGTATTCAAAGCATTGATATTTAGGTAACAGTTTTTGTTTTCTCCTGAAGGACCCAGAGGGGAAGCCCAAGAAGCAGATATCTGTGACAGCCATGATGGGACCTACCTGGTGTTTTATGTGCCAGACATGACTGACAGATACACCACTCTCATTAAGTACGGAGGAGACAAGATCCCTTATTCACCCTACTGAATCACCGGAGATGCCAGCAAGTGCACTGTCACTGAATGTTGTCCAGTGGCCAGGTAGGACTCACTTCCTTGGTTGCTTATACACTTGTAGTTTTCTTTGAAAACGGCCCTTTAAGTCACTTGATCCATGACTTGAGCGAGCACTCTCCATTTGTTCATTTGATAGTTATTGTAGAAAAGATAAGAAATGATGCTTTAGTCTTTTTGTAAATTATAGTCAAACATACAATAAACTGAGGTATTCCCTTTGGTTAACAGAGCAATCCGATAATAAAAGTGGACAAAGCACATCGAGTTGCCACAAATATCTTTGTATATTACGCAGTGGGGCAAAAAATGAGGTGACCAAATACTTCTTTTCCACCATAATTTGCAAATCAGTTCTTTAAAACTCGGACAAGTTAGAGGTATACCTATGATGAAAATGACAGGCCTCTCTCATATTTTTAAGTGGGAGAACGTGCACAATTGGTGGCTGACTAAATACTTTTTTGCCCCACTGTATTTGATCCTGTCTCCCTCAATACTATTTAATATCTAAATGCTTGATTCATCATATTATAACAAATGTGCTGTTGTAGCTACTGACAGTGAGTTTGATTCCATTTTTTCCATCTACCAAAGAGAAATAATATCTCTTAGTGGCAGGTGGATCACACGTTGATTCTAACACTTTGCATATGACTGGGTAGGATGAGCATTTTATAAGCGCTTGTGTGGTTTTTGTTTATTTAAGGAAATACATCAGTTTCCCTTGTATTTTAAATTTGAGTGAAGATCCTAAATTGGCCCCCACTCTTCACTTTGAGAAAAGGCTAATCTGTCTTATCCCCACATGAGCACAGTCAGATATAATACAGGCTTTCACTCAGGAGCAGGAAGGCTAAAGGCTGTTTAATGTTTGATCTAACTGTGTCAGACATTTGCGTTCTCACGTGCATGGACAATATCTTGAAAACTTCAGAGCTGCAGTGCATGTGTAAAAGTGGTTGAAAGCAGTGCTTTAACACAGGTTTTGTCTCTTTGCGTAGCTGCTCGGTCCATCCAGACTCCCCTCGATATACAACAGTGATGCCAGCAACTCAAATACAAGCTCTCTCCAAGTGATTCCTTCATCATCAACATCTGCATCCATGATCCATTAGCTCAACAGCAACATCTGTCAGCTGTGCATCCAACTCGGGGGAATCGCCTGCTGTGCTCAGCCAGTGGGCCGCAATTTCTGTGCCTTGTTGATGGCCTCGCTGTATCCTGTGCTGGAGAAAGCTGGTGAGGAGACACTGCTGGTGAGCCAGGCGGCGCTGAGCTCCATGTAGGACATCAGTAAGGCCTGTGGATACACTTCCCTCAAGGAACTGATCAATGAGAACTCTGACTACCTGCTTAATGACATATCACTCAACCTTCAGAGGCTCAGCCAGCATCCACAGGTAGTTATGAGGTGTTTTTGTTTTTAGCCCAAAATGGACACAGAAATGAGTGCTGGAGGGTTTACCCGATTTCCTTCTTTGTCTGCTTAAGCCTGTGCGTCCCTTTCAGTAAGTGATTTGAATCCACCTGACATTCAGAAGGTCGTGGTAGAGCATATCGTACGAAGGCAAGATGTCAAACACATCCAGTCCCAGGTTAGACTCCGTACCTTCTCCGGTAAGGTTCCCAGACCTAACAACAAAACTGATTATGACACGTGGCGCACACAAATTAACCTGCTCCAAAATGACCCCAGCATGTCCCCGCTGCAAATATCCAGAAAGATCCATGAGAGCCTGCTCCCACCAGCAGCTGATATAGTTAAAATGTGTGACTCACAGGTGCTATAGCGTACGGCCACAGCTTCACTCTGAGCTCCATCTCCATAGAGTGCAGACAGTGATATCTGATACTCCTTAAGACACAGGACAACAGTTTATTGAGATATTGTATTTTTTATTTCATAATATGTACTCCAACAACTCAATAGTTCTTCCCCACCTGCCTCAGGTCGCCTCCACTTAGGGAGATCCACTTAATGAGGTAAGAAACATCATCATCATCTGCAGCTTCCCAGCGCACCGTGATGTCACTGTCTGAGAAATTAGTTATCCTAAGGTCTGAAGGAGGAGGCACCTTCACTAGAAGAAAAGAATAATGTGTATGGGAATTTTTTAAAAATGGGAAAGCTACATCTTTATATCTTTCATTATTAATAACATTTACAGTACTGTGCAAAAGTCATGAGCCACACGCTGAAGTATTTCATTGGACATTATCTGTTTTTTCCAATCCTTTTTAATCCAGTTCTTGTACCTGACCATTTTCTGAGTAATGTTTTTTGTTTGTTTGTTTGTTTGTGTAAACACTTGTTTGTTTGTTTGTTTGTTTGTTTGTTTGTGTAAACACTTTGCACTGACCATTATTGGAGAATTAAAAAGCACCTAATTCAAGGAATATGTGTACACATAACAGAAAACTTGGGAAAGAACCAATTTGAAATCTTTAAGCACTTTGTTACTAGCGGCCTGTCACAAAAACACATTTTGTATAGTGTTTTTTTTTAATCTTGTTAATAAAATGTATACAAATGTGTGTGATTAATCACAATGTGTTAGTGTGTAATCACCCTGAGACATGCATGCCTGTCTGTAAGAGTCAGATCTAAAGCCACTTGTGATTTGGAGATGCAGCCTGCAGATTCTGTCCAGATTATCCCAGCTCTCTTCACTATATATCCAGGCTTCACTTATCAAATCTGTAAAATTCAAGGCTGGTCCTTAAAAGTTCCCAACAATGCAAAAACTGCATAGCAGTTTTTGCACAAGTCCCAGCGTTTCCCACCGCAGCAGCTGTGAAACGAAAGAGGAGAAAGGATGAATGAGTGTTTGCTTATCGGCTCTCCGCTCTCCCCCAAGCTGGCGTTGTTCTTGGTAGCCATGACAACGGAGATAGTCCCAGCTTTGTAAATACAGGCCCCAACAGCCCAAAAAAGAAAAGAAAAAAAAAGGATTGGGATTCCCTGCGCAGCCCAGGAATCCCCCTAGCAGACTGAAGACACAGATAGGACCTGAACTCAGTGAGTGTGTTCGAGCCGAGGCTCGAACCAGGGCCTGTCTGTGCTTCAAGTTGCCAGGGGCCGGCAAGGTGTTCTGCGCCACCTGCCCGCCGTGTAAGCTGTACAAATTTGCTATATTTGACTTCTCTGAATATAAATTATTTTTGAAAAGGCAAAATAATAATTTTAATGTGAGGCAAAACATGTATGGTGCTCGATAAAGATGACACGCCGACTCACTTCTTCTTCTTTCTTTTTTTTGCAAAGTTTGTTTTCATATTAAACCAGTGTCAGTGACGTCATTCTATGCGACTACCACAGTAAAGGAAAAGCCTGGATCTGTACATCTTTTTCTTTTATTTTTGTTGTCTAAAACACAAAAATCGCGAAACAGTCAGCTC